>NC_141539.1:101685000-102358333 GCF_021556685.1 Rattus norvegicus
TGCTCAGCATTGGGTGGAGGTGGCTTCAAGGACAAACCAGAGGGGCCCTATCCTGAGAAGACAGACTCTATAAGGAATTCAATGGGTGCATGTGTCACACATAAACACTTCTAAGGTAGTACTTTAATAAACCCGCCATGAAGAGGAGGAGTGCGGTGCTCCTCTGATTTTAAATGAATGTAAATCATGTCATTCATTCATTCCAGGCCTCTGGGCCAAGGAAATCCCCATGTACCCTCTGTCAGCAGCAAATTAGAAGGTTTTCTTGATTCAGGGCTGTTATAGCAAAAAAAAAAAAAAGTTTTGATGTTATGCTGGACAGAATGCAACTGTCTTTATTCTAGGGTATGCTGGGCTGGGATTGCTCCATCCATACCCCAAGGCCTTCCCTAGACCTCTTTCTTTCTTTCTTAAATTTTATTTTATGTATATGAGTACCCTGGCTTTATGAATACTAGAAGAGGGTATTGGATCCCGTTACAGATAGTTATAAGCCACCATGTGGTTCCTGGGAATTGAACTCAGGACCTCTGGAAGAGCAGTCAGTGCTTTTAACTGCTGAGCCATCTCTCCGGCCCCTAAACCTGTTTCTTAAGTCAAAGGTAGAAGGGACCTTTGACCAAGGGACTGAAGGTTTTAGCCACTATAGAGGTGAGTACCCTCAAAAGCTAACGTCTCTCTCTTTTTTTCTTCTAATTTTCCTGTTCATAAGATTCTAACGATTTCACTACCTGGTGCTAAACTCTGTTTAATTTGTGCCTGGAAAAGAAAACGGACATGCTCCTACTAGAGACACAGAATATAACTCCAGGGTGCTGGGCTGGCACAAACACTGGGGTCTCATAAAGCATCCTGAGCCCTCCTCAGTTTCCAATACGCAATGATGCTGGAGTTGCAGGCTTGGAGCACGGCAGATGGCCTCTTGGCTGCCTTAATTTAAAGGGTGGGGGGAGATTACCCAGAATCCCTAGCACTGTGAAACACTTTGCAGTGTTGAGGCACGGGAAAGATTCCGAGAGGCTAATGATGATCAGAAGCAGAGTAAGGGCCCAGGGGTGGGGATTAATTTCCATTAGCTGTTCATTCGGCTGCACATTGGCACGCTCAGCACATTCCTCCCTCAAGACCTAGACACTACTCAGGAGCCATCTGAGTGCAGGAGAGGCCAGTGGCTGTGAGCCAGCTGCACTGGAAACCATGGTAGTACGAGCAGGAAGAGAGCAGACGGTGCAGGAGGCCTGCTGTTCCTAAGGGACCCAACCATCTACCCTGAAGAAGGCTTCGGCAAGGCCGTGCAGGAGTTAATGCTTATTTCTAGAGCCCTGCCCTTGCCCATGTAGGAATGGGGAGGGGAGGTGACCATGGACGGGTCCATGCCTCCGTGGTTTGGAGCTTGGTCTCTGCGTTCTCTGCTTCTCTTTCTTTCTCACTTCTCAAGTTGGGGCCACACGCATCCCCTCACATGTTAGGGCTGCCCCAGAAAACGCATCTTCTTCCCCAATCAGCTCTGACCTAGAATTACTGTGAGGGTGTTGTGACAGGTATCTCCTTACAACTCCTTTATAAAAGTGTAGCTTGAAGTCAAATGTACCCACGATACTGAAACCCCCAAACATCTACCCGCTGACAAGCAGGGCTATATAAGAAAAGTGCCGGCACACAGAAACGAGTCATCCTTCCACGACAGTCACCACCTCTAGGGGACTGTCCCAGAGGCCATTGGGACATAAGACACATGGTTCACACTCCCTCAGTAAGGATCTGTCTCAAGCAAACAGACACAAACTCACTAAAAGCTAGTTTTGCAGCCATCTAAGAGATAAAGTGCAGACTAATCGTGGCCATTGGCTTGACTACATCTGCCATCAACCCAGCAGCTTCGTGTGCCTGGGAGGGATTCTCTTGACTGGCTCTTTTGAGGTTGGGCCACACCCTCTGATGGCAGCCCACACAGAAGGACATGGAAGAAGGAAACACTGCTTTTTGCCTGTTTGCCCTCACTCTCCCTGGCAAAAATAATCTATTCTGTTGGCGAGACATTCCTTTGCTGGTGGCGAACTACTTCAGAGTTCCAGTGAAGACTGATGGCTAGAAGCTGCCTAGGCTCCAAGCACCCGCACAGATGGGGACTGCTGACCCATGGACTGAACAACTACTGAATCATTGGCCTTCTGATTGGGAGACAGCCTCTGTTGGACTACCCAGAAAGACTTCAGCCTGTAAGCCACTCTGATGAAAACTGCACACACACACACACACACACACACACACACACACACACACACTTTGTTCTATCAGTTCCCTTCCCTAAGATATCGGTGAACCCTGACTGATACATACAGGAATGCCGCATAAAGTAATACTGGATTAGTTACCGGATGAATCGCACTAACACCTATGGGGTCAATGCAGAGGAGAGAGGTCTGTGACAACAGGAGTTGTTAAAAAGGTCTTCAAGAAGAAAAGCACTTTGGAAGGGCAAGAGGAAGAGAAATGACCCAAGCAGACATGGGTGGAAGGTTGTTCGTGGGATACTGGGGAGCTACAGGTTTGGAGACATAGAAAATAGGCTTTCAGTTAGACATGAAGATCTCTAGGATGAGAGGCTTGGAAACATAGACTGAAAGGCCCTGGGTTCAATTCCCAGCTATCAAGAAGTCAAGGACAAGAGCTAGGGCATGAGTGGGAACAGGAAGGACTATTTAATGTTTAGATTTAATTCTAGAGACAAAGGGAACCAGGGAAAATGTGGCAGAGTCAACCCAGAATTTTAATTCTCAAGGCCTCTAATGATGATAAAGAAATGGTTCAGGCTGCACCTTGGGGTAAGTCTTTAAAGTCTACACAGATACTACCTTAAAAGACCCTCAAGGCCTACTACAAAAGAAATTCTGAGCAAATGGAAAACTCAAAATCACACAAACGTCAAGTATAGTCTTGTGATAAAACCATGTGCCATTATCATATGAAAGGCAGACTCAGCAATGAGGAAGAAATAGTCCTAGCTACATACAGACATCTAACAGCTGATAAAAGTGCATTTCAAATACGTGAGAAAAAGAAAAATGGATTATTCAGTAAAAGTTTCTGCAAAAGTAGGTGACAGCGGGGTTGGGGATTTAGCTCAGTGGTGGAGCGCTTGCCTAGGAAGTGCAAGGCCCTGGGTTCGGTCCCCAGCTCCGAAAAAAAAGATCCAAAAAAAAAAAAAAAAGTAGGTGACAGCTCATACTTCAAATTCCAGGAAGGCCTTTATTGGACCAAAAGCTGGAGTGCACAAAATGAAACTAACAAAATACAGTAATCAACCGTGGTAGAAGAGTTGTTTAATAAAAGGCCAGGGGAGGGTCCGTAGGGCGCAGAATCCAGAGCCAGAAGATGAAACATTGAAAGCTCAAATGTGTTAAAAACTTTTGTGTGAGGGATAGAACTCTGTGAGCTGGGGAGAACTAATGAGGGGGAAATGCCACCGAGGGGACCACAGAAGTTGCTTCACGTGTGAAAAAAACACTGCTCTAGTTTGGATTTGGAATGGTCCTCAAATGTCCCATGCAAAAGAGGCTCCATCTGGTCTACAGCTTGCTGCTACTCGAAGGCAGTGGAAACTTTAAGATGTGGGGCCTGGTGGGAGGCCTTCATGTAACTGAGGCTTGGGGTGGGTGGAATGAGGATGGCCTCTGTATTGGAACTCTTGATCCCTAGTTGGTGGCTCTTTGGAAAGCATTACGAGGTACAGCCCTGTTAAAGGAGGTGTGCCATAAGCTTTGAGGTTTCGAAAGCCCAAGGCATTCCCAGTTAGCTCTCTGTGCTTACCTGTGGATGAGGATGTAAACTCCGCTGATGGTCCAACTGCCTGCTAGCCTGCAGCCTCGCTCCCTGCCGTGATGGTCATGGACTCACCCTCCCCAGTAAACTCTTTCTTCTCCAAGTTACAGTGTGTTAACATAGCAATAGAAACCTAAGACACGGCATGTTCTCAAAGGACTCAGAGGACCCAGGATTCTGTCTCCCTCCTTGTCCTTCCCGTCCACTTGTGTGTGCATCTAAATCTTGGCTGTGAGGTCACCAGCTCCGATCTTCTATGTGCTTCCACTGAGACATGCTGCCTCACCAAAGGCAAAGTTAAATAGGCTATACATTTGTAGCTTCAAAACCTGTGAGCCAAAATAGACCTTTGCTCCTAATAAGCTGACAAACTTGAGAGTTAGTTTGTTACAGCAAAAGAACCTGGTTAGCACAAATGACTGCAAGTTAAAAGGAGGACAATTAACAATGCAAACGAAGGGATTGGGGATTTAGCTCAGTGGTAGAGCACTTGCCTAGCAAGCACAAGGCCCTGGGTTCAGTCCCCAACTCCGGGGGGGGAAAAAAAAAAGAAAGAAAGAAATAATAATAATAAAAAAAAACCAATGCAAACGAAGAGCTAACAATAAAGACTATCAAAATCCTTCAATATAAAAAGCCAAGACTCTTGGAGAGGCAGATTACAAGCACACTCATGAGGCTGAGGCATGACTGTTAGTTAACAGCACTCCTTGCTCTTGCAAAGATGTGATTTTGATTCCCAGCCTCTCCATGGTGGCCCAAACTCTCTTTTATTCCAGCTCCAGGCAATCCAATGCTCTCTTCTGACCTACATGGGCACCAGGCACACATGTGGTGTACATACATGCATGCAGGTTGTACACACAAATATAAAAACAAATTGTCCTTATTGGAAAAGACAGCTGGGAAAATGTTTCTCTCAGATTTTGATTACTGGGAAATGGTTATTAATTGTCAGCTACAAGAGTGGTATTAGGTTTAAGTGGGAAATGTTCTTGTCTTTCAGAAACACAGAGAAAGGTAATTAGGGGAAACATGATTATCTTTAATTTACTTCGAAATAATTCAGCCCCGAACATGCAGATATGTCAGTAACACTAATCCCACCAAACGAAGACATATTAGCAATACTAAAAGACCTCAAACACGCAGACATGTCAATAATACTAAATATGGATGGTGGTCTCTTTTGCCTTCACCTCTGCTATTTTCGTGTTTGGAATTTCTCTTACTAACAGTAAAAAAGCAAAAGGAAAGAACATGAAGACACACGTGCTTCACTTCTCAGATGGAAAAGTGATCAGAAAGTCTGATGAAGTAGAACTCTGGCAAGACTGTGAGGAGCAGAGCCGTGGGAGCACATCTGTGGGGAGCACGGCACTCGTGTGTCCTGGAAGGAGTTTAACTGGGCCAGCCTCTATGAAAAGCATGTGGCAAAGATGATCTCAGACGCACAGCCTTTTCCCCTAGTGACTCTATTTCTAGGAATTTGTCCTACAGCCACACTCAGACATGTATACTCAGGTTCACTCGTTGTAGTGTTGGAAACAGTCAAAGATTAAAAGTTACCTAAGGGGCTGGAGAGATGGCTCAGCAGTTAAGAGCACTGACTGCTCTTCCAGAGGTCCTGAGTTCAAATCCCAGCAACCACATGGTGGCTCACAACCATCTGTAAGGGGGCCCGATGCCCTCTTCTGGTCTGAAGAAAGCTACAGTGCACTTGTATACATAAAATAAATAAATCTTAAAAAAAAAAGAATTATTAAAAAAAAGTTACCTAAGTATACACAATTAGGGGACTTGTTGCATCGAGATATGTTCTTACAATGGAAAATTACTTAACTATAAATAGAATGAAGACCCTCGTGTAGTGATATACAATAGTTTCAAGATATACTGGGTGAAACACATAGAACTGTGCAAAACTTAAAAAACAAAGCTCTGAAAAACCAATAGAGACTACATGTTTAAATATGCATAAACTATTCAAGGAAAGATACATACGATGTGGTTAACACTGTGACCCAGCTATATCCTGGTGCCTGTAAAATTCCTTAAGTGCTTCATGCCCCTCTCCCTTTTCTCCATTCAAAATGTCTCAAAATAAAGACTTGTGGGCTGGGGTGGGGGCGGGGGCAGGGGCAGGGGCCGGGCGGGGGAGCCCAGGAGGAGAGCACTTGCCTAACATACAGGAGCCCCAAGGTTCAAACTCTAGTTCCAGAACAAATAGAAAGCGGAGAATGGCAGTGTGCATAACCAACAGTGCAGCTCTTTATATTCTGGTTCCATCAATGAGGATACCAAGGAGGTTACATAAGGAGTTTCGGCAACAAAAGAGGTAAGATATATTTTGAGTCGAAATTTGGGCTCAAGCCATATGTATGCATAATATGACTTTATAAATAAAAATAAATAAATCTGGGTGGTAAGACTATGTATGGGTGGTATTTGTTTTCTTCTTAATTGGCCATATAAATAGTTTCTACAATGACAATAAAATTAAAAAAAGAAAACTCTACAATTAGCATATAATACTTTTAATAAGAAACAAAAGATGTCATAGAGACTAGAGTAAAAGCTCATAAGCCCCAAGGAATAAACGATAAAAATTTTAAAAGGGCAGCCTTTTTTTAAAAAAGGGCAGTCTGCATTTTAACCAGTTCAGAGCCTAATGCTCTGGGCAAAATCATCAGGAAAGACAAGTGGGATAAGAGTGGGTGAGAGGCAGGAGGAGGCCTGTGATTGCCCCGTGGAGCATGCGCCTGGGCCAGACTTGAAAAGCAGATTCCCAACTCGAGCTTTCTCTCCAGTTCTCTCCCGGAAGCCAAGGCTTAGTGACACAGAAGACAATCTCTTATACAGAGAAGCATAGGTGCAGGCCTTCTGGGACACATCCTCAGTGGTGTTAGTGACATGAACTCTATTCTTGTTTAAGAGAGGATTTTCCCTTTCAACAGTTCACTCCCAGTACACTGTGAACAGTGGAAGGCCGTCCCCCTGCCCTGCAGAACTGATAGTCCAGTTAGAGTGGATCTCACGGAAGAGCTGCAAACCTGAACAAGCACATAGGAATGATAAAAGCTGGGGGCTGGGGATTTAGCTCAGTGGTAGAGCGCTTACCTAGGAAGCGCAAGGCCCTGGGTTCGGTCCCCAGCTCCGGAAAAAAAAGAACCAAAAAAAAAAAAAAAAAAAAAAAAAAAGCTGAACACGGTAAAGTCAGCTAGTTAGCTAGGAGTAAATTAATGTAAAGGAAAACAGGAAAGCCATTAGAGCAATAATCTACATACTTGCTAATGAGAACAGACAGCGTATTTTGTGGAAAATATTTAGAACTATAACCAACATTGTAATACTTATATAATCATACCTCTATCAGCATTAAAATAGCTTTATAAAGACATTAACAATGTCTTTAGCCTTTTATTTTTCATCTTTTCTATGTTAAAATAGTGCATGCGCTATTCTTGGTTGCAACTTGACTACATCTGGAATTAACTAAAACCCAAATGGGTGGGCACACCTGTGAGAGATTTTTCTCTTAATTAAATCATTTGAAGTGGGAAGACCCACCTTTAATCTCGGCCAAGCCCCCTGCTGGCAACCTAACTAAGGACGTGGAAGAGGAACCTTTCTGCCTGCTTGCCTTCACTAAGTCCATTCCCTCTCTGGTACTGGAGCCTGCTTCTTGGGGATCTGATGTAGACCACCTGAGACATCCAGCCTCACGGAGAACCTGAGAGAAAGCTACTGGATTCTTGGACCTTCTGTTGATAGGCAGCCATTGTTAGATTAGCTGGACCACAGCCTGTAAGCCATTCTAGTAAGTCTCATCTATATACAGAGATTCATTCTATAAGGTCTGCTCCTCTAAAGAACACTGGCTAATCCAGGGGACAACTAGAAGATCCAAAAGAAAACCAGGATGAATGGCTAACTGTGCTGTTTATTAGCAGAACGAAGTGCTTGCTGACCTCCGGGCTCTCTCAGCTCGTCTCACTCCACCCCTACCCTAACTTCTCCGGTCCATGGGCTTCCCTTCCACCAGCCTCTCATTCCTGTGCAATCCTGTCACTTCAGCCATGTGCCCTCTTGGTTCTCATGACTCTCTAGGTCCTCTTTCTGGGTCTCCTTTGCGCTCACGCTCTCTGCCCTCCCCCTCCTCTCACGACCTTGCTCAGTATACTGGCCATGTTTCTCTCCCTGCTCTAGACCCTTCCAGATGCCTCTGGCTGTGCTCTCCCTCATGTCCACAATAAAGCCTTTCTCCTCCACCATACCTTAGAGCAGCCACACCCTCCCATTATTTGCAACCAGCAAGTTTGTGTGTGTGTGTGTGTGTGTGTGTGTGTGTGTGTGCGCGCGTGCGTGCGTGCACGCGCACTTCTGGGGGCCAGAATACAAAGCAGCTAACTGATCAGAGCAAAAGCTAAGGAAGATTTCGAATTTGGGGCTCTGGACGGAGAAGAGCTTGGTGGCTCTGGGATAAAGCTATAAATGTGTTGGAGGACAATGATTCTAGTTGCCCTGAGTAGGTGGTATTGGACCCAGAGCAGCTTGGGCATGGAAACCAACTAAGAGTTAGTGACAGACACTTCTACTTGAGGTAACCCAAAAGGACTGGATGTAAAATAACATGAGCTCATCTAGAAGATTCTAAGGCTCAGGGGTTTGTTGTCCCTGGCAGGTGACAGTATCCTGAGGCTATAGGCCATCAGTGACTTCAAGGTTTGACCAGAGAGCCTAAAGAGGGTGCAGGTGAGGAGAAAAACAGGAATAAGCATCTGGACTGGGGTATAGAGACGGAATAGGGAGGACTCAGGAATACGTAAGACAACCTAACAGTCTAAACAGCACTGTGATCCGTAAGGTCACTTCTACCCCGTCTGTACACGGCGAGGGAGGAATTCCATCTGCCCATTTCACAGGGACAACCTGGGTAAGGGTAAAGCACTGCACACAGACTCGTGTCCAGGTGCCAGCTATTGTTAGACTTGGCTGGCACTCATTGGGATGCACGGCTACAGGTCAGGATGGTCCAGGATACAGCCCCAGTCCAGGCAAGAATTCCTGGAGGGCCTAATGATTTGTTAAAAAGGTAAAATTCTCTGTCCCCAAGCCTGGACCCAAAGCTCCATCAGTCATGATAAAGTGGCACTCTGACCTTTGTTGGTGATGTCGATGATAAGTGGCTTCTGAGGTGGGTGAGCTGGGAGAGCCTGGAGCATCATCTAACTCAAGTGGTCTGGTGAGGAATGAGAGCTCCACAGAACAGAAAAGTGGCTGAACCAAGGTCGCTTGACTAGAGCATCGGAACAGAAGAATCAGCATCGGAAGGACATCAGCGACTGCCAGCATGAGTCACTTTTTCCCCACATGTGGTGGCCTTCCCAGCCCAAACAGCCATCTGCCCTTCCTAGACTTCTGCATGGCTTCCTCATACCTCTGTCCCCGGGTCAAAACAACCACCTCTAACCCAAACCTAACCATACCACTTCCTTGCTAAAATACTCCGATGGGTGGGAGCAACCCTGCTCCCCATCCCTCCTATCCTGGCACATGGAGCTGTCTCAGTTAACAGCTTCTCCCTTTGACCATTCAATCTGCCATTCCTGTTTCAAATACTCCCCTTTGTCACCTTTTTTCTGAGGTTCCTGCTGCTTTCTTCCAGGACTTCTCTATGGCCTCTGAAGCCCTGAGAGATGACTCCTACACGCCCCCTCTTCCTCTACCATTAATTTATGCTTGGACTCCAGCAAGCTTAATGGGTGAGCTATAAGCAATGGTTGATGCTATAAATTTATATAGTGTTTCCAGGAAATCTTCCCAGTGTTCAGAATAGTGTGTGTGTGTGTGCACGTGTATGCGCACATGTTATGTGTGTATATGTGGTATGTGTGTATATGTGGTATGTATGTGGGGAGTGTATGTGTGGTGCACATGGTGTTTGTGGTATGTGGGTGTGTGGTGTGTAGTGTGTGTATCTGTTATATGTGTATGCATGTTGTATGTGTGTGTATATGTGGTATGTGGTGTGTGTGTCTGTGTGGTGTATGTGTGTATGTGGGGGGTATGCATGGTATGTGTGTATATGTGGTGGGGGGAATGTGTAGTGTGTGTGGTATTTGTAGTATGAGGTGATGTTTGGGTGTGTGGTATGTGTTATATGTGTATGCATGGTGTGTGTGTGTGGTATGTGTATGTGGGGTCTGTGTGTATGTGTTTTATGTGTATGAGTGGTGTGTGTGTATGTGTTGTATATGTGTATGTCTCTCTGTGAGTCTGTGTGTTTGTGTGTGTGTATATGTGGTATATATGTGGAAATGTATGTGTGGTGTGTGTGTATGAATGTGGTATGTGTGGTTTGTGTGTGTATGTATGTATGTATGTATGTGCTGTGTGTGGTATGTGTGTGTGTTGTATGTGGTGTATGGGGCATATGTGTCTATATTATAGGTATGTGAGTGGTTGTGTGTTGAAGATGTGTGTGTACGTGTTGATGTGTGTGTATATGTGGTGTATATGTGGGTGTATGTGTGTGGTATGTGTGTTGCTTGTGGTATGTGGGGGGTGTGATGTGTGTGGCGTGTATGTATGTATTATATATGTAGTATGTGTGTATTTATGTGGTGTGTGGTATGTGTATGTGTGTTGTGGTATGTGAATTGTGTGTATGTATTGGGTATGTGTATGATTATTTGATCCTTTCACACTTGACAGTAAGGTGAGATTTCCAGGCTGATCCAGTTTCTAGCATCTAAAAGCCAAAGTATTGGGATGCAAAGTGCTCCCAGACTCTTGCCAGCAGCCTCCCTAGCATTCTCTCGTACTGACATGATAAAAAGAGAAAAATGAACACATTGAACAGATGCTCTGAAAACAGCACCCTCGGCACCTCTTCAGCATGCAAGGGAGGCCTCAGGGACCGGGGCTGGGATATGACTGCTCCTGGGAGGTCTGGCATTGGAGCCTGCCCTTGGGGATGGAGCTGACACTCCACAGGAATGTCCCAAAGATGGAGGAGGCCACTAATGTGGCACACTCAGACGGCGCGGCATGGGGAGGGAGCAGAGTCTTATTATTAACCTCGCTGCATTAATATTTGATAAAGCGTCTTCACAATGATAGATAGTAGTCACCCATGTGAAGGGAACAGCCTGGCTCCGCAGAGAGTCTCTGAAAACGATGAATAGCTTTCATCAAGAGAAGAGGGGAGAGGGGAGCTGTTCCATTGGAGCAGTGCCTGCTGGGTAAATGTGAACACCCGAGTCAGATCTCTTCACCTATGTAAAGGCAGGGCGGGTGGCACACACTTGTGTCCCCTTCTGGGAAGGTGGAGAAAGGTGGATTCCTGGGGGCTCACTGGTCAGTCAGCCTAGCTGACCCGGTGAGCTCCAGGCCAATGAGAGACACGACTCTAAAACGGTGGGAGAATCTACAGAGTGACGCTCAAGGCAGACCACACAGTCAGGGCAGCACAGTACCCTCTCTCATGGGCTTCCTGCACAGGATACAGGCAGCCTCATCCTCAGAGAGGCTTGCCTGGGCTGGGGCTCGGTTTCATAACTGCCTACCTCCAAGAGGAAGCTGCTGATCTAACTACTTTTCTCCCTCTGATAGTACATTAAGATGGCCGCTGATGAGTATTTATCTGAATAGTATGTTATCCAATATATGATTCTAAATGTTTTGAAATCTGAGAAGACAAAGCAAAGCAAAACAAAACAAGAAAATCCTAAACCCCCAACACTTTAAAAGCTGCCATTAGTGTCACCACCTCAGGGATCAGAGGTAGCTGGAGGGATGCTGTGACCATGAAGAACTGATGTCTTGGTGGCAGCTGCTTTTCTGAATCCACCAACGGGCTCTCACGAAGCAGTGGATGCCCACCCACTGAGGAAAAGTCCTGCTCCCTAAGAGAAATCAGACACCCTCTGGACACAAAGCCCTTTCTGGGTCACTAGGAGCAGCAGGATCCTGGCACCAGTGGAGAAAGCAACCTGAGGGGAAGGTCTTAACGCATCTCTTAAGAAGACTCTGAAGGCCGGGGCTGGGGATTTAGCTCAGTGGTAGAGCGCTTACCTAGGAAGTGCAAGGCCCTGGGTTCGGTCCCCAGCTCCGGAAAAAAAAAAAAAAAAAAAAAAAGAAGACTCTGAAGGCCATGGGTAAAGACCAATCCATGCTGCCCTCTCTTTGGGGAGCCCCAGGGCAGCCATGGAGGAGCCAGGAGCAGTGAATTGGAGGGCTGCCACCCTGAGATTCTGCGGGCATATCTGCTAGTTACTGAACTTAACCTTGGGGCCTGGCACTGTGGGTCAGCAACAGTGCTCATCAGAGCAGGGACGCAGCAGGCGGTGCCCCCACTCCAGATTGGATGGCGCTGCTGCGTTCTTTAAACTGCCATTGCTCATTCTCACTGCACAGCCTTGTCCCACTGTCAGGGAGGAGAGTACAGGGGGAACACAGAAAGGAAGCCTGCCTCCCTTTTGAAGCATCTTGGATACGCAACCCAAAGGCAAAGTGAAGCCAGCTGCATCATGCCGGGCCTTGTTTCAAAGGAGGGGCTCTGTCTAGTGTCTCCCTTAGTAACTGTTTCACTGGGCAACACACAGAAAGACAGTCAGCCTCTCTTCCTCACAGGTCCCTCGGGAGACTCAGGGCTGCTCTCTGTGCTGCAACCTTCGAGATGCATCTGTGTGCATGGAAGGGCCATAAATCACAGAAATCATGTAGTGAGCGGCATATGGGGTGCGGGAAGCCAAGCTGTGTGCCTGTAGGACGGGGGCGGGGTTAGGGGGAGGAGGCTGTAGGAAGGCAGAGCAGGGGGAGTCACCACATAGACTTCCTTTCTGGGGCATCTTTGTGTTGCCTCTTTTCTGTCCCTCCTCTTCTGCCCAGGCCACATTTGTCACAGGCATTCTCACTGGGTACATAACCAAGTACAGGGAAGTGTGTGCGCAGGCAGGGGGTGAGGAAGAGTACAGTGGTCAGCATGCTGCCTGTTACAAGTCTTTGCTGTCCTCAGCACTTTACCTCCCATTCAGGCGAACAAACATGTTTGTGAGTGGTTCCTAACCCAAACAGTGCGAGAGGAAACAGGATTCCAGTGACAGTGAGGGTTAGCTATCAGATGAGAGTCTGTCACTTGAAACACCAAGGCTGGAGCCTTGGGAAGGACAGTTTTGGCTTTCCAGCTGTTCCCTTCCCCTAACCCTTGAGGCAGACCCCAGAGGGAGAAATGTTAACACCACAGACACCCGTCAGAAGGAAGCCTCCAGGCTGCCCACCACTTAGCCTGGCAAATGCTGCCAGCCAGAGACAAACTTTAAGAAGTTAAAGTATGCTTATAGACCTGAGGGAAATACTCCTTCTGGGCTCCTGCACTGCACGTCCACCTCCCCTCCACCCTACCCCCACCAAGGTCAAACGCATTCCGTCTCCAAGTTCTCTCTCCCATCCCCTACTTACTTTAGTCAGATACCTCAAAAGTCATTCATTCTAGAGCAAGCTCAGGTTTTTATACACAAGGGCAAGGTAACCAGATGGCTTGTTTATTCCGGCCTAGCGGGGGTGGGAGTACCAACATTGAAACAAAACACAGAATAGGGAGTGCATTCTCCAGCACTGACAGAAAGTACACTTAAGAGACTGAGAAGATGGGGTCGATTAACCTGAGGGTCAGGAGATGCAGGAGGACCAAGAGGGTCCACCATGCTGAGAAGAGCAGCTGGCAAAGCTCACTACAGTCTGGTTCCCTGGGCCCTGAGCGCTGAAGACAAAGCAAAGGTCTTGGAATAGTCAGCCTCCTGAAGAGACACAGGGCCCATGCCCAAGATTTAGGCTAATTTCTGAAGTCCCAAACTACTTAGACACTGGGAGAGGAGACAGGATCCAAGTGACAGTGAGGGTGGCCCTTGGAGACCCTAGGAGCCTGTTTCTTTCCCAGGTAAAGTGTGAGTGTGAGGGAGGGGGTGGATGGGTAATTAAGGAGGAAGAGAAAGTCCCAGAACAGGCCAAGGTAACTGAGCTGGTGATCTTGGGCATTTGAGGTTGAGAAAGGACAGCAAGTATTTATAGAGAGCTTTCTTGAGACCAATAAAATCTACTATTCACTGTTTTTTGTTTTTTTTTTTTTATTATTATTGCCTTTTCCTTTGTCATAAGCTTTAGCTTATTTGCTCTTCATGACCTTGGGAAAGTACTGCCACCCACTTTACTGCCTGGGAAGGACAGCTAGGGCTCTTTCGTGGAGAGGGCAACAGAGGGAGGATGGGGGTTCCAGTCTGGATCTTGTGACATTTTCTACACCATAGATCTTCAATAGCAGAAATGAAAATGGTGGTCCACAGCCAGCCCAGCATGTGTACCTGCACATAGAGGCCATGCAAGGACCTCAGGTTGACATGTTTACTTGGTAACCAGGCTTCTAGTTAAGGTCCAGGCATGGGATTCTCTACTCTGGGAGGGCAATGTTCCCTCCTGATGGGGGATTCCTGTCCTTTAGAAGGTGAGATGCTCTTGGTGATGAACAGACCTAACAGGCACAGCCCGCGCTGGGGAAAGCTGTTTCCTGATCAACTAGGACTGGCTCTGAAGTTTCCTGTTGAGTGCCTGCTCCTCTTTGTCTCTTTGACCCATCTCTGCCGCTTGCCCATTGGCTTGTCATACCTCACTGCTGTACTTCCCCAGGTCAACTGGAGATCCTCCGAGTACTTCTGAGTTCCCAAATTACACACAGCCTTCAACTCGCAGCTCGTGGCGAATGCCCCCACATTCGGATTCTCTGTGTATCATGTCCTTTGCTTTCTCATTGCTATTTAATTTATGTGCCTTCTCCACAGTTCTTCTCCAGTTCCACTCATGCTAATTAATTGTGAGCACAGTTCATTTTCCCCTAATAGATTACAGTCCTTAGAGACAGATGCTATATTGAATTTATCTCTGCAGTTCCCCACTCTCCTTTCATGTTTAGCTGGGGGGATAGATTTAAACTTTGTGGGCATACAACAAATAATGACTAAAACGAAATTTACCTAGGTTTCCAGTGTGTGCACTCATATGCACACATGGGCTATGAAATGGATCGAGTCCTGTTAAGACACAGGAAAGGAGATGCCACAGTCCCTATCTGCAGTGAGAAGCCATTCCCAGGGGACCCAGGTTCCTGCTCCTGCCTCCAGGTTTCCCAGGAACTAAGGCCTCTGAGAATAGAGAGGAGAGGAAAGGAAGAGGCAACCTAAGCAGGACCGTAAGACAGAGAGAATCACCCCAAAAAGCGCCTATGGGAAAGTCCGAGACTTTCCTGCAGGGATGTTGTTCAGGTGCAATCAGGTAAAGGCTATCTCCACCCACATACACACACACACCGCCACACAGCTCAAAGTTTCTTTATTGGCTAAAGATTTAAGATTCCCCTGAGTCAAGTTCCGGGGAGACAATAGAAACAGTTAGTAAAGGGGGGAGGGGCCCTAAAGCATCGAATCTCAGCCAGCCAGCAGGAGAGAAGCCATTCTACTAGAGATGTTAAGATATAAGATATCCCCCACACACACACATGCTCGCTCTCGCTCTCCCCTCCTCTCTCCCCCCCCTCTCTCCCCCCCTCCTTTCCCCCTCTCCGCCCTAGCACCTGGAAGAAGAGCCTCGTGCCATACTAGGGCTCACATGCAGAGGCTCCACCATAGCAAGGGAGGACATGGATCTGTTGGGGGTTGCAACTATAACCTTGTGACCCCCCATGGCCTCAAGCAGTACCTGCCAAGGCCGAGACCCCTTAAAGAGCCTGGCTGAGCTGTTCATATCCAGCTATGTACAAACTAGTAAGGCACTGTTAAGCACAAATTCAATCCCAGTTCAAGAACGAGAGGCTCCATGCAGCAAACTCTCCTCCCAAGGCACATTGGGAAGGACGCTGTTTTCAATTTCCTATCTTCCTTCGGACCACAGAGGCGGTGATGACAACTGCTCTCTCCATACATATAGGCAGGGCACTAAGTGCACAGGCCACCTCTTGAACTTCTGTCTGTGTAGCCCCTCAGACCCTCCTTTACCCAGACTTTCCTCACTTTTGACTTTGGTCCCAGGTCACTTGGGACAGAGACAGATGGCAGAACACACCCTCCTCCACTGCCAGCATTTCCCAGCCTCTCAGAGCAGCCGGGAGGATGTGGGGGATTCTGGGACAAGCTGCTGAAGCCTGTACTCCCTGGGCAAAGGGTGCTCTCTGAACATGACAAAGGTTCCCCGTCCCTGCAATACCAGAGTTCACTACAGAAGCTCCAGCACAGCAAGGAGGGCCATGGACCTGATACGGATTGCATCTGTGACCTTCTGACCCCCCAAGGCCCCAAGCAGTACCTGCCAAGGCCTTGATCCGGGACCTCTCAAAGAGCCTGGCTGAGCTGCTATCGTTGTCCAGTTCATCATCTGGGGCGTCCCAGCGGGCATTAATCCGGCTGTATGGTGGCTGGTTGCCCACGTTTTCAAACTCCGTGGCTGATGTCATGTCAGCAGGCTCTTCTTAGCAGCTATGCCTGGCTCAGTCTTCATGGAAGAGTCCCTAGGGGACAGCAACACAGTCACACAGTCAAAGGGTTAGCCTCCGAGCCCCCTGGCTCTTTTCCTCAGTGGGAACTTATTAGGGAAACCCAACAGAAGCAGATCCTATGGAAGCCACCCACTGTCAGGGCAGTTTCTTCCCCTGGGGTCTCAGGGTCCTTCCTGTGTTACAAAATATGGCAGCAGAGAGTAACAGCGGCAGTGGCAGTGGCAGTGGCCAGGACAGAGTCAGAGAGAGCTGCATGCCACAGGGCCCGGATGGCCAGCAGGTGGAGACATCAGTCCCGGTGAGCCAGCTTCCTTCAAACCTGCTGCCCGGGCACTTGAGAGACAGTTCTCCTGGGAGCCAGAGGCTGGGGATTGTGGGATTGGAACTCAAGGAAGAGAAACCTCAGACATGGACTAAGACTGGACGTCTGCCTGGTGGTAGAGACAAAGACAAGAAGACACACACACACACACACACACACACACACACACACACAGAGAGAGAGAGAGAGAGAGAGAAGACTGGGTTTGACTTAAAAGGAACCAGTGTGGTGGTGGGTGGGTGGGTGGGGGTGGAGAGTCTATCAGGCGGCCACTGAGACTCCACCCTTAACAACCGGAAAGCCAAACTTCTTTTTCCCCCTTCTTGAAAGTGTGAGCAGTGGCTGGAATAAGGTCTTCTGTTGGATCCCTGACCAGACCAAGCATCCTAGGGTAGCAGTACCAGGAGCTGTGTGCCATGACATGAGGAGAACTGGGTACGTTAGGGACTGAGTGCCAAGGGAAAGGACGATCCATGTGATTGGCCAATGCTTTCTTTCCAGGGAAGTTTGGAGGCACTCATAGAAGGACGGTAGAACGGCACAAGAATCTAAACGAAAGGAAGAAAGCAGCAGGAGCGACATCAGCACTGAGGCAACAGGGAGCTGGCGAGTACCTGGAGGATGGGAGAGATTGGAGAGAAAAGAGACTCAGGAAGCGGTGGGGGCCATCTTGGTTACCGATGTCCAGGGCCTTGGAAAAATTACTGCCTTCTCTCATCTGTACCTGGGAACTCAAGGGATTCTAAATTCAAATCTGTATTTCAGAATGGGGGCCCAGAACCTTCACATTCAAGAGAGTAACTGTGCGTGGAAAAGCCAGGGAGGTGGTGAAATGTAAGTAATAACTACTGTACACCGTCTTCTCACACATGCCGACGTGTGGGCTCACACCCCTCATGGTCCCCAGGAGCCACACACAGGCAGGAGAGCAATGCTTGCTCACCACTCTGGGCGCGACTTCAGTGCTTGGACCTTACTTTTCAGACTTAGTCACCTCAAACTGGTCTCCCAGTCTGATAAATCAATCCCACCACATCCCTTTGAGGTGAGACAGGAGCCAGAATTATCTACCCTAACTGCATGAGGGAGAAAAGACACAGGATGAGGCCTCCCCAAGGTCGACTACCACTACTGTGGTGGCTTAGACGACAGCCAAACTGTAGCCCTGTTTTCACCTTGACTGGAAAGGTCTTAGGGATAGGGAGAGATTGGGCTATTAGAACAGTGTGCCCCAGCTTCTAGGGCTGTAGGAAGGCATTTACGGCTCAGGGCAAAGAGAACGTGCAAAGTGGGAAAGCCAGTCACCATCCTGAACACAGTATCCCACACCATGCCAGGCCCGTGCTCAAGACTACTTTGATCCCTTTGAACAGCCCGTTCTCCATAATGAGCCAGCTGCTTCTAGGGCTGAGCTCTCCCTCTTGATGGTCTGAGCAGAGACAGCTGGAAAAGGTTTCCCTATGCCTCAAGTCTCCCCCATCTCCCTGGAGGAATGCAATGACCACTGGCTTGGAAGTGTGAGTCAGACAGCTGACAGGCTGACCACCACCTGCAGGGCCACAAGCTTATCCAGTAGCCCCTGAGAGGGGCCAAGTTGCCAGAGGTGAGGTAAGATCGCCTGAGCCCCAGAGGTAACCAGACCCTGGCTCATTCCCTTCATCCCGGGCTATTTTTAAGAGTAGCTGAGAGAGGCCCAGGCTGCGGGTCTGGGAGTGAGATTACCTTAGCTATGGCTCCGTAAATAAGTCTGCCCCAGAAAGATGAGCCCAAGCAGGCGGACCAGCAGAACCAGTGTGCAAGACAAGATTGATGGCCCTGGGTGCAGGAGATCAGGGACACAACAGCAATTCATCCTGCTTAAAAACGCCATCCTTCCTGAGATCGCAGCTCACAGAAAACAGCAGCCAGACAGTGGCTCTGCCAGGAATGTGGGAAAATACATTTGTGTGTCTGAACAAATGAGTCTAGTGCGTTTGTTTGTTTGTTTGCTTGCTAATGGAAGAACCAGATCCCTGGGGATAGATACCACAGAAGAAATGAGAATGGGGTCTCTTCCTCCTGACACCTTTCCTAGCCCCTGCCCAGCTGACAGTTTTGTCAGAGTCAAGGGGTGATGAGCTGTGTCCACATGTTTTGGCCAAGATGGTCTCAGAGGGGACGGATCTAAGAGCAGGCAGATTACCTGTGGTTATTCCTGAAATGAACAACATCCCTCACCCCAGGCCAACACTGTGAGCCTGAAACCAAATTCAACCCTGGACTTTCTCAGTGTCAGCCACATCCCTTCTATTGCCATCACCATAACCCTTCAAAGGCCTGACTAAAAGAACCACCTAGGCTGAAGAGAGTAGCATATGATGGGGTCTGTGGGAACATCTAATCACATAAGGAGCCACACAAATGGCACTCACACTGTCACTGAGGGCAACTTAGAAAAGGGATCAAAGCCTCGATGATGTCGGTCATTGATGCACGAAGAGTGGCCTTCCATGACTCGTGGAGGACCCCAATACAGGCCTAACCTTGGACCTCATACCCTTGCCAGCAAAAGGACGGGTGTGTCATAGGGTAGTTCCTTGAGCATTCAAGTTCCATTTCACCCTGATGACTTTCTTAAGCTACCAAATCTCTTATCGATGAGTAGGTGGTCTCTTTTGTCACATCTCCAGAGTCATCCTTATCCCTTGTCTCCAGGTGACATTGCAGGACAAGCCCTAAGGAGCTTGCCTACACAGCTCAACACACTGAAAAACCCATGTGACTGTAACAGCACAAAGTGCTCAATTGCTGAACAAACGGGCTTTCTCTGAACATACATCCCGGAGCCCCTCACACCACCTCTCACGCATCCCGGAAACCCGTCTGCTTCTAGAACGTCTCACAATATGAGCCTCAAGTGCTTCGCCCAGCTCATCAGTGAGGACCTGAGGAAGTGCCAGGGGCTACAGTGCTTTCCCTGTAGGTCTGAGTTATGGTTTATGACAGCTTTCCCTATCCCCCAGCAGGGAAAATAGACTTTTCTCCACCCCCAGTCTCCTGACAGTAACCAGTACTCCCTCTTCTTTCCCAGTCCCTCAAAGGCAAGAAGCAAAAAAAAAAAAAAAAAAAAAAAAGAGAAAAAGAAAAAAATGTGCAGATCCACTTCAGGGTGGGAAATGGGACCACATCAGGGAATGCTACTTTTCCTCTGTGGGGCCCAGCAGAGGCTGATGCAGCCGCTCACACACTGACTTCCTTATAGGATTAGACACACTTGACATTTGTCTTGTCTGGTTTGGTCTGCTCTTACCTGTTTTCTAGTGTGTTCTGTCGTTTATGCTGCCCCAACCTGCTTTTAACCTATTCGATACTATGGCAACCCAGGTCAGGAGATTACCCTGCAGTTCCCTTGGTCACTTTTCTACCAGTGCATCTCCAACGAGGGAGTGTGCCCTCCTACCCACTCCTTTCACAAATGGACGCCATATGCACAGACACCTTAAAGAAAAGGCCTATGACACACACAGCCACCAAAACACACTGAGAACCAATGAAATGCCATTCACCCCAGGACACCCCATGTCTCCTGGACATCGCCACCTTGATAATACAGTTCAGCCTCAATATGGTTACAGCTAGTGAACACAGAGCTCTCAGAACAGTAGACCATGGGTGTGTCAGCATCATAGGGCAGGAGGGAAGTCTAGGTAAATGCCACCTGTAAGTGGTCTTTCCAGCAGGTGAAAACCACCGGCATTTCTCCTTCCAGAGTGCTCTGTGCCTTGCTACACTGTGCAGTTCACATGCCAATCCAGCCTGGCCACAGAGACAGGGTGTGGCTTAGGGTCCAGAGCTCTAGGACTGTCTGTAGTTGCCAGCATCAAGGATCCCCATGCCTTTGTGATGTCTTGCTATGTACTGGTTGGTCATTCTCGACTGTTAATGTTTGGTGATGCCTTTTGCAATCCCTGCTACTGCAGTTTCCATTACTGGGCAGGGGCTTCAGACCCACATGTTACAACTTGCCTGCCCTCATCATGGAAAAATCTACTAAGAACCGTCTCTGGTCATACGGCTGCTGCTGGAGCAGGGGCAGGTGGTGCTAACTGAACGCTGTCATCCTTACAGGGATTAGGTTGGGAACAGGTGCTGCTTAGCTCTGACACAGGGCATGGCTTTTAAGAACAGTGTTTATCAGCACTCACATCCTGCTCCACTGGGAGCAACTGGAGGGGGGAGAGAGAGACAACAGTGAGCATCCCCGGACACAACACTCCAAACTCTGAAGCTGATTCAGTTTTGACACGATGTTCCCTGGGTTGGGGATTTAGCTCAGTGGTAGAGCACTGCCCTGCAAGCGCAAGGCCCTGGGTTCCGTCTTCAGCGCCCGGGGTGGGGGTGGGGAGACACATGACATTGCAATCGGAAATTTCCATACCTGACTTCATGTGATGTTAGGGTCACTAAAAAATACTACATAAAATTACCTAAGGCTATGTATGTAAAATATACACAAAAACATACATGAATTTTATATGTATGAAGAATTGGGCACCCTTAGGACTCTCATTATATATGTGCAAATATTTCAAAAATCAACAAGAAGATATTTAAGAATCCAGAGTACTTCAGATCCCATGCCTTTCCGCACATAGTCTTCAAAGATAATGTCTACTTTTCCAGGCTCAACAGCAACAATTACAGAAAACAGATGCTACGCAGCCCTGCTTCTCCACACTAAGGTTTTTGTTGTTGTTAAGATTAACACTGATTTATTCTCTGGGTTAAGCAGTAGGTTGAAAAGGTAAACTTCCACTTTTCTTCTGCACTAGGAGGTCCCCAACCCAGCCACTTCTCTCTTCTCTGAAGAGAGTGGTAGGAAGTGAGGAAGAAAAGTACTGAAGCCCTAACACTGGAAATGATCAGGGTAGAGTGAAATGATAAACTTCAAATCATTAAGTATCTCTAATAAAAAGGATCACATGAAAGGACTCCTAGTACCACTGAGAACGGGACAAGGACCTTATGACCTGTGATTTTTCTTGCCAAAATTGGTGAGCCCTAGAATCAAGTCTTCAGAACTAACTTTCCCTTTTCAGGATTTACAGGAAATCAAGAGACAAGAAAGCAAAGAGACAAATCCAGAGCTCCAGGCATCCTGCAGACAACTGATTCAGCCCTCTAGTTCATGTCACTGAAACAAGGCTGAAGAGATGGCTCAATGGTTAAGAGCACTGACTACTCTTCTAGAGGACCCAGGTTCAATTCCCAGCACCCAGATGGTGGCTCACAACTATTTGTAACTTGTGCATACACATACATTTGCAGGCAAAACACCAATACCCATTAAATAAATAAAGTTAAAAAAACAGAGGGGGGAGGAGGTGGGTTTTTTGTTTTGTTTTGTTTTCAAAGAGATAGGAATTAAGGATTATTGTGCATCAAAAGACTTAGAAGATGTAACAAGCAAAAATGTGTAAGTCATTTTGTATCTTGGGGCAATCAAGGCTCTCTGAATAACAGACTCAGTTTTGGCTGCTAATTAGGAATTATAGTCAATTGTAATAGGTACAATAATGACATTATGATCATGCAAGGAAACTAAACTGGTTTGAAAGAAAATGGCCCCCATAGCTCACAGGGAGTGGTGCTGTTAGGAGGTGTGGCTTTGTTGGAGAAAGTGTGTCACTGAGGGTGGACCTTGAGGTTTCAAATGCTCGAGACAGGTCCAGTTTCTCCCTTTCTGATGCTTGCAGATCTAGATGTAGAACTCTCAGCTCTCTCCATCACCATGTCTGCCTGGACACTGCCATGCTCCCCACTATGGTGACAAAGGAATAAACCTCTGAAATGTAAGCCAGTCCCAATGAAATGTTTTACTTTACAAGAGATGCTGTGGTCACAGTGTCTCTTCACAGCAACACAGTGAAACCCTAACTAAGACATAACTTACTGTACATTTTAACAACACTGAGGAACACACGGAGGAGCAAGACAGGACACCCTGGATTTGCTTAACTCTGTTTTATGAATGTAGGAAACAAATAAACCAGATGAGAAAATTCTAGCAACTGACTTGGAGTGAGATACACAAGGGAGTCTGCCATACCATCCCTGAGGCTTCTACAGGAAATTCCTGAAATAATTTTGTTATGATGGCTCATGCTTGGAATCCCAGCATTCAGGAGGCTGAGGCAGGAGGATCGCCATCAACTCACGTCTACAGTTAAGTGTCAGGCCAATCTGGGCTATAGAGTGAGACTCTGTCTCACTAAGCAAACAAACAAGGCCTCAATAAAATTTATACTTACTGATATACTAAATTTATAAAATATATAAAAATTTCCTCATGAAAGATATGGTCCTAGATTCTCAAGTAGATGCTTATCCTGAACTCTATATAGAGTGTTTTTCTCTACCTACAGATCTATAATAAAGCTTATAAATTAGACACAGCAGATCAACACAATAAGAGAATTATAAAACTATAACTATATAATAAAATTATATTATATATGTGTTGTATAATATATAAATTATTATATATATAATAAAATTGCCAGTATCACTACTCTTGTACACTGGCTCCATTAAGCAGAATAGGAGTTATTTAAATTCTAGCTATGACTCCATGAAGGTCAACCTGACGCTAGAAAGGATAGCAGGTGGGTGCTGGGTGGAGAGCATATAGAGCATGGATACGGTGAATGCAGGACGACAGGATGATTCACATGTAGACAGCAGGAGGTGCAAGTTTCCATCATGCCACTCAGCAAAGTCTGAAGCTTTACAAATTTACTTCTGCAGTTTTCCACTCAATACTTTCAGATTGCCACGACAATCTAGAGGGAAACAGCCGAGCAGTCATAAACCATTAACGCAAGTGGTGCTTAGAATACAAGCCAGCGCTATGGAGGTCCTAACATCTGGCAAGCTCTGGCTTCTCCTGCCCCCGCCCCCCAGCTTATCTCCCATCTGCATGACATGTCTTCAAACTTGGTGTCTGAC
Source organism: Rattus norvegicus (assembly GCF_021556685.1). Taxonomy (NCBI): domain Eukaryota; kingdom Metazoa; phylum Chordata; class Mammalia; order Rodentia; family Muridae; genus Rattus; species Rattus norvegicus. The sequence continues at coordinate 101,708,676 of NC_141539.1, forward strand.
CTAACTCTGGGCCCTGTGTATGCTGGGCCAGTGCCAGAGACACCTTCTGGAGCAACCATGCACGTCTGTCTCATTCCCATCTCCCCAGGCTCTTCTTAGAGATCACTCCCCTGTGGCAGTCCTCCCTGGGCATGCTACCTAAGTGTAAGTCCTCCCCACCATTCTTGGTCTTAGCACTCTGACCCACTATCAGAACTGCACCTACACATCTGTCTATTGCTTCTCCCCACTTTCTCTCTCTGGCCTAGACTGTGGGGTCCGTGTAGGCAGGCCGAGCCATGCCCATATCCTAGGGCTCAGTGCTACACCTGGGACACCAGTAGGCATTCAATGAATGGCAGCCTCTTAGAGACCGACTCATTCTGGAGCCCCTCGACCTCCACCTCACCATATCATCACCCCATGTTCTCGTGTCCCAGCTCTCCCATTTGTGGGCACTAAGCATTCATTTAGAATCTATAGCACTGAGGCCCAGTTATTACACGTCTGTAGAGAGCCTTTCATTGGTCAGTCCTTCATGCTCCAAAGCCTTCTCTTTACTTCAGGCTGTTGCCACTTCTTGCCCAGCTTTGGTGAATGTTCCATTTCTTCCTATGCTCAGGCCTTTCAACCTACGCCTCATAAGAGCACGCCCTGCCTCTGGAAGCTTCCAACACCACAATCTAATCAACTAAGGCACCTAGGGCTGAGCGTATCTCTCCCTTGTGCTGACTCTGTTCAGTGTATCCCGTGCCTCCACATTACGAGTGTCATATCCCACACACAGAAATTCAGTTGTCTCTCTCCCACCCCCCTTTTCCATTTTTACAAGAACACATTTTTTTTCCATCTAGAAACACAATATAAAAGCGGTCTTTCAGAATTTAGTTGGGGTTACCCTTTCCCTCCCACCCACTCTCCTGGGTCCTCCACCACTTCTAGGCCCCAGTGGAAGGGGCAGTGGAAATGGGATAGGGAACCGGCAGGAGCCTTACTTCTCAGTCTTCCTCCATACCTCACCCTCAGTTGCCATGGGCAGGTCAGTGTAGATCCACACAGCTGCCCAGTCCTCTCTACTTCCCCTCCCTCAGACCTGGCCTCCATGTTGTATGTACTGCTTCGTTTTTGTCAACCGGATACAAACCAGAGTCACCTGAGAGAGAACCTCGGTTAAGGAATTGCCTCCATCAGACTGGCCTGCAGGCATGTTGGTGGGGCATCCTTTTGACTGACAAGGCAGGGTCCAGCCCACTGTGGACAGACGGTCCAAGGCTGTACAGGAAAGCAGGCTGTGCAAGCCGTGGAAGCAAGCCAGTAAGCAGCACTCTTCCATGGCCTCCCCTTCAGTTCCTGCCTCCAGGTTCCTGCTTTGAGTTTCTGCCCTGACCTCCCCGAGTGATGGATGATGACCTGAAAGTCGTTGTAAGGCAAGATGAAATAAACTCTCCCCTCCCTGAAAGTTTTGGTCATGGTGTTCAGGGCAGCAATGGAACTAACGCAAACATCTAGACTTTTCTCCTTCCACCATGTTTTACCAATCAAATCTTTCCATCTTAAGCAAAACTCTTCCCAATCCCCTGCCTTCCCCCTTTCATGACCAAACTTCTTAACAAAGCTGCCAAGGATATACACAGGTAATTGACATGAGAGGAAACCCAGGAGGCTAGAGCAAGGCCAAGAGACTGTCAGGCCTTTCAGAACTGAGAAATGCAGATTTCGACAAGGAGGTGAAGGCAATACTTAGCAAGCTAGAGAATTCGGGTGATGAGGGCACTGCTCCCAGCAGAGTAGACTGGCCCGGCATGATGCCAGACACACCAAGAGACCTATAAGCCACTTGCTGAACACATACACAAGACTGGGAAATGGCCTAGGATGAGAAGAGGACTTTTATTGAGGACTTACTATTTGGAGGTCAAGAAGCCTGGGGGCTGGGAACACGGCATGTGCCGTCATGCTGAGGATGGGTCATCAATATCCAATGCTGTCACCACTGCTCCTGCCCCTCAGCCACACGCTCCCAGTGGCAACGGGGCCCAAGCCCTTATGAATCTCTGTACATCTTAAAACCTCTGATCCAAGATGGGGAAGAGCGGTAGCTTCTCTAGGTGCTTCCAAAGGGGAAGGCCTTCCCTACTTCATGCAGAAGTCGTTCCTGTCTCCTTCCTCGTGCTACAGGAACACCAATCACGGAATGATTTCAACCCCAGGATCTCCGCCACACAAACAAAAGCAGCTATTTAAAAAGATGGACTTTTAAATAATGTATAAGTTATGGGTGCCAATTTATTCATTCATGTTGGAGCTTTTACAATAACTCAATTAAAGCTCATCTTTTAGTTCGGGCCCACAAGGACTCCTGAGGGAACAGGAGCTGGCCAAGGGGTTTTCCCATCCTCGGCCAGGGCACCGAGCCTGACACTGAGCCTGACTTCATGGGGCCATTCTCTGGGGACTTTTAGGAGGTCATCTGCAAGAGGCAGCTCCAGATTGAAGCAGAGGTAGCTGCAACTTCTCAAGGCTTGGCATCAGTTCCTGCCTCACCCATTCTTCCCGGCCTTCACAGGAGCACGGTGGCCACTTAGCTCTTCAGCCCTTGCTTGAGCTCTGCTGGAGGGGACACAGCAGCTACCAGCTTAAGAAAGTCACACTGCAGTCCGAACTCCTCAGGAGCAATATCAAATTCGTTAGCTCACTGGATCTCTCTACCTTTGGGGAGAGACTTCTTTGGGGGTCACATATCAGATATAAAGGGTTATAACATTAGAAATGTTGAGGGCCACGGCTCTAGATGACTGTGAAGCAGAGCTTGGGCTAGGACTGCCTTAGCTACTACTTGCCTGTTGCTATGACAAGGGCAAGGGTTTATTTTGGCTCATGGTTAGAGGGTATAGGCCATCATTGTGGGGAAGCCATGGTGGCAGCAGATTGAGGCAGCTGGCTTTACTGCATCCATGGTCAGGAGAGAGAGGCAGAGGCAGAGACAGAGAGACAAAGGTAGACAGAGAGAGCCAGCCAGAAACAGATGGATGCTGATGCTCTGCTAAGTTTCCCCCTTTTTACTCAGCCCAGGATCCAACCTCAGAAAATGGAGCCACCTACCTTAGTTATTAACCTTACCAAGACAATCCCTCACAGGCACAGCCAGAGGCTAACCAGTGTGGAGAATCCTTCACTTGGGTCTGGAGGCTTGCCTCCCAGGTTGGTCCAGATCCTGATAAGATGATGATCAACACTAACCGTCACAGACGGGAACCCAGAATAATTAGGATGTACGCATCTTAACGTATACACTTCCTGTGTGCTGGCCTGAACAAACTTAAACCACACTGCTGCTACCACAGCTGCTATTACTCCTCTCTGCTGCTACCACGGCTGCTATCAGCCCCTCTCTGTCAAAATAAAGGGCCTAGCTTGAAATCCTAACTACTGTACTTAGTAGCTGTGTTCTACAAGGTGTTTAGCCACTCTGTGCCTCAGTTTCCCTGAGCTGCTATGGGACAAGTACTCTGCCCACCCACGTCTTGGTGCTCCACTTTCTGCTCACACGGTTGAGGTGCAATTCTCGGCCAGCTGTCTGCTTAGATGAGGCAGAAGTGACCTGCATCTCTTCAAGGTCTTAGGCATCAAACCATTCCCCATTGTTCTCTGATCTCTGCCCCTAAGCTCCTAGAACCAAAGGACAGGGGCCACATTACAAGGAAACTGCCTTCCTGGGTGACTAGGGTGGAAAGCTTCCTTCCGGTGCACATCACTCTCCACACCTACAAAGTGATGAGGAATAAAAGTTCCTTTTGCCCGTTCCTCCACTCCACTCAGCATCCATCGCACAAACGTTGAGAAGAGATTATATGAACTTACACGACCGCGATGCGGAGACTGTATACTGCTACACAGCCCAAGCTGCTATTTACAGAACACGCTGTATATGTTCAACCTTGTGAATTCCATCGATACGCTCTCATAGTAAAGATAAAGGGATACAGGGAGAAGAGTTTACTGTCAGCCCATTGTTCTCCCTGAGACTTTCCCCTTCACTCTTTCTGCTTGTCCATGCTGTCTAAAAGCTGGAGTAGGCCAGCCCTTCCTCCTTCCTCAGACCTACTGACCTTCCCACAGCCAAGCAAGACTGACACTGACAACCTCAGGTCCTATCACTGTAAGCTTCTCAAAGAGAGGGGAGCTATGATCTCTTTACTGGGAAGAGTCAAAGGAGGGAATGACAAAGAAGCAGGATTGGAGCTGAACCAGGCCAATGGGTGAGGAACGGTCGGCCGGACCAACCATGGTATCCGCAGAGAAAACCAGCTGCATGCCCGTGTCTGCCCCTGGAAAGTAGAGACTCTCACTACGGCTCTGGCTATAACTCTGGTCTAGTTACTTTTCCTGTTGCTATGTTAAAAACAACTTAAGGAAGAAGGGGTTTAGGAGCACGATCTATCATGGTGGGAAGGCAAAAGGCAGCAGGAGCCCCAGGCAGCAGCAGCCCAAAGCAGCTGGTTGCACTGTGTCCTAAGCAGGAAGCCAACTGCGTTAAATTAGCTCGTTTTCTCCTGGGTTTTCAGCCCAGACAGTAGCCCACAGAATGGCACTACCCACACTTAGGGTGAGTTTTCCTACCTCAATTAACCTAATCTGGATAATCTTCAGATATACCCAGAGAGTTGTTTCCATGGTGATTCTAAATTCAATCAAATCGACAATCAAGATAGGCTATTACGGAACTGGAGAGGTTGTTCACTGCTCCTCCAGAGGACCAGGATTCAATTCCCAGCACCTACACAGCAGACCACCACTGTCAGCAACTCCAGTTCCGGGGGATCCACACCCCTCACACAGACATGCATGCAGGCAAAACACCAATGCATACAGGATAAAAATAAGTTAAAAACAAGACAGTCACACAAAACAACAAAAACATGCTTTTATTCCCAGCACTTGGGAGGCGGAGGCAGGCTGTGAGGACAGCCAGGGTTACACAGAGAAACCCTGTCTTAAAAAACAAAAATCAGGGTTGGGGATTTAGCTCAGTGGTAGAGTGCTTGCCTAGGAAGCGCAAGGCCCTGGGTTCGGTCCCCAGCTCCGAAAAAAAGAACCAAAAAAACAAAAACAAAAACAAAAACAAAAAAAACCCCCAAAAACAAAAATCAAACCAAACCAAACCAAACAAACAAACAAAAGATTGGCCACCGCCACAGAGAAAGAAGCTGATTAGGGAGTAGGAGTTGTCCAAGGTTTAAAAATGAGGCTGGGGGGCTGGGGATTTAGCTCAGTGGTAGAGCGCTTACCTAGGAAGCGCAAGGCCCTGGGTTCGGTCCCCAGCTCCGGGGAAAAAAAGAACCAAAGGAAAAAAAAATGAGGCTGGGAGGGTGCCAGACTGAAGGCCAGAGTGCTGGCTCTGAGGGTTACCTCAGACTTAGCTCCACTGTTCAATTATCATAGTCAAGAGATTGGATGGCTCTCCCGGCCCCCCTCCAGCATCTTTTATCTTATCACAGAATTAGGCAGCATTCGCCAATCATCTGTAACTGTTTATTTATGAGTTCAAGAAGTATCTATGAACGACAGCATCCCCAGATCTTTTACTTAGATCTAAATATACAAAATATGTAACATTTTATGAATAAAAACTATAAAGTGCTGAGGGAATAAATCAAAGAACTAGAGAGAAACACTGGGCTTAGGGATTAGAAGAATCGACACTGTGAAGTCTCTAAAAGCTGATCTACACACTCAACGCACTACCAGAGGAAATCCTGGCAGGACTTTTTGGTAAAGACCAACAAGCTGGTTATAAAATGAAATGGAAAAGTAGTTTAGAAAAATAAAAGTCAAAAACATTTTGAGAGGGAAGAAAACTCATACCGTAACTCCATCTCAGACTTACCATAAAGCTACAGTCATTAATATAGTAAAAAAAAAAAAAAAACAACAACAAAAAAACAACAAAACCAATACCTGGCACGGTGACACACACCTTTAATCCCAGCGCTCAGGAGGCAGAGGCAGGCCGATCTCTGTCTGAGGCCAGCCAGGTCTACAGTGAGTTCCGGGATAGTAAAGCACGGCACAAGGCCAGCCATACATGCCAATGGAAGAGAAAGTCCAGAAGTAGATGGACATACATGACTGCTTCCATTTCCAGCTTTGTTTATTTTATCTTGAGTCTTTTGCCTGTGTGCATGTCTGTGCACCACAGGCACATCTGGTGCCCTCAGAGGTCAGAAGAAAAAGTTGGCTCAACTGGAACTGGAGCTCTGAGTAATTGTAAGGCACCGTGTGGATGCTGGGAGCTGAACCTGGATCAGCTTAATCCAGCTGGGTTGTGTAATCCAAATTAAATCCATCTGTTCTTCAAAAGACACTGCCAGGAGGGAAAAGACAAGCAGGAGAGGAAGAAACATTTGCAAAACACACATCTGATAAGGAACTTCCATCCAGAAGCATAAAGAACTCTCAAAGCTCATTAATAAAAATAAAAAATAAATAAATTAAAAAACTGGATGGGTAGTAATGATAAACACCTTTAATCCCAGCACTTGGGAGAGATACAGAGGCAGGCAGATAGATCCCTGTGACTCGGAGGCCAGCCTGGTCTACAGAGTGAGTTCTAGGACAGCTAGGGCTAGACAGAGAAACAACAAGCAGAGAAAGGAATTTAAAAAAACCAAACAAACACTTAGCTGAAAACAAAACAAAACAAAACAAAACAAAAGGTTTCTAAAGATGCTTTACCAGAAAAAGTATGTGGATGGTCAATCAAGCACACAGGAAAGGTGGATGCCTTCATAAGGAGATGCAGATTAAAGCCACAAGATAGCAGCATATACTCATATACTTACTCAAATGGCTTATTTTAAACAAACAAGCAAACAGACAAGCAAGGCCCTGGACTGATCAGGATGCCTACTCAGGGTCCCTCGCATCGCCTGTGAGATGCAGAACAGTGCAGTGAAGACAGAAAACAGAGGCAGAGATTAAACATGCATTTACCACGTGACCTAGCAATCCCTCTCCCAGGCACTTACCCAAGAGCAGTGAAAACTTCTGTTCACACAGAACTCCTACGCAAATATTTATAGTGACTTTACCAACCAAAACTTGGAAACAACCTAAAAGCTTATCAACTCATCCAGAATGGCTAAGCCAACCGGTAACATCCACGAAGTCGGATATTACTCAGTGATAAAAAAGACGTGATAAAGACACAACAATGTTGAGTCACAAATGCTTTACCTAAGCAAAGAAGGACGGAATCAGAAGGGTTCCTGTTCCCTAATCTGATGTATGTGACACTTTGGAAAAACGCAAAACTATGGGGACAGGAGCCAATCAGTGATGCCAGGGATTAGAGTTGGAATCACAGGCTGCCAACAAGCATGAGGGAATGCTGGGGGATGACTGTGAGTAATTACGCACCATGAATATTTACCTAAGTTAATACAAGTGTGATCCAGACTTTAGAAAGTGTGTGTAAATTACACCCGAATAAACCTAAAAATAAAATAATAAAGCTAAAACTATAAATAAACATAAAAGACTAAAACACATTTATGGAATACTTACTACTTGCAGTCACATCGTTATTAACTACTCTGGCAATAATAACTTAGAACAATCATTGTAATTTAGTTTTACATAAAGAAAGGGTTTCTTTAGGAAGATACTGTAATGTGAATATGTATAGAGAAGGATCCTGGGTGTGGGAGGAATGGCTCAGGGGTTAAGAGCACTTATTGCTCTTGCAAAGGACCAGGGTTTGATTCCCAACACCCACATGGGGTGGGGGTTACTATACTTTCTTGATCTGATCTGCAGAGGATCTAAGGCCCTTATCTGGGACGTATACATGCACACACATACACACAAGCACACATTAAAACAATAAATCTTAAATCTCCCTATGACCAAGTTATCTTAAATATCGTATAAATAATGACAGTATACATAGTGGCAATAAGCAAAGTGGGATTTCAGAGGTAGGAAAGAATATTTGAAGCTAGAAAAGTCTTTAGAAGAAACAGCTGAGAACACAGAGTGGTAATTTTTATTGTCCAATGTAAATGATATTTGTCAGAAAGTTTTCTCAAGCCATCTCTCCCTGATCATCCTCATAAGTCTGTAATACAGATGAGAGACACATTATTAATCTCAGGGCGGCTAGACAAACCGGGAGTTGGAAATCAAATTCTCTTCAGCTAGGAGCCATCTCTCCAGTCGGAAAATCAAATTCCCTACATTAGACTTGGGATGGTGGAGCCAATGTCTAAACTTAGGACTTCAGAAAGAGCATGGTTCGTTTTCTGTCCTTAGCATCTTGAGCAAGAACTCTTCTTTTTTTCTTAAGACAGGCAGGACTGTTGATGGGCCCTTCATGAGAGGCAGATGTCCCTTGCTTTTCTGGTACTGTCCCACAAGCCCAGCATGCTTGTTTGCCTCTTTATCAAGTATGAATGAGAGAGCCAACAGAGTGAAGGGTGGGGGTGTGTGTGTGTGTGTGTGTGTGTGTGTGTGTAGGCTAGAGGCTGGTATCAGGTGTTCTCAACCACTTTCATTAGTAGTGTTGTTCTTCTTGTGTGGGTATGTGTCTTATGGGCCACCTTGTGCATGTGGAGGTTAGAGGACAATGTTTGGAAAGTGGGTCTTTCTTTATGTTGTGGGTTCTGAGAAGTGAACTCATGCGGTCAGGATTCATCAGGCTCTCCCTACCAGGTATCCTGTCTTCTTTTCCACCTTATCTTTTGAGACTTAGTTTCTCTCTGAACCCAGCGCTTCCCAACGTCTGACTAGCCAGCAAGCACCAGGGCCCTCCCTCGCCACCCTCAACCCAGTGCTCTGGGATTGCAGGCATGCCTGGCTCTTATGTGGGTGTCGGAGATGGAATTTAGGAACTCGGGCTTATGCAGCAAGCACTTTACAGACAGAGCCAGCTCCTCAACCCAGAGCAGAGGCTTTTTGAGGTAAATGGTTATATTTATGGTTTAGATGTCTCAAATCATCTTTTATAAATACAAAAAGAAAAAGCCTTAAAAGTCACATGGATCATACTGCCTGCCTCAAACGCAAGGTAACAGGCTCATCCTACAATTGTTTACATCCTACCTAGACTCTGGTGCAAGTTCAGAAAGCTGTTTACTCTTCGGAGAGGTCAGTTCCCTTGTGACTGAGGGCAGCACATGCTCCCAGGGCGCGCCTGCCTAAGCTGTACACGGTGTAGCTCTTGGTACCATTCCTGTACACACTGGACACTCACACACTGAGCTCTGTACTTCTGGAGCCTGTCCTTACGCCTAACTCTGAGCAGAGGGGAGGGCAGATGCAGAGCAGTTCTGCTGATGTATAAACCACAGCACCAGAGGAGTGACACCTATAACCTAGACATTTTGCTGTGACAGCTTTTGTTTGTTTGTGTGGCCACCACTAACAAAATGATACAGGGCAGTACTGTGATGAATACAAACTATTTCCTGAGTGGATACTAACTAGATGCCCATAAGCAGGTGGCTTGTCCTTTTCATCACCCCCCTCCCTGAGCTACAATCAGGCAGGTGACTAAGACAGAGCTAGAGAACACACCTCCCCTCTCTGCTGCAGTTGTCTTACCTGGCCAACAGGAGCCAAAGTCCCCTGCTATGAAGCTGTTACCATCAAATATTTATTGGCAATTTGCCGTGTGCCAGGCCTGGGGTTTTGTAAACACCATCACATGTAAAACTTAGAACAGCCCTGAGAGGCAACCATTCCCTTAATCCCTACTTGACAGGTCAGGAAATGGGGGTGGGGGAGCTCAGAGGATCAGCAACTTGCTCCAGTCAGCCAACCATTGTGGAACAGAGCTAGGAGCCAAACCCTGGCAGTCTGGCTCAGAGCCTCCTCCCTTATCCACTTGGTCACCTCTCCACTGGCCCAGTCTGACCCCAGCCCTGTGCGGGAAGGAGTATGGAGATCAAAGGGGCACAGAAAGTATACACAGTTTTAAAAGCATCAGAGATGAACTTTTCCAACTCAACACCAGGCAACAGGAACTTCTGGAGAGGCCACAGGAAAGAAAGGTGATCTTCACAGGGAGATCCAAGGGGCCTCTTAGGGTCACAGCTAATCCATCCTGGTATTTAAGAACACAGATGGGACAGGCCTCTAGCCTGCACCAGATCCACATCTTACAAGGGCCACCATCTACTTTTACCCCCTACGCACTAACAGTAAGGTGGGAGCGTTCTGGGACAGACAAGAAACCGAGGCAGAAGAGAACTGCCTGCAGCCAGGCCCTTGGCTCCCATCTGAAGTCCCGCCTTGTGTTTTCATGGGCTTTCTTTAACATGAAACACATCCACCTATTTGCAGGCGGGAAAGTCCAGTGTGTGGCAGGCAAGAGGGCTTCTAGCAGGAGGCTCCACAAGGTGCTGTGGTTTGATACCGCTTTCCTCCATATCTGTTAAAGAACTCGGCAAATGTTATCATCTGGAAGCAGCCAGAGACTACCCCTAATTCTGAGCAGTGTACATGGGCTCCCCAGAAACTCCCACACTGGATTTAACATAAGTACCTCTTCCATCGCATAATCAGGCCGAGCTGCTGCCAAGCACCCAAGACCACACTCTTCTCTTAAAATGGCCTGATTCTAGGTAGCTCCTGTGGAGCAATGGCTGTGAGACTGCGGAGGGCCACCTGGTCCTGGGAGGCACGTGGGTGTAGCAGTGTGGCGGACACAGAAGCCAGGAGAGCTCATCAGCAAAGTTCGAGAAATGAACCCGTCCTGCTAAAACAGTGTCTAGCAACCCCAAAATGCCAGCCAAGCCCCAGTATCCACCCACCCAAGGCAACTGGAGTCTTCCACTCAGGAGTGGCTTGAGCTAGAGCCAGAGAACCACATGTGAGGGATCCAGGACCAGAGAGACTAGGCTGCGGTGACTCTGATCTGGTGTTCTGAGCCAGGCAGTATTCCATGGGCTTAGGGATGTCTGAACATAAAGACTGCCTGGGGCTAACTGGACACAGTCACTTACTAACCAAGTAGCCTTGGGCTGCTTCGACTGTTAAATCTCTATGTCTTCATCGATAAAGTGGAGTTAATAACAGGTATCATCTCCCCGCACTGCTGCCTGGATCAAGGGAGACGATGTGTTAAAGTTCTTGATGGAGGGCCTGGGCGCCTAGCACGCTGCTCTTTCTCAGACAAGTGTCAGCCCCTCTTGTACCCCACTTTCTCCAGCTATTAACTACTCTTCGTTCTGTTCATGGCTCTTAAACGAGTACAGTCTTTTTGTTTGTTTGGTTGTTGTTTTTAATCCTGTTAGGCAGGCTGTGTATTCTTTGCATTCCTTGTGGATTTGTGAGGTTGGGAACAGGCAGGGGCAGCAGCATCTTCTATCCGGATATCTGAGGTGAGTCCCTAAAAGCAATACTGGGAAGGTGCAGAGGGTCCTGTAGTTAACGCAGGCTTAAAAGCTTGCCAACCAATTCTTTAAATTTGTTGCTGACCCCTTTTCCCATTTTACAGAAGAAAACACAGTTTTAGGACACTAGAGGAGAAAGGAATGCTATCCAGATGCTTGCCACAATTCTTCACAATAAAGCTCCGTCTTCCTACCCTTTTCCTGTCTATGTCGTCTCAGCACCACCACAGTACTGCTCCCACCCCAGTGCCAGCCTCTGATGTTGGGGAAGGCCTGGCTGTGACATCCTGTTCAGTTAGTGCAGGCTTCAGGCTTGGCTTAGTGACTCCCTTCACACAAAGCCCACCATAAGAGCTGGGCTCCGAGGGAGGACAGGATTTGCAGGGGGGTGCTGCCTGGTTCACCTCAGCAACACGCCCACCAAACAGCTGACAGACCTAGAGAAACCATTATTATTCTTGGCATTAACTTATGGGCTTTGACCCAAACCACTGCATGCTCACCATTATAGCTAAGAAGTGGCCCGTTCTTACCCACAAATTCAATACTCTGGAGGACAGGCAGGAGGACCATGAGAAGGAAGCTAACCTGGACTACATGCTGAGCCCTTGTCTCAAACAAAACAAAACAAACAAACAAAAACTGCATAGACTTCCCAGTCTTTGTTAGGACTCCATACACAGCTACCACCACCAGGCCACCATTCCAGAACAGAACTGTGTTTAGCCTGTGTTTATACAGAAACCGTTAATTTGATGTATCTCCTTCCTGCCAAACCTAATATATTTTATTAGATTGTTTTTAATTATAGATGTTGATGCATGCCAAGCCCTTAGAGAACCCCAACCAAAAAGGGCTGCAATTGGGAAAGAATTGAGGCTAACAATAGTGGACTCTGTCCACCCTCAGAATGGTACCAGTTGAGGAGAGACGCAAGGGATGGACAGCAAGGGATAGCCTTTCTCTCCGAGTACTGCTTGGCCATGGTCATGGGATAAACACGACCGGCCGGAACCCGCCTCTCTGTCTTTATATCTATACTTGACTACCAATGAATGGACGAATATCTGTTATAAACTATCCACATATGCACACCAACGCTCCACAGGAAGTAGATTTCTAATAACAGATAGCTATAGGACACCATCACTGAAAGCAATACTATTCATATTTAGTTTAGGGGTGAAACAGCCTGAGGAGCCTACTACGTTGTCTTTTAGTCCACTCCTATGAGCAACTTCTGTCTGCTTTTGAGACCGGGTCTCATGCATCCTGGGCTAGTCTCAAACTCAGTAAGTAGCTGAAACTGACCATAAACTTCTGATCATCCTGCCTTACTTCCTGGGTATTGAGAATACAGATGTATACACAGCACGACCGCCCCTAGCTCATGTCAGTCTAGGGATCAACTCCAGGTTCTTCACAGCACACACTCTACCAACTGAGTCCCGTCCAAGCCCCTATAAGCACCTCTCACCTGCTCTATTCCATACATTTAGAAAGTGAGGCTTACAGAAGTCGCCCAAGGCCATACGAGCAGAAGAAGGAAAGGGTGAAACGTGACCTCCACCCGCCTGCTGCTGGTCTCACAGAACCATCTTGGGACTCTATGGATAGATTTCAGTTTTCTTTTTTTTTTTTTTTTTTTTTTTTTGGTTCTTTTTTTTGGAGCTGGGGACCGAACCCAGGGCTTTGTGCTTCCTAGGCAAGCGCTCTACCACTGAGCTAAATCCCCAACCCCCAGATTTCAGTTTTCTTAACAGCCTGATAATTCACACTAACACTTAGGAGGGCTTTAATGGACAAGAAATGCTAAGGGGCTGCAGGCCTGCTGTAAATTCCTCCTAGTGTAAAAGTCATACTTACTCTTCTCCTCCCCTGTCCCCACGGTATTTCTATTAAAAAATAACCAAATGTTTCTAAAATACATCCAAACCATACCCAAGGGCTACACCTGATCTCTGCAGTGGGAAAGGTGCCCAGTTCCCTTGGTGGCCACAGGATGCCACTTCAGAAACAAAGAGGAAGCCGCTGTTCCTAAAAGCCCTGGGTGATTTATGTCACTAGCCCAACAGAAATAAGACGGAGTCTATGCCCTTGAACTGATGCTCTCTAACCACTTGCTTCTTGTTAAAGGGACAAAGGGCCGCAGAAAACCAGGAACCCAAAGGTTGGAGTAATGGCTACCCAAGGCAGGCTGGGGCAGCCCACATGCAGCCGGCTCCTCCTGAGCCCCTGCATTATCTAGACATGGCAGAACCGGTCGACTCCTCTCGCTTATCTTTGAGCCTCACATGGGTGGCTACACCCAGTGTGTGTAGGACGTCCTTATCGGGAGAGTTCTGCAGAACTAGCTTGTGCTTTTGTGTACATGCAGTTATTCCGCCCGCCAAAAAGAATGATAATTCTGTGTCTGCCCATTGGCACATACATTATGAACACACACGGCTGGTGGATACAGACGGGGGAGACACTGACTGCAGAGCATGTGGCCTCGGAAGTTGCAAACCTACCCACAAAGCTATCTCATCACCCTTTCCCTGGAATGCCTGCCACTGTCCTTATGCCCAACAGCTAGTAAACAAAAACTAAGCCTGCTAGGCTTTGAATGATACTAATCCATAAATACCCTCTAAGCTCTGTGCTGGATTCCTGCTTAGCAAGTTTTTACCAAACTGCAGGATTCTAGAGAGGAGACCAAAGGCATCCTCTACCCTTTTGTGGCACTAGTGTTGGGAGATAGCAGGATCACTGAGCTTAAAGGCTTGCCAAAGGGCAGCAGCCTTGGACAATGTGAAATGATGTCTGGGCCTTCAAAGTCCTCCTGTACGTTTCTGACGCTGTGAAATAATACGCTTGTCCCAGGCTCATCTGCTTTCTTCGTTTTTGAGTCTTTTTTAAATTATTGTTTACGTTTCTAAAGCATGAAAATGATTTATTAGATATGGGCAGACACTGGGCCAATAGTGGTTTTTTAAAAATGCTTTTTACATTTTATGCGTAAGGTAAGTAAACCAACAAATGTAAATAAGACATGCAGCGCCTTCCTGGTCATTAAAAGATTGAAAACCACCACTGTAACGCCTGGTTGCGAGAAAGGTCTCTCATGAAACAGAAGATGCCTCGTCCCTGTATCACCTGTAATCAGAACGAAAGCAGAGAGCTGTTACTCCTGCCTTGTGGTAAGTAACTTGACTACAACGCATGGGCTGACTGGAATTCCCTTCTCCCTACACAGAGAAGCCTGATCTCCACCACAGGACAAAGGCTACACGGTAATTAAACACCCTGGCCCAGAAGTGGAGCCGGGATGAACCTCACGCTCTGATCACCCTTTGAAAGAATCAGTAAACATCAGGGCGGGAGAGGAAGGAGAAGTGGGAGAGACCCTCAAAGTCTAGCCTATCTGTACGAGACAAAGGGGAGCTGGTACTTTGCAGCGGACAACACACGGCTACATAAACTGCACAGTTTCGAACAGAGGCGGGATCCAGGCTCCTGCAAGGTGCGGCCTGTCGGTATTTGTAACTGTATAAAAAGCGCAAAGCTGAGGAACGTGCGGACCTGGGCTGTCGCAGCTGATTAGTTCAATTAATATTTACTGAGCGCCTGGGAAGTTCGGGGCTGAATGCGGTGGGCAAAGGTAGGCAGTATCCTGTGCCCTCCTAAACTCACAGATTCATTGTAAAAGGACAATGGCAGAAAAGGCTGCCTGAGCCCATTCAGGTCTTATGTGAGCCACATTCAGAGTCCTTCCGACTGGGTGTGAACGTAAGTCCGAGATAGGCTTGGTTTCCCTGACCCTTCACATTCTTGCACAATGGCAACACAAAGAAGTCAGCTCAACCAGCAGATTCCAATCTGGCCTACAGTTTGCTGATAAGGTGAAAGGGACATCAGGGGCTCCCCGACAGCCCCCCAAGCAGAGGGGGTAGTGCCCCAGCAAGCAGCATGCATGGTAAGGCAGAGAGTGGTCTGCAGCCGCCCACTGAGCTATCAGGAGTCAAACTCCCATCTGTACACCTCCAGTCTTTAGGTCTTCTATTTTGATATGTGTTGGTATGTTTTGAGACAGGGCCTTGCCATGTAGTCTGGGCTTCCTAAGAAGTTTCTATGTAATAGTCCAGGCTATTCTAGAACTTACTCTCTGTCTGTCTCAGTTTCCCAAGTTCTGGGATTACAGATGCATCCATGCCCCCACTATCTTCACAGTTCTTTCTCTTTTAAAAATATTTCTAATTATGTGTGTGTGTGCACGTCACATTCATGCATGTGTCTTTGGAGGCCAGAAACATCAGATCCTAGACTTACAGGCAGTTAGGAGCCATATGAAGTCGGTGCCGAGACACCCCACCCCCCACCCCGACTCAGGTCCTCTGTAAGAGCAGCAAACAGTTTTAATCACTGAGCCATCCCTCCAGTCAGTCTCCTTAATATTTCTCAACAATTATAAAATCATTTGCCTAGATATATAGTCACTTCAGGATGTGACTTCTCCCACGTCTCCCAAATCTGGCATCATAAAGCCTAATCAGGTTTGGGTTGAGTATCTAATCCTCAAAGCCCCCAGAAAACTAAAATGGAATTTCAGTAGGAAACAGTAGGGCCGTCACTATCTGCAAACGTTCTCCCCAAGCACAGTGTAGACAGACTCTCAGGCTAAGAGGAGCCCAGTAAGGAGACTAAGAAAAAAGTCTATTCATCCATCCTTCTGCACCGTCCCAGGCTGGCTGCAACTCCTTGCGGGCCACAGTGGCCTTGTCTGGGACCATCTATCCTGATGTAGAATTCAGAGGGGCACTGGGAGGAAACCACTGAACTACCAAGCCCTAACAGCAAGCAAACCTCTCAGCCTGGAGCATTTACCGACACGAGACACCACGCCAGCTGGTGGGAAATGCTGACTTGCTCTATTCCCTTCCTTTTCCGGACAGATTTTAAATAAACCATTGGAAACTCACTGCAGAGTCCATGCCGAGCAGAACATCACTCCCTCTGCTGTGGTGACAGCCTGCACAGACCAGCTCTTGGAGAGAAGCATGCCCCCTTTCCTCCATTCCCATCGCCCAGCCCACCCGGCCACACCCTCTGCCGTGGGGAAAGGAGGGCACCCCCACCTCTGCTCCCTCCACAATCCACAGGCGGCCCAAGCCAGGCGATCAACTCTGAAGTGCTTTTCTCCCTCTCGTTCCTCTGCTGATATTTACACTGATCAATCAATCATCCAAGGTCACTTTTAAATATAGTCTGAGAATAGAGGAGACCATGCTTCCCTTTGATAATCTCTTCTAGTGACTCAGAGTCCTCACATTAATGTTTTATATTTGGCTTTCAGTCCTTCCCTGCTATTTAGGAAAAAAAAAAAAAAGCCAGCCAACCGCAGGATGGTTTTTCCTCTTTTACCTTATGCTGGTAAGTATTCATTTCCTCTCTCATATGTCTTTAGAGTTTATTGTGGGTCCCATTACAAAGAAACACATTCATTTTCCCCCTCTCTTCTTCACGCCGACTCCCAATCCCCTCCTTTCTAAGGAGACCAGTCTATGTAGAGCGCTGGCCAGATGTTCTGAGAGTGTGACGTCCTGCTCCGCTCCTGCCGGCGGTGTCATTTTCAATACCGCCCGTCACATCACTTGTCATTTGCTGGCTTAAATAAGTAGCTGGGGGGACTCTTCTGATTCTCATTTTCATCAGTATTGCATATTACAATTATAGACCTGGAAAACCACAAGCCACCTCAGCCAGTGAACTGTGACTCCTTCACTCACCAACCCTGTGGGGTCCAACTGCTCTTAACTGGTTTACAATGCCCCAACCTATGATCCATCCAAGTGTCTGTACCTCAACTATACCCTGTAGAGAAGCTCCTTCTTCTTTTTATCAAATGTTATCACATTTATTTATTTTGGGGGTCAGGAGGATTGAACTAAGGTTTTTAGAATTGGCAGCAAGCTGAGCCATCTCTCCAGCGCTTCAACAATATAATGTTTATTTATATAATTATATTAAACATACACTTTTTTTTCAATTAAAAAAAAGGCAAGGTAAATTAGTGCTAACCGTTTAACAGCCATGAATGCATCCTCAGAATAAAGTAATGGTGTCTCCTATTTTCAACTGGAAGTTCACCTTTGTACCCGGTACAGATACAGAGGGATGCTGAAGAGGGGCTGTGTTCACCTCAAGTGTATCGAGATGCTCCTGGGCTCCAGAGCTGACCCATGATGCTGCAGCCTTAAAGCTCTCCCCCAGAGTACTTTCTCTCTCATGCTGCATGTGCCAGGAGCTTAGTACTTAACACCGAACTGCAGCACAAACCAAACTGTCTGGAGTCCTTACTGTGCATCCAGTGGAGCTGAGTCCGTAGCTGGAAGGATGATTTTGAACCTACAGTCACCCAATGGCAGTGCCCAGCCTACTTCTGTACAGCCCACAAGCACAGGATAAAGTCTAGGTTGTCTTTATGATGCTTTTATTTCATTTTATTTTATTTTACGTGCATATGTGTTTTGCCCACATGCATGTATGTGTTCTACATGCCTTCCTGGTCTTAGATGGAACTGGGGTTAGGGGGTGACTGAGTCCATGTGGGTGCTAGGGAACTCAATCTGGGTCCTCTGCAAGAGCAACAAGTGCTAGTAACCATTGAGCCACCTCTCCATCCCCAGATTCTAGATTTTTAAAGGGCTGTAAAGTCAACAAGAATATAGGGCAGACACCATCTGCGACCTGTGCTATCCAGCCCTGTAAGGGAAGATAACGCTCTGCTTCTGCACCTTTCTGAAGTCCATGGAGCACCAGACACTGTGTGACTGCTTACCTGGCTCTTCACCAGTAAGAGGGGACATTAAAGGGTAGACAAGTGACTTCCAGGGCAGCGGTAAGAGAATGACCTCTTCAGACATCCTAGCACACACCCCTGGATCTCAATCACCTAGGAAATCTCCGACCTGACCTCAGAACTGGTTGACTTAACCTTAGAGCTATTTTTAGGACAGCCTACTTTCTCTTATAGAACCTTTCACCCCATTATGTCAGTACAGAAGCACCTGCAAATATCTTTAAGTTTCAGGCCCTTCGCATGGGCTCTCTCCCAACCCTGAGCTTCCTTTCACAAGCAGAACCTGTGCTGGGACCACGGCTGGAGCTAGGGCACTAACCCGCCACCCTCCAAAATGAACATCCGGGTTCTTAGAAGAAGACAAATAGGAGACTGTCAGCACTTTTTAATTCCCTTTTTTTTTTTTTTCGGAGCTGGGGACCGAACCCAGGGCCTTGCGCTTCCTAGGTAAGCGCTCTACCACTGAGCTAAATCCCCAACCCCTTAATTCCCATTTTTAAATTAGGAAATATTACTGTGGGGATATACATGGTATGCGTGAGAGGGAAGGTGTGGGTGTGTGTCAGGACACATGTGAAAGTCAGAGGAAAAGTTGGTGGAGCTTTTCCTCTCAGTCTTAGACATCAGATCCAGAGCTCAAACTCATGCCTCCAGCCTTATTTGATAAGTGCCTTTATCAGCTGGGCCATCTTGCCAGCCCTCCTGCTCTTTAGGGTTTCTGTCAGTGTGGAATTGTGGAGGAAACGTAGTTATGGTGATCGTGACCTCGGTCCTCCATTTCTTTCCTCCCTCTCCCTCCCTCTTACTAGAGTCTCTACATTACCTTGCCTGGCCTTGAACTCTTGGCCTCAAAGGTGTTTCAACATCTAAAGAGCTAAAAGCCTGTGCCACTGCATCTAGTTTCTTTCTTAAAACAACATGTTATTAATTCATTGAGAATTCCATGCGCTGTATTTTGAATGCTGACCCCACCCCACCTCCTCCTATGGCCACCCTCTCCACTCTCCGTCCTTCCTGGTGGGTGCTTTTCCTGATGACTCAGTAGGAATTCCTTCTGTTCTCTTCTTTGCATCTTTTCTTCTAACAGACTGGCTTTTGGGATGTCAGGATGACAGTCAATTTGACATGTTCCCATCCTCATTCAGCGGGGTGACATTTGAAGGACCAGAACACTAAATACGGTTTTGTGACATTCGAGCCGACTCCAATCTGGCTTTTGCTTCTACCCACCTACATGTTATATTCCTTTTGAACCTGACGCAGCTTCCCAGGCAGAGGAAACCAAAGAGATACCCACTGTTAGCTCTGCTGGCTGCTTTCAGATTCTTAACTCTTCTAGGGCAAATAATCCAACAAGACCCATGGGTGCCATGGCATAAGTTCCACGCATAATTTTACAAGTTTGTATGTCGTCTCTAATCGTGGGAAAACAGCACTAGAGTCAGGGCTTGGGACAGACAGACTGTGGGTTCAAATGCAAGCTGTGCCCCTTAAAAGCTGCAAGAGCTTAGACAAAGGAATTTAATCCCTTTGTGCCTTGGCTGCTGCTTCTACGAAAGGAGACTAAAAAGATCACCCACTTTACAGGACTGCTGTGAAGATTAAAGGCTTCATATATGTAAATGCCGAGTGTAGACTAATGCCTGGGACAAACGCCTGCTAATATCAATGGTAGTCACTGTATGTGTCTGTGTCTCGATCCCATGCCTGGGTCATTCACTCACTCTTTAAAAGGCTGATTGCTTGCCCTTTGCTAGGCATTGGGGTTACAAAGATTATCATAACCCAGTCCCTTTTTATCCACAGACGTTGTCTCCCCCTCCCCCCAAAAAAAGTTTTCTTAAAACCACGTTCCTAGCTGGGCAGTGGTGGCACACAACTTTAATCCCAGCACTTGGTGGGCGGAGGCAAGAAGATCTGTGAGTTCGAGGCCAGTCTGGTCTACAAAGTGAGTTCCAGGGCTGCCAGGACTATACAGAAAAACCCTGTCTTGAAAAACAAACCAACCGCCAACCAACAAAAACCATGTTCCTACATTCGACATAGCTGTAAAAATGTGGTGAGACATAGGGAAATACAGTGTCTGTGCAGCACAGCAGAACAAACGGCACGTCTACAAGGGGGGGTGGGGTGGAGATCAGTCTTCAAGAAGGAAGAATGGGAATCACAGATGTAGCCAAGCACTGACCAATCCCCAGCACCGCATGAACCAGGTGAGGTGGTACAACTGCAGGTCCAGCTCTCAGGAGGTGGAAGGGGGAGGGATCAGCAGGGCAATGTCGTCTCAGGTGCACAGTGACTTCGAAGCCACTCTGGGCTACATGAGACTTATTCTCAAAAAAAGGAGAGAGGGAAAAGAGGAAGGAAGGGAGGGGAGAAGGGAGGGAAGGAGGGAGGGAGGGAGAGAGGAGGAGATGGAGGAGAGAGTTATCTAAGCACACTTGGGAGAAGAGGCAAATGGGTGATGGCATTCCTAGGAAGGGGAGAGGCAAAGCCACAGAACATGGAAGGAAGGAAGACGCAGCTGAGTCACAGAAGCTGGGAGCAGCTCGAAGGGGAGCAAGAGTAGGGACACAGACAAATAACATGGAGCCAATAGAGGGCTTTAAGTGGAATGGTATGGGTAGGTTGGTTTCTGGTCTACCTTTGCTTTGGTGAGTACAGACAGGCTGATTTAAAAGGGAAGTAGTTCAGGCAGGGGAATGACTAAGATACTAGTATAGGCCTGGCGTGGTGGCTGATGTCATAACCTCAGCACTCAGGAGGCAGAGGCAGGCAGATCTCTGAGTTGGAGGATAGCCTGATCTACAAGGTGAGTTCCAGGACAGCCAGGGCTACACAGAGAACTCTGTCTTGAAAAACCAAACAAACTAAAAAATATATATGTATTAGTGTAGTCATTGGGATGAGGTGGTATAGGCAAGCCAAGATGGACGGGGCTGTTCACAAAACTGTAGAGAATATTAGTGGGTGGCTGGAAATAGCAAGTGGGAGTGGGGAGTGATGAATGACTGTTCACTTTGGGTGACTAAAAAGCCAGTGGTTTCTGCCAGTTTGGAGACCACGGGAAAGAAGTTTACTAGAAGGGATAATGAGACTAATGGTTCTATGTGAGGTATGGGCCTGTATGCGCCATGGTCTGTGGGACCCATGGCCTGTGTGAGCAGTGGGCCTGTGTACACCATGGTCTGTGGGACCCATGGCCTGTGTGAGGCATGGGCCTGTGTGAGATATGGAGGTAGGTGCTGGAAATGGAGCACTGAAGCAGAATACAGAAGCTCTTTGGTTCTGTGGTGCTTTCAGTCCAGTGATAGAGAATAACAGACAGTGAATTACCTGAAATAATTGATAATTTACCTATTGTGGAGTGCTGCAGATATGGACAGGTATTATGGAGAGTGCTACCTGAAAATCCTCCTTTCACTTGGGGATAGAGGGGCTTTCCGTGGGCCAGTGGCCTTTAAATGCTTACCTAGAATCAGCAAGTGTTGGAAAAGCAAAGGATGGGGAAAGGACATGTTCAAGCTGCACAGCCGTGTCTTGGACGTTCTGTGGGATGTCCAGAAATGTTTAGCTATCCAAGTCGCAGAGGATGGAGAAATGGCCGAAGACCAGAGAGATTAGAGTTGCCTGTCACTAAATAGATGGCAGCAGAAACACCCAAAGTAGACAAAAGGATGCCCAGAATGGAAGCTGAGATAGACCCTGGGAACCCATCCTTGGCTATGCCAAAGAATCCATAGAACAAGGCAAGTCAGGAGAGGATATCATCAAGAAAGAAACTGCCAGCAGCCGGTGGGGGGGGGGGGGTGGAACAATGGTGTCTAACGTCCCAGAGAATCGAATCTATTCCCAGGTGGGACCACAATAAGGGTAGCTTCAGCAGAACCGTGTGGACAAACTGCTGGTGGCTTGAGTAACAGAACTGTGAAGACAGCTCCTTCCTTCAGAAACATTTGATGGAATTATAGAGCTTCGAGGATGGCTAGGCGGTGGTACAGGACCAAGGGATGGTTTCTGCCCGTGGGAAAAACTATCAACGACAAAACTAGCCTTGTCTAAAGACTAGAGGAAATCAGCAAGTCGAAGGGAAAGACTGAAGACCCAAGTCTACACATCAGGCCTGCAGAGTTTGTGGGTGGTTCTAACACCCTAGAATCTCACGGAGTGAGTGAGTACTGAGGAAAAGGTAAAGACTGGGCGGAACCATACCAGAGCTGTGCAGAGCCGTCATCCCCACATGGTGCCCTCTCCAGAGGGTACAACTTCGAACTCCCTTCAGTTGGCTTTGTGGAATTAACAAGCAAGATCATGGACATGAGAGGTTATCTCCTCAAATTACCTCTCAGCTCAGGATGCTAGGAGGTTCAACCCTACTCCAGCCCAAAGTTTTGTGCTTCAATAAGGGGAAAACTAAGAAATTTGGTACCATTTCCTGGCAAGGAAACAGTAGTGGTATCTCACCCCACAAACTCTCCCTCGAATGGTCTATGTGCACTGAGGGCAGGCTGAGAGGGCTGCTGTCCCTGGGACAGAGTTGGCCCTTCAACCATCTCTTCCGAAAGCGGCACCTGAATGAGATCATGCTTGGGGCCCTTGCCCTTAACTAGAGGCAACTCTCCAGCAAGCAGGTGCCCTTTACAGCCACTCTGGTCAAATGACAGCAGGGACACCTGGAACCAGTTGGCTCTAGGAAGGAGACAACACTCTACCAAGCAGGTAAAGGGCTTCCAAGTCAGCAGAGGAACAATGCATCAAATGAAAGAGCAGCAAAATCTTAGAAAGGCCAAAGGAGAGGGTAAATAAAAGGGAGAAAGAAGGTCAACAAAGCGTCTATAGAAGAAAAATGAAAGATGACTCCAGAGAACACCAGCCAAGACACCAGCCGAGAGATCTTGGCCCAGCACCAGGGGAAAATATGTCCTGTTGTTATTCCTTGTGAAATATGAAACTCTGTGTGTGTGTGTGTGTGTGTGTGTGTGTGTGTGTGTGTGTGTGTGTGTTTCACTGTTAGGGTGTGAGTGTGTTTCATTGCTAGTGTGTGCCTGTGTGTGTGCATGTGCGTGTGTGTTTCATAACTAGGGATCAAACCCATGGGGCCATACATGCCAAGCAAGCATTCCACCACCTGGACTTTATCCCTAACCCTGCTAACCACCACTGACCAAAAAGTGTGTGTGTGTGTGTGTGTGTGTGTGTGTGTGTGTGTGTGTGTGTGTATTATATAGTCTCCTGAGTTCTGCACAACACAATTGCCTGGAGAAAAACGAGAATTCTTCTTAATGGCCTCCAGACTTGAATTTTTCCACAGTTCTTGGATCTATCTGGCTCACAAAACTCGTGAAACCATATATACAATAGAGGAGGAGGAGTGGAAGGTCTATCTAGTCACCCATAGGAGAGACATGATATTTGCTTCTTCTCCCTGGCTCTAGAGGGACCTCCCGGAGCCCCTCAAGGCTCCTATAGCAAGTGCTGCAGCAGGAGCTGATCTCGGGGTGCCAGGTCCCCAGTAGGACACCTGCTCAGTGCACTGAGAGAGGCTCACAGGCTGGGACACAGAGCTGCAGGAACACTGGCCACCTCCCAGGCCCGTCTGAGGAGGGAGGCCTAGCAGATGGTAAGGGCGTACACGACCCAGCTGGCTTTGCAGCCTCCTTGCCTGGTTCAGGAAAGAAAAGAGAGGGAAAACAGCGAAGGAAAGAATAGATGCTTCCTAAAGGGAGCCTAGGTTCCGAGACTCCCTGCCTTAAGCAGGGTCACTGAGTAAGAGCACCCAAGCACCTCACTGCAAGAGCAGACGAGGGCGCTGCTGCTGTTTTCGAGAGAAGCTCCGCTCTTGAGAAGGAAGTTTCTTGACTCACATTACAAAATCTACAAGACCAAGAGTCCTTCCTGACCCTCCCCCATCAGGACTCTTGGCAGCTGCCTGCCACCGGAGAGGAAACATTCCTGCCCACCCGGACAGAGGAGCCCGTGGCCAAGTTCCTTCCCTTTCATGAGAATCCAACTTTCACCGCACAAGCACTGCACCTTGCTCCCTGGGAAGCCTAGCCAGCCTCTTCAAGGAGGCAAAGCTCCAAGATTCTGAAGGGAAGATTCGGACTAGGCAATACCTTTGGGATCCATCCCCTGGGCGGATCACTCCTCACACTCATAGAAGCCTTCGTACTACCCAGTTGGTTGCCCCCAAAAAATTAGCAGGAGCAAACTTTGCAAACCATATGCCCTGAGGTTACCAACACCTCCCAGGCAAAATACGCCCTGTTCTCTGGGCAATGATCCAGTCCAGAGATTGTCCACCTTTTTTTTTTTTAAAGATTTATTTATTTATTCTATATAAGTACACTGTCACTGTCCTCAGACACAACAGAAGAGGGCATCAG
Source organism: Rattus norvegicus (assembly GCF_021556685.1). Taxonomy (NCBI): domain Eukaryota; kingdom Metazoa; phylum Chordata; class Mammalia; order Rodentia; family Muridae; genus Rattus; species Rattus norvegicus. Next base: position 101,733,278 of record NC_141539.1, read on the forward strand.
ATCTCATTACAGATGGTTATGGTTGTGAGCCACCATGTGGTTGCTGGGAATTAAACTCAGATCCTCTGGAAGAGCAGCCAGTGCTCTTAACCACTGAGCCATCTCTCCGGAACCTAGACTGTCCACCTTAATCAGGGGTTCAAGTCACCTCCCTCGATGAGGGATTGTAGCTCAGTGGTTGAATACTGCTGGCCTAGCATATTCAAGATTCTGAGTTCAATTTCCAACCTTGAGGGAGGTGCAGACTGGCCAATGAGATGGGCTCTGTTAGGCTGTGAATGTAGCTCAATGCTGAGCTAACATACACGGTCCCAGGTTTGGTCCCCTAATACCACACAAACTGGTTGTGGTGACTCAGACCTGTGATCGCAGCAATTGGGAGGTGAAGGCAGGAGGGCCACAGGTTCAAAGTCATCATCAGCTCCACAGCAAGTGCCAGGCCAGCATAAACTACATGAGACTGTTTCCAAAAGAGGGCATGCATGGCTGGAGAGACGACTCAGCGGGCAAACTGCTTAGTGTCCAAGAGTGAAAACCCAAGTTCAGATCCTTAGCACCCCCAGAAAAAGCTGGACATGGCAGATCCTGCCAGTAACCCAGCAATGTGGGAGAAGGGATGAAGATAGGCAGATCCCAGACACTGCTGGTAAGCCCATCCCGCTAAAATAGCTTCTCAAATAATATGCAGAGAACGTCAGCCTCTGGCCTCTACACATGCCTGTTCAAGTAAGCATACCGCACACACACATACTGTAAAAAAACCACACACACACAAGCATACACACGTACACGATACACCACACACATACACACATACCACAAATGCATAAATCACCTTTGCATACACACATACATGCACATACCACACATGCATACATACACCACATACATGTACACATACCACATATGCACACACATACCACATACATGCACACAGCACATATCACCTTTGCACACATACATGCACACACCACACATGCACACACCACATTCATGCACACACAACACATATGTGCATACACATATACATGCACACACCACACATGCACACACATCACATGCACACACCACATACATGAACACACATCACTGATCAAAACATAACATGCAAGCTGCAGCTGCTGTTGACATGTTGACCACTGTGTGTAGGGAACAAAGTTCTTCATTTCCAAAGGCAGTAAACAAACACTGGACCTCCAACCAAGGAACTCAGGTCACCCAGCATGAAACCCCAGCATCCAGCATGATCCCTGCAAGCAACCAGCATACTAATCTATTAGAAATCATGGAGAGAGCGAGCGAGCGAAGTCTTGGCTTAGAAGCTCTGGGGTGCACATTTGTGCCCACAGTTAAGTCACAAAGATGTTCTTACAACTGTTGGACTTGAGAAGGAGAAACAAGAAAACAAACACCAAAAAAGCTAACTCAGATTCTGGGAGCCACTGGGTCTGAAAGGAAAAACTAATGTTTCTGTTTTACAAATTACTGTTGGGTGTGGTAGCTCACACCTGTAATTCCAGCACTGTGGAAGCAGAGGCAGCAGGACCACCTTGAACTTGAGGATAGTGTGGATTACATAGTGAATTCCAGGCCAAAGAGGGCTACAAGGTAAAACTAAGTATGTGCTATATATGTGTGTGCGTGTGTGTGTGTATACATACAGATATGCCATATGTGCATATATATGTACATACACCACACACACACACACACACACACACACACAGGACCTCAGATATCTGAATTCTAGTCCTAAATGTTGTTTTACTAACCATTTGAATTTACTATTGCCATAAATAAGAGAAGCATTCGTTGTTAAAATGTTTATGTTCCAAGGACCTTGGACACACTGAGCTTTTGATCCTTTACAACACAAAAGATGAACTCAACACTAGCAAATAAAGAAAACCAAGCTTCAGTGACAACAGCAACCAGCAATTGTGGGTCACTGACAATGTGCCAGGCAGGCATCTGCAGCGGACCCTACCTGGCATGCCCTGCCCCCAACCTTGAACTTTCCAGCCCAGGGGCTGGGCCCAGAGGCTCTTCCCTATATAATCCAGACATTTTGCCATTTTGCATTCTCTCTCTCCCTCCCTCCCTCCCTCCCTCCCTCCCTCCCTCCCTCCCTCCCTCCCTCCTTCCCTCCCTCCCTTTCCCTCTTTCTCTTCCTCCCTCCCCCTCCCTCTCCCTTCCTCTCGTCTCTTCTCTCCTCTCCTCTCCCCTCCTCTCCTGAGACCAACCTCCTTTCTCTTTCTACCTCCCCAAACCCTCCCCCCTCAGGACCAGTGAACTCAACCACCCAAGTGCAACATAAAGTCCCAATAAACCTGCCTTTAATATAATCTGGCTTGAACTGGCTCATTTCACCAGCAGCTCAGAAATAACCTATCAAGGAGGAAAAGGAAACTTTCAAAGATCTCATGGCCTGCAGTAGCCACGCAGCTAGTAAGTGCTGGAACCTGGATTCAAAGAGAGCTAAGACCTTAGCCAATTCATGTACTTTCTCTGCCATGACGCACGGCAGGAGCTTCTACTAGGAATGAAGTCACCTCAGGAAGAATGGAAATGTACTACTCACTGTACCACAGACAGAGGGCAAGAAGTACTGGGTGATGTCAGACAGGGAGGCAGCTCGGGCAGCTGGGTTACGCTGGACGCTTATTTAAATCTTTTAAAAGACAGGCAGGGCAGGTGATGTGGGGACGCAGTAGGTTTAATGAGTTGCTCTCTCTCTCTCTCTCTCTCTCTCTCTCTCTCTCTCTCTCCCTCCCTCCCTCCCTCTCTCCCTCTCTCCCTCTTTCCCTCTCCATAGAGAGTTTCCAGCAGAGGAGACTGCGGGAGAAGCTGCCAGTTTCTAACAAGGGCACCATCTAGAGAAACTAAGAAATACAGGCAGAGGCAGGAAGGAGATCAGGGGCAGTAGGAGGCCCCTCTGGGAGATGGGAAGATAAGCCAAACCCGGACACCCACAGATGACGCCAGATGAGGAGGGAGCTAGAGAGAGGCAAGGGGGCACCAAGTCAGTGGGGGAAGGCAGGAGGGAGGGTGGAAGAGCCACGCAAAATGAGGTCATTCAGACTGAACAAGCTTTACAGGAGAAAGCCAGTGCCTGGGCCCTCCCTTCCTGGGAGACGAGGTGGGGACCCAGTAAAACATTGTATTAAGCCCCCTTAGCTAAGGCTGACCACACCCATCCCAGTCAATCAAAATCCTACTCTACAGTACTGGTCAAAACTAAACCAAAGCCAAGTAGTGATAGTGCACACCTTTAGTCCCAGTGCTTGAGAGGAAGAGGCAGGTGGATCTCTGTGAGGTTGAAGCCAGCCTGGTCTAAAGAGTTCTAGGACAGCCAGGGTTACACAGAGAAACCTTGTCTCAAAAAAACAAAAAACAACAACAACAAAAAAAACAAAAAACAAAAACAAAAACAAAACAAAACAAAAACAAAAAAAGATTAAAAAAAAACCGTAAACAACCCAATTAGATATCTCTTCAGCACCGGCTGAATGAAGAATGGCTCTTCTATGGAACAATTTTGTATAAAGTAGATCTACAGCTATATAGGTAAAAAGATGACCTTTATGTACTAATAAATAAACTAATGTGCCAGGCAGTGTGGTGGCACACACATTTAATCCCAGCACTTGAGAGGCAGAGGCAGGCAGATCTCTCTCTGAGTTCCAGGACAGCCAGAGAAACCTTGTCTCAAAAAACAAGACAAAACAAAACTAAAGTAAAATAAAAATTATGCATTTGATGTAGTGTTAGTTTTTTCTGTAAAAAAGAAAATAAGTAGCAATTGTTTTATAAGTATCTGTTCTAAAGTATTAGAAAAATACCATCAAGGTATAGTTAATACTTTAGGGATAGGGAAGGTAGACAATGCCAATTCTCGTGTGTGCACGAGTGTGTGTGTGGGTGTGTGGGGGGTGTAGTATCAGTAAGACTTTGTATTACATCAGTAGTCAAAACAGTATTCCTGAAAAAGTCACCAAGAAAAATGACTCCTGTTTCATCTTAATGAGGAAAGGATAAAACGGCCTCAAATTAAAGGAATTAATATTTCCCGCAAAATATGCTCAACTCCTAGAAATTAACACAGTTAAATCAACTATGGGCTGATATCTGGACTCCTCTCCTCCAAAACAGAATTTGGGGTGATCCCTAGAGTTGGGCTTCTTAGCAGAGAAACCCCCCACCAATTCATTAGGCAGGAGGGAAGTCCTCCAATAACAGGCCCAGCAAAGAAAGAGCGTTCACACCCAAAACGCTCTCTGGGAAACAGAATCCTCTCTTATCTCCATCCCGGAGGCTCATCTTTCACCATCTCCTTGAACGAGCCCCTTTGTTTCCCCTAAAGGATCATCATATATTCATTCGGCTTACGGAACATCGAGAGGCTCAGGATGAGTCCCAGCAAAAAACGTACATGTCCTCAGTTCAGCACAAACAGGACTGGAAGAGAGAGACCCTAAAAGGGGAAGGTGGGGCCTAGATAGGTGCAGGTATGTGACAGGAAAGGCAGCTCACCTGTAACCTTGCTTTGAGTCTCACACATTGCCTTTTCATTGCCCTAGAAAGAAAAACAAGACACCTTCCCCAGCATGCTGAGAACAGCTACTTGAAAACCCACTGGTCTGTTGATAAACACAGCCATTGGCCCTGAAGATCAAACAAGGAACAAAAGGTCCGTGCCCTTGAGTGTGTGTAGATATCTCATAGCCTCATGTAAATGTACATTGTGCTACCAACCACGGTCCCCAGCACAAGATACTACTTGCTACCTGCCAAGTGGCAGGGGCTTCGTCTACAGCAGAGCTGGATGTAGTGGGAGGATCAGTTTCCTCTGCACGTGATGTTTCCCAGCCCTGAGAGAGCGTTCCATTGTTCACTAACCCTTTCTCTCATCACCAGGAGCTGCTTCATCCCCCACTTGCTCCCCAGGGCTCTTTATCCTTCCCCTCTCCCCAACATGCAGATTCCCTTGACCCATCTCAAGCCATCTTCATCCATCAGGTTTTCAGAAAAGCAGCTGGAAATCACTTTCGCTTTCCTCTGTAATTCCTGGTAATCGAATTCTGATCCTCCTCCACAGCGTTCTCTGGGGTCAGTGAGATCTCTTTTAAAGCTGATGGTCCTTTTATTTTTCTTCTGAGGATGATCCTTCACCTGCTTGAGAGACTCCATTTCCTGGAGCTGGCTTTCTGTCGCTCAGGTTTTCCTGGGTCCCCACCCTTCGTATGTTAGGTCACTGTCACAGTTACTAGCTCTTCTGCTTCAGCTGACATGCTGTGTGGACGCATCACTGAAACCAAGGCCTCTGTTCTGCTTCTCACACCATCCCGTCTGGCTCTCCATGCTAAGGGCTACCCCTTCCCAGCCCTCCCTGGCTCAAACTCAATGGAGCAGCTCCCCAGGCACACATGCTGAGACTTCCCACCAAACACCTAAACACTGAATTCTGCCTTTGACTCCCTTCCCCAGGCCCAAAGCTCCTGCGTCCTTTTAGGCTGAAATCTTCAGAAGCTAGCAATGTCAACCTCTTACAGCCAGAGGTAGATGGCTGACCATTCAGTAGCTCTGAGTTCATCCCTGGCACTGTGACAAAACAAGGTTAAGCCTCTTTCAAGACTCACATCCTCCTCTGATCCCCTCCTAAGGTGATCCTATACTTGCTAAACTGCTTTTACTATTTGGAGCTGAGGCGAAGTCTCTTAGATTGTGTGTGGAGCGACGACTCTCTTGACAGTACACAACGAAAATTTTTAAATCGAAGTTAAAAAAATTTTGAAGATCTTTTCTGTACTGTCAGGCTTTGTATGTCAACTTGACACAAGCTAGAGTCATGCGTGAGGAAGGAGCCCCTGTTGAGGAAATCCGTGTGCTACAGCTATGGGGCATTTTCTCAACTAGCGATCAGTGAGGGAGAGCCCAGCCCATGGTGGGTGGTACCATCCCTGGGTTAATGACCCTGAGTTCTATGGGAAAGCAGGCTCAGCAGGCCATGAGCAGCAAGCCAGTAAGCAGACCCTCCCTGCTCTCTGCATCAGCTCCTGCCTCCAGGTTCCAGCCCCGCTTGAGTTCCTGTCCTGTCTTCAACCACTGATGGACCATGATCTGGAACCATAAGCCAAAGGGTTCTTTCCATTCCAGCTTGCTTTCAGATCATGGTGTTTGACTGCAGAAATAAAAACCCTAAGACATTTTCCAAAAAAAAAAATTGTTTTTGTTGCTTTATTTGGTTTGGGTTATATCCATAAGCCAGCCTGGAACTCCTGATTCTTTTGTTTCTCTTTCCCTCATGCTGGGATTACAAGTGTGTCCTGCTATGCCAGTATCTCACGAATAGTTTTGTGCCAAAGCATGTTTGTTTGTTTATTTATATTTATTTTCTTTGTGTGAGTACACTGCAGCTGTCCTCAGACACACAGAAGAGAGCATCAGATCTCATTACAGATGGTTGTGAGCCACCATGTGGTTGCTGGGAATTGAACTCAGGACCTCTGGAAGAGCAGTCAGTGCTCTTAACCGCTGGGACATCTCTCCAGCCCGCAAAGCATATTTAACTGAAGAGGTTTCTAGCTTGTAAGACCTCTGGTCCTTTATGCAATGGTGCCTATAAAGATGGACGCTGGGGCCTCACAACCCCCACAGGATGTCCAGACACTGGCTTCTCGGAAGCTCTTGTGTTCACCTCTTCTGTGCCATTCCTACTGTCCCAGTTTAAGTCTCTTGAGCCCTCACTATATTTCTCCATGACATCCTAATAGACACCAAGCCCCTGTTCACAACTGCAGTGGATGTGAGGGTGATCTGACTGTGACGTCTGTCACTCCACTGATCATCAGTGTTGATCCGTTGCTCTGGTGTCTCCTCTCTCCCTCCCTCCCAGGTCCAGAGAGGATGACCTCCCTGATAAAGGACGTTCACTCTTTGCTCAAGGGTGCATGAGTAGCTGTGATCTGTTAAAACTTCAAAAACAATCTCTCAAAATTCCTGATGCTACCCTAAGGATCTATAAGCTCTTTAGTGGTCAGTCTCTATGTCAAGGCTTATTACAGTCTAGCCTCGGCATATCTTTAGAGTCCTCCATCATGATATTGGTCAGTCTCAGTGTCAAGGACTGTTATGGCCTAGCCTCGGCATACCTTTGGATTCTTCTATCATAACATCTTCTACTCAGCCTTTACCTAGGTAACCTCGTATGTACCACAGTACCACATTCCATTTGACCCATTAAACGCCAGCTCTCCCGCCTGTTTCTCCAGCCAGAGCGGACAGCTGCTCTTTGATGCAGGCTGCCTGCCCTGTGTTTCTGCTTCCGGTTTCGCTTCCTAAAGCCCCTAGAGCATGCTGCAGCTCAGGACCCAACCTGAGTTTGCTTTATGTTCCACCACAGTGCATCAATCACCTCCGTCCTTCCCACACAGCCTAACACATACCAGAGGATAAGTGCTCAAAGAGCAGCTGGTCACTGTCTCTCACCTCCCTGCACCACATCTGTCTCGGCTCTCCGTGTCATTGCTGTGTTCGTGGTGACTGCTACCTATGTTTAAAACAACCAATGCTAAGGAACTAGATTTTAAATGCTGTGTTGTTTACACACCCAGGGGCCTAGCAGTCAACTGACTGTGTGACCTCAAGTAAATCTGGCTTGACTAGCTTCAGCTTCCCCATCAGTAAGATGGGAATGGGATGGTCAGTCTCATCCTCTGACTGCCTTGCAAACTAAAGGAGCGAAGGCACTTGAAGCTCCTAGCAGGCCCCAGGCACATGAGTTAGGAGTAAGTGGTAGACACAGATAAAGGCAGTCTCGGAGTTCTCCAACTGGGTGGGTCATGTGACCTTGTCAGAAGTAACGGCCTTGGATACTTCTAAAAGTAGGGATTCTTACTACACCATCATGAATCTAGAACTCGGGTTCTATAGTCCCACCTTCCGTTCTCGAAATTATCTTGTAGCAAGTGCTATCTACCTGTTAAGAATGAACGTGTAGGGCCAGGAATGCCGCTTGCCTTTAATCCCAGCACCCAGGAGGCAGAGGCAGGCACATCTCTATAAGTTCAAGGCCAGCTTGGATACAGAGGGCATTCTAACCAGCCAGGGCTACGTAGTGAGACCCTGTCTCAACAAAAGAAAAAGAAAAAATAAATAAAATAAAACAAACAACAAAAAGAAAGAAAATGAACACAAATTCACCTACACAAATATTTGCAAATTGGTAGCTAGGAGCACATGCCTAGCAAGGAAATACAAGGCACTGCTAGTAGGGGTCATTATCAAGTAAACGTCTGCACTACTCTGCACTGCTAGACTTCTTTTTATCATGGGTATCTGCTCATGTCACAATTTAAAAAAAATCGTAGAGGCAGGGTCCAAGAGACGGATCGTCACGTAAAGGTGCTTACCAAGACTAACCATCCAAGTCCAATTGCTGTAGCCACATGACAGAAAGAGAGAAGCGACCCCCAAAGTTGTTCTCTGACCCCCACATGAGCACAGTGGCACGTGCGGCCCCAGCACACACTCACAAATGAACAAACAGATGTTAGAAACTGTGAAGACAGAGGAGGAAGAGGCCAGGAGAGCAGATGGGTTGGTCGGGCACACAGAGGCCGTGAACCAGAGGACTTGGGCTGCACGCACAGAGTCCTACAGCTATCGTACTTTGCAACTTCAGGCAAACTACCTCCCTTCTATGGACCCAAATGGGACCAGAGATGGCTCAGCAGCTAGTACTAGTACTCTAGAGTACTAGCTGCTAGAATACTCACTGCTTGAGTACTAGCTGCTCTAACAAAAAACCCAAGTTCAATTTCTAGCACCTACATGGAAGCTCAAATCATCTGAAAGTCCAGGTCCAGCAGAGGTCCATGCGCGGACCATACCTGTGGTGCAGCGACATGCACGTAGGTAAAGCACCCAAAGAGTATTAGCATTCTGTCTAAGCTCCACCCCACGGTTACCTGCCAGGTATGCCTGACACTATAAGAGGGGCTGCTTGCTCCCTCCTCACCCTCTTGCTCTTTTGCTCCTCTCTTGCTCTTGCCTTCCTGCCCCCACTTTCTCCCCATTCCCATCCCCCTTCTCTCTCCACATACTCATGGCCGGCCTCTCCTCCTCCTCCTCTTCTTCCTCTTCCTCCTCTTCTTCCTCCTCCTCTTTTTCCTCTTCTTCCTCCTCCTTCTCTTCCTCCTCCTCCCTTTTCTTCCTCCCCCCTTCCTCTGTCTCTATTACCCTCTCAACTCCCCTCCCCATGCCCTGAATAAACTCTATACTGCGTGGCTGGTCCCTCAGAGAGAAGGGATGCCTCAACATGGGCCCATTGGGGCACCCCCTTCCCCCATACCTCACCACACCTCCATAGAACATATTCCCCCTCTCTTTATCTTTTTATAAACACATCAAAGAAAAAAAACAAAAGAGTGGGATCAGGTGTTTTCTAGGGATGGTTCTATGGGTACTGCTAAGTATACAAGGTGCTTTTTAGTACATTTTATCTATAGACCATCTTTCTTTGTGTTCTCAAGCATCGGGTTTTAGGGAGAGGAAATGTAGCCGCAACTTCATCTCCATCCTGGTCCCAATTCAATGAGAAAGCATCCCTGCTGTTTTATAGGCAGAGAAAGCAAGTGTAGTCTGAAATGATCACTTGCCAACCAAACGCACTGCTCACTAGACGAGCTGTTTGCAAAGACTTTTGACTGCCAGAAGTTTTTAGCTCCGGATTCATTCTGTCCCTCCTGCAGAGGAGGCGCTAGGCGTATGCAAAACAAGCAGAAGGCTCTCTTTGCTGGTGAAGACCGGGTGATTTGTAAAAGGACTTCCTCAGGGCCACAGTATAAACAAAGCTGGCTCCCGGCAGAGGCAGGACGGCAGAGGCAGGACGTACCCAACCCTCTGGAGCCAGTCTGCGTCTCTCTCCAACCTGGGCGCCTCACCTTGAAGATGAGCGATTCACTGCAGTCATTTCCTGAGTGTTTTCTGGGTCAGAAGCAGTGAGAGCAGCGGAGCTCAGGCTGCCAGTGAATTGCTACACTGAGAGTGCAGAACCGTGTTAACCTCTCTACTATGCTCACCCCTGCGCTCAGGCAGCCTGGGCGAGAGGAGCCCAGCTGGACTACGGCAGCTGAGTACTTTTCCAGTCTCTGGGCAAAGTGACTTCACCCAGTTTTGCAATGCAAATGACCTGGTTTGTCCTCTTAGGTGTGGGTTTCTGTCTTGGAGAAGGATAATCACTTCCTCTCCCAGAGTTCCTGGCTTGTATTCTAGCAGGACACCTCTATCCCTGCACCTGTAAACACCTCCATTCTTCTCAAAACTCCACACAATGAAGGCCCCCTCTTCCATCCCTGCAGTCCCAGTCAGCACACACAGAATTTGATCTACTAAGTTTGTATGTAGGACCCTACAATTTAAACGAGAAGGGAGACCAGAGAGCAGGCAGGACACTACAGTGAAAACCATCTCCCAACGTGAGGAGGCTCGCTCCCTCAAAAGACACACCCAGACAAGCCACTGGCAGCAGGACTGCTACCAGTGACCTCTGCTGTGGCACCTAGTATCTTGCAACAGGATCATTACTGGTTTTCATGGTTTCCTAAGACTGTCTAGAAGCTCCTCTGTGTTTAGTGGACTCTCACCCGGTCAAGTGTTGGTTGCTATATCTGCTTATCGCTGGCCTCACTATTCCACCCCTCAAAACACACTGAGATCCTTAGACGACTACCCTGGCTGAGTTCTTTCCTGCCCTCAGGACTCATCACACAGGCCTTCTGTTTATTGGTTCATCTCAACCCTACACACATATTTATGGAGGCCTCCTAGCCCCACTCACTGACTTTGGCAGTCAAACACCAGCTCCTATCTATCCTGAGGCACAGAATGGGGCAAGAGTGGGAGTGTGTCCATGACAAAGAGTTTTGTTGAAGGATACAAAACACACTCAAAGGCCTGAGCAAGCAGAATGCTAGTGAGTCCAGCTATCGGTGAAACTCGCTTTGTGTATGGGTAAGGCAGCAATGAAAGCAGAATCAACCAACCAATGACTATACAGCCTTAAACAATATGGCTTCCACTTCGTATGTCCACAGAAAAGCAAAAAGACACCCAGGAAGTCAAAACTTCTCTACAGGAATGTCGGAGGGGTTTTTCCCTTGAAATGTGTTCCTTAACTCTTCCCCCTTATAAAACAAATCTTACATAGATGCGTCTGGGATTAAAGAGTCTTTCATCACTGCATTCTGAGGGTCAGCATCAAACAGCCACTGGAAAATGAGGTGGGAGGGACTGTATGCCGGGTGCATAAACAGCAGCCATTGACATGTTCTGATGGTGCCTGTTAAAACCAGCTCTTACGGTTCCTCCGAGGTGGGAAGAGCCCCCACTCACCTCTGAAGCAGTCCTCACCTCTTAGCTTCACTCATGAACAGCAATAATTCCACCAGCCCTCCTGTAGGCGCCTATTCTGTTTTAGCACAGTGCTTAATATTCCGGAAATTACCCAGTTCAGTCAGCATTTCTAGACTATCACCCATGAGCCAGGGAGTGAGTTGGGCACCAGAGTCTCCATGGGAACAAGACACTGTTCTTCAAGGAACTCATAACCTAGCAGAATCCTACATATGACCAAGCAGCGTCAGAAACAACAGAGGAGAAAAACCGTGTCTCCTCAGGTTAGGGAGAAATATTCATGGTGGAGTTTTATTTGAATGGGGCGTTCGGGTACACAACACACAGAGTATGTGGCAGACAAAAGACACACTTCAGGCCTAGACAACAGTAGAAACACAGGCACAGAAGCAGGAGAATGTATCTTGGGTTGAGCAAATCACAGGCACGCAAAGTGGGTAAAGGGACAGGGGATGAAGCCGGGAAGGGCAGCCACAGGCTGTGAAGGTCCCTGCTGGTCCATGTTATTTCCTCATCGGGAGTCGAACTCAGAGACTTACTCATGCTAGGTAAATCTCTATCATTGAGTTATGTCCACAGCCTGTCCACTTTAAACTGTTTGTGGGGGCAATGGAGAACCTAATGGGGTTTTGTTTGTTTGTCAGGTTTTGTCTTTTTCGAGACAGGGTTCTCCTTGTAGGCTTGGCTGTCCTGGAACTCACACTGTAGACCAAGCTGGCCTCCAATTCACAGAGATCCACCTGCCTCTCGAGTGCTGGGATTAAAGGTATGTGCCACCACCGCCTCTCGAACTTTGACCATTAATTGACTTGGTCCGACTCATATTTTTAAAAAATAACTCCAAGGTCAGGGTATGACACTGATTGAAAAGTTATAGACAGAAAGCCAGTCATTCAAATATAACATACCAGCGGACGCTGCAACACACACACACACACACACACACACACACACACACACACACACACACACAAACACAAACACACAAAAACACACACAATTAGGAAATTCGAGAAGAAAAACCAAACAGAAGTCAGCAGCCATGTGGATGCTAGAGCTTGAAAGAAGAAATTCACAGAATGTTGCTGAGGTTTTCATTTAGGGAGATTGAAAGCAAGGGACTTTCAATGGGCAGGAGAACAGGGCAGAAGCTGAGGGTACCACCACGATGGGGAGAGTGAGACATTTTCATACAAGCAAATGATAGCAGCCAGGAGAAGGCCATGGTGCACAGACGAGGAGGGAAACTGAGGCTAGAGATCAGGCTGTAGATGCGCTGGAGACCCCAATGATTAATATCTCATAGAAAGAAATGGACCGAAAAATGTTAAGGTAAGTATGGTAAGAGAGGGCCGGGGAGCCCAGTGGTGGGGTAAAGGCGGAACATAGCTTCAGACACTGCACCAAACAATGTTTCTGACTTTTTCTAAGACCGCTTCAGGGCACGTGCCTCATAACCACGGGTATGCTGTGCAGTACTAATCAACATTTATCTCCACCCTCAAATGTCAAAGAACCATGTCGGAAGTAGGTCTTGGAATGCCAATTATTTATTAACAGCTAATAAAGGGATTTGAGCCTATCAGGTTAAATAAAGCCTTACAAATATAAAAAGGCATATGGAAGTATGCAATTAATTACCTATCTCATTTCAGACTAATTTCAGACTATTAAAAATTCAGGATTTTAAAGAAAAGAATCATTAGAACTGAGAGTCATGTAATGTCAACCTCCACCCAAATACAGGTGGGCACAATGGTTCAAAGCAAGCGCTTTGGAATAAATACATGTGGGTTCAAGTCTGGCTTTAATCTTTGTGGGTAGTGGATTGGGTGAGTTAACTTCTCTAAGCTTGATTTTTTTTTTTAAATTCACTTACATCCTGTCCCTCTTTCCTGACCCCGCCCCCTTGATTTTTTTAAAAAAAATCTTTAAAATTGGAGTAATAATAGTACATATATGATATTATAAATACACATGAAAGCTTTTAGCATGGTGCCTAGACTAGCATGTAAGTTCTCAATAAATGCTGACTTGTTACTATAATCATATTTCCAAGTTAAAATATGTTTTAACTTGGAGCTGGAAAGATAGCTCAAAGTACTGGCTGCTCTTCCAGAGGGCCCAGATTCAATTCCTAGCATCCACATAGGAGCTCACAACTGTCTGTAATTTCCTGAGATCTGTACCCTTTTCTAACCTCCACGAGCAACAGGCACGCAGGTAATGCACCGATATGCATTCAGTGAAAACACATATACATAAAACTTATATACACACACATACACACACAGAGGTACATATAATGTCAAACATTCAGGCTTCCTTTTAGCCAATAAAAGTTTTTGAACCACTCCTTTCTGTGTGCCAAGCATGGCTTTAGGTGCTAAGAAAGTACACATACTTAGGTGCTAAGAAAAATGTATATACACACACACACATACACACACGCACATGTGTATATAAGTGTACATACATATACACATATTTAGGTTCTAAGAAAAAAAGTATATATGTATATACACATACATATATATATACATATAAGCATACCAAGTATGTACATATATATATATATATATATATATATACTTTTTTTCTAAGAATAAAGCTCAGTTTCTTATTACAAGAAACTTGGCCCGATAGTATAGAAGACGAGTTGACAATTAAATTACAAGTGGTTTATCCTGTAACTAAGCAATGAGAAAAGTACCCTGAAAATAAAGAGGAAGCACGCGGTGGCACCCTAAGCCCTAGTGAGGGAAGGGGCCACCAGCAAGGGGAGGCAATGAGTAAGCCTTAAAAGAATCTATAAGGAAAAAGTTAAGGATAATTGACATTAAGGCGACAAACTCATACCCCTTGGGAAAGTCAGAGGAAGAGGGAGCTCTTGCCCAAGGGCAAACAGAGAGAAGAGCGGGAGCTGGAAGCTGCCCAATCGCTCATCATTCACCCAAGGAGATTTCTTGGCCGACGACTACTTCTTCCTATAATGTTTACACCTTCCCTACCTGAGTTTGGCTGCAGAGCTACAGAGCAAAGCAAACACGTTTCTGTCCTCTAAGTGTCTTCCACCTAAAAATAGACAAACTGATCGACGGACACGTTCGGGAGCTTGGATGACAACTTATTCCCCAAAGATACTGATCTCAAATAATATTTAGGTTCAGTGTGGTCCCCAGAGTGATGATATTAATACACTTCTCTCTTCCCTTCGGAGATATTAAACAGGGGAGGGGAATATTACGACTGACGGATGGGTTCCTTAAAAACAGAATGTATGATGATCCAGCAATTCTGCCTCTAGATATTTATCCAAAAGGAAGAGCGGGATCTCGGAAAGATACAGGCATTTTTCACAGTGATATCTTGTTCACGGCAGCATAATTTACAACAGGCGAAGGCTGGAAGCGACCCAGGCGCCTATCCGTGGATGGGGAGGAGAGAGAATGGGAGTTAGCATTCGGCAGATACAGAGTTTGAGTTTGGGAGGACGAGAAAAGCTCTGAAGATGGATGATGATGATGGCTAGAGAGCAATGTAGACGCAATTTTGCCACTGAACTGGATACTTAAAAGCCGTTTAAATAACAAACTTTACATCAGGCATATTTATCACCACGCAGGAAGAAAAACATTGTAATTGCATGGTTGCCATGCCCATGAAGTAACTATTCTTCATCATCTAGGGGCGAATAAGATAAAAACAAAACTTTGTTCCTGACAAGCAGATATGGCATCTTGGAGGTGTGGCTAAGGGGTGCAATGCTCTCCCTAACAGGGATGAGGTGCTGGGCTCCATCCTCGGCCACCTGAACAGATAAAGAGCACGATGCAAGGTATATCAGAGAGTTCTTTATCTAAAGCAGTGGTTCTCAGCCTCCCTAATGCTGTGACCTTTAATACAGTTCCTCATGTTTTGATGACACCCCCCAACCATAAAACTATTTCGTTTACTTCATAACTGTAATTTTGCTGCTGTTATGAATCATAATGTAAATACCTGATATGCAGGACATCTGGTATACTACCCCTATGAAAGAGTCGTTCGACACCCCCAACCCTGCACCAGCCCCACCCCCGCCAAAGGGGCAGTGACCCACAGGTTGAAGACAGCTGATCTTAAAGAACAATATCCAGTTGCCATTCCCTGGGAAGGGACACCTTTGCTACCCACTAGCAAGACAGCATTGTGGGTAGCTATCACCTGGAAACTTTCAATTAATCTAACCGTGTGTGCCAGCACCATCTATGAAGAATTACTAATAAGTAGTTGAATTTAGCCGTGTGTGCCTATAACCCCAATACACAGGAGGCAAAGGAAAAAAGATCTTAAATCTGAGGCATGCTGGGTTATGTAAGATTGTGTCTCAAAGCCACAAACAAAACACGACTGGTTGGTATGAAGCTTAGATCGGTTACAAATCTTGTAAAGTAAAAATAAAATATTTCTTTAAGCTACTAATGGAACTTCTACTTCCAAAAGCATTAGTCGGATCTTTATGTAAGACCCAGGACTGTGATCCATGTTAGTTACTTCCATTAAGAGTTTGGGGCTGGGGGGGTTGGGGATTTAGCTCAGTGGTAGAGCGCTTGCCTAGGAAGCGCAAGGCCCTGGGTTCGGTCCCCAGCTCCGAAAAAAAGAACAAAAAAAAAAAAAAAAAAAAAGAGTTTGGGGCTGGGGATTTAGCTCAGTGGTAGAGCGCTTACCTAGGAAGTGCAAGGCCCTGGGTTCGGTCCCCAGCTCTGAAAAAAAAAAAAAAGAACCCAAAAAAAAAAAAAAGTTTATTATCGGGCTGGGGATTTAGCTCAGTGGTAGAGCGCTTACCTAGGAAGTGCAAGGCCCTGGGTTCGGTCCCCAGCTCCGAAAAAAAGAACCAAAAAAAAAAAAAAAAAGAGTTTATTATCAGCCAAGTATGGTGGGGCAAATCTCCAGTTCTAGCAACAGAGAAGCTGAGGCAGAAGGACCACAAATTCAGACCATCTTGCATAACAAGATCCTGTCTTAAAGAAACAAGGCTCTGTGGGTAAAGCCACTTGCCACCAAGACTGACAACCTGAGTCCAATCCCCAGGACCTCGGTGCTGAACAGTTGTCCTCTGACCTCCACACTCATGCCATGGCATACTGTCTGCCCCTCTGCTACACACACCCAAAACAGTTGGAAAATAAAAACAAAACAAAACCCAAATAAACGAATGAGCACATTGCTTAGTGGAGCAAGATTAAACAGTAAGGATAAAAGAAGTCTGTAGTTACAGTCAAATCAGACACACATGTACCAAGTGTGGGGAGTGGGGGTCATTATGGGATAGGAAGCATGAGGCAAACTGACCAGCCTTGAACCCAGGTCCTCTGTAAACTACTCCAACTCTGGGAGAACTGTTTAGGACTTAGTGACAGACAGAAGAGGCAGCCACTGAGGGTCTGCGGTAGGAAAGGTTGAGAGGGCCAGGTTGCAAGGACTCTTGGTGAGTACAGCTTTCCATTCCTCTCTAACTGGACGCTCTAGAGGGGATGCTGTCTGGCGAACAGTTCTCAGTGTAGAGAGGCTGGCAGGACCCCAGGTCACTTGGGGATCTATCTGGGAGACAGTCACTCAGTGGCAAAGCCTCCCAAGCCATAAAGAGAAGCTCGATCTAGATTTTCACTAGACTTAATCTATCACTCTAGAATGGGCCAGGCTGATGCTTAGATGTGCACGGTACCTTTCTGAAAGAATACACTGGAAATTGTTGCCAGGGTGCTGCTTCCTAAAAGTAAGACTGAAGGGGCTGGAGAGGTGGCTCAGCAGTTGAGAGCACGCACTGTTCTTACAGAGTTCAGTTCCCAGCGCCCAAGTCAGGTGGCTCACAGGTGGCCTGTGACCTCAGCGCTCCAGGAACTCCAACGCTCTTCTGGCCTGCACAGGAACCTGGCACACACAGGCATATGCACACACACACACACACACACACACACACACACACACTCACACACACACACACACACGCGCACACACAGGCATATGCACACACACTCACACACACACTCACACACACACTCACACACACACATACTCACACACACACACTCACACTCACACAGACATGAATATAATCTTCTGAGCCAGGCACTAATAGCGAACACCTTTAATCCGAACACTCAGTCGGCAGAGAGAGGTAGGTGGATCTCTGAATTCGAGCTAGCCTGGTCTACAGGGCAAGTTCTAGGATAGGCAGGGCTACATAGAGAAACCCTGTCTGGAGAAATGAAACAAACAAACAAACAAATCTCTAAAAAGTAAAGACTGAACATAGCAAAGACTTTCATTTTTCATTGTAAAAACCTTGTATATTGTGGATATGCATTTTAAGTACATAAATGAATTCATTTTTTTAATAAATTTAAAAGGTCTTCTTTATGATAAAATAAACCCTGAAAACATCACGAAATGTTTGCACTTTAACCAGCAAATGAAAAATGTTCGTAATCAACAAATGAAATACTTTTCAATTTTGTCTCTACCCTGTTTCAAAGAGATGTGCCAATGATCTAAAAGAAACAGTAGCAGATTCACAGTCTCCCACCTCCACCACACCCGGCCTCCCAAGCCTTCACTTCAAAGCAAACAGATCATGAACCATATACAACAAAATGTCTCTCTTTTTTGGTATGTTTAAATGAAAAGTCTGCCTGACAGGATCCCAAATCCACTGCTCAGTGAAACAAGAAATTCAAAATAATAGACTAACTAGCATATTTGATAAAATGTGTCACCATCTCAATAAATGGTCTTTTATTTCGACCTTTGTTAGATCCCAAAACAATCACTCTACCCTTGACTCTTTCTTTCTCCTCTTACCCTTCCTATCCAAATCCCACCAATCCTACCTTCCAAATATACCCAGAATCCAACTGTATAGTACCACCTCCCTTACCCCTGTGCCTCGTCTGTCCCCCTGGACTGCAGTCATTTTCACCGAGACCCCTGCTTCTGGTTCTCCACAATCAATCCTCAGGACACTAGATAGATCCTCTTTAAAATCAAACCTGAACAGATCGTTTCTCTGTTCACGATGCCCAGTGACTTCCTATTGCGCTTGGACTAAAGCTCGAACCTGAATCTCCTGAGGACCCCATGGCCTCCTGTCTCCTTTTATTTGGATCTTTGCTAGGTCAAAACCTCCTCAGAGTTGGACCTTCTCGTGTTCCCTTCATGCTGCCCATTCTTTCTCTATAATACTTGATATTATGATCTACCCATTTGCTGCCTTTTGGTGCGATTTAATACTCATCTCTCCCAATGAAGATGTGTGCTCCATGATATCAGACTGTTTTTCTCCAGTGTTCCCTTACTGCACCCTATGAGCCTAGGGCAGTGGTTCGAAACCTGTGGGTCACGACCCTGTTGGAGGTCACATATCAGATATCCCGCATATCAGATGTTTACATTATTATTCATAACTGTAGCAAAATTACGCTTATGAAGTAGCAATGAAATAATTTTATGGTTGGGGGTCATTGTAACATGAGGAACTGTATTAAAAGGCCACAGCATTAGGAAGGTTGAGAACCACTGGCCTAGAATATGTTTGGTAAGTAAATGAGAACTCAATAAATATTTTTTGGAGATCGAGAGAGGTACAAGCCAAAAGCAGGTAGCATCACTGGGAAAAACAGAAAATGTTGAGGTCCCAAATGAGGCGGAAGCCTAATGACAGGACAAGGCATTGGAAAAGCCAAAACATCAATAGACAAACATAGAAACCCACCGCTTATCTACCTGTGGCATCTGCCAGTAATCCATTAAGTTGTACCTTGCCTGTTGTTATGGTATATTCTGTAGGGCCATTCTTGAGGATTTGTGGGCATGCTAGTGTGCAAATACTGCCACCAACGTCCCTGTGCCTCTCTCCAAAACCAATCAACTCAGATGGAAAGTTCTACTGAAGGATGAAAGCGATTTCTGTCTTGGCCAGCAAGTCCAGAATATTCATTCCTCCTACGGAGGAAACCTAGACAAAGTCTTCTGTGATGGAACTAGGCAACTGGGTGATGGACAGGTTCTGCTGGCTACCACTGCCTGGGGACAGTTCTAGTGCAGTCCTCCAATGCTAAAAGAAGGATAATGAGATATTCTTGAGTGCTCACTATAAAATAAAACGAAATTATACAAAGACCTCCTGAAAACTGAAGGGACTCAACATTGTCTGAGCGCTCACCCCCTTGACGTCGGACAAGCCTCTAATTCCCTTTCTCTTCTCACAGATGAGGAACTTTGTCGCATCAAGAACTTGATCCCTCCACACACATCTCCACTTGCTGGTTTCAACATGAACTTCTAACCGTCTTCAGTGTGTGGTTGCTCTCCAGCCACCTGGAACCCACTGACTCTGGAATGTGGTCAAGTTCTGCTGCCCATCTAGGTGGCACCACACCCTTCCCAGCCTCCCATCTAATAGCTCTTGACACTTTCTGAAGCCCCCCTGAACAGCCTGACCTTCATCAGACCTTCCTGCCTTGGCTGGAAGCACCATTTCCCCTCAAGCATTCTATCACGCCAGCGCTTGTTTGAGGGTCTGCCTCTTTTCTGTGTCCTGATCATACGCCAGTGTGAGCTACATAGTAGACGCCCTATGTTTGCTCTCTTTCACTACATCTCGATTGCTTTCTCAGGCCTTTTCAGTGGAGTGTTCATGACTTGTGCCTCAGAGCCAGGCTTTGGAAAGGCCTGGCCTTGTCTTCCTAAGGAAACATGCTGGACGGTGAAGTTGATTCTCCACTCAAGGATCTTCTGGAAAGAGTGAAGAGTTAAGCGTGAGGATGGGATGAGGTTTCAGATCTCTTTCCCATCCCTGTCACTTAAGACCGTAGATGCATTTCTTTTGTCTGAAACGCTATGAATCCTCACACGAGACACACCTGTACTCGTCTGGTACAAATAGAAAAGATTTTCAACTTACTCATTTGCAAAACCACCCAAGTTTCTGCTTCTTTCACAATAGTGGAAACTTCGGAATTGACTATAATTCAAAGCAATTATTGTTCTTTGACTGTCAAGGTGCCCTGTTCCTCTTTTCATAAATATCTTGCAGGATCCCAGCCCAGTTCAATACAAAGTCTCTTTTTTTTTTCTTACTCTAGCCCCATTCCTATTCGTTTGCTAAATTTACAGCATTCAAATGAAAGAAAGGAGACCTGCTTTTGCCCCCACTGTTAACATGATATATGTCTGAGTTTTAATTGCCCTTTAATTATACCCTCAGCCAGGTCTGCACAGATATAATAGAAATATAGCAAAGCTCCAGAGGGCCTTGCTGAGGTAGTAAGAAGACGGCTTTGTTATAGTTCCTGTAACCAGAAGGAAAGAACAAAATGAGAGGTGGTCTGGGGATGTCAGAAGCTGGCTAAACAATTACCAGGAAAGCACTCAGCCTTTAAACTCCGTGAGCTGCAAGGCTGGTGATCCCCTGGTGATTTGCTGCTCGGCTGAGGCTGGCTGAAAATGGAAGAACTCAGACTGCCTGGCTGTGAACTAAGACATAAGCAACAAAAGGAAACCATACTATGACATTTTCTAAATATTTACTACCAGGACTTGACTATTCAGTCAGAGGAGCCAGATCTGACAGTGAAGTTCCCTGACTATCTCCTATGCTCTCCTTTGATCTCTATCTCCACATTCCATGCCAAGAGACCTTTACCTCCCGGGGCTGTCAGAGGAGAGATGCTTGTCTGATAACCCCAGCAACTGCAGAGAGATGAGCTAATTCCCGTACAGACCAACACATGCACACTTCCTCCCAGACCCCATCCCTACAATACAGTAACCAAAAACATCTTCCCGGTAAAGACCAAATGAGTCAGTACAAACTACCCTATAGACAGAACACCCTTTCCCAAGTATCCTCTGCTCTGTATTTTTGTCTTAACCACATCTGTTAGGCTTCACAGTCCACTATCCATGGACTTCCCAGCCAAGCATCATTATAAAATCGAACTCCTCAGCAGCCTACACAGATCCGACTTTCATTCCTATGGTTGCCGATCAGTTGATAAGGTTAATCTGAAGGTCAGGGGTGGTGAAAACCATCATAGACAGTAAACAAATGCATTGATAGTACTTCAAACTTCCCACTGGTCATGTTTTCTGCCTTTTCATGTCTTGGGCAGAGTTTGACTTTGGACAGAGTGCTTGACTTTGAAACAATATTCTTCAAGAACAACTTAGTGACTAGGTTCAGATTAAAATAGGTATCTGGGGACTGGAGAGATGACCCAGCAATTAAGAATGTGTACTGTTTTTGCAAAGGACACAGGTTCTGTTCCCAGCACCCACAAAGAGGCTCAGAACCCTCTGTAACTTCAGCTTAAGGGCATCCAATGCTCTCCTCTGGCTCTCTACAGCACCAGGCACACATGTGGTACACATGCATACATATATTCAAGCTAAACATCCATTTACATAAAAAAATTTTTTACAAAAAAACAAACAAACAAACAAAAACCAGGTATCTGGCAACCCTATGTTTCTCTCTCATCTCCCAGAAATGCTACAGAAAAATAGTTGCCTTGAAATATATACTGCCTGTGGATAGCAAAGTACATACCTTTTTATGGGACAATGTATGCATATATAGTTAACAAGCAACAGGGGAATTACAGAACAGGTTAGCCTTTCATTATGGAAACCATATTCTCTCTCTCCTATCCCTGCACCTTTCCATTTCTGTTTCCTGGTTTTGAACTTCACTAAGCTGAAACTATCGGACATTAATGTTCTTGCCTCATCTCTCCCAAAGGAAAGGAAACCTGAGCTTTCTTGAATGGACGCACTACAGGAAACCAGCCTCACTGGCCATGGAAGAGAAAGAGATACAGAGAAGACATGGATTAGAATGACAGGAAGAAGGGAGCATTATAAATGACAGGTGAACTGCCACTAGGTCTCACCTTTAAGCAAGTGATCATATAAACAGAAGGCTAAAACCAGTGACCTCCAAGGTCCCTTCCAACTCCAATCCTACTTGCCTCATGAATTTTTTATAATCATCCTCTGTCCTATCACACGGTCCCTTTGCATCACCAAGCCCTTCTGGCCACTTCTAGGACTGAAAGGAAAATCTTTTTTTTTTTTTAAATCTTTGTTTGACTATTGCCAAAATTATAATTCTGTCCTTGAAACAATGACCTGAAAATAAGAGGCCGCCGAGCTAAAAAACTTTTGAGCAAATAAATGCTCGATGCTGCCTTGAGGTAATATATTTTTAAGCTTCTCTGATATAGGCAAAATTATGATCCGAGGTCCAAGGACTGAAGAGTGTGATAAGCCAATGCTGTAAGCAAACCTTCCCAACCTATTCTACAGCCCCTGCTGAGCCTCTAATCTTAAAAGGACAACAGAGCAAGGGATGGAGCTTGAATCCTGGCCTCATCTCTCATCAGCTGTGTGAGATGAACAAGTTATTTAATTCCCTGAACCGATTACCTCACTTAAAAAATGTATTATTATTATTATTATTATTATTATTATTATGTGTGTGTTGTGTGTCTGTGTGTGTACAGGACACTTGTGGAGGTCAAAACACAACTTTGTGGAGTCCATCACAAGGCTTGACCAGCAAGCGCCTTTACCCACTGAGCCATCTCACCAGCCATTTCTTTGCTTTTTAAAATGGGATAATATGCGTGACCTTGCAGAACTGACAGATACCCTATAAAGCAACCCTGATCATTCATTCTCTCATTCAGTCAACACTCACCAGCCAGCCACAAGTACATAAAAGACAGGGTAAATAGAAACTCTTGTTCTTTTTATTTATCAAAAACCTACTAGTTTTCCAAAATTGTGGCAGACTGACATTAATTCAAAGCTTTCGCTCGCACCTAGTTTGCCAAAAATAGCCATATTTATTTTGTCGAGCATGACTGCAGGCGGGAGTCAGCCCCCTGGGATGCCCTTATATTCTCTTTACCCCCAAGCAAACGATCCAACAGGTGTGTTGGTTCCACCGGACACCTTCAGAACACTTAAGACGAAGTAACAGCCAGAGCAAAAAAGTGGCATCCCAGCTCTCCACCGGGCAAGTCGCTGGGGAAAACTTGATATGCCTGTGCTGCAAGGCCCAGCCTGAATGCCTGGGAGTTTTTGGGTGCTTTCAATTCCTTAAGCGGACTCTATGTCTTCAGAGAACTCAAGATTAACAGGACTGGCTCATCCCCAGCCACTACCACGGGGCCACTGATAAAGGGAGGCACACTAGCGAAGGGTGCCTCTCCTTTCAACTGTGCTTTATTCAAGGCTAGAATTTGATAACACTTAGTATAAACGGCTGGTCTCATCTCAAGGTTGGTGGGCTCTTCTCTGTTCTAAGTTTACTGTTCCTTTTGTTAGCTAGTCCCCAAGCCTCGGGTGCTGGGCATTCAGTACACAGTTAACAAACAGTGTGCACTTGTAAGAGTTTCCCATAACATTCTGGGAAGCAGGCCTCATTGGAAAAGCATATGAAGTCCGATCCTGCAATAGGAGATGGCCACCCTGGGCCACAGTCATAGAGCAGTTAAAAAGGAAATTCTAGATTACAATTCTGAGTGACCTGTGAAGCTAGGGGTAGCCTAAGAGAACATCTTAAATGTGCCTCGGCTTTCTTTTCCCCTGAAGGCTCCTCTCATTCAGGAGCTATCTGAATCACCTCCCTTGGAAACTGAACTATATACATCCATTGCACAGGCAGGGGTTTTGCGTGGCTGCCTCATAGCATGGAGGTGACAGCCGGATCCTCTCTCCTCACTGAAGTTCTTAGTTAAAGAGACCATCG
Organism: Rattus norvegicus; assembly: GCF_021556685.1. Taxonomy (NCBI): domain Eukaryota; kingdom Metazoa; phylum Chordata; class Mammalia; order Rodentia; family Muridae; genus Rattus; species Rattus norvegicus. Next base: position 101,757,492 of record NC_141539.1, read on the forward strand.
CTATATAATCCCATCCCACCCGGCCGGATGCATCTAAAACAATGGCTTCTTTCCATATCCCTTCAGTGAGTTAAGGGTGTTATTAACTCTAGCACCTCTAATTGCTCACTGAAAACAGTGGTTTGGATATTAATAGACTATAAATCAAGGCCCTACCTAAGGCTTGTTGTCACGGAAACTGTACTCAAGCCTCATAGCTATTTCCCCTTTGGGAAGTCTTAAGTTGGTGGGACTTGAGGATTGTGTTAGAGCTCTTGTTTCTTCCATTTTCTGCTATTTCTTTAGGTCCAAGTTGCTGGACCTGGCACGAAGGTAAGAGTAGAGTGGGCTTTGTAGAATAGGAACTCAAAGCGGGATGGGTGAGGGTCCTTGAAGAATAGTTCTGGGACACTTGATCTTTCCCTTCTCAGTCTACACTGGGCCACTCTGCACGTCCTGCCTGGCATCCTGAGGCCCGGCCCCCTCTGCTGCCCTGAACTGTCCTCCCAGCCTTGGCACTGGGCAGCCTGGAGCGCGCTAGCCAAGTTCCAGAAGAGGATCCGACACGCCCGGGGGGTTGAGAAGCCAGGCAGCAAGAGGTACAAGCAGACAGTCCTCAGACCGACCAAAAGCAGCCCCCCCCACACACACACACACGCGTTACTCCCAGGCGAGGGTCCAGGGGGAGGCGGCCAAGAACACACACACCCCAAACCCACTCCCCGTGCCCCAGGGCGACACTCTACTGGCTGGCTTCCCAAAGCTAGCACCCTGCTCACCCAGCGCCTGCGAAACCCACGCGGGTTCCCGCGTCCCGGGGTGACGACTGCCGCAGCCGCCAGGGCCTCCCGGGCTCCGCACCCCTTCTGCCCCATGCTAGGCACCCGGGGCCACCGGGCTGTCGCGTCACCCGCCCCCTGGGCCCCGCGCTCCCCAGCGCTCGCTCCCAGGCACCCAGCTCCCTCCCGCTGCGCGGCCCTCGGGGACTCACCTGCGCTGGGGCTGAAGCGGCGGCCACCCCGAGCCCGGGGGCGGCGGCGCAGGGGGAGGAGGGCAGCACGGGGCTCCTGGCACAGCGGCCGCCGGGCGCCTGGTGCTGCGGAGCCACGGACCCGCCCAGAGATATAAATAACATTATCTGAGGAGGGACATTCCTGCCGGGGGACATCGCTGCTGCCGGGACCAGATAGTCCCGCGGCGGGGGCGGGGAGGCGGGGCCGCAGCCTCCCGCAGCGCCAGGCCCGCCTTCCCCACCCACTCCTGCACCTGCCAATCAGACTGCGCGCCCGGGGGCACCTGCCTCGCCGCTAGCGCCGCCGCCGCCGGGACCTGGGGCGCCAGGGTCCTCTCTCACCTCCCCTGATCCCGCACACCCCGAGCCCCTTGCCTCGGGAAGAGGACTCGACTCTGCAGCTCCGGCCTAATTCGTGTGTCCGGAGCCGCAAGCCTGGCGGCGAAAAGGAGTCCTCCCAGCCTTTCCCGCCTTGCGTCCCCTCAGACTATGATCTCGTTTTGAAAATACATCTAAAGACCCGTTTAGGCCGTAGGGTGGTTGAGGAGGGCGCCCCGGCTGTTGCGCCCCTCCAGAGATAGGCTGGAAGGGACAGATTGTTCCCGCGGGCGGGTTACGTTAGAAAGCGTGCTCCCGGCCGGCTACAACCGGCTGGTAGTAGGAGCAGACGCTGGGAGCGCAGGGGGTGGGCACTGGGCCGAGGCCCCCGCCCCCAGCCTACGGGCTGGAGGCCGCGGCTCCAGCTTTCAAGCAGGGTACTGTCGGGGAGAACCCGGCTGTTCTGGTTGGTGGCGCGCAGCCTATAGTTGTAGGTTGCAGGGGCCATAATCAACAGGCAAGTGGGCCACCAGCCCACCTGCACCTTCTTGGGAGCCCGGCATTCTCACTGCAAGCTTTGGTGGAGTGGGGTGCAGCAGGCCAGAGTAGAAGCTAGAATCAAGGGTGTCTAGTAAGACATCTGCGACTAAGGAGGGTGACACCGATGAACATGGGCGGCTTGCAGGGAAGCCTATTTTCTTGACTTTTCAACGGTACAAGGTCATTGGTCAGTAAGGTTTGCTGCGTGCTCTTCCTCTTTTTATTTTTATTCGGGGTGGGGGGTCCTCCACACGCTGTGCCTGGGATGATCGCTCACAGACCATCAACCCCGGTAATCGCAGGTGTAATGGAGACAGCAGTGGATTAAAAAGAGCATAGATGCAGAAGGGAGTTTTAACTTTGATGCTCCCTGGAAGTCTTAACAGGAAACAGCCTTTCTCTTGAGTTTGCTTGAGTGTATAATTACGCTGTTTTCTAGGATTCAAGAGCAAAGGGTGTTCAATTGCCAGATGTTCAAACTTAGTCTGTGTATTAAAGGTACGCAAAAGATATTTCACTGCCTGCTGTCGTCGCACTTCTTTTGAGAGTAGGTATTTGAACAGTAAGAAATCTAATCGGGACAAAATCCACAGGTATTAAAAAGCCATAGAACTCTCCCCTCTCCTTTTGCCTGAGCTCTTTTTTTTTTCCTTTCCTTTTTTTTTTTTTTTTCTTCTTTTTTCTTTTTTTCCGGAGCTGGGGACCGAACCCAGGGCCTTGCGCTTGCTAGGCAAGCGTTCTACCACTGAGCTAAATCCCCAACCCCCCCACCCCCGCCTGAGCTCTTATTACATGCCAGTTTCCCAAATGCCACCAGTATTACAAGGAAGATGACCCACTGGCCCTGGGTATCCCAGAGGTTAGCAGCGATTCCCCTCTCCTCCCCAGACCATTGGATGGTATCTGGCAAATCTTTATAGGGAGCACTCCAAACGCTCTGAGGCTCCCCAACATCATCCACCCCCCCCCCCGCAAACCATTTGCTTTGCTTATTGTTGAGGTAAAAATTGTCTTTTTAAGAACCAATTCCTGCCCCCCCCCAAAAAAAAAAAAAACAGGCCAACTTCAAAAGCTCAGACTTACATATCACAAGTTGAAATGCTTGATCTATTTTTGAAAGAAAAGAGGGGTGTGTGGAATTATGTATTTATATTTTTTAAACAGTGTGTGAATAAACTTATTAAATAAATTCATGAACCCCAGAATTGCAGCTTTGCAGCTACATAATTATATATTACAGGAAACAGATAATTCTTAGCTATAGGCTTGTGGCTCTGAACTGAATGGTTGCACGGGTATTTTCCTTTGGAGCATTCTAATTTATAATTTTCCACCACAAGAAAAAAATTAATATGACAACGAGAGCTCCAAAGCGACAGACAGATTACCCCGAGATTTTACAAACCAGCCCTCATCTACAGTGGCTAGCTCCACTTTAGCTGAATGATAAATAATTCAATACAACCTCATTTGCTGCAGATCCTGTTATCCTGACAACATCCCCAAATGCTTCCCAGCTAATAGAGTTACAGTGAAATGATAAATCAGAGCCCAGTGAGAGAGGAAGTTTAGAAGTACACAGAGAAAGGGCATTGTACAACAAGCACAGGAATGAGAAATTGGGGACCATGTGCATGTGGGGGAGGGGGAACACTGATAGAAAGCTTCACTATCAAGGTCATTATTGAGAGGGAGAATCTTCAGGGACCTTCTTAGAAGATTACACAGTATCTTTGAGGGTTCCCTACAGGAGAGAAAGATGAACCTTTGCAGTTATAGTTATTGGTCGATGGACTGTTTGCCCATGTTGACACCTTGTACTTCCAAGCTTCCCTAGTTGATCTGCAGCTTTGGAAGAGTTCTGGGACCAGAAGGGAAAGCGTGCACTTAAGACTATAATAGATGCTGTGAGCCAAGGTATGGGAGGAAGCCTTCAGAGACTGAGTACCCAGCTCTAACTGAAATCAATAGGTGAGGCCAAGGGGCTGTAAGTAAGTAAGGACACTAGAGGTGACTAACTACAGGGGAATGTTTGCTTCTCTCTCTCTCTCTCTCTCTCTCTCTCTCTCTCTCTCTCACACACACACACACACACACACACACACACACACACACTCCCTTGGAAATCCCTTACATGTCTGGATCATGTTCAGCCCTCCTCAGCTCTTCTCAGATCTACCCCCTTTCCCTAAGCCCCCCAATTCTGTACCTTCCCCCAACTGTTTAAGGCTGATTTGTGCTGCCCAAATACACTATTTTTATTGACCCACAAAGCCAAAGTTATTTAAGTAAACCACTTTGAATTAAACATGAACATATGTATTAGAAAGATACTCAAAGCAAATGCAAAGCTAAACCTGACCAGTTCAAATCCTTGGACGTGATGATGAGAGAATCGAGGACTCACGATACTGACATGTACTACGCCCTGCAACTGGCTATATTTTAGGACACCAAGCTGAATTTTCCTCCCCATGTCTGGGATTACCTAAGGGTGCCACTTCCTTCTCAGCTTGCTAAGACAAGAAAGAAGCAATAAGGCTAATTCCTAGAGTACACCTTTGAGAATCAAGAAGTGCTGAGGACTGGGGATCAAGCCTTTGCCTTCAGATGCCTCGGACTCCAGGTTGCCTGTGGTCTTCCGTTTCCCCATTCTCCCATTTCCTTCTCCTTCAATTCTTTCTCCACGTAGCAGCCAAATTCTACTCTAAGAAGGAAATCTGATCATGCCACTCGGTTACATTAAATCACCCGTGGCTTCCCATTTCTCTCAGGATCCAGTGTTAAGCACTTAGCATGGTATTGGCACACGAGACAAGCTTAGTAACAGTATAATAGTGAATAAATGATCAAACCAGGAATTAAAAGAGGCTGCAATCTTGGAGACCAACCAGAGAGGTCCACCCACCCCCACCCCCGCTGGTTTATTACATTATATGTAATTTTTTACAGGAGGCTTACATTTTAAATATGTTCGAATAAGCTCGTCTGAATGTATTCAGAGTCTCTGAGATATAATTGACAATACTGCCGCTGAATTTTCCGGGTCCTGCACTACCGCCGCTGTGCGTCACACCTAACTTACTGTCTGTCGGGGAGAACAGGGCTAGTTAATTAAGGAGACCTCGTGCTCGGTGCTACCTCCCAGCTCACTCCTGGGTCTTTCCTCTTCCCATGTCTCGTGGATAACAAGGTAAAGCAAACACTCATGGTTCGGGTGGGTTTGACTCTTACTGCTCTGCTCTCTCAGTACCATCTTCAGTCAGGGTCCTCAGATAGAAACCCCACTCCAGTCCCTAAGCTTCAGTATGCCTAGGTCTTGAGCACACAAGATTAAGATCACAGGAAATGTAGACCAAATGCATTGTAAGGAATGAGTTAGTGCTTTGACAGCAACTCTGTTTCAAGTCTTCCAGAGAAGATATTCTATAGGATATTAGGAGTACCTGAGCCCAAAACTTATGTTCCCACCCTTTATTAATATTCATCACGCAAGGCCCTGGGTTCGGTCCCCAGCTCCGAAAAAAAGAACCAAAAAAAAAATATTCATCAGACAGGAACTCAGACCATGAGGAGAGTTTTGATTTACAAATTGACTTTGAGATGGCTAGAGAGATGGCTCAGTAGGTGAGAGGACCCAGGCCTGATTCCTTGTACCAGCATGGTGGTTCGCTTTCATTCTGAGGATGCAATGCCTTCTTATCTCTGAGAGCAGCAGGCATGCGTATGGTCATTCATAGAGGCAAAAGCACCTGTACGCATAAAATAAATAAATTTAAAGAAATCGCAACTGAGTTTATTATAAGGAATGACAAGCTACCATTTTAACAATTCAACTAATTAAACAATTTTCTGTGTATGTGATAATTGTTGCCAACTTAAATGGTCTTGTTAATTGTTTTGTTTGCAAGCAAGCAGTTACCAAAATCACAGTATTTCTTTTCATAATATTAACCAAGACCTTTGGGAAATTTTCAATAAAGTTTGGAAAGATTCGGCAATAAAAAGCCCCATTACCTCTGCAAATTAATTTCACTTCTATTCTGTGGGTTATTTCAACAGCTGCTCAGCTTGTTTGAATATCTCTTCAATGTTTTGAAGTCTACAAGAAACTATAATTCAGCTTAAACATGATGTGTTTTATAGAATACATACGGAATATAATTGGTGCTTGCTAGAACACCTAACTTCTTTCTTCATTTTCTTTGGCAAGTTCTATGTTTTAAAACATTATCATTTTCTTTCTGTCAAATGTTTTCGCTTTATTTCATGGAGAAAATTACTATGATTATCCTCACTGCTGGCTGGGTCAAGAATCTCAGAATTTAAGTAACTTCCCATAGACAGCACAAACTCCAAATCGCAAGCTTATTAGAGCCATTCCTTCAGGAAGTGGTAACACATTCTGGTTTTTTGTTTGTTTCTTTGGTTGGTTTGTTTCAGTTTGGTTTTTGAGACAGTGTCTCACTCTGTATTCCAAACTGCCAGACTGACCTGGAACTCACAGCAGTCCTCCTGCCTCGGCTCCCAATGTGCTAGAATTAGAGATGTTGAGTCACATGTGGCTTTGAGTCTTAAATTAACAGGCTTCTTATTATAGTCTCATACTTGAACTCATTCAGAAATTTATAGCTCTGGGGGCTGGAGAGATGACTCAGTGGTTAAGAGCACTGGTCTTCCAGAGGTCCTGAGTTCAATTCCCAGCAACCACGTGGTGGTTCACAACCATTTGAAATGGGATCCGATGATGCCCTCTTCTGCTGTGTCCAAAGACAGCAGCAATGTACATAAAATAAATAAATCTTTTTTAAAAAAAGAATTTAGTCGCAAATCATGCTAAGCACGTGCACAGTGACAATTCTGCTGCTTACCCTTTCCCCACCATCATGAGAATTCTCCAAATAGGCTTCATCCAGCATCCAGTGCTGTGCCTTGCAGACAAACCAACTGAAAGCTATAGACCCTTCTCTTGGAATGGGATTTCCAGCTGTAACTAAACATCTAACTGCCACCCCTAACCAGTCCCTGCCTATCTTCTTGACTGCGCTTCACCGGCACCAAGTGCTGCCAGAAGTAAGTCAATGTTTGCCTCTTAGGGCTTCAGGCACTTGATAGATCTCCTGCTAACATCCCAAAGACTATGATTCCTTATTCCGTAAATAAAAACAAACCTTCAGAGGCAAATGACCTTGGGCAGGAGTTAGCTTTTAAAATACAACATTTGGGTGTAGGAATAAGAAAGAAAAGTGCAGTGTAACTGATTTAATAGCATTTTATAGTCAGCGTCAGAGTAGGACGGAAAGATCCATAGATGGAGACTCAGAAGATTCTGCCTCCCCTTGACTCTCAATGCCTCAGTTTCTCAGGCACAAAATAATGACACTGAACTACCTAGACTTGGAAGAGTCTCCCAGCTTGATTGAGCTTTCAATATTTTACACATATGTTAAGGATTTATAAAACAAAGTGATGGTGGGTCACACCTTTAATCCCAGCATTCAGGAGGCAGAAGCAGGCAGATCTCCATGAATTCGAGGCCGACCTAGTGTACACAGTGAGTTCCAGGACAGCTAGGGCTGCACAGAGAAAGGTTGTCTCAAAAAAACAACAGATTTACGAAATGTTTACCATAAATTATTGATAATAGTGAAAAAGTATATGCGATGTCAATATTCTTCAAAAATAGAAGTTTTTTTTTAAATCGAGATTAAAATTTGTTAAAATGGGGGCTGGAGAGTTGGCTCAGCGGTTAAGAGCATTGGCTGTTCTTCCAGAGGTTCTGAGTTCAATTCCCAGTAACCACATGGCAGGTCACCACCGTCTGTAACTCCAGTGCCAGGAGTATCCTCACATAGACATATGTGTGGGCAAAATACCAATACACATGAAATAAGAAATACATTCTTTTTTAATTGGTTTAAATGATGTTAGACACAGTGTGTGGGAGCCTGTAATCTTGGAGTAGGTCATTCACTGGGTCCAACATTCTAACCAACAGAGTTGAACCACAGAACAGCTTTGGTTGGTTCCAGGAAGTCTTGAAAAATCAGTTAAACTAAGCAGGTGTCTGGCTGATGGACTTTCCTGTAGCCAGTTGTTTTCTGTGCCTTAGGTCCTTTTCTCTTTACCTACTGGCTAACAGCAGGAGCTGGGATTCTCAGACCCTTCTTTGGTCCTTACAGCTGCCTGATTTGTGGATCAATTTTGTTTTGTTTTGCAACGATGAACTCTACTAAATTTAATTGGTCCACAGAAGTTCCTTTTAAAACCAATTATGGTACATGTACACATGCAAAAAAAAATGTTCATTTAAGCAAGGGTATAGGTCTATAATTCCTAGAAAAGGGAAATGTCATGATATGTTATTAACTTTTTTTAAAAAGGGCTCCAAGTGGGAGCTGCGAGATGCCCTATTGGTAAAGAACGCTTGCTACTCAGTCATGAGGATCAGTGTTTGGATTCAGCACCCATGTGCCACAACTCACGTGCCTGTAACGCCAGCTCCAAAGGATTCAACACCCTCTGATCTGGCTTCCATGTACATGTGTGCATACACTTGTATACACACACACACACACACACACACAAGCACACACACACACATACAAGCACACACACACATACAAGCACACACACACGTACACACACACACACACACAAGCACATGTACATTAAATAGCATCTTTTTTTTTTTCAAGACCAGGCTGGCCTTGAACCCATAGAGATCTGCTTGCCTCTGTCTCCCAAATGTTAGAATTAAAGACATGAGCCACAACTCCCAGCTGTGTGTGTGTCTGTGTGTGTGTGTGTGTATGTGTGTGTGTGTGTGTGTGTGTGTGTGTGTGTGTGTGTGTGTGTGTGTGAATAACCTGGCAGTGGTGGTGTATGCTTTTAATCCAAGAACCCAGGTGTCAGAAGCAGAGGCAGGCAGATCTCTGTGAGTTTGAGGCCAGCCTGGTCTACAAAACGAGTTCTAGGAGAGCCAGGACTGTAGTCCTGTGTACAGAGAAACCTTGTCTTGAAAAAAATAAAATAAATAGAAATTTAAAACCAGAAATTAAATATTTTATATCAATAAGAACACTGCTAAAAATCAATTCATTTCTATATGACAGGTTTAGAGTAATTCTTATTTCCTTCTTTTTTTCCTATAGTGTTTATTGAATAAGCATAGACTATTTTGTAATAACCGACAGATATTTCCAATTTGGGAAGAATATAGTAAAAACTAAGCAAAGTATATTAGAAACTTCCTTGAAAACAAGTTTTTCTGGAAAGCTAGGCAAGAACAAAGTATTAGTGAGCTTGTAAAAGCAGTGTCCGAGCATTTTCTGCTATAACTCAGACAATAAGTACATGCTACAAAGGGGAAAAACTCTCTTCTGTTACACAAAGCTGCCCAGCCTACCTATTCTCCCAGCTGGGGATATCACCAACCAGGTGGGAAGTGGAGTGGCTTGACCCATGTCCATCCCTCACCAGTCTATCCCTTGCACTAAGAGCTGTCAAGCTATGACACTGGTCCTAAGAACCAGTCTGAGGCTACAGAAAGAACCAATCCTAACTATGTAAAGGCAGGACTGATCTTTAGAATCCTGTTTTCTTTACTACCAGGCTTTAATGTTTATGTTTCCTAAAGTTCCTCGCAAGTTTCCTTTGTTTTGTTTTCTGAGACACTCTTAAGTAGTCCAGGCTAGCCTCAAGCTCACTATGTAGTAAACTTTGACCTTGAATTCCTGTGCTGGCTAATTTTATGGCAACTTTACCCATCTAGAGTCACTGGAAAGGGGAGAACCTCAGCTGAGAAAATGCCTTCATAAGATCAGACTAGGGGTTGGGGATTTAGCTCAGTGGTAGAGCGCTTGCCTATGAAGCGCAAGGCCCTGGGTTCAGTCCCCAGCTCCGAAAAAAAGAAAAAAGAAAAAAGAAAAAAAAAAAGAAGAAAGAAAGAAAACAGGCTGAGCAAAGCACAGGGAGCAAGCCAGTAAGTATCACTGCCCTATAGCCTCTGTATCAGCGCCTGCCTCCAGGTTCCTGCCCTGCTTGAGTTCCTGTCCTGACTTCCTTTTGAAGATGAACTATGCTGTGGAAATGTAAGCCGAATAAATCCTTCCCTCCTTACATCCCTTTGGTGTTTACTTGAGCAATAGAAACCCTAACTAAGACAATTCCTAATCCTTCTGCCTCCAATTCCCAAGTGCTAGGACTATAGACATGTGTTCACCACCACTTCCTGCTCCGATCAATCTTGTTGATTACACTTGCCACTCAAATAAAAATGAGCAGGCAGGGGCTGGAGAGATGGCTCAGCGGTTAAGAGCACTGATTGCTCTTCCAGAGGTCCTGAGTTCAAATCCCAGCAACCACATGGTGGCTCACAACCATCTGTAATGGGATCCGATGCCCTCTTCTGGTGCGTCAGTATAAGTCAAAGACAGACAACTATGGTGTACTCATATACATTAAATAAATCTTTTTTTTTCTTTTTTCTTTTTTTTTCAGAGCTGGGGACCGAACCCAGGGCCTTGAGCTTGCTAGGCAAGCGCTCTACCACTGAGCTAATCCCCAACCCCTACATTAAATAAATCTTAAGAAAAAAAAAATGAACAGGCAGAACTAATTATTGGAGGCTAGGTAGATCAAGCCAATCTGAAATTCACACAGGAAAAGTCGACAAAGGAATATCAAGTTTTCTACATACAAAACAGTGAAAGAACCTTCCCCCCAAAATAAGATGAATTGGTGAAAAGCCACCCTACACAGGCACACACACAAATTCTGTCAGGGACTTAGTTAAATATAGCCCCTCCTGTAGCTGTCATTCAAAGAGTGGGACACCTGCTCGTAACGCCCTGTAGGAGACTCTCTGAGGGATGAAAGGTCTGTGGCTAAGCTGCTGATGGGCTATGAGGGATACTTTGTGGCTGACTTCAATTACTTGTTCTACAGTGTTTGCTGTTCACCAGTTGCACCATGCCTTCTGTATCTGAAAAAAATCACTTCATTCACCTGGGGGATCATCAGATACACAGAATAACTATGCCTCCAAGGAGAATTTCTAAGAGTCAGTCAGTCAGTCAGTCAGTCAGTCAGTCAGTCAGGAAATTAGCTGGCACTGTGTACTAAGTACTAATCACAGCAGGACAGAAAGAGTCAGTAAAGTCAAAGACAGCCAATATATTGGGGCGGTCCCTTTACTGATTTACTGTCTGTGTGCTTCATCCTGCTCTCTGAAAGGCCTTTAAGGACAACTCTTACCTTTTACTTACAAGTGAAATCCTGAACCAGCTTTCTCAGCTGGCTTGTGTCATGTCTAACACTTAAAAATCTCTTCTAATATGAGGCAGTGGTGGTACAGGACTTGAATCGCAGCACGTGGGAGGCAGAGACAGGCAGATCTCTGAGTTCCAGGTCAGCCTGATCTACAGAGTGAGTTTCAAGACAGTCAGGGCTACACAGAGAAACTTCGTCTCAAACAGACAACTGTCTTCAATGTCCTCTCTATGGTTCATAATGTATGCTGTGATGGTGAACAATGAAAAAATGGGGACACATAGAAATAATACTGGGGAGTTTAATTGTCAACACAACTATGTAGTCAGTTTCATTTATTCCAGTTTACTTAGCAAAGCCATATTACAGTAACCACAAGGTAATCATATGTCCCCTTGCCTAAGGTAATCCTGGTTTGCCCCTGTTGTTCTAGCATAATCATTAACTGTTGCCCTGCACTCTCAGAAGTTATACAATGTTTTATATATGTTATACAATATGTAACATACAATGAATGACCTTATGCACCAGCTGCCACCAAGAGGCCTCAGTAAATTTTTGTATATACAAAGTAACTTGGCTTTAGTCATGGAGGAAAGATTTGTGACAAAAAGACAACCACACAACACAATGTTACAATTACTTTATTATTAGTTGCTCTGTCCTATCAAGGACAATTTATCTCTACATAAATTTAAGTCAACTCTGCCCTCTACTGTCTCCTGACAGTATTATGATGCTGTTCACAGAGGCTGCCCATGTTTAGAGTGGTAATCCCTAACCTACTACAGTTATATTAGCTTTGTAAAGTCTCCCGCTGCCTGTGTTGAACCCCACACCAGTTACATTAGAATCTACGGTGCTAAGACACAAATATCAAGTGTTTGGAAGCCCTCTACCTGACTCCAATGTGCAGTCAAGGCTAAGAACCACTGCTTAAAAATGTCAGGTCAGGGCTGGAGAGATGGCTCAGTGGTTAAGAGCACTGACTGTTCTTCCTAAAAGTCCTGAGTTCAAATCCCAGCAACCATATGGTGGCTTACAACCATCCATAATGAGATCCAATGCCCTTTTCTGGTGTGTCTGAAGAGAGTGACAGTGTACTTATATATAATGAAGTAGTAAATTTTTAAAAAGTGTCAGGTGAGATGATGTCAGGCAGTGGGGGCACATGACTTTAGTCCCAGCACTTAGGATGCAGAGACAGGCAAATCTCTGAGTTTGAGTACAGTCTGGACTAGAGAGTGAGTTCCAGGACAGCCAGGGACACAAAGAATCCCTGCCTTGAAAAATCAAATAGTCAAGTCCAATAATCTGTGGTGGCTCACTTAGCTTTTCCATTCCATAGTCTAGATTATACTACACACCTAATTGTGTCTAGTTACATTTTGAAGATTTGAGTAAAAGATAAGAACATCAGGACAAATCAAATCACTACTGGCAAATTGGCATTACCTTTCCTCCTAAGGGATGATATTTTCCCTGGTATAAAAGTCTTTTTTTAAGGTACAGTGATGATATGTGGAACTTACTGGAAGATGAGTCTATCTAGGCATCAGCCTCGTGTCAGCACCCCAGTGCTTTGCTGATGAAATTACCTGCTGAGGAAGCTCCATGGTACCCAAGAAAGCTGAACAAAAAAGATGGGGCAAATGAGGTAGCGCCCATTGCATTAAATTACTGCTTCCTTTGTCTTGAACATTCAGAGTCTTGCTAATGGAGTTCATCATATGGAAAAAGCACTGATGTAAAAGCTCAGGAAATCTGCTGGAGTGGAATTTGCACTAATTAGAACATTAACTAAATTAAGGCACTAGGGAGGACTGAACTCCAAAGGGAAAAATGAGAGAAAAAGATATAGAAAAATCATTAATAATCATCAAGGGAGAGGAAGAGAGGAATACTGCAGAAGGCTAACCAAAAAAGGAGATTTCTGGCCAAAAAATTATTTCTAAGACATTCGCCTCTCACTCTCTTTTCCTAAAGTTTACTTCCAAAGCTGATGGATGGGTCCAGGGTCTGAGATTTGTCCCACCAGAAGCCATGTAATTCTTCCTAAGTTCACAGTGTGGGAACCACCAGATTCTTGGTGAGAGACAGAAAGGTTTGTTTGGACACTAAGTTCCCGGGTCGAAGCCTCCTGTGCAATCAGTAGAGGCTCTCAATGCTAAAGGGAAGAAGGTAGGAAGGGATGGAGGGGGGCAGAGGGTTAGGCCTTTATACAGCCCTGTCTGCAGTTACATGATGCCATTCTGTCCAGCGAACAAGACTTGACAGATATGAGTGGAACAGCTATAACGTCTTGGAAACAGCATCAGAAACTTGCTTGAAAGATTCCATCGGTGGCCGATCCTGTTGGGGAACAATTATTGAGGCTTTTATAGGTTCCTTTCCAAGTAGTCAGTAAGAACAGAGTGGAAACACCTCCATAGATGTCTTTATGGGCTCCACAAGAACTGCCAGGCCTGGTGGTTCACTCTGGAGTCACATGACTTGGGAAGAGTAGGGCTGAGTAGGGTTGCCATGAGATCAAGGCCAGTTTGGGCTATGAGACTCTGTCTTTTTTGTGTTGTTTTTTTTTTTAAGACACTGTCTTCAGACACACCAGAAGAGGGCATCAATTCCATTACAGATGGTTGTGAACCACCATGTGGCTCCTGGGAATCGAACTCAGGACCTCTGGAAAAGCAGTCAGTGCTCTTACCACTGAGCCATCTCTCTAGCCCGAGACCCTGTCTTTAAAAATGAAAAATGAATGATTTTATCTTCTGGGTGATGGCCACCATGAGCACCTGATGAAAGCTAGGAATGCTCTCTCTCCCTGGGGAAGGGAGGAATGGATATTTATGCTTAAATATATAGTCTTACATGTAGTTGTATAACCGTGTTTGCTACTCAAAAACACTTGACTGATAAAATAGCCCATCCTTGAACTTATTCACATTGCTGTAAACATATGCTAATATAACCATAAGTGTCCCCAAAATCTGTGAATAGAGCAGTCAATAAGCTAAGGTGAAATGGTAAAGAGAGTCTGCCCCATTGACACTTGGAGTGAGCACACTTTTCTGTTTGTTTGTTTGGTTGATTGATTGTTTGGTTGGTTGGTTTCGTCTTGCTATGTAGTCCAGGCTAGTTTCGAACTCAAAATCTCCCTCTGCTACTTGCCAGGTACTGGATTACAGCAACGTGCCACTGTGGTGGGCGTTAGCATATAACATTCTTGTAGCCTTAAAAAGGAAACTGATGCTAACATGAAAATAAAAGTGATCCTGGCATGGTGATACCTAACCTTTAATCTTAGCAAACAGGAAGGAGAGGCAGGTGGATTGCTCTGTGTTTGAGGTAGCCTGGTCTACATAATGAGTCCCAGGCCAGCCAGGGCTACAAAGTGAGACTGTGTCTCAAAACCAAACCAAACCAAACCAAATAAAGTAGAAAATAGAAATAAAATTATTTGGGGTAGAGAGGTGGATGCTCTTGCAGAGGACCCCTGTAGGTTTGGTTCTCAACACCCAGTTTTTTTTTTTAAGATTTATTTATTTATTTCGTATATGAGTACACTGTAGCTGTCTTCAGAAACACCAGAAGGGGACATCAGATCCTATTACAGATGGTTGTGAGCCACCATGTGGTTGCTGGGATTTGAACTCAGGACCTCTGGAAGAGCAGTCGGTGCTCTTAACCACTGAGCCATCTCTCCAGCCCAACACCCAGTTTTTGACTCACAGCTATCTACAGTTCCAGTTCCAGAGGATCTGATGTCTCCCTCGGGTACCACACCCATGAGGCACATTTACATGCACTGAAGGCAAAACACTCATACCTAAAATAAAGAATAAATCTTACATAATAAAAACATTTGGGGGTTGGGGATTTAGCTCAGTGATAGAGCGCTTGCCTACCAAGCGCAAGGCCCTGGGTTCGGTCCCCAGCTCCGAAAAATAGAAAAGAAAAAAAAAAAAAAAAAAAAAAAAACATTTGGTAGTTGAGTAGTTAAGTTGTTCAGCCCACCAGACCACTAGGGAGAGCTCTCTAGCACCATCCTGGTTAGCTCACTCGATGCAGCAGCCAATGAGGGGGCAGGGCCAGCTTTCCCACGATCATACCAGCTTACCCAATCACATGCCACCAGGGCCATTTCTACTGTGCTTCCCAGACAAGGTATAGGACCTGCTCTCCTGAGTGCTGCAGCCCATGAGGGGCAGGGTCAGCTCTCCCACTCATAACCCTTGGGGCCAGTTCCTGCTTATCAAAGGTGGGGAGGTAAGAGGGCATCTCTCCATCCACCACTCAACTGCTCTCCAGCACTAACACCCTCAGGGCCCCCTCATGTGTGCCCAGGCCATCAGGGTCAGCTTTACTGTGCTGCTCAAGTGAGGTATAAGGTCCACTCTCAAGAGTGCTATAGTTGGTGAGGGGCAGGGCCAGCTTTCCTGAGTGCTACAGCCAGTGAGGGGCAGGGCCAGCTCTACACAGCATTTGGACATCTACTTGGTCTCTGGCAGCAGCCCAGACTAAGGACATCTGCAGGGCCTTTGTGTAATAAGAGCCAGGGACATTGACATAGACTCCCGCTCCTACATGGCCACAGACCTAGACATAAGCCAGGACATCACCATGGCCTTGGGTTCAGGCAGTTACTTTCCACCCTGAGGCTCCCACTCTGCCTCTCTTCACAGTGCACAAACCATTCTCCTTCTTCTCTCCCACGTCTCCACCACATACTTGCACATCGTAGTGGCTCCCACGGCAAGTGGGCCATGAGGCAAGTGGGCTTCTGGGTATTTCTGCCATGTGGCATGACATGGGTGGGCCTCTGCAATTTTTTGTTTTTTTGAGACAGGGTTTCTCCATGTAGCCCTGGATATCCTGGAACTTATTCTGTAGATCTCTGAGTTGGCTGGCCTCCAACTCAGAGATCCGGCTGCCTCTGCCTCCTGAGTGCTGAGGTCAAAGGTGTGCACCACCACTGCCTGGCTAGTGATTTTCAACTGCTGGCCCAACAGATCATGTCCTTACAGTCCACAGTCATAGAATCCTAGAGTTACACTTGGGGAGAGCATAATGTAACCTATGCCTCCTCCTCCTCCTCCTCTTCTTCCTCTTCCTCTTCCTCCTGTTCCCCTTCCTCCTCCTCTTCAGTGTTCTTCCTTTTCTACCTTCTTTTTTCTCTCTAATACGTGCACAAGTATATGCAAAAGTTTGGAAGTCAGAGGGCAACTTCGGATGCTATGCTTCTCAGAAATGCCATCGACTTTCTTTAAGGAGGGGTTTCTCATGGATATGAGGTTCACTAATTAGATTAAACTGGCCGCCAGTGAGCCCCGAGGATCCTCCTGACCTTGCTTTTCCAGTGTTGGGATTACAAGCACGTGCCACAGCATCTGACGTTCTCATGGGGGTTCTGAGGGTCAAACTCAGACCCTCATTCTCACAAACAACCTCTTTACTGACTGAACCTTCCCCCTCAGCCCTTAACCATCTTCTAAATATCTCCTGGTAAGTTATATTTCTCTTCCTCATTTCTTCTTTCTTTCTTTTATTTTCTTTTTCTGTCTCTTTTCTAGCTTACGTCCTAAGTCTTTCTTTGGAACTTGACTCAAGTTCCACAAGCTTTGTAAGCCAGTACCCTCACCATGGAGAATTACTCTTACCCTCTAAATTTCTAAACGTAATATTATATATATGATAAGTATATGCTATGTCTCCTAGACCACCATATTTGAGTATTGAAGAGGACACAAGTCTATCAATCCAAACCCCACATCCACTTGGAGCATACAGGACCAACCAGGTTATATGATCACCCTGTCCATTTAGCATTCAGTTACCATTCAGAGTATGTTACCTGGCAGCTTTGGTTGGTTTGTTAAAAATACACATATGGGACTGGAGAGATGGCTCAGGGGTTAAGAGCACTGACTGCTCTTCCAGAGGTCCTGAGTTCAATCTCCAGGAACCACATGGTGGCTCACAACCATCTGTAATGGGATCTGATGCCCTCTTCTGGTGTGTCTAAAGACAGCTACAGTGTTCTCATATACATAAAATAAGTAAATAATTCTTTAAAAATTTAAAAATACACATATGTATTTTTAAAGTTATGTACTTCCTTTGCCTGGCCATTAGTCATCTGAATCTAACGCATGTATTCTTGGTTACCAAGTCCAGAGTCTTACACAGTACAGTGTCTTACACATGATACACTGGAAACTGTTCAGGTGACATCCTGACTCTATTATTTAGAAATGAAACATTTCAGAGTTAAGGATTTTCTCAAAAACAGTAAGTTCACCACCCATTGAACTCATGCTGATAGGAAATTCCTTGAAACACCAGCACAAAACATGTCTTCAGGGCTGGAGATATGGCTCAGCGATTAGGAACACTGACTGCTCTTCCAGAGGTCCTGAGTTCAATCCCCAGCAACCACATGGTGGCTCACAGCCATCTGGAATGGGATCTAGTGCCCTCTTCTTGTGTATCTGAAGACAGCGATGGTGTACTCATATACATAAAATAAAAAATCTTTTTTAAAAAATGTCTTCAGGATTTTGATGAAGATGGGGTAGTGGCTGCCAGCACATGGTGGTCCCTGCTACTTGGTAACTCAACAAAGTTTGCTCTCTCTCTCAACAGCACCCTCTTTCTGATGCTCTGTCTGCTACATTGAACACAGATGATGGCTCCAACCTGGAGACTCATTAAATCACATCAAAATAAAACCCATACCTGAGGAAATACTAGTGTGGCTAACAAACCCAAAACCAAACACTGGGACGTTGCGATTTGCTTGATTAGTTTTGCTTAATTAACACTGGACCTTGCCACTGAGATGCCCGATCACCAGTGCAAGTTGCTCAGGGAAGACAGAATGTAATCCGAGGATCTCTGGCTGGGCCGGAACGAAAGGTTCCTTGGAGCTTTGGCATGACCAGAATGGCCAAAGTGATTGTTACAGCTCTCTGAAGGGAAGCCAGTGCAGGGCCAATAGCCAAGGTGTCCCCCACTACTACTGCAGGATGTATGTTAGCAGTTGCTGCAGGTGGCCAAAAGCTGTGGTCATAGCCATTTCTAGTATCTGCAGGCAGGGAGCGCAGGTCCAGTCTGCTGGGCAGATGGGAGGTGCAGCGATGAATGCTTCCCCAGAGTGTTACAGCTCAATAAGACAGCCACTCTCAGATGATTCTTGGTGAAACAATTAGTGTGCTTTATTTCATGTGGACTTTATAAACATTTTGGGAGTATGGTGGGATCCAGGAATAAACACTTCCCATTGGCTCAGTCTGAGATACTGGGGATGCTCTATTTGCATGGGGAAGGACTTCAAGTGTTGTCCTGACATGACTGTCATGGCCCTCTCAGTGGGTTGTCGTGGTCACATGTTCTAGGACAGGTAATGCTTAGCAGGGAGCTGTTTCCATGCCTACTGTTCTCAATTCTGAGCTTCCCTGGGGTTTTGAAACTGCTTCAACTTTATTAGTTCTCCTATCTGGAGGCAAAATCCACTTGCCCTACACAGGGTCATTCCTGCTAAAATACCAGTGAGGAGAGGAGAAGGGAGATGGGAGAATGGGGGAAAAGACAGCAGGCAGAATAGCTCAGGCTCTGAAAATAAACTGAAACACAAGCCAGAAAATGGAAGAGCCACGGAGAGAGATAATTAGGACAGAATCATGTCTCAGGAGTAAATATTCAACGGGGTCGAAATCCGACAAGAGGTAAGCCAAGATTGAAACTTCTGGATGGAAAGTCATGAAGGAGAAAGAGGAAGAGGAGGAAGAGGAGGAGGAAGAAGAAATGAAGGAGAAGAAAAGAAGGAAAAGGAGGAGAAGGAGGAACAGGAGGAGGAGGAAAAGAAGAAGAAGAAGAAGAAGAAGAAGAAGAAGAAGAAGAGGAGGAGGAGGAGGAGGAGGAGGAGGAGGAGGAGGAGGAGGAGGAGGAGAAATAAGAAGAAGTAGAAAGAAGAAAAAGAAGAAGAAGTAGAAAGAAGAAAAAGAAGAAGGAGGAGGAGGAGGAGGAGGAGGAGGAGGAGGAGGAGGAGGAGGAGCTACCAAGGGCTTAGCTTCCTCAAATCCCTCTTCAGCGGACTACTAAGGAACACTGGCTGCATTCGTCTGCCTTTTCTATGACAGCATACGGATGTTTGCTTTCCACTACTCCAGACCAGTTCCCAGAGAGATTCCGTCTGTAAACATTTGGCCCAACATTTTTATGTCTGTGCACTAGAGCCTCACAACAACATCAGCAGTCTCATTAAACACATAGACCTAGTTAGAGATTCTGGTGCCAGCCTCTTAAACTGCGGGCTGTGGGCCCAAGGGAAGGAAGAGTCGCAAAAGATTTGGCGCCAGCAAAAGGTTTCTGAAGATGCAGTGACCAACTCTTGAATCAATTAAATGGGTCTGACATGTCTGTGGCTGTGCTTGGCCGTGTCCTGTCATGTGACTTCACTGCATTGCTGGTCCTCAGTATTCGGTTTGCAGACTCTGTACCCATGCGTCCTGAAACACAGTTGTATGTGACTGGCTGCAATATCTTCACTACACGTACAGTTTTCTGTCATTGAAACGTAAGAGCCTAATTACAGAAAAATAAGTTTTTAAATATTTTCTACTGTCATTTATCAGAAAGTTACTCAAATGCTGTCAATACTCAGGAGGTATTAAATTAATATTACTTTGAATTGTACTGTGACAAAACGTTTGATTTTTTTTTTTAAGTCGAGGGTTTGAGGATGTAGCTCAGTTGGTAGAGTGCAGTCGCTTAGCACGCAGAAAGCCCCAGATGCAATCGCCAACATTACATAAGTTGGCAGTGGTGGTCCATATTTGTAATTCCAGCATTCAGGCAGCGAAGGCAGGAATATTGGAAGATCAAGGTTGGGCTGGGGAGATGGCTCAGTGGTTAAGAGCACTGACTGCTCTTCCAGAGGACCCTGTTCCCAGCATTTACAAGGCAACCAACTGCGGGTATCAGTGCAGGGACTCCAATGCCCTTTTTTGGCCTCTGTGGATACTGCAGGAACACAATGCCCAGATTTACATGCAGAGAAAACACCAACATACATAAATTTAAAAATAAAGGGGAAAAAAGTTCAATGTCACCCTTAGCTTCATATGGAATTCAAAGCTAACCTAAAAACAAAAATGAAAATAATAAAAATGATTGTTTGTTAAATGAATTTTGACTTGGGAATTAGGACATAATTTCTAATGATTTCTGAAATGACCCTACACATACTTCTACCATTTTGTACTATGTATTTATATAAAGTGGTATTCTTGGCGCTGCTGATTATAAAATCAAAATATTGATCAACGTTGAAAACATCAGAGACACCTGCATCCTGTACTATCAAATGCTCAGCAAACGTTTAATGCTTTATATAAAACAAATGAACACATTCATCTCATTAGCATGCAAATTTGCTCCAGTCTTTAGTGAATGATCAAATATAGTATACTAAAGAGTTATTTTGAATTGATTTATGATTTACTATGAGTAAATAGTTGACTCGTATGCCTGTTGTATATGCCTGTATGCCTGTCGTATATGCCCGTATGCCTGTTGTTTATGCCCGTATGCCTGTTGTTTATGCCTGTATGCCTGTTGTTTATGCCTGTGTGCCTGTTGTATATGTCTGTATGCCTGTTGTTTATGCCTGTATGCCTGTTGTATATGTCTGTATGCCTGTTGTTTATGCCTGTATGCCTGTTGTATATGTCTGTATGCCTGTTGTTTATGCCTGTATACCTGGGATCATGTAAAACTTTAGGGGTGAAAAGAAGTCATAAACATAAAAAGCCTAAGAAATCCTGATAAGTAGACTTTTGGGGTTTGGTAAAGAACTCTCTAGAAACAATGGCCACTTAAGATACCACAGAGACTTTTTTCCTTTTAAGATCTTTCTATACCTGGACTTTCTGGGCTTGTTGAATGGACAACCCCTTGGGGTACTCAAGCCCTTTATTAGGTTATTTTTAGCACAAGAGAAACCATCCTTTGACTCAGAAAGCTGAACTCAGAGCTAGGCAACTTCAGCAGCTCGCGCTTAACCAAAAGACATTTTCTAAATCTTGTCCAATCTCCCTGCCTCTTTCTCCTTGGCCTTTATCTCTGCCCATGGTTTTGTTTCGTCCTTCCCTGCATGTATCTCCTGTCTTCCTCCCTTGGAGGCAGAGGGAAACTTAGACCTTTGGTGCAGGAGAGTATGGTACATAATGTCTAGATCTGTGGTTTCCGGGGGCTGTAGTTAGCCAGGGTCTCTCCATTAGCCTCCCACATACTCTAGTATGCTCTTTAGGTTCTCCAGACTCATCTAAACCATCAACCCACACTTACAGGTTACCTAACAGGAGATAGACTACCTCTCGTAATTCTCACAGCAGCTCGGGGAGCGTGGAATAGTTCCATTTTGCAAATGAGGAAAAGGACACAGGGAAGTTAATTAATTTGCCCAGCACACTGAAGAGCAGACACTACAAGATATTGTGATCTCTGGATTTTCTCCCCTTCCCTAGAATCTGAGTCTCTTGAAGACAGAATCCCAAAATAAAATTATATGAATTAAATCCCTGAGCTTTAATATTAATTTATTACTTCGTGTGTGTGTGTGTGTGTGTGTGTGTGTGCTTTTGTATACATTATGTATCGAATACCATTTTTTTCCATTGAAAGTCCCTCCATGTATGTATCTCAAGTATTAACTGATTGGTAAGAGAGAACTGAAAAGTCACACTGTCAGAAGAGTTGCCAAGGGCACTGACTGCTCTTCCAGAGGTCCTGAGTTCAAATCCCAGCAACCACATGGTGGCTTACAACCATCTGTAATGGGATCCAATGCCCTCTTCTGGTGTGTCTGAAGACAGCTACAGAGTACTCATATATAAAATAAATAAATAAATATTTAAAAAAAGAAGAGTTGCCAAGCCTCCTTCAGTTCATAGTAACAAATATTTTTTTTCCTAGTTTGTTTTCTGTTGCTATAACAAAATACCCAAAGTTGTATACTTTAAATGGAAGAGATGTGTCTTACAGTTTGAAGATCCACAAACAGATAGAGCTCTTGTTCCACTGTGGGCCTTTTGGGTACGAAACAAAAACAAAAAATAAAAAACCATGGCAGATGCTATCATTGTGGAAATGTGTCAGAGGGAGATATCATGATAACACAGGAAGCCAGAGATTCACAATCCAGGATCACTCTATTTGATAACCCCCTCCCAGCAGGGTCCCATAGCAATCACATCTTCCAAAGGTACTCCAGCTGGGCAGTGGTGGCACACACTAATCCCAGCACCCAGGAGGCAGAGGTAGGCAGATTCCTGAGTTTGAGGCCAGCCTGGTCTACAGAGTAAGTTCCAGGACAGCCAGGGCTACACAGAAAAACTGTCTCAAAAACAAACAAACAAACAAAACCTCTTAAAATTTAAGGAGCTGAAGACATATCTCGGTGGTTAAGAGCACTGGCTGATCTTCCAGAGGTTCTGAGTTCTATTCCCAGCAACTATATGTTGGCTCACAACCATCCGTAATGGAATGCTTTCCTTCTTCTGGCCTGCAGACAGAATACTCAGACATAACAAAAGGAACAAGGTGGTGCTCCAATGGCCTACCTCCTGCCTTTCTTCACTTCTTACAGATCCTGCCACCTTTTCAACCTCTCCACACTGGCACTAACTGACACCAGGAGGTGTTGCTGACCTTCTAGGAATGAGGCGCCAAGCTAGCCTTCAGGTTTATAGATCACTTCCTAGAGAGTGGTGAGGTGCTATATCCCATGACATCAGGCACACTGTTCCCCTTGCCTTGGGCAGAACCTTCCTTCCAGTGAGTACAGCATGAAGACATGGCAGCAATATATTGCGTGATTTATTGAAGTTTCTTTGGACTTTAACTCTTTTGTTGCTAGGCATTTTTAGAGATGGGGTTCTCATTAGATAGCCCAGGCTGGCTTAGAACGTCCTCTGTAACTTGGGCTAGCCATGCCTCAGTCCCTCCCCTCAAGTTCTGATATACATATAAACACCACCTTTGTTATCTTTGAGTGCTCTGTATGCCTGTATGCCTGTATGCCTATAGAGCATTACAGATGGCTGTGAGTCACCCTACGCTTACCAGGAATTGAACTCAGGACCTCTGGAAGAGCAGCCAGTGCTCTTTCACATACACATCTCATACAAACGTAAGCTACCATGCTTAGCTCCAACATTTTAACAAGTGTTGTATTTAATTTATAAAATTAGCTGGGGCTGGGGATTTAGCTCAGTGGTAGAGCGCTTGCCTAGGAAGCAAAAAAAAAAAAATTAGCTAACCATGCAGGGGTGGGTCTACATGGTGGGTAGCACATATGTAGAAGTCAGAGGAAAATTTTCAGAAGTTCTTTTTTTTTTTTTTTTTTGTTCTTTTTTTTTTTCGGAGCTGGGGACCGAACCCAGGGCCTTGCCCTTGCTAGGCAAGCGCTCTACCACTGAGCTAGATCCCCAACCCCCAGAAGTTCTTCCCTTCTACTTGAAGCAGTGTCTCTTGTTTCTGCTGTTGCTGTGTAGCCCAGGCTAGTCTCCAGCCAGTTCTCCAGTCTCTGCCTGCAGATCCTCCAGCACCATGTGTGCCTGCAGACCGCCATGCTTCCCACCATGCTGATCAGGGACTGAACTTCTGAAACTGTGAGCCAGCCCCCACGAAATGCTTCCCTTTTTAAGAGCTGCTGTGGTCGTGGTGTCTCTTCACAGCAATAGAACCCTGACTAAGACAATATGTAGAGACAAGAAAAAAACAGGAGGAAGAGAAATGAAGCAGCAACGCCCGGGGCTGCAGAAGTAGACTGGGCTTTGAACACATAGCAAGGAATCTGGTCTTTTTTCTGAGAGAATGGGGAATCATAGGGTTTTGAAGTGCTGGGACAATGAGATTTATAATTACTGTTACATCCTTGGCACTGTCTACCACAGTCACAGAACAATATACCTCAGCTCTTGCAAGCCTGGCTGTGAACTCCCTCCGGTTCACAAAGAGGGTTTTTTTTTTTTTTTTTTTTTTTTTTTTTGGTCAGGAGAAAGGGCCCTGAGGTAACTTTCCAAGGCTACATCCTGGAGGAAAATGGCCATATTCTCTCTCTTTCCAGGACACCCTCTGGCACCAGCCTCCTCTTAGCAGTCCCCCTCTCACAATGCCCCTGCACAGAATCATTCAGGTGCACATCTTTATCTTCCAGCTTGAAACATTACCAATTTCTTTTCCTGATTTACTAGCCTCCTGTTTTTATCTTTTCGAACTTAAAACTAAAGGTTTATTTTTAATTTTCTAATTTTCTTTTTGTTGTTGTTGTTGCTTTGGTTTAGTTTGGTTTGTTTGTTGTTGTTTGTTTTTTGTTTTTTTTTTTTCTTCTAAGACAGGGTTTCCCTGTGTAGCCCTGGCTGTCCTGGAATTGTCTTTGTAGACCAGACTGACTTCCTCTGCTTCCTGAGTGCTAGGATCAAAGTCGCACACCACCACCGCCCAGCATTTAAAGTTAGTTTTAACACACATGAATCACATGTAGATGTTCATATAGCTAAAACATTTGTGAATTCTTTTTATAAAATAACCTTGGGAGGAAGATCCATTTATAACTGGAGCTCAACCACTAAGCCAGAGTATAGCTCTTCTGTTTTTACAATCCACTGGGAGCTGGAGAAGTGGCTCATGGTTAAGAATTATCACGGCTCTCCCAGAGGACCCTAGGTTGGTCCCCAGCATACACATGGGGCAGCTGATAACTGCTTGTAACTCCACCTCCAAGATATCCAATACTCTGACTCTCTCTCTCTCTCTCTCTCTCTCTCTCTCTCTCTCTCTCTCTCTCTCTCTCTCGTCTCAGAACCAATCTTTTTTTGTTGTTGTTCTTTTTTTTTTTCGGAGCTGGGGACAGAACCCAGGGCCTTGCGCTTCCTAGGCAAGCGCTCTACCACTGAGCTAAATCCCCAACCCCTGAGCTAAATCCCCAACCCCTAGAACCAATCTTAAAAACAAACAACAACACTTAGACTTGCACCTTTCTCCAGTTGAAGTCTAAAACACTCTACTCCACCCTTATCTCTAGATTCCTTTGATTTTTGTGACTGAGTCACTTTGTGGGAATTTCTATAGAAAGAACAGGAGCCTCTTAGCTTCATTCTCCTTACACCCGCAAATTCTCTAACAACTCCAAATGCCTCCCTCAGAGTCAATACAGGACACAGAGATAGTACAGACAGGGTTAAAGTAAAACAAAAACTACCCCAAGCGCCCCCGTATCCTTGGGGTACACTTACCAGCAGGGCGAGGAGCCCACACAATAAAATCCCGTCTAAAACCCAGTTGTGTTTTGATGATTAAATCCACTAAAATTCATACACGATTTAGGAGACGTCTACATAGAAGTGATCACAGTGTTTGGAAAAGAAAGCAAAGAGAACCGAAGAAAATGTACTCAAAAGGAAATGGGGCAGAATCTCTTAAAAGTGTGTGTTTGATAGACTGTGCTCGACTGTACCTCGGAGCAGAGGAAGCAAGCAGCCCAAAGCCGCCTCCTGGAGGGAAGGAGAAGGTACCGCTCACTGCTCGGAAGGAAGCCAAACTGAACCAAATGGCTTTATCTGCTTGTCTAATCCTGCCTTTATATTTTTCAGCGCTAGAGATTAAACTCACACCAGGCAGCCTCCTCTACCACTGAGCTGCACCGCAGGCTGAGGCTGCCAACTTTGAGGAGCTTAGCTGTTCTTGCCCTCAGCCGGGTCCACCTGTGCTTACTGACTTCAGCTAGCATTGCGGCCATGTCATTCAGCATAGTAAGGTGATATCAGGTAAGGACAGCCACGGGCTCTCATTTCACTTTCATTTCCATTTCATTTCATTTCCATTTCACTGGAAAGTATGACATACTCCTTCCCTGAACAAGCAGTGAAATTGCAACAATGTTACCACAAAGCATTGGAGACATGTCTTTAACCCTTTAAAGGACAGAGAAGAGATGCTATTGGCACTGTGTGGTCCTTCAATCTCTTAGCTTTGGGCATCATCTTAGGAGAAAAAAAGGAGACTTGAGAGTTTAAAACTCCTATGCCTTAGGCATGTAATACGTTTTATATGTTTGTTTTCCTATTAAAAATTTTTAAAAAAATAGGTCGGATGTCAACGATGCACGCCTTTAATCCCAGCATTGGGAGGCAGAGGCAAGAGGATCTCTGTGAGTTCAAGGCCAGCCTAGTCTTCAGAGTGAGTGCCAGGACAGCTAGGGCTACACAGAGAAACCCTGCCTTGAAAAACCAGACCAAACACACAAATTAAAAAAAAAAAAATAGAGGGGTTGGGGATTTAGCTCAGTGGTAGAGCGCTTGCCTAGGAAGCGCAAGGTCCTGGGTTCAGTCCCCAGCTCAGAAAAAAAGAACCAAAAAAAAAAAAAAATAGATAAAGCCAGGTGTGCACATCTGTAATGCCAGCACTCATAAGGCTAAGGCAGGAGGATCACCATGAGTTTGAAGTCAGTTGAGTTATCGAGCTCCAGGCCTGTGTAGGTTAGAGTAGGACTCTGTCTCAACAAACCAAATGTAAGATAAAATGTAAAAGGAGTTTCAAACTATGCTCTTTAGGGAAAGCTTTACTCTTGCCTAACGGTGTACTTCGGCAACTGAACTGGGAAAGTTGACTATTTTAACATTTAGATTCACCTAAATCAATTCCATCTGTCAAGAGACAATCTCATATATTTGGCATACAACACTATGGTTACATTTTTAAAAGAGATTGCTATAGGTAGGGTGGTATCCAGGGTGGAGGGGAACATTATGAGATAGGAACAATGATTTCTGCAAACTTTTCTTTTTCTTTTTTTTTAAACTTTTCTTTTAAAATATCTATTTTTATTTTATATACATCGGTGTTTTGACTACATGTACGTCTATTTAAGGGTGTTGGATCCCCTGGAACAAGAGTTACAGACAACTGTGAGCTGCCATGTGGGTGCTGGGAATGGAACTTGGGTCCTCTGGAAGAACAGTCTGTGCTCTTAACCACTGAGCCATCTCTCCAGCCCGGCAAACTTTGTTATATATATATATATATATATATATATATATATATATATATATATATATATATATATATATATATATATATATATATATATATATATATATATATATATATATAT
This sequence comes from Rattus norvegicus, assembly GCF_021556685.1. Lineage (NCBI taxonomy): Eukaryota > Metazoa > Chordata > Mammalia > Rodentia > Muridae > Rattus > Rattus norvegicus. Next base: position 101,784,788 of record NC_141539.1, read on the forward strand.
TTGCGTGTGTGTGTGTGTGTATGGGAAAGAAAACAAAAGGTTTCTTTTCTCTTTAAAAAAAATTGTTTGCCCATTTTACACCACAATTGTTGATTGCTCTGGGTACAGCCCTCCTGTTTGTAGCCTCTCTTTCCGTTTCTTCCTCCTGTCACCTTCAGATCTATTTATTTATGTCCCTGTTACCAGGACACTTCACACTTGAATTTCTGTTTACCCACCCCACTCCCATTCTAGGCTTACCTGACATCTCCCTTCCTGAACATGACTGGATTTGAATGGAGGGCCTTGGCGGATAGCCCTTAGATCTTTACCCTCTCTATGACCATAGGCTGATGACCCTCCCCGTCCTGAATAATTTTGACTAGATATAATGGCATTCTGGGCTAGTAAAAAGACACCCGTAATTTTTTATTTTGTCTTTAATGCCCCTAAACACAAAACTACTTCGTGCCAAAGGATATGCTTTGTGATCGTCCCGTAAGTTTTTAAATATCTTTTGTTTTTCGGGGGAAGGGGATGTTGGGTGTTCCTTACTTCAGCTACTGATGTAGAGCCATTTATCTCCCCCTAGTGGTTTCTCTTGGTATCTGTCTGTCTTATTTCCTACTTCTCCCAGCTCCACTCTTACGAACAGCTGAGAAGTGATCCTCAAGCACAGGTCTGGTACCACTTTCTATTCACCTTTCAACGGCTCTTTACCACACAAGGAACAAAAGCATAACCCCCGCCCGCCCACCTACCTGCACTATCCGTCTGAATATCTATGTAATTTCTGTTGTTCTGTTTTGAGACAGGCTCTTAGGCAGCCAAGGTGGGCTTCAAGTTCTTGTGTAGCTGAGGATGACGTCGAACTTCAGATCCTTCTGAGTGCCCAGGATTACAGATGTGTGACACCACACCCAGTTTATGTGGTACTGAGGTCTGAACTGGAGCTTTCTGCATGCTAGGCAAGTGTTCTACCAAGTTGAGCTACACCTCCTGGCTCTATAATATCTGCTGCTTGAAATCCTGTACATTCTTCAGGGTGCAATTGTTTTTATGTGCACCCTGTGTGTGCACGGTGCCTGGAAAGATCAGAGCATCTTCAGGAACCAGAGTTAGGGATGCTTGTGAACCACCAGGTAGATGCTGGGAACTGAACCCAGGTCCTCTGCAAGAGCAGCAGGTGCTCTTGAACCTCTGAGCCAGCTGTCTGGTGCAGGTACAGACTATGTCCTGATCCTCTACCTTGGGATAGCATTTGTACTCCACATCACAGCCTGCCAGGACTCAGCAGTGGGTACTTGGGCTCATTTTATTTCTGACTGTTTTGTAAGGGTCTGGAAAGCAAGAAAGCAGTGTCTTTTTCATGTTCTGAATCACTCAGTTCCTCACACACATTACACGCATTCGATAAACATCTATAGAATTGAATAAGGCAGATAAAGCTGTCATTGGACTTTGAAAACAAACATTGAAGATGGGTTCAGAGAATTGTATTGATAAGCTTAGCTCAATTGGAACACAATGAGAGCTACATGTATTGTTATTATTATTTATTATTATCATGTTTTCTGAGACAGGGCTTCTCTGTGTAGCCCTGGTTGTCCTAGAAATTAGTCTGTAGACGAGGCTGGCCCTGAACTCTGAGATCCACCTGCCTTTGCCTCCCAAGCACTAGGATCAAACATGTGCACCACCAGTTTGCCAGTGTTATTCTACATCTTCTACTAGTTGCATTTTTATTTATTTATTTTATTTATTATATATGAGTACACTGTAGCTGTCTTCAGATACACCAGAAGAGGGCATCGGATCTCTTTACAGATGGTTGTGAGCCACCATGTGGTTGCTGGGAATTGAACTCATGACCTCTGGAAGAGCAGTCAGTGCTCTTAATCACTGAGCCATCTCTCTAGCCCCTACTAGTTGCATTTTAAAAGGTGAAATGAACTTTAATAAAAGAATAGTAGTCTTTCACCTGCTCAAAGTTGGAACAAAATTCATCCTTAACTGATCTGTGCACTTTGCACAATCCATACAAATACCTTAATAGCGCTAAAATTTTAGTTGCGAGACTCACATTACAGAATACACAGCTCTGACAAGATTCATCCTCGGGGAGGCTGAAGTGACCTGCTGTTCCAGCCCCTGCCTCCTAAAGCCATTTCCAGAGAATTGCTTCAGGAATAGCTGGTGATTCCATATGACCCACTTCATCCAGCCTTTCAGATGGATCCAATCAAAACTTCAGTCTAGCCCCAAGCCTTCTAGGTGTACAGGGACTGGATAACAAATGCTAAAGCTAGCTTCTCAAGTCTAACCAAATTTTCTAATTTTCCTACCCATTTCCACCCCTTTAAAGAATTTTTGTCACCCGTGTTCAGCAGGAAGAAGTTTAGGAGCGTTGTCAGCCCTAACCCTTGGGTCTGGGTGTCTGGTTATGGTTATTTTATAAATTATAGGTAGGTTATCATTTTAAAGGATAACTTGAAAATGGTTGTAATTTTGGACAGGAAGGACATAGATGGGAAGGATTACTAAATTTATTCTTAAGCAAAGCATTACATAGCCTCATCTTATATTGGTAGAAATCCTTGTAATTGATACAAATTGAAGTTATAATTTTACATTGGCACAGAATTTATAGATTAATGCAAATTTAAGGTTTTCACTGGTATCAATTTCTTATATTGATACAAAATTTGAAATTAATATGGTTACCCTTAGGCATCGTGCCTATGCAACTCATTTAAGAATACAAGGCTTGGAGTTGGGGATTTGGCTCAGTGGTAGAGCGCTTGCCTAACAGGGCCCTGGGTTCAGTCCCCAGCTCCGAAAAAAAGAAAAGAAAAGAAAAAAAAAAAAAGAATACAAGGCTTAGGGCTGGAGTGATGGCTCAGCGGTTAAGAGCACCCGACTGCTCTTCCAGAGGTCATGAGTCCAATTCCCAGCAACCACATGGTGGCCCACAACCATCTGTGAAGAGATCTGATTGGCCTGCCTCTGCCTCCTGAGTGTTGGGAGTAAAGTCATGTGCACCATTGCCCGGTTCATTTTTTTAAGATTTATTTATTTATTTATTTATTTATTTATTTATTTATTTATTTATTTATTTATTTATTTATTGTATGTGAGTACACTGTCACTGCCTTCAGACAGACCAGAAGAGGGCATCAGATCCCATAACAGATGGATGTGAGCCACCATGTGGTTGCTGGGAATTGAACTCAGGACCTCTGGAAGAGCAGTCAGTGCTCTTAACCTCTGAGCCATCTCCCCAGCCCCGGTTCATTTTTTATATGTAGAAATTTCTCATTTCCTTTCATCTGTTAATGAACAACTAGGTTGATCTTAATTCTTTGCTAGAGTGAATAAATCAGGAATAAACACAGGAGTGTAAATATCCCTATGTATTCTGAGTAAATGCTTAGGAGTGAAATAACAGGGTCGTATGGTAGTTCTGGTTTTAATTTTTTGAGAGATCTCTCAACTGACTTCCACAGTGGCCTTAATTTGCATTCCCATCAACAGTGATAGTTTCTTTTTCTCCACATCCTCTCCAGCATTTGTTGTCAGATTTATTGATAATGCCATTCCAACAAGGGTGAGATGGTATCTCAAAATAATTTTAATTTGCATTTCCCTGATGACTGAGGATACTGAACACATTTAAAAATGGTTATTAGCCTTGTGTGTTTCTTATTTTGAAAAGCATCTATTCAGTTCACTTGCCCATTTATTGACAGGCAGTTTTATTTCCTTGGTATTTAGTTTCTGCAATTCTTGAAAATTCTGAATTTTAGTCCCTTGTCTAAAATATGACTGGTAAAGATGTCTTCCCATTCTGTGAACTGTTTGCTCTGCTAATTGTGTCCTTTGCTAAATAGAAACTTTTTCATGAAGTCTAGTCTGTTGATTCTGAGGGTCCATTTCTGTTAGTATTAATTAGTGTACTATTCAAAAAGTTCTGTCCAACCCAATGTCTTTTTTTTTAAATTGCTTTTATTTTATTGGTGTTTTGCCTGCATGCATGTCTGTGTGAGGGTGTCAGATGTTACAGTTGTGAGCTGCCATGTGAGTTCTAGGGGGTGAAATTGGGTCCTCTGGAAGAGCATTCAGTGCTCCTAACGTCTGAACTATCTCTCCAGCATCCTCCAACCCAATGTCTTGACAACTATCCCCTAGGTTTCTTTCTGGAAGTTTCAGTGTTTCCTGTTTTAGATAAAAGGTTTTGATCTACTTTGAATTGATTTTTGTGCACAGAGAATGATAAGAATCTAATTTAAATGGTTTAGTAGATTCTCGACAGCACTTTAAGCTTCTCTTCCCAAACACCTGCTCACTCTTAAGTCTGATCTCTTCTCTGTTATTATAGCACAAAATGGTATTTAAACTATCATTCAGATTCTTTGAATCTGGAGTAAATGGAAGCAAGAAGGCGCCTACTAGAAGTTCACTCTGGCTCAAAGTCGCTTTTCGACACATCTTTGAGTCCTCAGATCCTTTCAATATCTAAACATTTTTGAGTCCAGTCTCTGGCGCACCCTCGTTGCCCGGAGACCGCGGTGCATCCCGCCTAACAACCGTTACTATGGGCGGAGACTGCTAGCCAACTAAGGAGTTCTTAGAACGCTTGCGGCAATCAAAATCCCAGTTCTCGCGAGGTTTCGTCTTCCGGGTGTCGCTGGGGACGTTCTCCATAAACTGCGTGACGATGTGTGGGGACTGTGTGGAGAAGAAGTACCCCAATCGGGTGAGCAAGTGGGCACGAAGAGCCTCCCGCAGGTTCGGTGTTCGACCGATATTCCTAGACCTGCCAGAGCCCACTCTGCAGTCCTGTCACCTCAGTGACCAAGCTCACGGGCCTCAGGTCCCCTCCTTGGTGACTGACGTCAGCGGCCCTTCCGGTTCTCTTGGGTTGCTGGGGACAACGGGGAACCCTCAAGACTACCTACCCACCCAAGTTGACAGCAGCTCCTTCTGGCCTTTCTGCAATCCCGGCTTCGTCCTCTAGCTCTCTTGATAAAATTCTTATACTTAATTCTGTCGCTGGATGAACGTCTGAGGTCATTTTAGAATTCTCTTTTTGGAGACAGGCCTTGTGTAGCCCAGGCTGGCTTCAAACTCACTATGTAGCTGAGGAGGATTTTCTTTGACTTATGATCCTCCTTCCGCATTATCTCTTGAACGCTGGCATCACACCCCCAGCCTCTTGTTCTAACCATATTTGAAGATGGTAGAACTGGTATGCAGAGAGGAACTATCGCTTGCCCAAGTATAAGAGCAAAGACTAGATTGTGATTCCCCTTTCCGTCTTGTCCAGTTCTTTTCCTTTCCCCTTCTCTTTGTCCTTCCCTTCTTGATATTGAGGATTGAACCCACGGTGTGTACCTGCCTGGCAAGCACTCTAACCAACGGAACTATACCCCCAGCCCTTATTTTAAGTCTTTGTTCCTCTCAAGCTTAGGAGGTTTTGAGGCTCGATTCTTACCGTTCTTTTGCATATTGATGTGTGTAGACAGATTGCTTTGCTAGTCTGTGCAGGAGTGACTACCAAGGCTCGGGGCTGCTTATGAACTTGCAGTTTGGGAAGTATGATTGACAGAGTGCTATTTAATCGATGTGAAAAGGAAGACTGATCAGGAATGGGGATGCAGTATTTTCCATCCAAATAAGGTATGTTTTGGATGATTTAGAGGGGGAAGAAAATGAAGGAAAATAGCAAGATGAAGGATCCTCGTGTTGGTTGGGAGGTAAAACATCTTCATAGTTCTTTTAATATTTCATGAGTGATAGGGTACAGAGGGTGCAGCATGCCTCTAATCCCAGGACTTGGGAGACAGAGGCAGGCAGATCTCCAAGTTCAATGCCAGCCTGGTCTATAGAGCTAGTTCGAGGACAGCCAGGGCTCGAACACACACACACACACACACACACACACACACACCACAAAAACAAAACTTCTCTTGTGAGTGATATGCAAGTCTTTTGAGATGGTTGTTACATGAATTTTCATTATAGTACAACCACTTTGATTTATAAAATGATTAGCATTCATTATCAAATTTAAATGGCCACTGGAATGGCACAGAAATGTTTATTCTAAAAGAATGCACGTGCACATCTCCTGGCAATGTGTATGAGAATGTTTGTAACATTATTTGCAGCTAGAGCAAAACTCGTATTCGTAGAAGGGAATATCGTAAGAGTAGGGCCATGAATGTGAATTAGCATAGAGCATCTCAAGGGGAAGTGGTTTTGCCTCCCAGGGGATTTGGCAGTATCCAAAGACACTTGATTGTCACAATGAAAGAGCTACTTTACATCTGATGGGGAGAGACGAGGTTTTTATGCTATAATAAACAGGACAACCATCAAAACGAAGGGCTCTGTATCCCAGTGTCAGTAGTGCAGAGGTAAGGAACCCAGAGTTAGAGCAATGCAAGCACTAGAATCAGATACAGCCATTTGACTTTAGTCTGACAGTATTGGTGAAAGAGCACATGAGGTGCAACTTTAAATCAAGCAAACTAAATACAGTAAGACTTTTGCAGTTGGTAAAACCAGGCTGGGAAGCAAGAAGTTACTCTAAAGTCATTGTATTGATGGTTGCTATACAGAGTGTGATCAAGGGTGGTCATATAAGGGGCCAGAGAGATTGCTCAGTGACTGGTGCTATTGCAAAGGACCTAGATTCAGTTCCCAGCCCCTACAGGGCAGCCAACAACTGTCTATAACTCCAGTTCCGGGGGATCCAACTCCTCTGGTCTCCATTAGTACCAGGCAGGCATTGATAAACATAAAATAACTATAATCTTTCAACAACAACAAGTGGGGGAGAAGCTTCTGGAATGTAAGAAGTGGGTGGTTTGTGTTTTACTTAACTGGTGGTTCTGTTTGCTTATAATTATTCTGTATGTCTCTGCTTTTATTATTTTTCTATATTGTGTTTTAGTTCATGCTTTTTTTTTTTAAACTAGAAAGGGGTTTTATGGGTCTTAATGATAACCATTTCACACGGGAAACCATGAGGAAAAGTTTGTGGTAAACAGAGTTGTTAGGGGCTAGAGAGATGGCTCAGGAGTCAAGAGCATTTAATGCTGCATCAGAGAACCAAATTCCATTCCCACCACTCACATCAGCTCACAGCAGCCTCAGCCCTGGCTCAGGAGATCCAGTCCTCTCCTCTGGCCTGGCCTACACAGGGACTGCACTCATTGCATAACAAGGACACAGACACTTTTTTTTTCACCTTTAAAAGAGAGAGCAGCCGGTTCATTCTTTCTCCTCCTGACCCCAGAAGTAGCAAGAGAACTTTATTTAGAGTACATGATAGTACAGAATAAAAGGGAAATGTGCAGGGCTGGCAAGATGGCCACACTCCATTTCTGTGGCACTGCCTATTGAACCCAGGGCTTCATGTAAATGCTCCCCAGTCAAGCTAAACCACTGGCCTCATCAGCCCTGTTTTTAATTGTAAACCTTCCCTGACAGAAAATACATAGTAGCATACATAAACCTTATAGCTACATTGACATGTATGATCAGAAATAATAATAATGTTTTATGTTGTATTCCCTGTAGTTTCAGGTTTTCTGAAACTTGTAAGTTTTTTGTTGATTTGTTTTGTTGGTTGGTTTTGGTTTTTGAAGACAGGGTTTCTCTGTGTAGTCATGACTGTCCTGTAATTCACTCTGTAGACCAGGCTGGCCTCAGACACAAAGATCTGCCTGTCTGCCTCTTGAGTGCTGGAATTAAAGGCGTGCATCACCATGCCTGGCCCTCAAATTTGTAAGATTTTATACTATACTATCAAACTAATAATCTTTACTGACTAATTTTCATGGTTTTTAGCCATTTCTTCTTTTATTTATCCCTTTACAAGTCTTTAGCTGAGTTTTCTGTAAATCACATTTTCTAAGTGTCCTTAACAGGCCATCCAGGGCTACACAGTGAGACCCTGTCGAAAACAAAGAGTAGGGCCAATAAACATATGTATAGACTCCAGGGAGACTACTAATCATTGGGAGAAGGCAAATTAAAACTTTGGTAAGATTTCCACTTATATCACTAGAAAAGTGAAAAAAATGTGTTCAATAACTGTGGTTGGGGACTCGCTTCAGCAGCACATGTACTAACATTAGAACGATAGAGAGGAGATTAACGTGGCCCCTGTGCAAGGATGACACACAAATCCGTGTGGCTTCCATATTTGTAAAAAATAGGGATGGGAAGATGTGGAGTGACTGGGGATAACATTGCTGACAGGAGTGTGAAAAGGAGAACCCCGGGTGTGTGCCTGGGGGAGGGGAGCTAGAGAGATTGCTCAGTGGAAAAGAGCATTTACTGCTTTTGCAGAGGGCCGGAGTTTAATTCCCAGCAGCCATATATCAGGCAGCTCATCGATACCTGTAATCCAACTCCAGGGGTATCCAAGATCTCTGGCCTCCCTGGGCACCTGCATCTACTTGTACAAACCCACAGACAGACCACGCATGTTCACATAAAAATAATGGAGAACTTAGAAGTATTTGGTTAACTTATTACAAAGTTCAATATACCACTTAAAAAACAGCCTATGTGACCCAGAAATTGGGTCCACACAAGACTTGTATATGAATCTTTTTTTTTTTTTTTTGGTTCTTTTTTTCGGAGCTGGGGACCGAACCCAGGGCCTTGCACTTCCTAGGTAAGTGCTCTACCACTGAGCTAAATCCCCAGCCCCAAAGATTTATTTTATTTATTCCATGTATGTAAGTACACTGTTGCTGTCTTCAGACACACCAGAAGAGGGCATCAGATCCCATTACAGATGGCGGTGAGCCACCTTGTGGTTGCTGGGAATTGAACTCAGGACCTCTGGAAGAGCAGTCGGTGCTCTTAACCGCTGAGCCATCTCTCCAGCCCAATGAATCTTTATAATTGCGTTATTCATTATAGCCCCAAACTGAAATCAAGTCAGTGCCACCAACAGCTAACTACACAGAACACTACTTGGCAATAGAAAGCAGTACTAACATAGACAGTGTGTTGAGAAAAAGAAGCCAGAAACAAAAGAATAGTCTAACCATTTGCATAAAATTCTGGAACATGGAAGATTAGAAAGAATAAAATCGGGCTGGAGAGATGGCTCTATATAGTCATGTCTTAGTTCCTGCTCTAGAACTATTCTCTTCTTTAACACACAGTGGTAAGACACCCTCAGAACGGAGAGATTATGGTGCCCGAACTAGGAGGATTTCACTATGGTGTTTAAGGTGGCTCTTCCTGAACTATGTGTATAAAAACCACATTTGGCTCACCATCCCTGTAGTATGGATGGCATCAGGTACATAGGCACTTTGGAGAAATGATTTTTATATCACATTAACTATTAAAATCTCTCAATTGGTCAGGAGAGATGGCTCAGTGGATGAAAGAGCTTGCAAGTCTGATGACCTGAGTTCAGTCCTCAGAACTAACATAAAGTGGGAGGACTCCACAGAATTGTCCTCTTATCTCTACACATGACCACTGGCACATGCGCACTGCCGCACTCCCATTTTATATATCTATAAATAAAAGTATTCAGTGTTGCTTGCAGTTGGATTGGACAATTTGTAAAATAGCTTTTATGTTAATAGAGTCTTTAGCCAGGAATCTGTTTAGTTTCTCCATGCCAAATAAAAAGCCTTGGTTCCTTGGCCACTTCTGTGTTAGTCTGGTCAGTCAAAGCCATTACCCGTCTCTGCCTCAGTCACACACACTCTTAAAGGCTGACGTTTATAGACAGATTTGCTGGTTTATTTTGTGGTATTAGCAAAGGCATGAGAAGTAGTCCTTTCAACAGTGTGTACACTTACTTTTAGTTGTGACTCATTTGTTTCTATTTTGATTGATTTAATTCTAGGTTTTTGGCCTATATTTAAAAATACTTTTAAAATTTTCTGATTTACTTTTTGTATTGAATGTTGTTTTGTTGTTTCTAAGTATTTGGACTTAGTTCTCTTACATTTGTTTGCTGTGATACAGGGATTGCAGCTAAGGCCTCATGGATGCTGAGCAAATGCTTTACCACTGAGCCACATCTCCAGCCCTACTCTTCTTTGCCAAACACACTTGTAGTCCTTAGAAATTCATGGACTTAACATGTTCATCAAGTATCCTTATAAGTATTAATACTGTAGGAAAGCTAGCTACTTAAAAAAGTACTGTGAGCTTTGAGGAGGCTGGAGAGATGGTTCAGTGATTAAGTATACTGGCCGCTCTTCCAGAAGTCCTGAGTTCAATTCCCTGCAACCACATGGTAGCTCATGACCATCTGAATGGATCCGAAGCCCTCTTCTGGTTTGTCTGAAGACAGCTACAGTGCACTCAGATAATTCTTTTTTTTAAAAAAAAAAAAAGTACTTTGAGCAGGTGTGTTCTGGCTGTGTCTTTGGCCTATAGAGACTTTGAGTCGTTTGGTCAGTTTCACCGAAGGTTTCTTTTTTTTTTTTTTTTTTTTAATTTTTTTAAGATTTATTTATTTATTATATATAAGTACACTGTAGCTGTCCTCAGATACACCAGAAGAGGGCATCAGATTTCCTTACAGATGGTTGTGAGCCACCATGTGGTTGCTGGGAATTGAACTCATGACCTCTGGAAGAGCAGTCGGGTGCTCTTAACCGCTGAGCCATCTCTCCAGCCCTCACTGAAGGTTTCTAAGTATAAGAGGATCCCTGTTCTCATGCTCTAGGGGAACACCTGTCTGGAGAATGGCTCGTTCTTACTGAACTTTGCAGGCTGCGCCGTGTGCAGTAAGCGGGACTTTATGCTGATCACAAACAGATCCCTGAAAGAGGAAGATGGAGAAGAAATAGTTACCTATGACCGTAAGTAGAGTTCGTCTTGAAATGCAGATCTGTTTGCAGACATCAGCTTTCAGAAGTGGTCGTGTTGTACGGGTGTTCTGAGAGCACGCTCAGTGTTGGGTGTAAGTTACTGAGAGGAAGATAGGATAGGACCTCCCGCTGTGAATAACAACCTGTAGGTGTGATGATCTTCCTGCTTCTGCCTCTTCAGCGCTGAGATTATGCATGTGTGCCACCATGCCCAGCTAGTTGTACAGACTTTATATCACTGTAAATGAGATGACTTCTTGGTTTATTTGTTGTTGTAGTTGTTGTTGTTGTTGTTGTTGTTGTTGTTGTTGTTGTTTTTTGAGGTAAGATCTCATTTTGTAGATCAGGCTAGTCCAGAACTCATGCTATAGCCCAAGCTTCCTAGAACTCATGACTGTCCTGCCTTAGCTTCCCAAGTGCTAGAATTAAAGGCCTACCCACTACTCCTAGCCAGGGATTTTTTTTAAACTTGGATCCATGGGTTTTTAATGGAAGGGGTCCTTCAGTAGATGTAAAGGTCGGGACCAGCCTGGTGAGGTATTTCACCCCTGCTGTGCCAGCACTCAGGTGGCAGAAGGAGGAGGATCAGAGGTCCAAAGGCAAGTGGGGCTGAAGAGTTAGGGGAAAGTTAGAAGAGCGGGGAAGAGTGTCACAGTATAGCACCATTTTCCCTGGTACCAATGACCCTGGTGTGCTTTGGTATTTCCCGCTTTGTTTCTGTTTTTTACCTGCTTTGGCCTCTTGTCCCACTGTCCATCTGATGCTTCCTTCTCTTGCTTTTATTACTGGACCTTCCTATCCTCAACCCTAGCAAAACACACGCAGAGAAAGTTCTTCATGTGAAGGAAGTGTATGTGCATGTTACGTGTGCATGTCATATGTGCATGTTATATGTACTAACGTGTACATGTCATATGTACATTTTAAAATTTTTATTATTTATTTTAAGTATATGAGTACATTGTAGCTGTCTTCAGACACACCAGAAGACAGCATCAGATCTCATTACAGATGGTTGTGAGCCACCATGTGGTTGTTGGGAATTGAACTCAGGACCTTTAGAAGAGCAGCCAGTCCTCTTAACCACCGTGCCTTCTCTCCAGCCCCAAATGTACATGTTAGCACACAGACATTGTGACAAATATTTAAACTGCTCACATCTCCTCTTTGGTTTTCTTCTGGTTCTTGGTATGTTCTGAATATGAATAAGGAACAAGGATGCTGATAATATTTTTAAGGACAAGTCTGAAAAACATCAAGCTCTTAGAATAGGCTCAGACAGTTAAAAATACTCCAGAAGGTGTCTCTGTCTCCCTTTTTAAGCCTGTGTCCTCTGTAAGATTTTTTTTTTTTTTTTTTTTGAGCTAGCAGGGAATAGTGAATAAGAGTCACATTCTTGGGTTAAAAATTCTGGCTCCAAACCTCCTATCTCTGTAGTCATCTGCTTACTTAACCATAGTGTGCCTTTTTTCCTGATAAAGAGGTAATAATGTTATGTCTCATTGAATTTGAGGTTGCAAGAATAGCTCTAAACATATCTAAAGAGTATCTGGCACAGTTTATTAATTATTGTTACATTGTTTTTATTTTTAGTAGATATTTTGTTACCTCATATTCACTTTGTGCCCACAGTTGGTTTTCTTTATCCCTGGTTATAACTGCAGATTTACTGTCATTCCTGAGAATAACAGCTTCTGCATAGCTAGATGGGCCCACACTTCTAAAAACACACAGTACTGGACTTGGTGGCACAGACCTTTTATCCTAGCAACTTGGTGACAAGCACCTTTACTCAATCGTGCCAGCTTGATAGCAGCTACTCAGGAGACTGAAAGGTCAAGGCCTGCTTGGGCTGCAGAGTGAGTTCAAAGCCAACCTGGACAACTTAGTGAGACCTTGACTTAGAAATGACAAGAGGGTTGGGCATGTAGGTCAGTGGTAGAGTGCCTGCTCTAGGATTGGTCCTTAGTACTGCAAAAGTAAAGAAGTAAACAGCACCTAAGTATCTGCTTGCTACTTTCTGTAGGGAGCTTTCGATAGGAATTAACAAGTGCACAGTGAGCACTTTAGTTCAGATCCTAATTATGTAAAGTTTGATAGAATCTGGATTTCTTGAGGTCAGTATTTTAATGAGTTTCCTGCTCTGTTAAATGTGACAGAGTTAAAATTTCTTTTAAGTACTATGTGCTGAAAATAGAAATTTCATTGTTTTAATAAACTTTTCTAGACTTCATTATGTGTCTTTGTCTTGGCAGATTTGTGTAAGAATTGTCATCATGTCATAGCCAGACATGAGTATACATTCAGCATCATGGATGAATTTCAGGTAAATGTGTATATGGGTATTGTTAAAGAGGGACAAAGACTAAAAGTATTCTGAGCATCTACATATAATTTTTGTAGTGAAGTGCTAACAGTTATTACTTCAGCCCACCCTGTCTTTACCCATGCATGCTGGGAAGCTTTAAAGGTGGGTGGATCTGTGCTTCGTCACAGGAGTCACAAATCAAAATGACATTCCAGCCCTGTTGTTTTATTTAATAACCCAGTATTGGGTTCCCAAAGGAAAAGGATTTGTGTGTGTGTGTGTGTGTGTGTGTGTGTGTGTGAGAGAGAGAGAGAGAGAGGTGCCCCCAGAAAACAGAAGAAGGACCTAGATCCTAGATGGCTGTGAGTCACCTTGTGGGTGGTAGGAACTGAACCTGGGTCTTTTGCAAAAGCAGCAAATGTTCTTCACTGCTGAGCCATCTCTCTAGTCTGCCATTTCAGGTTTTTATGGGATTACTACTGAGGTACCTTTTCTGCAGTGGCTTACTTCAAGCGTTGGCTGCTGGGTGGTAAGAGCAGTAGCAGCACACACCTTTAATCCCAGCGCTGGGGAGCCAGAGGCAGGCCCGTAGTGAATTCCATGTGTTGTCCAATCCTCTTGGTGGGTATGAGTCTGACAAGGAGGCTGTCTTTGTTTGCTCCTGTTGGTGTGCTGATTTGAGCAACTCTTTGGTTTTAAGTATAATAAGTTTTGGGTTTTTCTTTTTTCTAATTTGTTAAGCTAAATTTCCTTTTTAAAATATTTTTTAAAATTTTATTTATTCTTTTATGTTATGAGTACACTGTAGCTGTCTTCAGACACACCAGAAGAGGGCATCAGATCCCATTACAGATGGTTGTGAGCCACCATGTGGTTGCTGGGAATTGGACCCAGGACCTCTGGAAGAACAGCCAGTGCTCTTAACCACTGAGCCATCTCTCCAGCCCCTAAGTTTTACTTATTTTATTATATGTATGACTATTTTGCCTGCATGTATATTATCTACCACATTTGTGTCCAGTACCCATGAAGGCCAGAAAAGGACATTAGAACCCCTGGATCTACAGGAGATTTGGAGCCACATGTGTCATGAGCTGGCTGGCCTATGGGTGCTGGATACTGAACCTAGGTCTCCTACAAGAGTAGTAGGGAAGCAAGTGCCCATAACTGCTGAGCCAGCTCTAGTCCCTCACTCATAGCTTCAGTGGATAAAAAGGAACATAGTCAGTGTCAAATGTTTTAGTCAATCTATACATCTTGACCATAACTCTTTAATGTCTAGATTTTATGCCTTAAAATATTTATGCACTATGTGTACCTTAAAGCAAAACCATGGTTCAGGGAATAGAGGCAGCCAAAGAAGAATGACCATTTCATGGCTTAATTCCCCCACCCCCCAGCTGTCTTTATGAGAGGAAATGAGCGCCTGCAGCTCTCTTCCATGAGAGCACATGAGAACCCCTGAATGGATATTGAGATTGCCTGTTTATGTCCTGAGAGAGCTGTTGTAAAGCTTTTCCATGAGACCAAAGTCTGTCATTGTCCTTGACTGAGTGCAGCCACCTTCCAACAGCCCCCAAAATTACTCTGTGTAGACACAAGGAAAGGAAAAAGGAAGATGCTGTAGTCATGGTGTCTAGGCAATCACCACTCCTCCTGAAGACAGACGCTCTTAGGCTGCACTCTGCCTGCAGTCTTATTTCCAACACCTGCCGCTGCTCAACCCACATCCTGTACTCGGCCAGTAGATGGTTTTTGAAAGTATTCTTTTCTACTTCCTTGTTGGCCTTTGATGCCATCCTTGCTACAGATCCTTGCTAATGATCCTTAGCCCATGGCTGTAGCTGGCCCAGCTTCTCTCTCCCTTGCCTCAGCTCTTCCAGACACACCCACATGAGAAGTGTTTCAACAGCAGCCTCTGCCCTCCTTCCCTCCACAGGACGGTTATAGTTCCTCTTCGAAAGCTGCTTGACCTCATTTCCTGCATGATTACATAGTACTGTCTCCAGCATCTTTTCCAGATTGAAATTTTATATTAAATTTATGTTTATATTTTATATTATCCAGTGCCCTCTTTTGGCCTTTCTACAGGCACTGCCCTTACATACTCCCATCCATAGCACACACACAAAATACGTTATTTTTTAAAAATGTTTTAAAATTATATTAAATATACTTAGTTCTTATTTTGTTAAAAAATAATTTAAACTTACATTACTCAGCTACTTCTGTGACCCATTCTGAAAGCAACTTTTTGTCTTTTTCTTTTCTTTTTTTTTTTTTTTTTTAGATTTATTTATTTATTTTGTATATGAGTACACTGTAGCTGTCTTTAGACACACCAGAAGAGGGCGTCGGATCCCATTACAGATGGTTGTGAGCCACCATGTGGTTGCTGGGATTTGAACTCAGGACCTCTGGAAAAGCAGTTGGTGCTCTTAACCGCTGAGCCATCTCTCCAGCCCTGTCTTTTTCTTTTCTACCTGAATATTTTTGTTTTTCCTATTTTGAGAGTGACTCATTGCGCAGCACTGGGAATCCTCCTGCCTCATCCCCAAGTGCTGAGAGCGTGGGCTTGCACCACAAGGCTTGGTTTTGAAAATTTCCTTAGCCAACTTTTCTTATTTCCCTGTTTCTCTGAACTCCGTCATTTTCCTTTGAGTAAATCTACCCTCTCATAGGCTTTCTGTGGTCTGTCTGAATCCTGGGCTTTTGCCCTCCTAACTGGCTCAGTATCTTTCCAGATCTGGGTTTAACCAGATCTTAAGCATTTCTACTCTTGAAGTCCATCCTGCTTGACTGTTTTTCCCCTGTCTTTTAAAATAATTTCTAACTGCTTCTTTGCTTTTTTTCTTTTCTGTTTTAATGACAAGAACACAGGGGGGAGGCATGATAGAGAGAGAAGTACAGAGTACAACAAAAATATATCCCCCATGACTGTGATCTTTGAACTCTTCCACAGAAGCCTTTCAGTGGACGGTGTGTGGCCTCAGGGTGTTGGGATGGGAGATTGTCTTCTGTTCCTCACAGGCCAGGAAAGAGGACGGGATCGAGAGAAGTAGGGTAAAGAGCAAGGGCCTCTGAGTAAGCAGAAGATCTGACCCCACAGTGGGCAGATTCTGCCGATCCACCCTTCCTCCAGATCTCTAACCCTTAGTACTTTGAGTCTCCTATGAATGCCTGGGGCCCGTGACTCTCCCCACTTGGACAGCTTGGTAAGAGGTCCTGATCTCACCACAGCCCTGACAGCACAGGGAGCCAAGTCCCTGGCATCTCAGCTGAGAATCTAGGCATACTTTCCTATGGAAACACTGTAATATGTAGTTAGAGTCCACAGCTTTTGTACAGTGCAAATGTAAAAGACTTGGGCATTTTCCTGGGAATTTGACTGCCACATATATAACATTACTCCCGTGGGAAACTGCTTTTGAATTCCAAATCATTGACTTACAATGAAATTTGCATTTGAGGCTCCCTATAAATCAAAGGGTACGAGTATAACCAGTCTCTAATTTAATAATCTTACCAGGTTATATCATACATTATATCAGTTTTTTTCCACATGTGATGTGTGTCAGTTTGGTAAAGATCATGGTGCATTTTTTCCTTTGTTCATGATTAACCACTGTGCATAACATCGCAAAGCTTGGAAGCATTGACTAGAAACTTGAGAGAGGTTAGGTTAGTTGAAAGTTCAGTTCCCTCTTTTTTAATTGCACAAACGTTTTTATTTAGTTGCTGTTTAAATTTTGTTTTGTTTTGAGCCACAGTGGGAATTAAACCCTAGTCTTCATGCTTGCAAGGCAAGCACACTACCAGCTGAGCTGTATCCTCACTGAGAACTCAACCACGTGTGTAGCTTCCATACAGTCGTCCCCCTCCCTCCCTTCCTCTCTCTGTGTGTGTGTGTGTGTTTTCCTGTTGACACAGGGTCTTGCTGTGTAGCCCAGGCTGACCCTCAGCCTTATGATCCTCCTGCCTCAACCTAGTGTGTGATTGGAAATGTTCTCCATCACACTTGGTTACTTTGATCTTTGTTTCCAATAAGAGATTGCCTTCCCAATAGTGATGTCTAGTGGGTTCAAGCAGTAGAAGTATTTGACAATGGTAAACCCTTGTAGAGGAAGATTAGTGTTGTATTTTATGCTCATGTGTGGTATTTATCCTGTAATCTTTAGCCTGTATGTATTTCTACTAGGCGTACAGAGGAGACTTTAAATAATGAGTGCAGGGGGTAGCTCCGTGGAAGACTGCCTGCCTAGTGTGCATAAAGTTTAGAATTTAACCTCTAGCACTGAAAAATCAATCAGCTGGCCGATTGATTAATTCAAGAACAGTCTTTAAGAAGCAGGCTGGCTGCTGGCTGCTGCCTGTCTGGATTGGACTTGCCAGCTGAAATAGAAAGGAACTTCCGTTCTTGAGAGTCTTTATGCCCTTGTCTCTGTTGAGATCAGCATCCTCCTCTAGTGACTGTCCAGACCCAAGAAACTAATTGACTTGATCCATTTCCAGGCAGCTAGCAATAGCAACATCGTGTGGAGACACTAGAAGAATTGACGGAGATGCTTGTTTTTGTAAACAAAATAAAAATGTTTAAAGGGAATACGTCTATGACAACTGTCAGAACAGGACTTTGCCCTAAGGAATTGTGCTTAAAATAAATCCCCTTCTGTCAGCAGTCTAGATACTTGTTACATACCAGATCTATGAAACTTTGTAGGTACTTAAATAGATGAAGTCTTAGGCAATTAACTGTTTTAAGTATGAGGTACGCATGCTAGTTAATTTAATGCACTTTTTTTTTTATTTCCTAGAGCTGATAAAAATAGCTTTTCGGTTTGAGAATTCTGTTTCTTTTTTCCCCTCCTGTTGCATAAATATCCTGAAAGGAAAGGTTCTAAGAACAAGAATTTGTCCTTAGAAATACCCATCCAAACTGCTCTGTTATTTATCTTAGTGTGTGTGTGTGTGTGTGTGTGTGTGTGTGTGTGTGTGTGTGTGTAACAGAGAGAGAGAGAGAGAGAGACAGAGAGAGAGAGAGAGAGAGAGAGAGAGACAGATAGAGAGAGGGGGAGAGAGAGAGAGAGAGAGAGAGAGAGAGAGAGAGAGAGAGAAAATACAATGCACATGTTCGGAAGTAGATTCTCCCACTATGTAGGTTCCTAGGATCAAGCTCAGGTTACCAAGCTTGCTTTACTCAATGAGCCATCTCACTGGCCTCCTGGTCTGTTTTGTTTTGTTCTGTTTGTTTGTTTGTTTGTTTGTTTGTTTGTTTTGTTAGTGGTGGTGCTGTGGTTTTTGTTTATTGTGTTTTGTTTTATTTGTATTTATTTATTCACTTATTTATTTTTTGATACAAGATCTCCTGGAGTCCAGGGCAGTTTTGAACTCCTGATCCTCCTCCTGAGTGCTGGGATGTAGTTGTGTACCATCATGCCCAGCTGTACCCTGCTGAAGATTGATATCAGGTTTTGTGCATGCTAGGCAGGTACTTTACCAATTGAGCTACATGCCAGCCCAGATATCTTCATTAGTTTTAAAAAAGCACTAAGCTAAATGTGTATGCTTTCTTAAGCCAAGAAATAGCCATATACTTCAGTATACTTAAGCCATTCTTACATACGTGATGAGAGTTTACATAATCAGAAGGCTCCAGGAATATACAGAATACACCTAAAGCATTACTAATAGGTTTTGAAGAGTTAATCTAATATGCGAGAAGATTATCAGTGATAATTCTAGAGAAGCTTTATGGAGCAGTGGTTTATAAAGCGTCTTTCTCTCTGTCCCTTGAGGTAATTTTGCACTTTGTCTTGTTCTAGGAATATACCATGCTGTGTCTGTTGTGTGGCAAAGCCGAAGATACTATCAGTATTCTCCCTGATGACCCCCGACAAATGGCTCTGTTATTCTAAGCCTCCTGCAATTCTGTTGTAACTATGTTGGGTTGCTTTAAAATATAGCAGGCCTAAAGGTTTGGCTAATAATGAAAGTTGTTTGTATGTTTTCTTTTCTATTTAACTTTCCTATTTGGATGAAAATGTAATTTGGGTACTGTTGTTTACTAGAGTTGAGTTGCTCTGCTAAAGTCCCCTGTACACATCAGTGCAGCTAGAGTGAGACGCCTTTGCCAGTGGTTATTTGGCTAGAACACAACTAGAACCAAAGCACTTCTGCACTCAGATCAAGGTTTCCTGACAAAGGAACCCAGGACTCCTTGCAAAAGTAAATGATGGAATGGGGCAGAAATTCTGCATTGTGAACTTAGAGCATTTTGTGCCACCAAAAAAAAAAGGGGGGGGGAGGGGGGAATATATGAACAAAAACCACAGTGATTAAGGCAGTGGTTCTCAACCTTCCTAATGCTGTGACCCTTTAATACAGTTCCTCCAACTGTATAGTTGGGTGGCCCCCAACTATAAAAATATTTTCATTGCTACTTCTAGCTGTAATTTTGCTAGTTATGAATTATAAATATCTGATATGTAGGAGATCTGATATGTGACCCCTGTGAAAGGGCTGTTCAGTCCCAAAGGGATCGCAACCCATGGGTTGAGAGCCACTGGATTAAGGGATGGTCAGACAGGAGCTCCCAGTGAACATAGCTTTAATAATTTGAAAATGAGCAAGTTGCTGCTACAGCCCAGAGTGTGCACTGAATTTCCATAGGTCCATGCTGATAGCAGTGATTGGGTGGGTGGATAAATAAGGAAGAGAAAAAAGCAGGAGCAGGGGTAGGAAGGGATTTCTGATGGTCCTACTTTGTCAGTGTGGGCTGTGTACCAAGTGACTTCCTTCCAAAGAGTAGCAAGGAAAGAGGGGGTGAGGGTGACTTCAGGGAAGAGAAGCCTAACAGGCACTGACTCCATCAGGTGACGTCAGGCATCCTTGATATGATGCAGTGGGAAGGTCTTCCCAGTGAGCCATAATCTGTGTAATCATAAGACCAGCATGATAGTTCAGTTCAACAGACTACCAGGGTCTTCCAAAACAAGGGAAATCTGAGAAACTGTTAGGAGGCGGAGGAGGGAGGCGTGGTGACTGACAGTACATGGAAGCCTAGCCCAGAAGAGCACATGGTAGAGAGCAGAAATCCGAGTAAAGGGTGTGATATGAGTGAGTAGAACTGTTCCATTTACTCCACAGGGATCTTAGAATGTGCTGTGTGCATAACTGAGAGCACTGGCTTGGTAGCCATAGCACTGGCATTTAGGTTGCACTGTCCTTGACAATCAGATAGCCACTAAACAGAGCAGTACTCTGGACTTCGGTATCTGGTTTCTGTAAAACCAGGCTAACAGAATGTGATATTGTACTCCTTTTGCAGTTCTGTTAGGAGACCCAAATGAATTAATGACTGTAAAATACTTTGGAAAGCCTGTAAAGTTCTAGATACAATGATGCCCCTTCAGTTCTTAGTCTAACACCCAAGTTTAAAGGGAGCAGGTATTAGAAATAAAGCTATTTCTTACATTGTATCTAAGAGTTCCCTACATGCAAAAGGTGAGCCACTGTGCAGTGTGGGTGCCAGGGAACCCTTTATGTATTGTAGCAGTTTGAGTGCTGCCCTGCACAATAGCCATTGAAAGCTCACACTTACCCTGCCATGGAAGTGGTAATTCCACCTTTGAGGCAGGAAGAACCTACTTAGTGTGAGCAGCTCAGAGTCTCTCAGCTACCCAGCGACCCCTCCCCACAGTGGTGCTGGCTGATGGTGAGTTATAGAGCTCAGGAAGAGGTTGGTTCAGGGTGCGATGATGACGCTCCACAAAGCCCAGGCATGTCAGGCGAAGACTTATTATTCAGGCTAAGTCAGGTGGTTTATTCCTGGACAATGCTCTCCGTTTTGCTATAAATGTATATCTGATCTGTTGAGGAAACCATTTGGTAAAATGAGTCCAAAAGACCGGGAACTGCTTCATTTCTGCAGATAGCAGCAGTGAGTGATTACGGCCGCTGAGAGATCCCTTTTACAGTCTGCTGATGGCCCTGGCCTAGTCATCTGAAGCTGAAAGTGCGATTCTGTGCCCCACTGACACCTCAGCTGTCACAGAGTATTACAAAAGTATCCATCTATCTTGGATATAGATTACAACGTTTCAAAACACAATATCCTTTCTATTTCACTATTATTCAGCCCACCTAGAGCTGTACTTTGTAATAATGCTGTTGTGTTAGGGAATTCTTCTGGGACTCTAATGGAATTAAGATGTCTTTTTCCCCCCTTTTTTTATTAATTATTTCCATTTGTTTATATCTCAAATGATATCCCACTTCCCTGTTACCCCCTCCACCAGGCCACCCCCCATCCGGGAAAAAGATGTCTTAACTCCAGTTCTGCTGATTTCTCCTTTTTCTGTTCAAATGAAGGAAATCCAGACAAACTCATTAGTCTTTACTAATGAAAGGAAGTCACTGTGAGTATTCGAGTGTCCTCTGTTCTGACATTTCTCTTTACTCAGCTATGATGACCGATCGAGAGTCTGCCTGACTGTCTTTTATTTCTACATGTGTTTTGTTGTTAGTTGTATTATTTTTCATGTTTTATTTCCTTTTTGAAAGTTTCATATACTTTACTGACACACGCTTTCCCTCCCCAACTCCTCCCAGATCCACTTCCACCTCCTTATCCTCCCAACTTTATGTTCTCTCTCCTCTCAAACAAACAAGCAAATTCGAAAACCCAAGCCCAAACCAGCAACAACTACAACAACGGTGGAGTCTGACTGATCAGCTACGGGGTGTGCGGCCCACCCTGGCGTGTGGTTACTGTCCCCAGTATCACTCCACTGAGGACAAGTGGTTTTCCTTCTCCCAGCAGCTATCAATTGAAATAGCCTCTTAGCTAGGGATGGGACCTTGTGCCAACCTCCTCTTCTCTGGGATGGAATTTGTCTGACTTGAGCTGCGTGGTTTTCATTTGTGTGTGCGTGAGCGTGTGTTCTGAGACAGGATCTCCTTATGTAGCCCTGGCTGGTATAGAATTTACTAGATAAACCAGGCTTCATCCACAGTCACAGATACCCTCCAACCTATGCCTCCTTCCTAGTGCTATTAAAGGTGTGTACCACCATGTCTGGAAACTTTATTTACTTTTGGTTTTTTAGGACAGGGTTTCTCTGTATAGCCTTGACCATCCTGGAACTGGCTCTGTAGTCCAGGCTGGCCTCAAACTCAGATATCTGTCTGCCTCTGCCTCCCAAGTGCTGGGATTAAAGGTATGTGCCACCATATCCAACCTTAAATACTTGTTTTTATGTTTATATTTGTGTGTGTATGTTTGTGTGTGTGTGTGTGTGTGTGTGTGTGTGTGTGTATGTGTGTTTGCCTCATGTGTGTGGGTACCCGAGGACATCAGAAGAGCATGGCAGATCCCATGGAGCTAGAGTTACAGCCTTTGTGACCTACCTGCCCAGTGTGGGTACTGGGAACCAAACTTGAGTTCTCTGGAAGAGCAACAAATGCTTTTGGGCAGTCTCCCAGCCTCCATAATTGGCAATATATACATACATACACACATACCTACATAAATACATACATACATACATAAAATCATATACTTAAAGTTTGTAATTAAAATACAATTACATCATTTTCCCTCTTTGATCTCTTGTATTTGCCCCTCCACTTGCTTCCAAATTCATGTTGCTTTCCCCGTGTGTGTGTGTGTGTGTGTGTGTGTGTGTGTGTGTGTGTGTGTGTGTGTGCGCTATTCCTAAATACAGAAATACAGCTTGCTCAGTGTGTATAGTGTTCCTTGTGTGTATACGATTTCAGGGCTGACAACTTGGCACTGGATAACCAACTTGGGCTTTCTTCTGTAGCTAGGGAAGACGATTTCTCCCTTGTTGCCTGGAGCTCTCTGCCTGTGGTTGAGGCCTCTCCTCCTTCCGTGTTAGCATGTCTACTGGTAGTGTCCTGGTTCTGGTCTTGTTTAGACAGCCATGTTGATGCCAGTTCATGGTGTTTCTTCATTGATATTTCTAGGACACATAATCTAAGCAAACTTCCTGTTCCTCTGGCTTTTACAATTTTTTTTAAGGTTTACTGATCTTTATATATGTGAGTACACTGTAGCTGTCTTCAGAGGGCATCGGATCCCATTACAGATGGTTGTGAGCCACCATGTTGTAACTTGGAATTGAACTCAGAATGTCTGGAAGAACAGCCAGTGCTCTTAACCATCTCTCCTGCCTCATAATTTTTTTTTTTTTTAAGAATTTCACCCTGGAGGTTGGAGAGATGACTCAGAGGTTAAGAGCACTGTCTACTACTCCACAAGTCCTGAGTTCAATTCCCAGCAATCACATGGTGGCTTATAACCATCTAAAATGAGATCTGGTGCCCTTTTCTGGCCAGTAGGCATACGTACAATCAGAACACTGTATACATAATAAATAAATAAATCTCTAAAAAAGAAAAAGAATCTTACCTGCTTTGGTCAGGAACTCAGTATGTCGAAACTTTCAACTTTCAATTCTGCTATTTACTAGTTCTTTATCCTTGGTAAGATGTCTTACCCAGGGTTCTCTAGAGGAACAGAACTTCAAGAGTCATCTGTCTATCTATCTAGAGAGAGAGTAAGAAAGACAGAGAAAGCTTTATTGAGTGACTTATAGGCTGTGGTCTAGCTGACTCTCTACCAATGGAAGGTCTAAAATTCTAGTAACTGTTCACCACAAGGCTGGATGTCTCAGCTGGTCGTCAGTATGTGCCACAATCCCCAAGAAGTAGGCTCTAATGCCAGTGAAGAAATGGACTTGCTAGGGAGAGCAAACAGACAAAGAAAAGCATCCTTCTTCCATGTCCTTTATATAGGCTGCCAGCAGAAGATGTAGCCCAGATTTAATATATATCTTCTTGTTTCAGAGATCTGGGATAGAAGTGGGTCTTCCTACTTCAAATGGTTTAGTTAAGAAAAAAAAAATCCCTCACAGGTGTGCCCAGCCATTCTAGATGTAGTCAAGTTGATGACTAAGAATAGCCATCAAGTCCACCCTTGCCAATTTGCCAATCATACCTCCTCATGCTTAATAACCCAATGAAAACAGTAGCCAGGTCATAATGCCTAAACATGATGGAACTGTCCCAAATACAATTGCAAACACACTACATATTTAACCACATTATAACTATACCTAACATGATATAGCTATTCCCCAGAAGGCTGAAAATTGTGAATTTAGAGTAGGGGGCAATGTCCCTCTAAGGACATTATTTTAGTATCTCAAATATAGCCACTGATATTTTCTTAACCGTTACATCAGATGATAAATTGAGTAAAGAAAACACAAGTATTTGTATAAAGGAATACTTAGCAAAATATGGCAGAAGCATTCGTGTCAATTATAATCCTCATTTCTACAAATGGCCAAGTAACCTTGGCTGACTTTTATAACTACCTTTCTCTGCTACCCACTCTGTAGTTCCTGCAACCTTAGAAGGTCTTGGTTTCCCGGAGGACTGATCCATACCTTCATTCCTAAAGGGTGTGTGCCCTTAGTCATCCGGTCTGGATTAGGTTTTTATGTTTTCCTAGTGACTCTAATCACAGCACATGGTAGCACTAGTAGATGCCCTAAAGCGGTGGTTCCCAAACTTTCTAATGCTGTGACTCTTTCACACAGCTCCTCATAAAATTATTTCATTGCTTCCTTATAACTGTAAGTTTGCTACTGTTATGAATTGTAATGTAATTTTTTTTTTGGTTCTTTTTTTCGGAGCTGGGGATCGAACCCAGGGCCTTGCGCTTCCTAGGCAAGCGCTCTACCACTGAGCTAAATCCCCAACCCCTGTAATGTAAATTTTTAAGAAATACTGAGCCAAACTCTAGAACTTTCCTATAAACACCATTTACCACTATAATTGAAAATGCCAGTTACTTAAATAGACTATATTTACACTCTGCATTGAGTAATTTATGCGTTATTTACATGGACTCCATGAGAAATTCCCTCTCTAAAGAGAGGGTAGCTGGACCAGTCTGTAAGCCATTCTAATAAATCCCACCTCCATGCCCCTATGGATCCATTCTATAAGTTCTGTTTATCTAGAGAACCCAAAGAAAGGCCTTTTGAAGACACCGTTAGAGTGCCAGTTACACTGCAGCAGCCTGGAGGGCTGGGCCAGGGATTGCGGGAAGGCAGAATATGCTTTGGATCGGTGTTCAATATATGGTCCCATAAGCAGAATCCACAGGTCCAGGAGTCAAGGGGTGGGAATGAGAAGAGCTCCACTCACTGTCTCCCCTAGTGACCCAGTACCTAGTGACCCAGTAGAAACGTTTTTGCTTCCTGTTCCTGTGACCTCAAGTTCTACTTGAATAGAAGTTTTGTTTCTAGAGGTGGGAAAGCTCCTGATAGAAGTCACAACAAACATTCCATTGAACTGGAAGCCCACCCCCCACTCTCCACTACCCCCTACCCACACACCCCCACCCCGCCACTTGGGGCTTCTGATGCCCTTAAGCCAACAGGCTAAGACAGGAATAACATCGTTAGGAGGAGTGATTGATCCAGATTACCGAGAGGGAAACTGATTGCTTCTCCACAATGGAGTACGATTATGTCAGGAGTATAGGAGAGCCTTTAGGGCAATTTTCTCAACCTGTGGGTGGAACCTCTTTGAAGGACATTGACCAACACTCCCACATGGGAAAATCCAACACACTGCACTGGCACATCACACCCTAAAGTCGCCAGTGGCATAATGCCAACATCTAGGCTCGCCAGACATCCAAGATAACCGTCTCTGTTATCAGATACAGTGACAGGCACCAAGATGATAGAAAACAAGACAAAGCAAAACATAGCCCCTGGTACAAATCCCCGACCCCATTTTATCAGAGTCTCTCTCTATCATTACTACTGTAAAATTAGTGCATGGTCCCCCTGCAAAAGAATTTATACACCAGCTGCTGGCTTTGAGATAAGCCATCCAATAGGGCTGAATTTTCAGAGTCAAGCTGAGGGCAGCCTTAATGGAAGGTGCCTCAGAAGGACACCTGGGCTCCCCACTGTAACACTCAGGTTACCCCTTTGAAATGAAGCACCACCTGTGACAGCTGGAGCTGAAGGTCAGACAATGGGCATCATTAACCTCAGTCTCACACTCTTGCTTCTCAAATGATACACATGCTTGGAAACAGAGTATGAGGAACAGATTAAAGGGAAAACACCGTCAGTATTGCCATTCTTTAGCAGGGTCTCTTGCTTGGAGAACCAATCCTTGAGGGCTTCAAGACAGAGATGATCGTCTATTGCCCAAAGGGAAAAATGTTAACAGGAAGGAATCCTCCAGAACATGACAGCCCCTGGTTTTGGTGTTATTGGTACTTTTCAATGTGCTGGATGAGGAATTGGGGGCATCCTGACAAAGCCATTTGTCACCCCTGTTCTCACAGTGAGTACCAATTGTGGGAAGATTATAAACTCATTCTCTAAAGGGTCTCTCTGACCCCTCACTCATGGAGGAAGTAAATGCAATCATGCCTCTGTCCTCTTCTGTCCCTACCTTCATAGAAGACACGAACTCAGTCATTCATTCATGCCTCTGCTTGCCCTGTGCCTGAATTTGTGAGTGTGTGAACTTGAAATGAACAAAGGTAGAACATGAGTGTCCATTTATAAGTTCTGATGACCTGATTTCAGTCCCTGCCATTCCCATGGCAGAGGGAGGCTTTGCAAGTTACTCTCTGACCTCCACATGCCACAGTAAATGCCCATACACAGACATGTATATGAACATGCATGTGTGTGCACACACTATAATTTAAGAAATTTTAAGTAATCAAGAAAAGGATAAAGTGCTTTCGTGTTCCTGGTAACTGTGCACTTTACACCCTTGCTGTCGGTAAAAGTCAGTTAATGTTTAATTAGTCCAGGACCCACAACGATGTGATGTCATGACTGTAGCTGTAGTCTAACAGCCTCCTAATACACTCAGCCAAAGGGCCCTGCTGTCTTTTACTTCTCTTTGTTTCACTCTGTCACTGCCTCTCTTTGCTTGGTTCTAAAAGAGCCATGAAACAATTCAGTTACTACAACTCCAACTGTCACAGCAGACCTTGACCACACCCTAATCCATACAGTATGGAGTATCCCCTTGACCAGAGGGAGCCACACCCTCCCAAACCTTAGTGTGTTTCCAGCATCCCACCACAGTTCTGACTGCCCCTCTACTTCTGTCCTGAAA
This sequence comes from Rattus norvegicus, assembly GCF_021556685.1. NCBI lineage: Eukaryota > Metazoa > Chordata > Mammalia > Rodentia > Muridae > Rattus > Rattus norvegicus. The sequence goes on from NC_141539.1 coordinate 101,812,136, forward strand.
GAACAGGACAGAACAGGATGGCTCAGTGAGGCAATCCCAGGGACCCAAGTTCCAACCCTGGAGCCAAGGTAGAAGGAGGGAATAACTCCCCAAAGTTGTCCTCTGACCTCCACCCATGTGCTCACTCATACACAGAATGAAATACTGGAGGATTTTAGAAAGGAAGACACAAAGACCCAGGTCATTCCTACCCTTTATTGGACTCTAAACCGAGCTGGCTCTGGGCCCTTCACAACGTCTCAGACATCCCCCAGAAGGGTTTAGGAAGATGCCATCATTCTGTGAAGAAGGCCTAGCACCTACCCCAGACTTAGAGCCCCCAGTGGACTCCCTAAGAGCCTTTAGGGAGCTAAAGGAAATGGGTGGCAGGAAGGCAAGGGGACAATATTGAGGAAATGCTTCGGTTTCCCAGTGTCTCCTGAGGGTACACTGAGCTCTGAAGAGGACTACTTGGAGAAACAGTCGGAGATTCCTAGGCTGAGCAGCCCTCATTTAGATGGCAACTTTGAGGAGACGTTTGATGTCAGGCTCGATGTTGATGGTCTGGAAGGTGCGGCTGTAGCGACGGAAAGGCTCCCCTTCTGGCCCTATGAGGAACTTCTCAAAGTTCCAGGACACATCTGAGCGGCGCACCGGACTCCATATGATGAGCTTGGGATCGGTCATGAGGGAGAATGGGTCGTCATAAGGGTAGGGCAGCTTGTCTTTCAGGTAGGCAAAGACAGGATGCTGATTCTGCCCATTGACATCACACTTTTGGGTAAGACTGAAGGTGGGCTGGAACCCACCCCCAGGGCGGACATACTTGAGGCTGTTCAGGATCTCCTCATTCTGACAGTTCTCCTGGATGAGAAGACAAAGAGCATGGAGAAAGGAAGAGGAAACCAAGGATGCACCAGTGCAAACCATTCCTTCTCCAACACTCTCTCCCACGATCACGCTTTCCTTTGTGTGTGTATGAGTGTGTTGCTCATGTGTGTCTCTTCTCCATTTACTCTGCCCTCCCCTGCCATTGTGTTGTTGTTGTTTTCTTATTTTTACATTTATTTTATACTGAGTGTCACCATTGTACATGTAGAAGTCAGAGAACAACCTGTGGAAATCACTTCTTTCCTTCCATCACATGGGTTCTGAGGACTGAATTCAGGTCATCGGGGTTGAGTGGCCTTTGGTGGCGGCATGATAGGCTACATCCAAAACTCTGGAGGCCAGGGAGTACCATATGATTTAAAAGAGTCTACTCTCATAAATTGTCCTCGAATCTCTACCTGTGCACTGTGGCAGGTGCACAGCCTCACGCACATTAAAATAAATTAATACACATAATTAAAGATTCAGCAGTTTTTAACACTTGCTTCAGACCCTAATCTGGTGTTTGGTGCTTTAAGGAACCTTGAGGCCAGGGAAGAGAGGGAAAGGAGGTGCTTCTACATCTATGTACTCTATGTACACACCGCACACACACACACACACACACACACACACACTCTCTCTCTCTCTCTCTCCCTCCCTCCCTCCCTCCCTCCCTCCCTCCCTCCCTCCCTCCCTCCCTCCCATTTTTCCTTTCCTCTGCTCTGACTGTGCTCCTTTCTGGCTCTGTGGATACTGAGTTTTGACGTCTTCCAGCAGTTAGCCAGCCGCAAGTGAGGTGTAAGGCCAGAGGTGCCTCCTGGGTTGAGAAACGGCTGCAATGAGGTTTAGGCTTTCCTATCTCTCCCTGGAAAAGTCTAAAATGAGGCTTGAGGGGAAGGGATCTGTGAGCACAGTGATGGCTGGATCTCTGGTTTATCACAGCCACCCTTCCTGTGTATGCCACAGTCACCCTTCCTGTGTATATCACAGCCATCTTTCCTGTGTATATCTCAGCCATCCTTCCTGCCACTGTGATTTGAACTGTGGGGACTCTAATTAGAGAGTCCACTTAGGGACACCTGGCTTGCTTGTGCAGTTAAAGCCTAAGTAGAACCAGAATCCCTAAAAGATAGCTGGAGGCGTACACGCTGAAGCTCTGTAATAATGTGACCCGTTCTTCAGAGACTGAGGAGCATGTGATGTCCAGAGGAGGTGTGCACGCTGCTGACCTTTCCCTTCTCTCATGTTCCCTTTCCAACTTGCCGATTAGAAACAAGTCTTTAAATAATAAAACTGTTTATATTCGCACACTATTTCCACATCTTTCTCCTTCTTTTTCTTTTTTCTTTTTTTTTTTTTCGGAGCTGAGGACTGAACCCAGGGCCTTGCGCTTCCTAGGCAAGCGCTCTACCACTGAGCTAAATCCCCAACCCCTCCTTATTTTTCATATGTCTTATTCCATAAGCCTCACAATAAACTTATGAGCTAAGTCAACTTCTATTAAATCAACACACGGGGAAATTCAAACAGAAAACAATGGTCTCAGAGCCATCAAAGCATAGAACCAAGGCAACAGGGACTAAGGACGCCCAAGGAACCGGTCAGCTTAATTCCAATTGTTTGTTTTTCTGAGACAAATTGCTCAGGCCAGGCTGGCTTCAAACTTGCTGTAGTCAAGGGATCGCCTTGAATTTCTGATCTTTCTGTCTCCATCTCCCAAATGCTGGGATTACAGGCTAGCGATCAGCGCTGCCTTCTGCAGTGCTTGGGATCAAACCCACGTTTTGTGTAGGCTAGGCAAGGAATCTAGCAACTGAGCTATATTCACGGGCTGATGTTTGAGATCTTGCTGATAAGCCCAGGTTCGCTGTCAGTCAAACTCACATCAATCCCCAGCCTCCACCTCACACGTCTTCCTAGGATTGCAAGGACACTCAACCATGCCAATTTAGTGATTCTTAACCTTCTATTGTCTCCACTCATTCATTCAACAAATAATGAAGTACTCCAAGACACAATGGAGAGACCTGGTAGCAACCCTCATGAACTGTTCTGGAAAGACAGTAATAAAAGTCACACCCTTGATATTTAATCTCAGACCATCTCTACTTCCCTGTGCTGTTTTACGTTCACCTAGACCTAGATTGATGAAGCGTGCCCTTCAAGTCCAGATACTCCAAGACACACTCAATCCTTTCTTTATCCCACTCAGGCTCCGCCAATCGGCTCCTTGGGTAGGACCCAAGGGACGCCTCACCTGATGTCCGAACTGGTTGCAAGGGAAGCCGAGAACCACTAGGCGCCTGGGAAAGCGGCACTGCAACTCATTGAGCTGGGTGTAGTCCCGGGTAGTTGTTCCTCAGAGCGAGGCCACATTCTCAATCAGCACGGCCCTGCCTCGGAACGTGTTGAAGTCTATCTTCTCCCCATCCAGGCCGATGGCACTGAGATCGTAAAAAGACTTGGCGATGTAAGCCATGCTGGAGTGCTGTGAGTCCTGCCCGGCTGTGGGAGCCTCCTTAAGTTCCTTGACTGGGTGGGGAGGAAGGAGGAGCCAGGAAGGACAGAAAGAATTTCACAAAGGGCCTTTGAGCATTCCCAGAATGACTTAGCGAAACCAGGTACCCACCTGCGGAACTGTTTGAACAAGGTTGTAGCTCCTCCTATTTACAGCCACTGAACAAAGCCGCCTCTGCCCCACCCCGCTGGCAGCCTGGAAAGGGCCAATTTGATATCTACGAGAAGATGTGAATAATTCACTCCTTGCTGGAAACCAGAACCGTAAAGGTCAAGTGGGGAGGAAAAGAAGGGAGGGAGCATGCAAGATTGACTTCTGTTTGCCCCAGCAAGTTGTTTTTACCCGGCACAGACATGTTTTAACGCATTTAATGAGCATCCGTCTCTGAGTTGTGGGAGGTCAGATGTGCTTGGGTCTGAACTGAGTCAGGTGGATTCTCGAGCAGAATCAAAGGGACCCTTAGAAGGAGAGTGCGTCGTTTTCTAGAAGCAATCGATTTCCAGTGCCTCAGTTTGCACCAGGCAGAGGGACAGAGTTGTGTTTGTCTTAGACAGCCTTTTGGTGAGTGATGTTCCTTGTCCTGGAGAAGAGTGAGGTCTTTGTCCCTGTACTGTCGCATGTCCTACATTAGAGCCTCCACCTCTGTTCCACATTCCCAAACCAGTCATGAGGATGGAGTCCTTGCTGACTTAGTGATCAGGAGTCTCAGAATGGATGGTAAATTCTGGGTAGACAACTGTACCTATCTCCCTTTCAGACAAAGTCTCTGAGACTTTCTGTGTCAATGTGTGACCATCTCCTCACAGGAGGGAATATACAGGAAGGCAAAGCAGCTGTGGTTTGCCAACTAGGCCACTAAGATGTCTTTGGAGCCGGCCAGGTATGATGGGATATCTTCGGCCTGCTGAGGGCTGTCACTGGGGTCCACTCTTGGAAGACCAGCAGCTGAAAAGACCATAGTGCCACTCCATTATCCAAGCACTAGCTAACTGAATAAGAAACTTTTCAGAAACACCATTAGGCTTATCCTGACTGTTCTAATGAGGCAGGTGTTTCCCAGAGAGCATTTTCACAGGTTCGTATCCAGTGGGAGCTTCTCCTAGAACAGAGTCAGCAAGTGTGGCAACTAGTCTTCGAAATTTGATTTGTTGGGAGACAAAAAACTGCTTGCTAGGGAGTGTTCGTCAATTCTGCCGAATAGCTTGTTTTAAAGGGTGTGGGGCTCATTGTCTCGGCTGACAGCTCCCTAAAAACAAGTTTCCATTATCCAAGTGGGAATGGAATCTTTTGATGCCATAAATGGTGGTAAGAAGGTAAGTCTCCTGGGGCAGGATCAAGTCCTTGGACACAGTCAATGAATATTTCTACCAAGCTACAGAGCCAGAGGGACTTGGCAGTGATGTAAATAAGAACTTGATACTAGGGCTGGAGAGATGGCTCAGCGGTTAAGAGCACTGACTGCTCTTCCAGAAGTCCTCAGCTCAAATCCCAGCAACCACATGATGGCTCACAACCATCTGTGATGGGATCCGATGCCCTCTTCTGGTGTGTCTGAAGACAGCGACAGTGTACGCATATAAGTAAAAAAAAAAATCTTAAAAAAACAAACCTTGATATTAATTTACCAGGTTTCTCTGCCCTCTAGAGCTTTCTCCAGCATCGGGGGCTTCCAAAGAGAAGCTCTCATCAGGCAAACCATGAGTCTTGAGTGAGGAATGGCTTCGTACTTCTCCAAGAAAACCTAGAGCCCTCATAGGTCTCCTGGAGACTCACTTCTCACCACTGAGTAAAACTGTTAAGGTATTCCTAAAATATCTGTCTCCAGGTGTATACACTGCCTCCCCTTCCAGAAGCTTATAACTTTGTGTATGCACCGACACAGCGTGTTCCCTGTGGTGTTCTGCAATAGAGTGATTGTCCTTATTCTTAGTAGGTAGAAAAACCTAGGTGGGTGGTTCTTGGTTCTGACTGTAAAAGAGAATTGCTTATGGAGACTTTTCTTTTTAGATAGATATTCCAAAGCGTTATCACATACACTCTAAATTCTAGGAAGTCCAAGGCACTGATTTCAGTTATTACTCTGCTATTTCCTTGGAACCCTTGGTGAAGTCTTTAGAGCTCTCTGAGTATCTGTTTCCTTATCTGTTGGACTCATAAAGATAAGCACTCCCTCCCACATGTGTTCAGAGTCCGGAAGTGCTCTCTAAAGTGCAATGGAGGTTTAAGACTGCCACTGTCCTGCTGTTTCACTCCTTCCCTCCTCCTCCTACCCACCTCGTCTGTCTCCAGTATCCATACTGCCAACACCTTACCTTCCAAGGTTCCAATCCAACCTAGGTCCTCATGGGGTCTCTTATGGGATGGGATATCTGGGCTCCCATGGGTTATCTTATGGCATGGGGTACCTGGAATCTGGAGAACACCTATGCTTGCTCTATTCTAGCAGATCTGAAACATTACCCAATCCTTCCTAATGCCCCCCAGGAAGGACTTTCCTGATCTAGCTTCATCAGATGGTCACCAATTTGGCTTTAAAGATCCCCATGATGTTCAGCCTCCTCCTAGTCCTACCCCTGCTCCTGTGAGTTCACACTCGTGCAGTGGGTAGGTGGGGGCGTTGCTCTGGGCTCTTCTGCAGATGTTACTAGGGAAGACAGATGAAGCTCACCAGGTCCACTGCCATTCTGCTGTGGCTTTAGAATTCTGGGGCTCTTCTACCGTTTCACTCTGTCTCCCATGTCCGATAACACCTTCTCCCTCACAGAGATTCAAACAGGCCCGCACACCTATGGTTTGAAAGATTCTTTATTTTGTAAACATTTGTGTTTAAAATAGATGAACCCTGCTCACAATTCATATAATGAACTCAAGACACGGTACACAAAGTTCACCCATCACGGGGAGATTGTGGGACTCGGGTGATGTACCAGGGGGAGCTGATCTCGGGTGACAGGCAGACAGGCGGGAAAGCCTGCTGAACAGTCAAGGCCAGTGACACAGCCCACGCCACTTCCCAGACTGGCAGTTAGGGTGAGGCGAGCTCCAGAAGAGAGAGAGCACAGATATTCTTCATATCCCAGTCCCCTGTCGCTGTACCTCAGAGCCGTGACCATGGTACAGAGTCCCTCCCAGAATCCCCAGGGTAGTAAAAATCAAGTCCCTGCTTGAGGGGCTGGGACAAGAAGAGAGTGACACTTGCCACAGGTTAGGGCCAGTGCCCTGTAGAAGCTCTCCTCGGGTCCCTGGCTGAAGGCAGCTCTGCTCACTGTTGTGTGAGTCTACCTAGGACCTGCTACTACCTAAGAGTCAGTCCCCAGGGAAGCCACCTCAGCCAGTCATGGTCCAGGCTTCCAGCCAACACCCTGTCTCTCTTTAGTGAACAATGGCCTACTATTCCCGGTCTCCTTTTCCCTCCACCAGACATCCTGAGCTGTTCTCTCCCGCTGAATGCTTCCTGGCTTGCTAAGTCAGGAAGGAATTCCCATTGCTTTCATCCCCATCTCCTTTTTAGAGGACTAAAAAGGTGTGAGGCTCTCTGTCATCACCGCTGTGCCCTGGATTTGAAAAAATCCCTGGTCAGTCAGTGAATGCTCATCAGAGCCCAGCTCCTCCTTTGGTTTGGCTCCAGACCCAGCCTTGAAGTGCATCTTGGGACTATTCTCTTACCTGAGCTCCTCCCACCTTGGGAATGTAAGGACAAACCCTACCAGGGTTGGTTTTTTGCTTTCGTTTTCTTTTTCTTTTTCTGAGGGGCCTCCTTCAAGCTACTCTTGGGCCACAGGGTTAAAGAAACTTCCTGAGCATAGAACTCTGGAGGAGGTGTCCTTCCCTCCCTGAGTAGCCACTCAGCAGTTGGCAAAGCTTCAGCCTTAGACTTAGAAATAAGGGAACAAGGGGGAGGGAGTCCTGGAAGGCAGAACAGCACCAAGTATTCTACCCATACCCGCCCTTCTCTTGCCATGTTTAAGGCCTGTTGTCCACGGACTCTGGGGGAAAACCTTAACTTCCGAAGGCTGGGTTCAGTGAACGAGGAGTGATTGACTATATCACTTGTGACCTCTGCCAGGGAGTCTGGGTAAATGTCCTCACAGGGGACCGCCCTGCTGTCACCACAGCACTCACTGTTCTGTGAAGCCCCCTCTACTCTTGTCCTAACCCTGCCATCTAGGAGCCAGCTCTTCGCATCCGCTCTGGCCTCTAACTCAAGCTCACAGCTGACTACACAGTGTCTGACCCTGGGGATCCCCTTGCCCTCTGGCGTCCTCAGGCCTTGATCCCATCTTTAAATCCACGAACCCGGGTGAAAAGGCTGTGCACTCGCTGCATGGGAGGTAGAGAACAGAGTGACTTAATCCCCGCCACCCCATCTTGTCATCTTCTTCTCTGCTGTGCCTGCCTCTGGACTCAGGTCCTCACAGAGGCACGTAGGCAGCCAGGCAAGGCCAAAACTCCAGCAGAAGGCAAAGGCAGAAGAGGCCAGTCCAGGCTTGAGGACCACCTCGTAGTGTTTCCTTCCTACCTCAATGTTCTACCTCCCAGGCCATTGGGGAGGCAGCCCATGGCACAAAAAGGGGCAGCAGGGAGGGGAGGAGGAAGAAGCACCCTTAGCCTTCAGCCCAGCCCAGAGCAGGGTGAGCCATCCTCCCTGGGGCAGAGCCTGGGTCCATTCCCTTAGGCAGAATCAGGAAGGAAAGAAGAAAGGAACTGCATTAGCAGGACACACAGGCTAGGGAGGAGAGACGTGGATGACGTGGACGCAAAATACATGGGAAGGAAGGGACTGGAGAAAGAGAAGAAAGAAGAGAAAAAGCAGAGAGCCCACGAGATGCACTAAAGGAGTCTTTAAGTGGCTTTGACTCCAGCCTTGACCGTTGTCCCAGGAGCCTGGGGTGGTGAGATGGTCGAAGCACATTCTGGGGTCACAGCAGGCCTGCGGCTGGGAAACAGGTTGAAAGGTTACCACTCCAGGATAGCAGGGCTGGGGACAGAGGTTGCTCGGAGACCACAGCAAAGCTGCTCACAGGGCCAGGCAGGGGAGTAGCAGCTACTGGTTTTCAACAGGATCTTCAAATGAAAGGACAGTGATGGACAAAGCCCAGACTCCCTGCCTCCACGGGCCTCCTGAGGGAAGGGGACTGGGGGAGGGAGGATTCCACACAGGACCCTCAGCACCAGCAGGTCTTTGAAGAGTTTGCTGGGCCTTCAGTTTTGCCTTCGTCTTCCTCCAGCTCGGCCAGTGCGAGCTCATTGCTGGCACATGTTCGGAGACCATCCAGCTCTTTCCTGTGAGCCTGCAGCACCAGCTCGGTCAGACGAGTGAAGGACTGGGAAGGCAAGGAACACAAGTTAGGCCAGCGTATCCATCTCTGCTTATCCTTCTACTGCCAACATGGAGGCATTTCCCACCTTATCTTGGCTCCTGTCTGCTGCTGCTTCTCACCATCCCACCAGAGACAGAGAAGTCCCCACTGTTCTCACCTCTTTAATGTTAAGGTTGGTGCAGGCACTTGTTTCGTAGAAGTCCATGCCATACTCCTTAGCCAGCTGCAAGACAAGGGCATTTCTGAAAGAGAGTCAGTGAGGGAGGGGAGGCCCATGCCACCTGGTGTGTGCCTCTGCCATTGCACGGCCCGGCCAGGGTGCATTGAGAAAACGACCGAATGTCTTACTTCTTAGAAACTGTGGGCTTTTTAGGACATAGGCTGGCAGAGAATGGGACAAGATATCCCACCAATACATCCATTTCATCCAAATCTACACACACACACACACACACACACACACACACACACACACACACCACTATATCAGGTCACAAAGACAACATGAGGAGTATAAATGAGAAAAATGGGCTTTGAGTGTAACAGACCCAGTCTAGGTGCCATGCTGTCACTCAAGAGCTGTAAAAGCTGGAACAAGTTACTGTGAATTCTCTCCAAGGCCCAGCATCACCCTCTGTTAAAGGAGAGTGGCGGTGTCTACATCAGGGTTGTAGAATGATCCCATTGGGTCACACGACTAAGAACACTTACCGCAGTGCCACGAGTATAGCGCTCAATAAGAACTGTTACTCTCATAGGACATGTCTCTATTTTTCACATGTTAATGACATTGTGTTATTTTTTATGCCCCCCCAAATCAATTTTATTTTAAGGACTAATGGAATGCTATTGACTGCAGAGGAAGAGGAAAACTCCTGAGGTGCTCAGGGTTGAGAGGATGACTCTTGTCTCAGAATAGTAACCTTTCTGTTGTGTGGGAGTATGGTCTCCCGGTGTGTGTGTGTGTGTGTGTGTGTGTGTGTGTGTGTGTGTGTGTGTGTGTGTGTGCTTGGACCCTCTCTGCCCCTTGGCTTGGCTACCTGGGGACCCTTCATTCCCACACTTTCCAGGCATGTGGAGTCAGGGTGTGGGAGGGATGCAGTGGGAGGTGGTTCCCTGACTGCAAAAGGTCAGTTGTACACAGATGCTGTTAAAAATGCCAGCAACTCCTTCCTCATTGCCGTCACAGAGGGGGTCTTCGGAGCACCGTGCCATCCTGTTTAGGGGGTCTGGGACCTTGCCTAAGAGGTCTTATTTGTCCCCTATGTGGATCCCTGAGGGTCAGAAAGCAAGCTCTCTCTCAAGAATGTAGACTCCCCAGTGTTAAGGTCCCTGCTCTCTGGACAGGTCCTGCAAGAAGCCCTGAAGGGTGGGACTTCACCTACCTGCTGCCCTTGCTCTCTCCCCACCTGCCGTTTCTGTTCTTCGTCAGCCTTATTCCCGATGAGGATCTTCTGGACGCCTTCTGGGGCGTACTAGGGGCAAACAGAGGTGAGCCTAAGCGAGTGTGCTTCTTCATTTCCAGATCCCTATGCCATCTCCACCGGCCTCCAAACCACCACGTCCAAGAACCCTAGAGGCAGAATAGGCTCCCAGAGTACTGGAGCCCTCTCCTTTATCTGCAGTTTGGTTTCCCACAATTTCAATTACCACCAGCCTTGATCTAAAAATATTAAATGCAAAATTCCAGAAATAAACAATTCATAAGTAACTTTTATTATAGCACATTGCAATCTTGCTGCTGTTGTTGTTGCTTTAAAAGAAAAACCAAACCTGTGTCTAATTTATATATTTTTGTCACAGGTATTCAAGACTAAGGAAAACCAGCATATAAAGGGGTCGGTACCAGCTGAGTGCTCAGCTTCCATTGTGAGCCCAGGATTGGAGTGTCATGGGGACTACAATGCCATGGCTGACGCCCGAAGAGTGTCTCAGGGACATCTTAGGGTAGAAGACACCACAACAGATGTCTCTTTGGGCTGAAAAAATGGTGTCTGAACTACATTGGGTTTCATTTAGCCTTTACTTGACAGATGAGAGACCGGGGACCCAAGGAGTTGATATGCCTTTGCCAAGGCTCCACCATGTTCAGCAGGTCTAGAAGCCCAGTCTGCCCCTGAGGTTTTAGGAAGGAAGCTGCCCATGAGGCAGTCCTGGGACTAATGCATCTCCAGGAAAGACATTGCTATAGAAGCCTTGTAGGGTATAACACATAAGGGTATGGAAGTGTTGGCTTTTTCTGCCCAACTTACCCAAAGGTCTCTATGTCAGGTTGGAAAACACAAGATTGTTTGACCGACACTTAGAGCTTGTTTTTGTCCCATGGCCCTTGTTTTGCTTTTCCCTAAGCACCCCTCCCCCATCCCATCAGTGAGGCGGTATCTCCTACCTCATCCACGTCACTGACCCACTTCATGATGTGCTGATAAGAGCGCTCGCTGCTAATGTCGTAGACTAAAAATATTCCCTGAGAAAGAGAGGGAAAAAAAGAGAGACGGAGATGGGAGACACACACAGAAGATGTGCAGTCATGTACAGGCTGGTGGTCCTTGTATGTCCAGCCCACTTTCCCCTTCCCCCTGCCTACAGTGAGGAGGCCTCAGCATCTAGACATGCTTGCTTTTCCCTCAGATAGGAAGGCCCTGCACGGTTTGACCAGGCTCTCTGGCATGAGGTAGAGGTAGTGGGGCAGAAGTTGTGTGTGTGAATGACGAAGGTACAATAAGTGCTCTGTGAATAGCTAAAGGACAAATGACAAGTGAGAGAGTCGGGTCCCCTAGCAGGCAATCCGAGGACACCACATCAGGGTTCAGTAACACAGGTATCTCGAACACTCAGTGCTGGAAGTGTGAGTGGCAGTCTCCCAGGTCTAACCCTGAAATGGTGGCTCACCTGGGCTCGCCGGTAGTACTGTTTTGTGATAGTCTGGTACCTCTCCTGCCCTGCTGTGTCCCTGCAAGAAAAAGCCAGTCCCTCAGATAAGAGGCCATGGGGATAGAAGATGAGTCCCTGTACCCTAGGAGGAAATGTGTGGAATTTCAGGGTGAAAACTTAGTAATGCTCTAATCCCCAAGAGTATCCAAACACACCCTAGTCTGCAGTGAGAGGCCTGGTCCTTGGCATCAGCATGAGCAAGGCCCGTGTTGGTCATGATTGAGCAGAAGGAAGGATCTGTCACACACCCAGTGCCCAGGATATCTCTGAAGGCAGTTTCCCATGGCATTCTAGAATTGGGAGGTAGAGCCATACTGTAGTAAGGGCTTCCAAGACCTTTAGGCCAGAGACACACAGCAGCCCCTGGTGGTCAACAGTGGAAACTGCACCATGTAGTTAGTACAGAGGCAATCTGAAAAAACAGTCCCAAGCTGAACCAGAGAGTGCTGCTTTCAGCCTTCCTGTCTTACTGCAGTAGTACAGCTCCAGAGTAAAGCCTAATTCTGAGATAACCCCGCACTATTTACCAACTCCCCGATTTCCTTCCCTTTAGTGAGCTCTCATCACTCCAGTGGTTTGTTGGAGTTAAGGTTCACTGAACAGGGGTGGGGGTTTCTGACCTCACTCTTCCTACATGTATCCAGTTATCTCAGATGAAGCTCAGAGATTTTACAAATGGTAGGGGTACTCAGAGACAGCTCAGAGCCCTCCCTCCTTTACCTGTCTCCTCCTACAGCTCAACTCACCAAATCTGTATCCTCACTTTGATGCCGTCTACTTCGATGGTTTTCATCTTAAAGTCAACACCTGGAGAAAGCAAGCAAGTCAGGAAGAAGGGCTCCTTCAAAGAAGGCTGCGACACTCAACACGCGTGGGAGGGATTTCGCTTTGGTCTAACATGACAAAGAGGTGGCTGGAAGCAAGTGCCTTCACTAACATTTTACCTCTAAACTCATCCTAGGGAGTCATTTGGAGCTTTGGATGGGTGTCCATTTAACCAAGCTGCCATTTCCTTGGCAATAAAAAGTGGGAACAGCCAGGTGGTGGTGGCACATGCTTTTAATCCCAGCACTGGGGAGGCAGAGGCAGGCAGATTTTTGAATTCGTGGCCGGCCTGATCTACAGAGTGAGCTCCAGGACAGCCAGAGCTACCCAGAAAAGAAGAAAAAGTGGGAACATTACAAATTATGTTTAGGTTGCTAAGAGGACCCTGAGAGACACAGCGCTGGCCTGCGCACTCCGCTGTAGCTGTCGCTGACCTAGTGCAGTGCCTGACACGCAGCAGGTGCTCAAAGACCATTAACTGATGGGAAAAACAGGAAGAAACAGGAAACCCAGAGTTCTCTGGTTCCTCAGTCCCGGGCCTTGAAGAGCTAAACTGCCAGTCCCACCTGATCAGAGGACCCAGAGCAGAAACATTTGAGGAAATCTACAAGGTTCCAAGGAGGCTAGCATTCCCAACCCCACCACCATTCTCCCTCCACATCTGGGCTTTGCTAAACAGGAAAGCACGTTCTCTTATCTCTCCTGTCCCAGGTTTCCACCAATATAGACATTAAAGTCAGCCCCTTCCCTCCCACCACCAAGAGCAATCATCGTTTAATTAGAAGGGAGAAGCTTCAGAATGGAAGGCCCAAACTAAATCAAGCCGGTCAGGCATGAATCACTTGCTGCCCGCCCGAGCTGATTCATATCTATCCGGCTGTACTTTTCCAAATGGCATTCTTCCCTGTGTAAAGAGAAAGGATGATGAAGAGGAAGAGGATGAAAGGAGAGGGGCACCTGGCCCTGGTGGGAGGCTGCAGCCTACTTCCTCCCTCCCTCCTTGGACAAATAGTTACAAAGAATTGCCTTCTCCTCAGAACCTGACACAGGAGGTAATCCAGAATCAGGAAGTTCTTGCTTCAAAGAATGGTACCTTCGTCCAGGAAGGAGCAAGGGATTTCCCATATAATAAACCTAGCTCATGCTCACTGGTCAGGAGCATTTCTTGCTCAAAGTACTCACAGGAGAGACGGAATAGACACTTTTATTGCCTCTACTGAACATCTGTGAGATTTTCCATTGTACCCTGCACAGGTCTCAGTCTCAAGGGGGACAGGGCAGCAGAGACACACGGTCCCTTCCCTTACAGGGGAGAGTAGGAAGGAGGCAAAGGCCCAGATGCAAATAGCCTGCCTGAGGTTGGCACAGTGTGGATTAGAGTTTCAAACACAGGCTTGCTTGACACTGGAGTGCACGCTCCCCCTGTACTGCTTCTTGGGTTGGAGGACGTGTGAGGGGAGAGTCAAGGGTTAGCATGTTGACTCCACACGGAAGTGGTTAATATCACCGACTCATCAGGAATCTAGAGTCACAAGCCTTCTGGACCATCTGAGAGGGAGTCTCCAGATTGTAGCAACTAAGGTGGGAAGAGTCAACCTAAATGTGGGTGATGCCATTTCAAGATCTGGGGGTCCTAAGCTGAATAAAAGTGGGAAGGCAAGCAGGGCAGGAACATTGAGTCCCTCCTGCTTCCTGACTGCAGATGCAACGCAACAGCTCCCCCAAGCATCTGCCATGACCCTCGAACTGTGGGCCAAGGTAAACTCCACCTTCCTTACATCACTTTTGTCTGGCATTTTGTCACAGGGACAAAAATCCGTAAGCCAAAAGAGAAGTCGACACTGTTCCCTTTCCTGGTTCCCTGCATGTCCTTGAGAAGGAAGGGCTGTGCTGAGAGGGGGAGCTGCCAATCCAAGGAGACCTTCCTTGTGAGAGGAGGAGGGAGAGAAGATGCTGTTAGAGGGGCAGAAGGGATAAGCAGAGCTGGAGCCTGATCCATCCTCCCTCACTTTTTTTTTTTTTTAAGATTTATTTTATTTTATGTATGTGAGTACACTATCGCTGTCTTCAGACACACCAGAAGAGGGCATCAGATCCCATTACAGGCGGTTGCTGGGAATTGAACTCAGGACCTCGGGAAGAACAGTCAGTGCTCCTAACCACTGAGCCATCTCTCCAGCCCTCTCCCTTACTTTGGACCTGCATGGATGGGAGTCAAGACTGGGCAATTTGGGGATCTCAGAACCTCCACTCTTACAGGCTGTACTGCAACCTCACCACTCCAAGTTTGTTTAACATGTCTGAGAAATAAAGGCCTTCCTCTTGGCTTCCGATATATTAATGTATGAAGGAAGGAATGGTCTGTACTTCTGAAGGATTTCCCCCACTTTTTTCTCTAAATGTAGAAGATGTGCTAGCCCAAGGGTCTCCATGTTCTCCTATTCTGTGTCCACCCCCTCCCCTGACTTTCCGTTCTATCCATGCAGTACCACGTGCTGACCCGGGACCTTGCTCTACCCTGCGTGGCTGTTGGGTTTTTGTTTGTTTGTTTGTTTTTTGTTTTCTATTGCAAGATAGAATCAAACACTAGCCTGACAGAGTCCTCTGTAGACTCAGACTTCCCACTTCAGACGGTTGGCTGCTCAGCAAGCTAATTCTTCAAATGTGTTGACCTGTCACATCTTCATGCAACCGTTCTTCAGCCCCTGTGCGCCCTCTCCTCAGGTCAACCATCAACAGAGTGACTTTCCACAGCACCTCCTCCGGGGCCCACCACCTCTCTCCCTTCTTCACAGAAAAGTCCTCTCTCCTCCTGGAATCTGTCTATCAGCAGTCCTCCCTGCTGCTTGTCCTAACACAGAGCTCCTCCTCCTTGCTGCTTTTGTCTCTCCTAGGAAAGAGAGAAATCCTCTCTCTACCTCCACCCCAGGGTTTGTTCACGCCTTGCCTCTCTAAGGCAGAATTAAGATGCATACAGATTTGGACTCAGGAGGTGTGAGCTGAAGCCGGAGGAGTTATATCTCGCTTCCAGGTCCGAGGATTGTTCCTCAGTGAGCTCTCGGGACTATAGTTTTCAAAGTGTATTCCCAGACTCACAGCCTTATAGCATCATCTTGGACTTAGAAAGGCATGTGTCTGGATCCTACTTCAGCCTTGGAGACTCGGAACCCCAGAGATGTGAGGCCAGCAGTCTGTTTCAAGAAGCTCCCAGGGAGAGTCCCACACATCTTAAGTTTGCCAGCCACGTGGTTCAAAGCTTTGCACCTGAACTGTCAAGGCAGGCAGCGTGGGTAGTCTCTTTCAGAGTGTGCTTTGCAAAACCTTGGCTAAATTTAGAATTACCCAGGAGATCTTTTTTCTTTTTCTTTTTTTAAATTTAATGCAGCTACCTTAAAACATAAATAATAAAAATTAAAGAAAAGAGAGAAAAAGAAATATAGCTACCTTAATTTGTCTAAATCCACTAAGTCATAATTTGAGTAAGGTGCAGAAACTATATTTTAACAGACTGTGTAGAGCAGGGGTTCTAAACCTTCCTAATGCTACGACCCTATAATATAGTTCCTCATGTTGTGGTGACCTTCAACCATAAAATTGTTTTTGTTGCTACTTCATAATTGTAATTCTGCTGTTATGAATTATAATGTAAATGTCTGTGTCTTCTGGTGACCCCTTTGAAAGGGTCATTTGACCCCCAAAAGGGTCAAGGTCCACAGGTTGAGAACCACTGGTGCAGCCTATGGCAGGAAGTTAGTTAGAGGAAGTCTGAGAATATAATGTAGGGTAATGTAGGTTAGCCCTGGGATCAGAAAGACCTGGGTTTGAGTTGGGTACTTAATACATGACTACAGGCAAATCATAATTTCTTCCAGCTTCCATTTTCTAGCCTGTAGAATAGAGTACCACTCGCCTCCTAAGGGTTGTTGTGTATAATTACAACATCGAACTCCCTGCAGTTTCTATTGTGGTTTAAATGAGAATGTTCCTCAGAGGCTCAGATGTCAGCTGAAGGCTTGCTTCCTAGTGGGTGGCGCTGTTTGGGTAGCCTTAGGAAGTGTGGCCTTGTTGAGGAAACACATCGTTAGGTGTAGGCTTTGAGGTTGTAAGGCCTGGTACTAAAACCAATGTTTCAATGATTCATATTCATATTCATATTCTCTCTCTCTCTCTCTCTCTCTCTCTCTCTCTCTCTCTCTCTCTCTCTCTCTCTCTCCTTCCTGCTTGGAGTTCAAGATGTGAGAGCCCTTAGCTTCTGCTCCAGCCACTGTTTGCCTGCTTCTTACCATGATGGACTCTTAGATCTCTGGAAACAAAAGCTAAATAAACCCTTGCTTCTCTAAGTTGCATTGGTCATGGGTTCTATCGCAGCAATGCAAAAGTTACCGATGCGTCCACCTTTGTCTACTGACTAGGGCTCCTGAAAACGCTGGGACTGTAAAACCGGAGGACCTAATACAAAACGGATTTCACCATCAAGATCCTTGCAACCCTGCTATTCTTGGTAGGTTAGGAACAGCCCGAGGGAGCTTTGCGATGCCAATTCTCAGGTCCAGACCCATCAAAGCTGATGCTGAGCCTCCGGCCAATCACCAGGCAGAACCACACCCAAGGCTCATAATGATACTCATCTTTATTTAAAAAAAAAAAAAGATGCCTCTTAGCTACAGAATCCCAGTGAATCTCAAAGGTGTGGGTATTGCTATTATGAGGCATGTAGAAACCGATTTATGCCCATACCCTATAGCTGAGTCAGAACTGGAGAAACCGGTCTCTTAAAATCTACAGGGATGCTCTTCACTCAGACAGTGACTTCCAACCCTTTAAGGCTGAGGAATCCTCAGGGCTCTTCCAACCCAGTGCTCAAAGCCCAGCAAGCTGCTGTATCCAGCATGGTGCCTGCCACAACCAGTCCCCTTTCTGGCTAAAACTGCAGAGTCAAACCCTCTGCTCAAGGAATTAGGTTTGGGCGCAGTGTGCTCTTTGTGGATAGGTAACTCCTGACTGAACCATTGGTGGGCGCAGTGGTGATTCCCAAGGTGGCCTAGCCAACATGGGCAAGGAGGGTTAGCCAACTTCAGACGGACCCTCGCCAAACCATCATAGTGGCACACGTGTAGTCCCAGCTACTCATGAAGCTGAGGCAAGAAACTTGCTTGAGCCCAGGAGATCAAGGACAGTGTAGACAACACAACTCTTGAGAAATCTCTTTGAGAAAAAGAAGAAGACGAAGAAGAAGAAGAAGAACAAGAAGAACAAGAACAAGAAGAACAAGAACAAGAACAAGAACAACAAGAAGAACAAGAACAAGAACAACAAGAAGAACAAGAAGAAGAACAAGAAGAAGAACAACAACAACAAGAAGAAGAACAACAAGAAGAAGAACAACAACAAGAAGAAGAACAAGAAGAAGAAGAAGAACAACAAGAAGAGGAAGAAGAAGAAGATGAAGAAGAAGAAGAAGAAGGAGAAGAAGAAGAAGGAGGAGGAGGAGGAGAAGAACAAGAAGAAGAAGAAGAAGAAGAAGAAGAAGAAGAAGAAGAAGAAGAAGAAGAAGAAGAAGAAGAAAAAGAAGAAAAAGAAGTCAGCTAGCCTCCTCCGGATGAAGCAGAAAGCATATCCAGGTCCTATCCGGAGGGACACCAACAAAAGGATGCTCGAGAGGAGAACAGCTAATGCCAGAAGCGTGCATGAAGAAAATGCCGGCTGAAGCTGGGGCTGTGGTGCTATACCATGGCACTGGAGTCAGTTTAGACCAGGCTCCAAGTTCAGTGTCTGAGTATCTGCATAGTCACAACGCTTGGCTTAGTGATACCCGAAAGTGTCTTAGGACTTCCAAAGGAGTCTCAGCCTGTGACTGTCCACTGCTGCCTGATGGCTTCCGCGTTGATGGGCAGTACTTCAACCATGGGTTTGGAAGAAGGGTTGAAAACAATGTTCCCTCTCTTTACTGCCTCTTACTCTTGGCTTCAAGCCCTATCTAGAAATAAAGCTCCTAAGGGCCAGAGAACATATTTTGGTTTTTTTTTTAAAGTCTTGCCGCTATGTAAGCACAGTACTAGGAATAAAGCTCTTGTCCCAGAGAGCATAACAAAGGACAGGCATGCGTCTGTGACTTAAGAAGAGGCATGTTCTCTGCCACCTAACCCCTCACAGACACTGACACCTTAGGCACTGGGTGTCTGTGAACGGTGCAGCCCTCTCCATGTAACTGTGGGCTAGGGAACCTCAGGCCTCTTCTCTTCCTGCTGGGTTCTGGCTATGAGGCCTCTACCCTTGGAGCACCAGTCTCTCACAGCACCAGCCAGAGACTGCCAGGACTGAGTGCAGTTCTAGTACCAGCCTCAGTTACTGGAGAGATGGTCAAGGCTCTTCTCTGGGCATTGACATCTGAGGTGACATAAGGACAGGGCCAGAGATGAGACCTGGTGCTTACTTGGTTCCAAAAATATCCTAAAGTCTTGCCAGCTCTCCTGTTTAGCAGTGAAGGTGAAGGCTATGGAAAGAAGCAACAGGACTTGTCTGGGACTCTTCCTGCCCACTGCTGAAGGTGACAAGGGCAGAGCTCAGAAATGCACACATAGGCTATATTAAGAACACTGTGAAAGCCCACTGGTGATGGCACAGGCCTTTAATCCCAGGGAGGCAGAAATGGGTGGATCTCTGTGATTTCGAGGCCAGCCTGGTCTACAGAGTGAGTTACAGGACAGTCAGGGGTACACAAAAAAAACTCTGTCTCAACAAAACAAAACAAAACCAACAAAAACAAACAAAAAAATCCTAAAACAAAAATAATACAACAGAAAGAACACAATGGGTGGTCAGAATTCACTTTCCAATTCTGCCTTTACCACTAGTTGCCTGTTTGGTCATGGGTGTGCTGGTTGATCTCTTTAGACCTCCAATTCCCCACCTGTTCAATGGAGAAGGGCAATCCCAATGTCAGAAGATTCTTGTGAAGAGCATGAGAAAGCGTATAAAACCCCTAACAAGATCTGGCACAGGGCTTTATGAAATGCTAGCTGAAGACCTCATCAATCTCCCGTAGAGAAGGAGAATGGACACTTGTCCTGGTTGGTCGGTTTCGTTTGTTTGTATTTAGTTAGACACAACCAAGAACCACCTGGGCAGAGGGAACCTCAATTGAAGATTTACCTTGTTTATAGACATGTCTGTGACCAGGTCTAGAAAAGACTGTCTTGATGGGTGATAGATATATCACCAATATACAGGAGGGCCCCAGCCCACTGTGGGCAACACCATCCCTAGGCAAGTGACGCTAGACTGTATAAGAAGTTAACTGGGCATGAGTCAGTGAGCCAGCCAGTAAGCAACATTCTCCAATGATTTTTGTTTCAGTTCATGCTTGAGTTCTTGCCCTGAATTCCCTCAGTGATCGGTTGTGATCAGGAAGTGTAAGCCAAGCAAACCCTTTCCTCCCCCAAATTGCTTTTGGTTAGAGTGTTTTATCACAGCAATAGAAGGCAAACCAGAATGGAAACCAAGCATCACAGCCCAGGCAATGGAAAGAACATAGGAGGTAGAGAGTGCTTCCTGCTGGGCAGGAGAGCACAGCTCTAAGCAAAGCAAAAAGCAAAGTCTACCAAGTGTGGAACCCAGAGGGCTTCTGGAGTAGACAAACCTAAGCTGTCCCTATGGGTGTCAGCTGCTGTCTCCCTCCAGCCAGCACCTCATGGGTTAAGACCCGGTGCCAGCCTGCCGGTCGGCCAACTTGAGTGCCACATGCTTGAGTGGAAACAGGGCGGTCTCTGGATGCCAAATGCTATCACCATGATCAACCATAGCCCAAAAGACCAGCATCGTGACCTGAGCCTTTTCATTAGCAATGAGACGCCACGTAAGGAACAATTTAATACAGTTGAAACCCAAGGCAGACACCCAATCTCTGGGGCCATGCTGGCTCCAGTTACCCAGCATCAGTCCCATGAATGCTCTCATTCTCCACCCTGGCACATACTGGGCATGTGCAGTTCCTATGGGTTATGGCTGGAGGGCACTTCTAAACAGGTCACCCTTATTGACACTGAAACAGGCTTTAGGTAGAGACTCTGTGAAGAGGGGGCTGGCTAACTCTAAACCTTCTTCCCAAATGGGCAGTGGTGGTGCACACCTTTAATCCCAGCACTTAGGAGGCAGAGGTAAGCGGCTCTCTGAATTCGAGGCCAGCCTTGTCTATAGGATGAGTCCCAGGAGAGCCAGGGCTACACAGAGAAACCCTGTCTCAAGAAATAACAAAACAAAACAAAACTCTCAAGCCTCCCACTCAGCAAATATCTCCTCAGGAGACTAACAGTGCCACCCCCATAACTGAGGGGCATGTGACAGCAAGAGAGGACTCAAGACAAAGGCACACAGTCCTTCCAGGAAAAGGAAGAGAACCTTGTGTCCCGCCTGTCACTTGCATCCTTCCGTTTTCTGTCTGGTGACTCTTACCTCACTCTTCCCTGGACCACATGCTGACTGACTTTCTCCTCTGTAGAATGGCAGACCGTCCCTCATTCTGTCTTTGTTCTGAGGAAAAGGTACACACAGACCTCAAGGCAAACACATTAGTCACCATCACACTGTCTTGCTCTGGAAGTCTCAGGAAGCAGAGACATAAGAAGGTACCCTGGTCTAGACAGAATCCTGATCCTCTAACTTACTCCAGGGTGTGTTCTAACCTCCAGGATACTGGGACAAAGGCTCTGATTCCCATGTCTACCCACTGGAAGGTCTAGAAATCTCAGCACTGATACTCTAGCTGTTCTTCTTTGAAGCTCAAACACATGCACGCACTGTGTGTCCTCAAGCACCCAATCATAATTACTTAATTTTTATATTCATTTTGTGTATCTGTGTATGTATGCACGCACACCTGTTTGTCATGGCGCACATACATGAGTGTGTGTGTGCATGTGAGTGTGCGTATGCGTACGTTTTGGAGGGCACCTCAAAGAAGTCATCTCTTGGGCTGGAGAGAGATGGTTCAGTGGTTAAGAGCTCTTCCAGAGTTCTGAGTTCAAATCTCAACAACCACATGGTGGCTCACAACCATCTGTAATGAGATCTGAAGCCCTCTTTTGGTGTGTCTGAAGACAGCTACAGCGTACTTATATATAATAAAAAAAAAATCTTTAAAAGAAGGAAGTCATTTCTCTCCATCTATAATGTGTCCCAGGGACTGAACTCAGGCTAGCAGGCTTGGCAGCAGGGACCCTTATCCACTGAGCTGTCTCACCTGCCATTTTTTAAAAAATGTTTTTAAAGTAAAAAATTAGCAATAGGTGGGAGACCATCAAAGTAATTAGAGGCTTTTCCTTTTTTAAAGATTCAGCCTTTGGGATGCTAGGAGTTTAAGAGCTATTATCAGATGATAGAGGGGGTCTCGCTGTCCAACACTGACGCTCTTGAGACTATAAGGAATATGTGGTCCCAAGGCTTGCATCCAAGAAGCGTCTTACTCTATGGCTCCCTGGCTGCTGACATGGTCTAGGAAGGTCACTCCGGCAGCCTGGCTAAGCTGATGAGTAAGCACCATGTCACCCCTGGAACACTGGCTAAGAAGCAACGTTTACGTTTACTCTAAAACACCAATCTATCATCCTTGTATGTCCCGGAGAACTCCACTCACGTGCCCATCACAGGAGTCACTGCCTCCTTCCCTGCTATGTCTGATTTCTTCTACGAAATGCAAAAGAGTTAGACGCTCTTGCAAACAGTTCCCCCCTTGTTCTTCCTCCCCGCCTCTCACAGCCCTATGTGTGTGTGCCTGATATACTGACTCATTGTCTTAAGAGTCCCCAAAACCCAATACAGCCCTTTGCCTGTCCTAGGGAAGGGTGGAAGGCCTCTAAGGAAGAGCACACATTCCTTTGTTCAAATACACCGCTCGCTCATAAACGCTTAATGTGTGTCAGGGACTAAGCGAGGCACTCTGAAACAAGCTGCGTGCATAGACTGTGCTCTGGGAGCACTCATTTTAGCAGAGAGGACAGACTGAGGAAAGGAACCAACGCACCATTTTGAGAAGGTCAGGAAGCCAGAGCAGGATAGAGGGAGAAGATGCTAAAAGTAGGATGTTCAGAGAAGGTCTTTCTCTCTCTCTCTTTCTTTCTTCCTTTCTTTCTTTCTTTCTTTCTTTCTTTCTTTCTTTCTTTCTTTGTATAGGATAGAGTTTATTCAGGGCATGTGGAGGGGAGTTAAGAGGGTAGTAGGGGCAGAGATAAGCAGAGAGAGTAGAGGAGTGGAAAAGTAGAGGAGTAGAGAAGAGGAGTAGAGGCTGGTCATGAGTACATGTGGGGGGGGAGGGAATGGGGAGAGAAGGGACAAAGGGGGAAGAGGGTAAGAGAGAACAAGAGAGCAACAAGGTAGGTGGTCTCTAAGTTGAGGTCCCAGTGTCAAGGGCATGCAACAGAGAGCACTGAAGGCTCAGGGCTCCAAGCAGAGGAAGCAACAAGCATCTGTCAACAAGCATCTAGCTAGTAGAGACTAGCATTATTTTGCATGTTGTATATTTCTTATAAAGTGAGAAAATATGCAAGACCCTTGCATCTTGTTGAGATCCTCACACATGCAGGCAAGCACATGTACACACACACATACACACGTACACACAAAAGAAGAGTGACTATCTTAGGCTCTGACCCTAACAAATCCAGCTGTAATGGAAAGGGTAGGGCTTCCACATACAGCCAGGAAGGGCTTTGGTGTGTCCAAGCTGAGAAATGGCCTCCACATGCTTTCTCTCCAGCACCTTCCCTTGACCCCTGGAAACCTTCCCAGTCCCATGAGGAACTGACTTAGCTCTCAAGATCCTACTCAAATGTCACTTCTGTGATCAACCTGCCCAGGAGGGATTCCTAACTCTGTAAGTTCAAAGCCTTAGAGTGTGCCACCCGCCCCCTTACATGGTAATGCCCTGTTTGTTCGGAAGCCTATTGCCCAATGACTCTTTGAGCCCATGGACGGCAAAGCAGCATCTTATTCATTTCATCTTCCCTTTGTCTGGAAGAAGGGCAGATCACTAAATAATATCCAATGAAATTGAATACATGCAAGGACAAAATGAATGAGAAAGTGAGTGGAAGGAGATGGATGGGCGGATGGACAGACGGACGAATGGATGAAGTATAAGCCAGGAGAAAAGAGCAGTGAAGAGACAATTTTAATCAAGGGAGAGCAGTCAGGGATCAGTCCACATTTCAACTGCTGGCCTTCTCCCTAGATCATGGTGCCCCATCCCAGAGTTCTCAGTAAATCGACATCAAACCAGTAATAAAAGAGCAGCATTCAGACCGAGGTACTGGTCCTCATCAGGCATCCCCAGTCCTCCCTCCCAGGCTCCCCTCGGCGGATGTGCAGAGGAAGCAGAACCCTCTGCCATGCAGGGAAGATGTGCATCCTCTGTTCTGTGGCTTGCAGGATAGCGGTTCCTTTTGGCAGCTTCTGAAGGGATTGCTGGGATGAAGAGCCTGCCCAAAGCCAGTTTGGAAGAAGTGAAAGGGAATAGTTCAAGTATGGGTCGCCCGCGCGCGGGAGGATGGCAGTCACTGAGTTATCCTGAATATTTTTTGAAATTAGGGTGGATAATTAGCTCTTTCCTCCCCAGCAGAAAGAATTAAATATGGAAAAAGCCCTGGACCCTCTTTGACTGAGTGCACCAACTAAACAGAGGAGCCAAGAAGAAGCCGGATGCCTGTTAAGGCACACAGCAGTTTTACAAAGGAAAAGGCCGCAGTATTAGATTTCAAAAGTAGCCGCTCTGAGAAAAGCTGGAGATCAGGACAGAAGGGTAATGGCCAAATATTGACTTTCTCATTATAAACCACCTTTCCAATTTCAGTGCAGGGAGAGGAGGAAGAAGAAGAGGAAAGACCATCGAGTGCAGGAAGGCAGGAGAGAAACAGGGTCTAAAAGCCAGCAGGTCTGCGTGGTGCAGACGTGCAGATCAGCAAGACCTGCAAGTTTCAGCTGTTCTCTTCCAGGGATGGCGTCCTTGGGGAAGGGGTGGGAGGCTGTCTGTGCCTGTGTCAAAGGAGGAAGGAACAAGATGGAGAAATAGATGGCTGAGAGACAGTGACACTTGGTAGGAGCCCCAGCCCAAGGTGGAGTCACCTTCACCCTCCTGGGCTACCCAACTCTGTTGTACATCCTTGCTAACACTCTTCCTTCAAAGACACTGCCAGCACCAAAGATGAGAGACGTGGAACAGAGATTAAAACAAACAAACAAAAAAAAAACCCAAAAAACAAAAAACAAACCACAAACAAACTGGTCCCACACCCATGGCACATCTGACAGCTTCCTGATTTCTCCCCATTCATTTAGCACTGGATTCCCCAACCCTAGCTTAATGCCTGACACATACCAGCCTCATGCTCAATAAACAGTGCCCAGATGGGGCCAGGGTGAGGTAGCTCATTTGGTAAAGCACATGACACACAAGCATGTGGAATCTCCATCGTCCAGGCAAAAGGCCAGGTGAGGCAGTGCGAGCCTGTAATCCCAGTGCTGACAGGGCAGAGCCAGACAGCTCCCTGGCTAACAAGCCTAGCAGAATCAGTGAGCCCCGGACCCAGGTGAGAGAGTGTTGTCTCAAAGACCAAGGTGGGCAGCTCTGAGGAATGACATCCAAGGTTGACCTTTGGCCTGCATGGGTACCAGTACGTACATCCCACACACAAAACAGCATCCAAATGATGAGTCTTCAAGTGATGGGCAGGATGACATCATAGCACATTACTGACCATTTACTCATCTCCGTAACATTCTTAGGAGCTAAGAATAATAACTGACAGCAGCTACAGTTTTATGGCGGACTCTCCCAAGTGTGTTGGATCTATTAACCTCTATAATCTTCCTAGCAACCATTAAGAAGGGCTCTGTCGCTGTCTTTTATTTGGAACTGGAGAACTAAGCACAGAGATCAAGTGGGTGTTTGAAGGATTCAGGGCTGAAATGTGCGGGTCACTGGCTGGGCTCTTCCCATTCTACCCAGGGCCTTTTATCTTCCTTTCCTTTCTATGAAGCCTGGAGGAACAGAGTAGGGGGAGATGGGTGGGTCTCATGCTGCCCTAGATCCGCTAAAATCTGACAAAGCCATGAAGCATAGAAAGCGACTGAGCCCTAAGTCTTACTGTGTGTCTCCTACTGTAATTGTATCCAGATCCCCGCTTGGTCTAGAAACCTTCAGAACCTGGGGTCATGGACCCTGGGGTCACAGTACCCAAACACTGGGTCTCTTAGGTCCAGGCTCAGATTGAGTTCTCCTGGTTCTCCCTCCCCTCTGACACCTCCCCCGCAAACCCCCAAGTCAACACAAACGCCTGCTTTAGGCAGTCAGATCCAGTTCCAGTTGAACTTCTTAAGGCAGGTGGCTGCAAGCGGCAAGAGAAAACAACCACGGCTTAAGCTGCAGCAGCCAGACCAGTCCAACCAGAAAGAGGCCACAGCCCTCCTCACTCTGAAGGGGAGCAGCCTGAGGGAGGAGGCTTTTCAAACAAAAGGCCCAGAGAACTAGGTGAGCCTACTTAGGGAGGACCAAGGATGGGCAGGCAGAAACCAACCCCCAGGAAACCCCCTCAGGCTGGCATTATACCCCTGTCTGGCCACCACAAAGGTGCCTGGTCACAAGTATCCACAGAGGAAGTCTCCTGTCTGCCTGACCAGATAGCACTGGTCACATGATACTCTTTATTTTTTTTCAGAAGTGCCAGCCTGGTGGTTTGAGTCACTTCCCATGTCAAGAGCTGAAACCAAATCACGAAGGTGACAGCTCGGGCAGCTGCTTGTTCCCAGAGGAGTGGAAAGGAGCTGAGTGGGGTTCCTCCTAACACGGAGAGCAGCACACCCTGGATCAGCCCTCAAAGTCTTCACCTCCTTCTCTGGCTAACATCTTCTGTACCTCACTAAAAAAAAAATCCTATTGCTAGGCTCAAGCCATAACCAGCGCCATCATGGCCTCTGCTGATTGGGCCTTATGTATACTATATCATATGATTATAATATTATGATACTATATCACAGATGGTGAGATGGTGCCTGGCCTTGCACTCTACCCATAGAACTAAGAGGCATATGACTGGGCCTGCCTCACCCTCAAATTACTTATAGTTTAGGAGACAGTGCCAAACAGAGGAATGCTCTCTGTCCTAAAAACTTCCTTCGGTTGCAACCAGACTGCCCGGAGTCCCGTTGACTCCCACTCACTTCTCACCTCTGTTATCTATGGTCTCCCAGCTCCTTCTGCTCCCTTCCACTGCGGGAACCCACCCACAGGCAACCCACACGGCAGCAGCACTTCCCCGCCTGCTGCTGGATTCCACAGGGACGGCTCTCCCTTTCCAACACCACCCTCCCCCTTTCCCTGTCAGCATCATCACCTCTCACTGGCTGCCTCAGGCACACAGGAGACCATTAAGACCTTTACTGGGAGCCGTGGGGCAGCTGTAGTCAGTCCCTTCTATCTGAAGAGTGCTTTAAGGAGCACTTGCAGATATGTTATCTCGTTTTTGGCAATAACTCTTTATTGCCTGTGTCTTACTAGATGAGAGACTTCTCTGGGCAGGAAAGGGTGCGTTTAATGTCACTAGGATGCCTGGTATGACCCTTCCTGGGAATACTCCATTACATTAACAGATAAGATAGTCTTATCAGGAAACTGCAGGAGCACTAAGGTTCTCCGCTCCCCACCAGCCCTCGCCTGGCAGCTCAGTTGCATGGAGTGCATGGAGAGGGAGTACCTGTGGTACTAGCTTCAGGGTTGACGGACGGATGGTGAGGATATGAGTGCCTCGGTCTCCCTGGCTGGCTCTTTCATGGAATGCTTGGGCTCTTGCGTAGAATATACTGTAAATTCTAAAAGAAGCAGCCAAAGGTGACATCAGGATGAGCCAAGAATGTGAACTCTCGCCTTGGCAGGAATTAGCGAATGGCCTCATTTTCTCCAATCACAAGTGAAACAAAACAAATGAGGGAAGATGTCTAGATCCATGTCTGACATGGACTTTCCCACGCACGCACACTTTCCTTAATGGAGAAATTATGAATCGGACCTGGCAGTCTCATTTCCCTGGCTTTTTGGTTCGTCTCCTGGCTGCCCCTTCCTTGGGAAACTTTCCAAATCACAGAACGAGAAAGCCTCTCTGGACCATCCAACTCTTCCCCTTCAATTGTAGTTAATGCTGGAAACATGGCCAAGATGAGGAGGACCTCAGGGCCTCTGTAAGCTTTAAATAAGAAAGCACTTGAGAACCACAGAGGGGCAGGTTTGAAGGGCTGGAGTGAAGAATGACATGTTTGTCTTCCGTGGACTTTGGAATCCTAAGGACTCAGTGCACCATGTGGAGAGCGGAACCTGGCCACCCACCTGACAGCAGAGAGCAAACTTCCGGAGTAGGTTTTAGGCTGACATACTTAAGCTTCGAAGTGGGTATATAGAAGCGGACCACGCAATTCTTCCCCACTGCCTGACACAGCGAGCTCCAGAGAGTTTTCAGAGAAGCCCCTGCACTCTATCCAGAAAGACAAGGAGGGTCAGTGGTTGGAGGTGTGGGGTGAGGGATGGCTCTCTTTCAGGGAAAGTACAGCCTCTCCAGGGTCATCTGGTATTTCAGAAACAGATACTCCTTCCCTCATTCCTTCTACTGAAGAGGGGGACGGCATATGTCTGTCTCCTGGGGGATGCTGACTCCTCACACAGTAATCAGGAGACCTGAGGTCTTCCGAAGGGATGGGAACCAGTAAAACCCTCAAAGGGAGAAGTCCAGGTTACTCCTAGGACTTGTACCATGACTCCAAGGTGCAAACTAATGTTCTTCAGGCAAAATCCAGGCAGATACCACCACCCCTCTCCTCCATACCCCTTGACTCATTGCAGATAGCTCAACAGCTCTTGGCCTCAGACCCTCGTCAAGGATAATCAGGATACGCTTGCATAGTAGCAGCCTGTTGCCCTTTGTCCCCAAGCCTGAACCTCTCTCATATCCCATATGGCTTCTCAGCCCCTCCCTGCTCACTCCCATGACTTTCCCCAACACCTGTCTCATCTCCAAGGGCTCTAGAGAGGCAGGAAGCCCTCTCTCAGGCAAGGCTCAGTATCTGTGCCCTTCTATTCTCTCCACAATGGTTCTGACTCAAACAGTGACCCAATCCTAGCTCCTGGATCTTTTAGGAGATGACCTTAGCGTTTCAGAGAAATATGGACAAGTTTTGTTCTCTGGTTCTACGTGATACAAGGAGAGGGATGCACAAAAGGAGACTATACGAACTCAATGAGAGGGACCACCAGCCCTCATACATGCCACTGTCACATACATGCCACCATCATATATGTGCCAAATACTTTACAAACATTTGTTCATTTAATTTGATCCTCAGGAAGGTCTCACTATTAGACCCATTCAACAGCTCAGAAGTTTAAGTCATAGTCAAGGCCATGTTCCAAAGCAGGTCTCCAGGTTTACCTGACATTGCCTGCCCCAACTACAAGGCTCTGCTTCTTCAGACTGCAACTACCCTCACCGCCTTCTCTCTTGGCAACGAGTGTGTGTTGGCGGAGGAGTGTGAAGGGGGGAGAAGAACGCCTTAAGAGGAAGCTCTCAAGGAGGGCTGGAGCCCTCCATGAAGGCAGCAGGGCCTTCTAGGAGAGGATTCCTACTGGATGACCAGGCAACCAGCAGGTTTTTTCTGTCAGGAGCAGTGAGAAGGCTATTCCAGAGTTGACCAAGTCTGGTACCCTGGAGTTAGATATGGGTGGAATCCCCTCAAGTCAGACTTCCTGGAAGAGAGGACTTTCCCTTGCCCCTGAAGCAGGCACCATTGAGTCACTCTCAAAGTGACCCTCACTGGCCTTGCCAGGGTACCACCAGGCCTTTGTCCCAGTCTAACATAGGTCCTGCCTACTTGATGGCCCCCTGTTCTGCATGAACATTTCCAATCTTCCCAACCCTCCTTCATACTGTCGCTGCCCACCCCATCCCCCTTCCTGCACTGAGGTTTCCCAGTCCTCCTCCAGGTATACCACCTTGTGGCTTTACCATCGCTATTGCCCTGGAAACTGTTTCTTTGACTAGTGTCTGACTCTGTCCACTCCTCTCCTGGCTCCATATCAACTCACCCTAAAACTAAGGTTACCTCAGTGATTGGTCCTCACTTCGATCTCATTCTCCTCCCTTCATCTGGAACTGTGGGTCTATCACTTCGCTGGCTGTGAATCTCGCTGCCCCGGCTCAGGGCATTCTGGCCTACACCCGCCTGTTTTCTCATCTTGGATCAGAAGGCTCCCCTGCCAGAAGGCAGAACTCCCACCTCTAGACCATGACTGTAGGCAACACATAACCCTCACCTGTGGGAACCCAGGCTCAGGGCCCCAGTCGGGGGACCTCTCACCCCTAGGTGCATGTACTCCCTGTCTCTGCCTCCCGCGCCACTGCCTCTACCTTGAGGGGCGCACCATCCCTTCCGGGCTGGGGATGAATTAGCAGCCACCGGGAGGGGAGAATAGGGCGCCCCCGGGCCACCGCCCCTTACCGATGGTGGAGATATGCGAGGAGTGGAACTCGTTGTCGGTGAAGCGGCATAGCAGGCAGGTCTTGCCCACCCCGGAGTCCCCGATCAGCAGTAGCCGAAATAGCACATCGTACTGTTTCGCCATGGCAGGGACTCAAGGGGGCCCGAAGGCTGCAGGCGGCTGCGGGCTCAGCCCCGCTCAGCCTCTGCCATCGCGGCCGGAGCCCGCCCCAGGACGCCGCGGTGGCGAGAAGGAAGCGGCCCGGCCCCCGCGCTGGCCTCGCCCGCTCGCTCGCTGGCTCGCTGGCGCGGGGAAGCGCGGCTGCGGCGGGAGCGCGGCGCGGGGAAGCTCGCGCTGGCGGGGAGGTGGGAGGGGACAGCTGCGGCTGCCGCCCCTGGCCGGCCCTCCCCTCGTCCCCTGCGCCGCCGCTGCAGCGGGAGCGGGGGAGGGGAGCGGCGGGGACCCTGTGGCTGTCCGGGGCGGTGTCCCAGCTCTGCTTTCAAGCCCTGGGGTGTCCCGACCCGGGCAGAGTTGCGAAGGGATACATCTGCATCTTTCCGCCGAGGATCTGAGAGGCGGAGTTGGAATGAGCGCCCATCCAGCCCACATCCCCAACCTTGACTTCCCGGTCCCATCGCTTCTCCTCGAATCCCATCCTGAGCTTAATTTTAATCACTCCGCCCTACCTAGGTTGCCCCTACAGAAGCCTGGCCCAGCTTATGAGTGGCAGGTCCTCACCTGGGCTCACCCCTAGTTGGAAGGCCTTCATCAGGGTCTGGATTAGAACGCCCTTCCCTTCACCAACACTCTGGGGTTTTGCCCGAATTAACTGTCATTGCCATTTGGCCTCCCCACAACAGTGACTTATGTCACGCCCTCCCACCTCTTAAACCCGGAAAACACCCGCTGACCCATTCATTGTTCAGTTCATCAGAGTAGACAGATAAATTATCATTAAAAAAAGAAACCCAAGTGCAAAATTACTTGGAGGAGGTTCCTGTAAAGTTTTCTTTAGGTCTAAATTGCTAGGGTGGGTTCTCGGATTACGAAATATTTCTGTACACAAATGGTACCCAAGAATGAATCGTTCTCTCTAGAGACCCAGTTTACTACTGCCAAATGTGTTAGCACCAGAGAGAAAAATCAATCCTCTCTGGGGTTCAGAAAATTGCCTGCTCTTAAGAACTGGTATTAGGGGAGAAGTCTAGCCTATGGGGTCTTTAAAAGCAACGAGTGTGTGTGTGTGTGTGTGTGTGTGTGTGTGTGTGTGTGTGTTCAGGCATGAATTTGTCAGTAGGAGAAATGGATCAAGGAAAATGGTAAGCCTACTGTCTTGAACTATATTTCAAGCAACGTGTCTAAATGTATATTAAAGAGGGGAAAACACAAAACATGATCACTACTTTGATTTAAGGAACAGATCCTAGTCTGGCCATTAAGATTCATAGGTGTGGGACTGGAGCGCCGCCGGCTCAGAGGTTGGGAAAAAGAGCTGCTCTTCCAGAGGTTCAGTTCTCAGTATAGCACACACACAGCGGCCTAACTCGAGTTCTAGAGGTTCCGACACCCACTTCTAGTCTCTGCAGGCGCCAGTTATGCGTGTGATGCACAGATAGGCATGTATAAATGCGATAATTTAAAAAATTCACATGTGCGTTTCTCTGCATTTGGTTTTTGCTGGGCTTCAAAGGCAAGCTGGGGGCTCTTGGGTGAGATACATGAAATCTTGCCTCTCACTTTCCTCATCAAAATAAGGGTATTTAGGGTAACAATCTTCTTATAGGATTGTAAAAATAAGGTGGTGCATAGAAAGGACTTTGTTGAACGTGGTAGTTGACTTAGTAAATCCTGAATTATAGAACACGTCATTGATGGTTTCTGCTTCCCTGGGCTATAAAAATAGCCCTCAGAAGATGGCTAGGGATGGTTTTGCTGAACTGAGGCCTAATTTCTGTGATCCCCACCCCAGCCCCATCATCAATGCAAAGAGCAGAAAGCTTGTGTTGCAGGCAGTGCAGATGTTAGGGCCTGTAGCTGCTCTCCCATTGGGCCACTGCAGCTGCTCTCCCATTGGGCCACTGTAGCTGCTCTCCCATTGGGCCACTGCAGCTGCTCTTCCATTGGGCCACTGCAGCTGCTCTCCCATTGGGCCACTGCAGCTGCTCTCCCATTGGGCCACTGTAGCTGCTCTCCCACTGTAAATACTCTGGTCTTTCTTTTGGGGATGATACTGCGGCTCTGTCAGAGAAAGCAGGGGAGACATGCAAGATGAGGCAGATCTCTCAACCCAAAGGGGAGCTTTACTTTTAAAGAAATTGCTTTTTCTAGGTAAGACAGGAAAGAAGTTTTGTTTTTTTTTTTTAAGGGGGGGGGTAAACTAAAAATTAAGCCTATTTCATCACTCAGAGCTGATTTCAAATTCAGTAGTTTCCACTGTTTGTTTGTTTGAATGCATCTGGGTAGTGCTGAAGAGACTTGACTCAGTGATTAAGAGGACTTGGGTTGGGGATTTAGCTCAGTGGTAGAGCGCTTGCCTAGCAAGCGCAAGGTCCTGGGTTCAGTCCTCAGCTCCAACAAAAAAAAAAAAAAAAAAAAAAAAAAAGAGGACTTGGTGTCTGCTCTGGCAGAGGCCTGGGATTAGGTTCTCAGGATCCACACTGGATGGCTCACAACTGCCAATAGCTTCAGTTCCAGAGGATCTGAAGTTCTTTTCTGTGCTCCACAGGCACGCGAGCGCGCGCGCGCGCGCGCACACACACACACACACACACACACACACACACACACACAGGAGGAGGAGGAGGGAGAAGGCAGAAGAAGAGGAAGAGGAGAGAGTGCTCTTGGGCATGGTGGTATAACCCTAGCTACTGGAGAGGATGAGGAAGAAATAATTCAAGTTCAAGATCAGCTTGGGATGTACTGTGAGACTCTTTCTTGAAAAAGACAAAACTAGAGGGCAGGAGAGCTGGCCTTGACCAGCCATAGATAGGTGTGCAGAGGGTCCCACAGGTGTGAGTTTGTGTGGGGATGACAAGGTAAAAGTATGATCCCTCAGGGTCCCAGAGCAGTCCTGACAGCTTGAGGTTTTCACCTCTGGACCAGAACTGTGACTATTGTGGGATGGAGGTGCTGAGATGTTGAGACAATGTTAGGGGGGAAAAATCACATAGATCAGTGGAGGCAACAAAGTTGACTTCAATCATCCTGTGACCCAGTCACAGAGTGGAGCGCTTTGACATCTTCTCTGGTTGTATTCAGCTTGGACTGAGGAAGTTTCAGCATAGCTGGGAGACATCGGAAGAGAGACAGCTGAATGTGTCTCCCACAAGCCTTCTAGAATCTGTCACTCAATGATACATGTCCTTTACCAGGAAGACAGGTCTCTCCACTCACCCTCACCCCACACCAGCCACACTGGGCATGCTCCCAAGGGCACCACTGTGGGTTCTGCCATAGCAACAGCAGAATAGCTGCAGAGATGCTCGGTAGGCAGCTCACCCACCACTGAGACAGCACAGCTGGTCCACAGGCTTTTCATTAGCTCCATTCTCCTTCACTCTCAATGTCTCTCTCATATTCATCCTTACACGTCCAACCCCGTGTGACAGTGAGTGATGTGTACGCCTTGTAGAAAGGTCCCCACCTAGCTCAGAATTAGAAGAAATATGATAGACACTCCACCCCCACCATTGTGTCAGTACCACCCTCCCACTTCTGTTTCCTTTTTTCCAGGTGGGAAGAAGAAAAGAGGGGAGGGCAGGGTGTCATATTGTAGCTCAGGCTAGACCAGAACTTATAATGTAGTAGCCTAGGCTGACCCATAGCAATCTTCCTGCCGCAGTCTCCCTACGTTGGAATTAACAGGTCTGATTCTGTAGTGGGAAAACATGACTCTGAGATGGCAGAAGACAAATTCTTAGAAATGTGGGCATCCTAGGGTTGGTAAGCAAAGGAAACCATTGTGGCCATGATTTGTGTTAATATGAAGTGATGTTTCTGGGAGGCAGAGGCAGGCAGATCTCTGTGACTTCAAGGCCAGCCTGGTCTACAAAGTGAGTTTAAGGACAGCCAGGGCTACACGGAGAAATCCTGTCTTGGAAAAAAAGAAAATTCCTGTAGGGCTACTGTAACAAAGTGCCACAGACCTAGACTTAAAGAATAGACGTTTATTTCCCCACAATTCTGGAGGCAAGGCGTGGGAACAGGACCCAGGATGCGTGGATGTGAAGATGCAGGGTGTGAGGCGATAGAGTCATGTGCTGTGCTGGGAAATCTGACTCTGGAGACAAGCACCAGGGTGCAGATTTCAGTTTATTGCCCAGCCCATAAGCTTACTTATATACAGAGTCTGAGCCAATCCCAGGGCCCTAAGTCCTCGGCCAATGGCATCTCACCACACTGTTATCCTGCTCCAATGAAAGCCCTGCCTGAGGAAGTCACTCAGAAGGAATGTGTGTGTGTGTGTGTGTGGGCGGGGGTGTGCGGGGGGAGAGTACTTTCACCTGTGAGGACTTTTCTTAAGATAGGGGGTAGGGGCTGGAGTGGGGTGGGGGGAGGGGTGCTGCCCTGGCCTTGGTTCCTTTTGCTGCCTCATGAGCGTGCCGGGAGCCATCTTAGATTTGACGCCAGGTCAGGATTCTTGAAGGAGTCGCAGGAGCCTGTGGCACCTTGTTCTCCACCCCACTTCTTCCTTGACAAGGTTGATTTCCTCATCCCTCACGATGAGAAGTTAGATTGAGACATCTTCAAGGTTGGTTTCCTGAGGCCTCTGTCTTTGCCTTGTAGCCGGGATCTCTCTGTGCAGATCGTCCTTCTTCTGTATGTGTCTAAATCCTAATCTCTTTTTCATATAAAGACATGAGCCAGGGGGCTGGCAAGATGGCTTAGTGGGTAAAGACATTGGCCATTCAAGCCTGATAACCTGAGTTCTAGCCCTTCTATTCACATAAAGGAGGCTAGAACAAATCAGCTCCAATAGTTTTCCTCTGATGGACACACACACACACACACAGAGGATTTAAAATATATTACTGGAAATCTACCAGCCATATTAGTATATACTAAGAAAGATGATTACCCTAAATAATTATCTTTTTCCTCCTTCTGAGATGGAGTTTGTGTAACCTTGGCTGACCTGGAGCTCTCTATGTTGACCAGGCTGGCCTCCAACTCACACAGGTGTCCCTCTGCCTCTGAGTCCTGAGATTAAAGATGTGTCCCGCCATGCACAGCCTTGGTTGCTCTTTTTAAAAACCTTATCTCCAGAAACCAGAAACGAAGAAGCCCTAGACAAGCTGAAGACAAAGCACTGACAGTGGTTCTTCATCTCGTTTTGCAGCATTGGCCATCAGAGCCAATTAGTAGCCAGCCGCGGAGTTAAACCCAAGCCCTGAGGGCTTTATTTAGGTGCAGATTATATCTGCAAGTCTGGAAACACAGGCTTAGCTAGGCAGGACCAGTGCCTCCCAGAGGGAAGGTAAACCTTGGCTCTTCCTTATCAGGCTCAACATTCGGACGCCAAGATAAACTAGAGAGGGCATAAAACGCGTATGTGCACACATCGAATGTCCTCGTCAAAACTGGTCATACTGCTGTTCTCAAACATTTCAAGGTATTATTAGGTTCCAGAAAATCATTCCTTCTAGAAGATTCGATTCCTCACATGATACCGCTCCTCTTGTATGAACTCTTCCTCTTGTAAGGAAAGCTCTAAAGGCGTCTGATATTTCTTGTTGCTGTGCCATCCTGTAGTCATTTTTACTTCCGTTTCTGTTGAGGAAGCCTTCTTTAAAAAAAAAAAAAAAGATGATTTATTTATTATATATAAGTCCACGGTAGCTGTCTTCAGACCCACCAGAAGAGGGCATTAGATCCCATTACAGATGGTTGTGAGCCACCATGTGATGGCTGGGAATTGAACTCAGGACCTCTGGAAGAGCAGTCAGTGCTCTTAACCGCTGAGCGGTCTCTCCAGCCCTGAAGAAGGCTTCTTTGTTAGTTGAAATTGGGTTTAGGACTTTGAGCCCTAAGTTAAGATGGCCACACCGGCTGGCTGGGATCTACCTACCATTCAGCCCATAACAAGTAGCAAAGCAGGAGGAGCCTCGTTGCACATAATTTCCTGTGCAGCCAGAGCTTTAGGAATCTTTTCATTCTCTCACAGCAGGAAATGAGAGACCCATGCTTCTCACAGCTTCCCATCCAGTAGCCTGCATGTGAAGGATTTTGAAATGTCTCAGAAATGAGATCTCTCCCTTTATGAGACATGACTTACAACCAGCAACCATGAGATACATGTCATCTTAAATATTTACTGTCAAAATTCAGTTCCAGAGTGCATTTTCCCTTCTGAGAATCCCTCTCCTTGGTGCAGTCCCTGTGAGCCAAGCAGCCAGGAGGCTGAGCGGCACCTAGCACTTTCTGAGTCAGGAAGGTGCAACTTTTCCCTTGTTGGTTTTTTCTGCTTCTTTCTTTTGCATGCTGGCCAGAAGCCGAGTGTGCTTTTTCCGGTGCTTTGAGCTTCCTTGCTCTTTTTCTAGTGCATCCCCCCTGGATCATGTGAAGTGTGCTGGCTGGACTCACCTGGTACGGCCTTTTTCCTTTTCTTATCCATTGTCCTCTACTGGGAAGTTATTGAAATTTACAGCTCACCTGCCCTGTTTTTTTTTTTAACTTTAATAAAATTATTCTTGAGCTTAAAAAACTAATAATAGTAACATGGGCCTGAGGCAGGTGTAGTAGCACACACCCTTAATCCCAGCTCTCTGGAGGCAGAGGCAGGTGGATCTCTTAGTTTCCAAATCAGCCTAGTCTACAGCCTGAGTTCCTGGCCTGCTAGGGCTACATTGTGAACCTGTCTGAAAAAGAATTTAGGTTTGAGGAGGACAAGACACAATTTGCAGCTAAGTGTCTTTGTTAGGGAGTCAGGCAGAGTGGTGACATTCCTGAGAGAGGGGCTGAGACAGGAGGCTTTCGAGTTCAAGGCCTCCTGGTCTCCAAAACTGTATAAATCTGAGGTGTTCATACTTCAAAGGCCCATTGCCTTCTCTAGAAAAGTCCAGTGGGCAGGAAGATGGGGAAGGGCTCTGCCCCACAAGATCATTTAAGGCCTTCGGGGTGGCAATAATTCTGTTACCTTAGACAAAGGACTGCCAGCCGGGACTCCATTTAAAAACAAGACAATTCTGTATTAAAACCCCATGCTGCTGCAGAAATCAAGGAGAGACATCCCCTACATATCCAGAGGGCAGACTGTGTTTTTCACTGGTGTATTTGTATATCCATAGTAAGATTATTAGGGAGGAAGGGCTCTGTTAATAGAAGAGGGGAGAGAGGTACCACTGTGGTCTGTACACTCCAGAGAGACTTCAGGAAGGACCTGGAGGTAAGATACTCAAAATCAAAAACCAACCAACCGACCAACCAACCACCAACCGACCAACCACCAACCGACCAACAAAAACCCACAAGTCATAGACGAGGGAGAAGATGGAGAAGAGGCCCAGGCACTGAATTCTGGGATACCTTGAAATCAGGGCATCAGAGGAAACCTCGTATTAGATTCTACAAAGCAAGCTTTGGGGCCAGCAAGATGGCTCCACAGGTTAGAGGTGCCTGCCACCAAGCTTGACAACCTGCGTTCAGTGCCCAGGGTCTCACATGGCGGGAGGAAAGACAAG
This sequence comes from Rattus norvegicus, assembly GCF_021556685.1. Classification (NCBI taxonomy): domain Eukaryota; kingdom Metazoa; phylum Chordata; class Mammalia; order Rodentia; family Muridae; genus Rattus; species Rattus norvegicus. The sequence continues at coordinate 101,849,774 of NC_141539.1, forward strand.
GTATCCTACAAGTTTTCCTCCGACCTACACACTGGCTGTGGCATGGTGCACCTACATCCACTAGAGAGCACTGAGTAAGTCACACACACACACACACACACACACACACAGTTTACTAACTGTGGGAAGAGATAGCCTTGGGCCAGTTAGCTGACTCAGCAGATACAGGCACTTGCAGTACAAACCTGAGGACTCAAGTTTGATCCCTGGAGCTGTGCAAAGGTAGAAGGAGAGAGCTGACACCCCCAACCCCCAACACACACACGAGGGCACATATGACCCCTCTCATAATACATAGCATTGTATGTCCCATATCATCATCACCACCACCATCATCACCATCATCACCATCACCACCATCATCATCACCACCACCATCATCACCACCACCATCATCATCATCACCACCACCATCATCACCATCATCACCATCACCATCATCATCATCACCACCACCATCATCACCATCATCACCATCATCATCACCACCACCACCACCATCATCACCACCATCATCATTATCATCAAACAAAGATTTTTTTAAACAAGAAAGTGGTTCACTGAGGTAAATGTATAAATGCTGCCAGAACATCAAACAGGAAGACTTGAGACTTGCCCTTGGATCCAGCCACATGGAGTTTAAGGAAGGCTTCCACTCTCTAAGGATGTTGGCTCACTTGATTCAGAAAAAAAAAAAAAAAGTCAGTATCAGGCATTTGAATAAAAACTCAAACTGAAGCCCAAGCAAATAAGCAACAAAATGAACAGGGAGGAGAGTTCGAAGTGAGCCCCCAAATATGTTTGTCAGCTCTGTTTGTTTGTGTGTGTGCAGGGAGTGGGAGGATGGCACAGGCGACCTCTAGTGGTTCATTTAGATCATTAACTTTTTCTTTGTTTCCTTACTTTTCCAAATGCAAATTAGCACTGTCAACATTGTAACATCTTTGAAGAAGCATGATTCAGCACTCAATATAGGAAAGAAAAAGAAACACACAAATAGTAGGAATTTCGGTGAACCAACCCACATCATCTAGGGTCCAAGTGGGAATTGCTGGAGTTGCCATGGGTTATCACTGTGAAGATGGTCTCTTCCAGTCGATCTCTGCAGGGATGCATGGACTGACTGGCATTCTGCCTTGGGGACCAGCAGTTGTATTAAACCCACAAGGACAACTGGAAGGCTTGGCTGATCCAGGGCTGGCTGATCTTGTTGCTCATACACAACACCCAGCAATTCAAGGCTCTCAGCGCTTCTTCTGACTTTTGGATATCATTGGGTTCTCTACCTGACCAACACCCTAGTTTAGCCAGCTCATTTCCTCTTGGGAGTCTCCAGGTCAGACTGCCTCAGGTGTGACCTGTTACACAATCTTGTAACATTCAGTGCTTCTTTCTGCCATACTTGTCGTCGTCGTCATCGTCTTCTTCTTCTTCTTCTTCTTCTTCTTCTTCTTCTTCTTCTTCTTCTTCTTCTTCTTCTTCTTCTTCTTCTTCCTCCTCCTCCCCCTCCTCTTCTTCCTCCTCCCCCTCCTCCTCCTCCTCCCCCTCCTCTTCTTCCTCCTCCCCCTCCTCTTCCTCTTCCCCCTCCTCTTCCCCCTCCTCTTCTTCCTTTTTTTAAAAAAAAGATTTATTTATTTATTATATGTGAGTACACTGTCACTGTCACCTGATCCCCATTACAGATGGTTGTGAGTCACCGTGTGGTTGCTGGGAATCGTACTCAGGACCTTTTAGAAGAGCAGTCAGTGCTCTTAACTGCTGAGCCATCTCTCCAGGCCACATAGTCATTTTCCTGAACTGTAATGAAACAGTTTTACATTACCACTTAGTGTCTGTTTCTTCTGATAAGTCATGAGACCCATAGGGCAGAGACCAACCGGCTGGTTCAGCACTGTCTCCTAAGCACTTAGCCCAGTGCCTACCACATAACGGATACTCAATAAATGTTTGGTGAGTGAACTAACACTCTTCTGCAGGAGACTTTCTGCCAGGATCCTATTAAAATCTTTTGGATCTCACTGCACAGGAGACTGGGTTTTAGAATGGATTTCAAGAATTTCTGTGCCTGGGATATAGCTCAATGGTAGAGTACTTAATATGTGTGTGGCCCTGGTTTAGCCCCCAGCACCACACACACACACACACACACACACACACACGCACGCACGCTAGCACACACATACATATACACACATATACACAGACACACACAGACACACAGACACACACACACACACTTCTATTTCTAGAATAAAATTTACAGCTGTTCTATGTGTCCTGTGACAGATTCAACACTCTGTTGCAAATCCCTTTCACCTATTCCTTCAACGACCCTACTTTTAAGATTGAAAAAAGTTGGGTTGGGGATTTAGCTCAGCGGTAGAGCGCTTGCCTAGCGAGCACAAGGCCCTGGGTTCGCTCCCCAGCTCCAAAAAAAAAAAAGAAAAAAGAAAAAAAGAAAAAAGAAAAAAAAAAGATTGAAAAAAGTTGGGGTTGGGGATTTAGCTCAGTGGTAGAGCGCTTGCCTAGCAAGTGCAAGGCCCTGGGTTTGGTCCCCAGCTCCGAAAAGAAAAAAAAAAAAGAAAAAAAAAAAAGACTGAAAAAAGTTTCTACCTATTTAGCGAAGAAGCTTTTTACATAAAAAGCTGAATCCGTAGATCCGAGCCAGACCTTATCAGATACCTGCAGAGCTAAGGGAAAGAAAAAATGTGACTATAGCAGGAAGTTCCTTAAGACTTTTTATACCTGGTATCCATGGTCGTAATCACCGTCCCACATGTTCCCAGATTTGGTAATCTTCTGGTCTTCTGATACTACAGATTTTCCCCTCACACCAAGATGGGCAAGTGAAAACCGGGTAGTGATGGGGCACGCCTTTAATTCCAGCACTCTGGAGGAAGAGGCAGGCAGATCTCTAAGTTCAAAGCCAGCCTAGTCTACAGAGTGACTTCCAGGACTACCAGGGCTACATAGAGAAACGCTGTTTCAGAAAACAAACAAATGAAAAAGATGGGCACGTGACCGTGTATACCACAGGAAGCCTCCAGCACCAAGCCTCCACCTCACACTTGGGATCTGAGTACCTGTTTGCCTGAGAACGGAGAGATGGTCAATTGTGTAATACTATATAGGCCCTGGATCTTAGACATGTGGCTTGGGGTTGAGTAGGAGCGTATTAGAATGCTCTGAGCAGGGAGTAGAGTGCGTGTTCTATGCATGTGTTGCTACAGATCAAGCTTAACCTTGCACACACTAGGCACTTCCACTGAGCTATACTACCAGCCTCGGGACATCCATCATCTTTTCCCACAACTTCTCATCTTAAATAATTTAACCTCTTACTCTGATGTAGTTTTTTTTTCCTTTCTCATGTGTGCATAAGTATGCATGGCTTTGCATGTTTGTGGGCACATGTTTGTATGTGCATGTGAGGGTCTGAGGTTAATGTTGGGAATCAATCTTATTCTCTCTTTAACCTTAAACCCAGAGCTCACTCACACAGCTGGTCAGCTTGTTCTGGGTACTCACCACCTTGGCCTTCTGAGGCTGGACTGACAGCCCACATACTCACCACTTATGTGGCTACTGTGGCTCTGAACTCTGCTCCTCATGTTGTTCAATAAATTGTATTAAGCCACCCGCCTGCTTCTGATTTAGGTTTTTTGATGTAGGTCCTGGAAAAGATCCTCGTTTATTGCTGTACGAACGTGGTAGGGTTTTCCTAAAGATTAAAACATATATATTTTTAATGTATATTCGTGTGCATATGTACCTCATGGGTGTGAAAGTCTGCAGAGACCAGGAGAGGGTGTTTAAATGCCTGGAACTGGAGTTAAAGAAGTTACCACATGGGTGCTGGGGACCCAACCCAGGTCCTTTGCAAGAGCATCAAATACTCTTTACCAAAGAGCCATCTCTCCAGCCCCATAAATAAAAAGGTCCTCTGTAAGAGCAACAAGTGCTCTTTACCACTGTCTTTCTAGCCCCACAGGGCTTTCCTAAAATCACTTTAACATTGTATTTGTGAGGGATACCCAAGCGTGCACGAGTAAATTTCTGGTATGTTCCTTCAAATCCTGTCTGTCTTCTTATGTCCATGATTGTTTTGTTATAGACGGCTGCTCCTTTAGGTCTCAGCCACCAAATCTAATTAGAATCCAATTTATTCCGTCAGTCTCAGATACTTTTATTTCCTTTCCTTTCTAATTTCCAAAAATTTAATTTTGTATGCAAACCTGTATTTATTGCACTTTCTCTATTTTTAAGTTCTGGTTTGTCGTAACCCCCCTTTTTTTGGTTTGACTGTTTTCTAAAGAGAGAGAGAAAAGAAGGAAGGTGTGGAGTTGGGTGGACAGGGAGATGGGGAAGCTTTGGGTGAGGGGAAACTGTGATCTGAATATATTGCTGGAATATATATATATATATATATATATATATATATATATAAAGTAACACTAAAAATAAGGCATATGGGTATTTTGCCTGCGTGTACACATGTGCATTACTTGTGTGTATGTTGTCCATGGAGGCCAGAAAAGGGCGTCGGATCCTCTAGAACTGGAATTACAGGTGACTGGAAGTCTCCAGGTGGGGGCTTGGAATCCTCTGGAACTGCAGCCACTGCTGAGCCACCCCTCCAGGCCTGACTCTATTATTTTCTGTCATACCATAATTGGAAGTCATCAAATATTTATGTTCATTTATTTAATTCTGTCTATTCCTCTAAAATGAAATTCAGATGTATTCCAAGGGAAAGGACTTTGTAATTTGGTTCACTTTTGCATTCCTGGACTCTGGCACAGAACAAGTAGCAGGTGCTTCATGAATATTTGTTGACATTTCTTTGGATGGTGCATTTACACTCATTTCTTCTATGGTATTTTAGTTTCTGCCATTGCACTGTAACCTCCAAGGGAGAAAATTACAGTACTCCACTCCTCTATCTCTGAGTACTGAGACCTGCAATTTTGCTAATTTACAGACAAGCTCAGGCTTCTCCTAAGAGGCTGTCAAGGACCCAAAGGTGCGTGGTAATTCTATTAGTTAATAGCGTGACTGAGGCAATAAAGACAGATGTCAGAAATGCTTTTTAAGTTACATTCTTTGGGTTCTTGAACAGCTGAAATCGCAAACTACTGCATTACAATTGGGCAAGAGCGAAACGTTGACTTTTTTTATTATTATTTGCATAATAGATATCCTAGATATCCTTTCTCGCGCTCCAGGAAACTGAGCTCCTGCAGCAGCTCATCTGCCCGACGGGGGGCGGCAGTATCCCAGTAACTCACTTCTTGAAGATGTGTAGGTGGGAGGAGAGATTCGCGTTCATAATCTTTTTGACTCTACCCACTTTCCGTAGCGCCTTAGCCCGCTCGAGTTTCAATGCGCGTTGTTGCTGGACGAAGCTGAGTCCTATACAGCGCTCGCAGCTCTCCCGATCATGGCTTCTTCGAGTTCCTTCACCTATTATTGTCCTCCATCTTCTTCCCCTGTTTGGTCAGAACCGCTGTATAGTCTGAGACCTGAGCACGCGCGGGAGCGGTTGCAAGACGACTCAGTGGAAACAGTCACGTCCATAGAACAGGTGAGGTGGCAGGACTGGGCGAGGCGCCCGCGCGGGGCCTTCTGGGAGTAGGAGTCCCATATGTAGGCCTGTGTGGGTGCAAAACTCTCCATGGAACTACAACTCCCGTAGTGCACTGCGCCCCCGCCCCCGAGCTCTAGGCTCCCAGATTGGGGCTTCTGAGTGGAGCGTTTGCGGGGCTTGCTTGGGTAGGAAAGGGTTGTTGTCAGGGTTGGATTTGGAGAACAGGACAGTACCCCTGTCCTCTCTGCTTCGGAAGTTGTAAAGAATCGTGTTCTGTGTCTGGAGTCTACAGCAGCCTGGGCAGACCAGGTAGCCCGCTCCGTTCTGTCTAGATGTCTTGAGGTTCTAGGACCGACCGCTCACTTTTCCTTCATATGCTCGCAGTTTCTGGACATTTAGGGGACCGAACGGCCGGACTGTGGTCAGGCCATCCCAAAATCGATTTAATTTCTGATCTGCCAGGTCAGATTGAGGCCTACCCCCGTGGTGGGTAACCGTTTGAGCACCTGCTGTTGAACGCTGGGAAAACAGTAAAAGATAAACAGCCCCTAGGCAAGAGCCTGGTTGGGGAAGACAGACTGGAAAACTGTATAGTTCAGAAAGAACAAAAAAGTATGGGGTTTGAGCTGCTTGTGAGTCACTAAGGCCTAGGGTATACCAGACATGCCATTTTGAAAAGTGTTTAAGGTGTGAGTAGTGAATTTCATTTTTCTCCCTCTCCATTTGGAATTGTTCCCAAATTGGCGGTTGTAGAGCTGTTTACCCATCTGTTACTAGAAGTGGTCAGGATGAGTCTTGTCACTAAGAATGGGCATGCAGCCACTTACTAAGATCTTACTAAGCTTAGTACCCAGGCTTAACTGTGGAGGGACCCGCTTCATCCTTCCTGCCTTAAGGTGGGAGCCTCTATTTAGGGAAAACCAACAGCAAATAATGATTATATAGATTTGTAATTTTCATGTGTGTGACTGTGTATTTTTTGTTTGTGGGAGTTGATGCCAGGGCGCACCATGTGGGTTCGGAAGATCCAGCTGAAGTTGGCAGGCTTGCATAGCAAGCATCTCTACCTTCTGAGCCACCTTGCTTGCCCTAAAGAAAATTCATAACAAAACAAGGGATTGGACACATGGTTATTCACGTAGTCGCAGAGGCCTTGTGGGCTTTAGGGGTAATAAAGGAAACTTACTTTTTGACTTCAGCTCTCTGACTTAGTTAACTGTCCCCCACAGAAGTCTTTTACAAAACATTGCAAAGAAATCTTTCATCAGTAACAAAAACCTGAAGGCCCTGAATTCAGTCCCCAGCTCTGAAAAAAAGAACCAAAAAAAAAAAAAAAAAAAAAAAAAAAAAGAGTTGCAGTTAGTAGGAAGGTGGACTGGCTGGTTTGTGTGTCAACTTGACACAAGCTGAAGTCATCAGAGAGGAAGGAGCTTCAGTTGTGGAAACGCCTCATGAGATCCAGCTGTGGGGCATTTTCTCAATTGGTGATCAGTGGGGGAGAGCCCCGCCCATGGGGGGTGGTACCATCTCCAGGCTGATGGTTCTGGGATCTATAGAAAATCGTACTGAGCAAGTCAGGGAAGCAAGCCAGTAAGAAGCACCCTCCAGTGACCTCTGTATCGGCTCCTGCCTCCACGTTCCAGCCCTGGCCTTCTCCAATGATGAACTGTGATCTGGAAGTATAAGCCGCCAAATCAACCCTTCCTCTCCTATTTGCTCTTTGGTCATGGTGTTTCGTCGCAGCAACAGAGACCCTGACTAAGAAGATAATGTGATATTTCATTTTTTTTAAATCCTTACTTATTTTTTCATATGAGTACACTGCAGTTGTCTTCAGACACACATTAGAAGAGGGCATCAGATCCCATTACAGATGGTTGTGAGCCACCATGTGGTTACTGGGAATTGGACCCAGGACCTCTGGAAGAGCAGCCAGTGCTCTTAACCACTGAGCCATCTCTCCAGCCGGTGATACTTCATTTTTATGGCTTCCTCTGCATTTTAATAATCAGCACACTGACCGTTCATTTGGTTCCAGCGGAGTGCTCAGTGCTCTCCGAAGGTGTCACTCAGTCCTTAACACATTCTGACAGAGAAGGCAGAGGCTCAGAGAACTGTCTGGTTGGTGGCTAACATAGTGCAGCCATAAGAAATAACATTGCTGGGAGGAATTGTCCAAGAGCGTACTGTGTGAATTTTTTGGATTTGACCAAAGCTTCCTCAAAGATTTGCTGACAGCTCAGTTTTATGTCACGACAATAAGGATTAATGCTTGCTATCTCATTACTTGGAAACCTTCATTTATTAAACAGTAATGTAAGAATTTAATAACAGGAGTAAAACTTGTAAGGAGTGCAAAGAGCTCTTTCTCATGAGGCCTTCTATTCTGTTCATTTACTTTGAGGAAATTCTTGAGGGCACGAGTGATGGCTCAGTGGTTAAGAGCATTGGCTGCTCTTCCAGAGGACCTGGGTTCAATCCCTAGGACCCTACAAGGTGGCTCACGGCTGTCTGTAACTCCAGTCTCAGGGCGTCTGATGTCCTATTCTAGCTTCTGGGGCTTCTTCCTGTATGTGGTGCACAGACATAGCACTCATACACACAAAAGAATAAAATGAAAATTTTTAAAGAAATCTCTTAGGTGCTAGACACCGCTCAGACACTTGGCATGAGTCAGTGAACAAAGGACATGGGTTTGATGTTTTTAAGGAATTTTAAGAGAATTGTTCCAGGCCAGGGAGTCAGCCAATTAAGGAAAGAAAAGCATGAGGAATGGGGGTGTTACTTTGGTAGAGCATGTGCTTAAACATGTGCAAGGCCGGATCTACAACCAGTTCCACAGAGAAGGGAGGATAAAAAGGAGTTTTCTAGAAACTTAAAACACAGTGAGCAGAGGGTTGCCAAGGATATCATGCTTGATCTGATCGTGTTTGAAGTATCCGAGGGGACCAAATGGATGAGCGTTCTGGGCTGGGAAAGCGTATGCAAAAACCTGAGGTGGGAGTGTGCCAGGTGAGGACAGGCCAGGAGACAGGAGATGAAATGGAATCATGTGTGGCTGATGGCTGCTGAGTTTGAAAGGGCCAATTGAGTTGAGAAGCCACTGGCTGGAAAGCTTGCATTTACCAAGCATACTCACCGTAGATCTTTAGATTTGCCTCAGGAAGTAGATCTGTATTAACAGTCTCCCTTGTCTCTTGTGCTGGGATTGAGCCATGAAATATTGCTAGAAGTCAAAAGAGTGAAGGATGAAATCAGAGCATGTCCTCACTCCTGCAGTGCTGTGACCTGAAGTCTTCCCAGTCTTAAATTCAGATCTCCAGTACCTTCTCCAGAGACCCTTACTCTCTCTCAACACCCCTTCCCTTCCCACTTTCAGACCTTTGAGCTGCCAGGACTCAGCAGCTCTGAATCGTAACTTAATAGAGTGCTCAGGTTACTGTCAAGAATCGCATTTGTGTGTGGGGAGGAGGGGTTGGGCTGGAGAAATGGCTCAGCTGTTGAGAGCGTGTGCTGCCTTTCCAGAGGACCTGACTTTGGTTCTTGGCACACACAGGGTGGTTATAACCTGGAACTCCCACTCCAGGGGTATCTGAGGCCTCTGCTCTCCAAGGGCACCCACACTCAGGGGCGAATAACACACACACACACACACACACACACACACACACACACACACACGGAGATTAGGGTGGAGATAAGAGGCAGGGCTTGGGAGGCTATTGCACTGCTCTTGGTGAGAGGTGACAGAGTGTAGTCAGTTTCTTGACAGTTGTGAAGGTCTATCCCTTGATAAGGATTTTGCCAGTGGATGTGATGCGCAAGGGCCTTTTCTGAGTAGATAGCAAGGTGAGGTTGTGCTATTAACGTCCACCCTCATCATTATCCTGCCATTGGAATCACCTTATTGCAAACTTCAAATTACTATGGATAGTCTCAGTCTCAGTGGTGGCCTTGCTAACATTTGTTTCTAACTGCTGTTTGTTTTCAGTTTACCCTTGAACAGAGAAACAGAGAACAAAAACATCTTCCACTTTCCACAGGGTCTCTCAGTCCTGGAACTCACCCTGTCCATTAGGGTGGCCTTGAACTCAGAGATCCACCTGCCTCTGCCTCCTAAGTGTTGAGATTAAAGGTGTGTGCCACTGTCACAGACTGAATCTTCCACTGGAAATGGAAGGGTTGTTTCTGTCAGACAACTCTAAGGGGAATGTGAGATGGTATTATTTAAATGTCAAATCTAGGTAAATCCGAAAGGGAGGGTGAAGTTGGCTATGGTGGTGCATACTCCATAATCCCAGCATTTGGAGGATGAGTCAAGGAAACCATAGTTCAAGGCCAGTTTATGCTACGTTGCAAGACCCTGTTTATAAACAAACAAATAGGGCTGGAGAGATGGCTCAGTGGTTAAGAGCACTGACTGCTCTTCTAGAGGTCCTGAGTTCAATTCCCATCAACCACATGGTGGCTCACAACCATCCGTAATGGGATCTGATGTCCTCTTCTGGTGTGTCTGAAGACAGCTACTGTGTGTGTGTGTGTGTGTGTGTGTGTGTGTGTGTGTGTGTGTGTATTTTTAAAATGTTGTATGTACTTTAATATTAAAAAAAAACATAAATAAGCAAAAAGAAAACTGGGCTGGAAATGTAAGGCTCCTAGGTCTACCAAACAAAAAGAAGTCTACATATTTTTCTGGTTAGGATGAAATACAAGCACTTTTAGACCTTCAGGTGTGTAGCAAAGGATTCAAGTGCCTGTTGAGAAAAATTGCATTTAAATTTAGGTAACCGTGGGCCTTGGGATATAGCTTGGTGGTAGAGCTATATGAGAGGCTGGAAGTTCAACCCCTAGTACTGCGCACGCGTGCGCACGCGCGCACACACACACACACACACACACACACACACACACTCACTGATAACATGAATATTTAAAAAGGAAAGTTTCTCCTCTTTCTGAGTTTTTACCTTGAACTGTCTGAGTCAGAAGAGATTAGCAAGAGAAGCCACACAGAAGGTCATTAACATGCATGCATCTCATGCTGATACCCAGAGAAGTTAGTGACTCTCTAAGAGGTGACTTAGTTCTGATTTGCGCAAGGTCTTTAACTGCAGTGTTGGGAAGCCTGTGACAGGAAGGTGACCTGGAAGAGGGCAGAAATCAGTAGTAAGGTTTGTTGTGCGGATTCACACTGTGCTTTGAGGAAAGGAATCTGGAGTTATCTTTCATGTTGGGAGGAGGGTGGTAGTGGAGGGGAGAGGAGGATTGCCAGAGGAGGTGGAGAAAGATGGAGATGTTCTTTAGAGATGGAAACTTCCTCTTACAAAGGAGCAGCTTCGGCTCTGTTTGCAAAGCTGTGTCTGCTGCTGCTCAAAATAATCAGCTCAAAATAATCCTCACGCCAAAGAGGCTTATGGCCTGCGCTGTGCTTTGTCGCATGGGTTCTGGTCTCCCACAGTCTTCTTTTGGGGTGACATACTCTACTTGCCTATATTCCTCAAATATTAAGTTATTTGTCCAGGAAAATGTTTTGCTTCTTGAACATTAGAGAATTTTTTTGTTATCCTTTCAGTTGAGAAGAGGAATAGTATGGTTGGTGTTTTTAAAAAGTAACATTTATGAATGAAGAAAGTACTTTATCACTTATAAAAGCCTTTTATGGCTTTGGAGATGGTCACACAAGCATAAGGACCTAGGATCAGGTGCCCAACACCCAGGTAAAAGCCCCTACACTGGTGGTACTGAGGCAGGAGGATCCCTGGAGCTCACTGGCCGGCTGTATAACTTCAGGTTGGTGAGCTTCAGGTTCAGTGAGAGACCGTGTCTCAAAAGTAATGTGGAGAGTGGCTGAGGAAGGCACCCAGCACTAACCTCTGACCTCCAAAGGGCTCACAAGAACACACAGGCACACCTTTTGATCTAACAAACATGAGCATGCATCAGAGTCCCTAACGGTTTGTTAAAAACTGGCGGATGGACTCCATCCTCCTAGGCTGAGTATGTAGGTCTGTATTGAGACTACAGAGCTTCCGGTTCTCACTAACTTATCCTGGTTCCCAGCTTCTGGGATTTTAGTTTTCTAGCACAGTTCACATGGGGAGGCCTCTTTCTGGTTTCCCTTTTCATGCTCATGTTTAAAGAGTGTGGGTGAGCCAAAGGCAGGCTCTGGGGTGGAAAGTCTCTTTTGTTCAGCAATATATTCTAGACACCTACAACATAGAGGGAGGATGACAGTATTATTGAAAAAATATTTCTTCTTTTCTTTTCATATGTGCGTAGGTACACATGTGGAGGTCAGAGGTTGGCCACATGCCTTCTTTCTCTGTCATCTTCCACCTCGTTTTAGTCACTGTTCTATGGTTGTGAAGAGACACCATGACCACACAACTCTTATGAAGAAAGCATTTAATTGGGAGCTGGCTCACAGTTTTAGAGGTTTAGTTCATTATCTTCAGTAGAGGGAGCATGGCAGCATGCAGGCAGACACTGGAATAGGGGCTATGAGCTACATCCTGATCCAGAGAGACAGAGAGACAGAGACAGAGAAACAGATAGACTTTGGGCTTGCATTGGCTTTTGAAACCTCAAAGCCCAATTCCAGTAATGCACTTCCTCCAACAAGGCCGCATCTCTTAATCCTTCTAATCTGTTCAAATAGTGCCACTCCCTAAGCATTCAGGTATATGAGCCTTTCTTTTTTAGGACTATTCTTTTTCTTTCTTAAGATTTATTTAGTTTTTGTGAGTACACCATTGCTGTCCTCAGACACTCCAGAAGGCATTGGATCTCATTACAGATGGTTGTGAGCCACCATGTGGTCGCTGGGAATGAACTCAGGACCTCTGGAAGAGCAGTCAGTGTTTTTAACTGCTGAGCCATCTCTCCAGCCCCTTGGGTACCATTCTTCAAACCACCACATGCTATATTTTTTTGCCACTTTGGCTACAGTGGCTGGCTATGTGCTTTTTATCCAGTTCCATAGAGCAGGAGCAATAGATGTACTATGCCTGGCTTTAATGTTGTTGTTGTGGTCACAGACTCAAGTTCTTATGCTTCTGTGGCATAGTCTTTAGGCCATCTCCCCGGCTCCCCAGCCTAAGAAAATATTTTACTGTTTTTTGAGACATGATCTCACAATGTAACCCTGGCTATCCTGGAAGTCACTATGTAGATGAGGTTGGTCTCAAAACCCACAGAGATCCACCTGCCTCTCTCTCCTGAGTGGAATTAAAGGCATGTACCACCACACTACACACTTGGTGAGAATATTTCTTCATAATAAAATATAGGAATAATAATTATTGTTTTCTCATAGTTTATTATAGAATTTTGAGCAAGGTTAAAGAATTTCATGGTGAAAAGCGTATGCTCACCATCTAGATTCTTTTTTTTTAAAATATTTATTTATTTAATGTGTGGGTGAGCACACTGTCACTGTCCTCAGATCTCATTACAGATGGTTGTGAGCCACCATGTGGTTGCTGGGAATTGAACTTGGTACCTCAGGAAGAGCAGTCAGTGCTCTTAACCACTGAGCCATCTCTCCAGCCCCCATCTGGATTCTTATGTTAACATTTAGTTTTACTTTTTTAGGGGGCAGACTGTGGTGAGAGAGTTGAGGGAGGGTCTTGTAGCTTAGGCTGGCCGTAAATTCCTAGGTCTCTGTGTCTGATTCCTGTGTGCCAGAATAACCCTGCTGCTTCTGGGGTCTTTCCCCTTTCCCTTCCCTCTTGTGGCATTGGGGCTGAACTCAAGGCCTACACTCAACACTGACCCAAACTCCCGCTTACCTGTCTTTTATTTTCCATTTGTTTGCCTCACTGGGTATCTCCCACTGCCTGGAACTGGTGATCCTCCCTCCAAGCTTTCCAAGTGCTAGGTTATAGGCACACACCACCATCTCTCTTTAGTGGATTTCAAAGTAAGTAGCAGATGTCAAGACAATTGTTAAACACTCATTAACTGGAGTTTAATATTAACATATAGTTCATGCAAGATGTAATTTATACAGAATGAAATCTGCATACAATCAGAGTAACATTTAAACGTGCACTTAGTTTGGCAGGCGCTCATTCCTTTGTACACAAACCTATGTCAAACCAAAGCATCCCATAATGCTTCTTCCTAGTGACTACTCCCGACCCCAACCCCAAAGGTAACGGATGTCTGGTTTAAAAGAAAAAAAAATTAGCCTTTTCTAGAATTTTATCTTTTCCTAGACATGGTTTCAATGTGTAGTCCTAGATCGCCTAGATAGAACTCACTATGTAGACCAGGTTGGCCTGGAACTCAGAGATCCATCTGTCTCTGTCTCTTGAGAGCTGGTATTTAAGGTGTTTGACGTGCATGTGAGTGTGCGTGCGTGTGTGTGTGTGTGTGTGTGTGTGTGTGGTGTGAGTGTGATATGTGTGTGTGTGTGGTGTGAGTGTGATATGTGTGTGAGTGTGATGTGTATGTTGAGTGTGTGATGTGTGTGTGAGAGTGTGAGTGTGGTGTGCATATGAGTGTGAGAGCTTGTGTGTGACCTGTACTCCTGTGGAGCTCAGAGGATAACTTGTTGGAGTAGGATTTCTCTTTCTGGCTGTTGAGGCAGGATCTCACAGGCTGTGGTTTCTTGCTGCACTGAATTCTCCAGGCTCGTAGGCCAGTGAGCATCCAGGCAATCCCCCTGCCTGCCTCTCTTCTCAAGTACAGATCCATGCCACTGCACCCAGGTTTTTTATGTGAGTTCTGAGAATTGAATTCAGGTTGTCAGGCTTCCGTGGCAAGCACTTTTACCCACTGAAAGACCCTTGCTTGTATGTAGCCAGAATGGCCTTGATTTCATGAGTCTCTTTCCTCACCCTCCCAAATGTGAGTCAAAAGTGCATTTTTGTTGTTTTTCGAGACAGGGTCTCATTATGTAGCCCTGGCTGTCTTGGAACTCACTATGTTGACCAGTCTAGCCCGTAACTCACAGAGATCTGCCTGCTTTTGCCTCCCATGTGCTGGGGTTAAAGCTGTGCGGCACTGTGCCTGGCTAAGGATACATTTTTAAAAGATTCTAAATGATGACTTATGGAGGCAGAACAGGAACTACGTCGAAGATTTTCTTTTAATTATTAGTTAAAGAAAACTGTTAATGTGTTCATTTGGAGAACTGAGAATCTCACCCACTTAGAGTCAGGGAAGGCATGTGATGAATTTATGAATTAATGAAAAGTGTTAGCCAGGTGTGGGGGACTGGAGTCCGTGGGAAGGGATCAGGTTTATTCACAGGCCAGCATCTTCAGAATATGGAGGGGTTATGGACCTCAAAGCTCCATCTCAGGTAATTCAGGGGCACGGAGGGCTAAAGGGAGGAAAAGGCTATGTAGGGGACAGTACTCAGGAAGGCCATGTCCAGTATGGAGCCTTCATCATCCTGGCTCCCTTTCCCTCAGAGGGGACACCTCAGTAGACTGCAGCCTCCTCAGGCGAGTTCCTGTGTTTTCTGAAGTTAAACGTCAGCGTAATGTATATGCTTTTTGTTACTCGGTACACAGGACTAAGGACCAAGGAGAGGCATTGCCTGCTTGGATGGTGTTGGAAGGTCTCAAGGTGTTCTGGGTTCTTAAATCTGGAGTTTTTTTTTTTTTTTTTTTAAATATCTTAGTCATTTAGGTGTGCCTTCTATCCCTCTAATACTGAGTAATACTGAGGAGTCCAGGTGAAAGGGAGGGGCTATCATCCTGGCCAGAGCCACTGGGGAGAAGGTAGCCTTTCTTCCCAAAGGAGAAGGGGGTGCTGCGGAACCCATCTCACCCCCAGGATAGTGATGGCTGTGGATGGGACTGTTTATAGCCCTGTTGGTTTGCTTCTTAAGGTCTTTCACTGTCTTCAGAGTTGTGAAATAGCTGAGGTGTCGAAGACATGGGTGTTTTCTTTTTTTAATATGTGGGCTTACATGTCTATCCATATACGTACATTTTATATACTTAAAACTGTATCTATGTATGATTTTTGTCCTAAAAATTTGCAGGGGTGGGGAGCATTTTGATTCAAGACAAGGTTTCTCTGTGTAGTCTTGGCTGTCCTGGAACTCATTCTGTGGACCAGGTTGGCCTCAAATTCACAGAGATTACCTGCCTCTGCCTCCCAAATGCTGGGATTAATGGTGTGCTACCACCACCCAGCTTTGTCCTGAAGTTTTTAAAGCAATGTGAAGATATTGTCACCTAAGAATGACTTTCTTCTATATAAAGGCAACAACATCATGGCTAAGAAGAAAATAACCTAATTCAGTAGTGCCATCTAATATCCAGTTCATGTTTAATTTCCCCTTTTGTCCAAAGATTTAATAGAAAAATGAAGTATATGCACTTATTTGTATGTACATGGGAGCAAGAACTTGTGCACATGAATCACAGTGTGTTTGTGGAGGTCAGAGGCCAACTTGCAGGGGTCAGTTCCTGCAGTCACGTGGGTCTCAGGGATTGAGCTCAGGTGGTCAGGCTTGGTGGCCTTTACCCAGTGAACCATCTTGCTAGCCTCTGCTTTTCTGTTTTTGTTTTTAATAGCCTTTGGGTATATATTTAAATTGGATCCAATAAAGGCTCACTTATTTGGGGCCATTTTTAAACAGTAAAGAGCCGGGCTCTAGGGAATTAATCTTCTGTGCTGATCCTGGCCTTTCTTGTAATCTTGTCATGTAGCTGTGTTTCTGAAGTAGGTCAAAGACTCTGAGCTCCATCCTTTTCCTGAGAGAAGCCGCTCCTGTTCATTTACATGGCTATGAACGGTGTGCGGTGCTCGGTGCTCTGGGGACACAGCCTCTGGGCCCTTGGTTGTTTAGTCAAAGAAAAGGATCTGTTGCTGTCGGGCTTGAACAGCCTTTCTGTCCTATAGTCTGGTACCTGCCTGTGGGGACTTATGTAGAAAGGAGAGATTAAACAGAACAGTGGGATTAAAAGGAAGCAGGGAAATTAAAGCAAAGGTGAGAGGTCACAGGAGGTACGTGTTTTGGCATCCCTAGGCTCTCTTCTTTCACTGTGTGGAAATCCGTGTATTGAAAGGTTTTGTTGTTGTCGTTTTCTCGATTGTAGACAATGAAACAGTAACAGCAACAACAGCCGATCACATTCAGACCCTCAATATTTCTTTCTTTTTATTTATTTTTGTGAAGTTCTGGGTAATTGAGCCCAAAGCCTCATGTCATGCGTACTAGACAACACCTTTACCATCCAAGCCTAGTTCACCTATGTTTAAGGTGTGTGTGTGGGGGGGGTTGTGTCTTTATGTTGTGTATATGTGCATTTGTGTGTGCGGGTGCCTGTGGGTGAGAGCACCTGTGCGCACTGGGGTGGAGACCCAGTGTCCCATCACTCTCTGCCTTATTTTGAAAATGCTCCATGAACTAGGCAGCCGGCAAGCCATAGTAATGTTCTTGTCACCATCCCATAGCCCTGGGGTGTGTGGGGGATCATGTCCAGCTTGATATGTAGGTGTTGGGATCTGAACTCTGGTCTTCAGGGTTGCACAGCAAGTGATTTTACCCACTGACTCATCTTTCCAAATTGATGATGAAGAAGAAGAAGAAGATGATGATGGTGGTGGTGATGATGATCATTGGCTTTTCAGTTTAACTCTATGTAGTTCTGGCTGTCCTGGAACCTGTTCTGTAGATCAGGCTGGCTTTGAACTTACAGAGAGACCCACCTGCCTCTGCCTCCTGAGTGCTGGGATTAAAGTCATGTATCACCACTGCCTGGCAAATTAAATTATTATTATTATTTTTTTTTTTTTTGGTTCTTTTTTTCGGAGCTGGGGACCGAACCCAGGGCCTTGTGCTTCCTAGGTAAGCGCTCTACCACTGAGCTAAATCCCCAGCCCAAATTAAATTATTTTTAAAACTTTAGATTTACTTTATTTTTCTGTGTATGAGTGTTTTGTTCACATGTATGTCTGTCACCTCATGCCTGCCTGGCTCCTTCTGAAGGTTTCAAAGGGCCTTGGATTCTCTGGAACTGTAGTTGTGGACAGTTGTGAGCCACCATGTAGGTGCCGAGACTCAAACCTGGGACGTCTACAAGGACAAGTGCTCTTAACCACTGAACATCTCTCCAGCCCTGAAACTGAAGACTGTAATGATTTGGTTTTGTTGTTGTTTTTATGTTTTTGAGACAGGGTTTTACCATGTAGCCCCCGCTTTGTGTGAAGCTTCCTATGTAGACCATGCTAGCATTGAACTTGCATCGATCCCTGCCCGGCTTCTTGAGCATTAGAATTACTGGTAGTGACACCATGCATCTTAATAAAGATCTAAAAGGACTTCGTTATGTCTTCTTTCTAATCCTGTCCCACAAAGCACGTTTCTCGTTGCACTGGGGGTTGGAGGTCCCTAAGGCCATGCTTAAGTTTGGGGATTCAGTTTCGGGGATTCGAGGACTCAGCGTATATGTACTCACAGTTAAGTTTACTGAAACAGCGACTCAAGGCAACATCCCAGAATGAAGCTCTGGGGCAAAATCTGGAGGAAAATGGACACTAAGGACACAGCTTCACAGTGTCCTTCCTCACTGGAGTGAAAGAAGAGAACAGTTGTTTTTTTCTTATTTGCATCTCTCTAACTAGGACCCAGTAGACGACCAGGTGACAGAGTGACAGGAGAAAACTAGAAGCTTATTTATTTGATTTTGTTGATGTTGTTTTAATAATTTATTTAATTTTATTTTATGTGCACTGGTGTGAGGGCGTCAGACTCCCTTGAACTAGAGTTACAGACAGTTGTGAATTTGTGGATGCTGGGAATTTACCCTGTGTCCTCTTAACCACCGAGGCACCTCTCCTGCCCCATTTTGTTGTCTTTAAATAGGGCCTTAGTATGTCGCCAAGGCTGGCCTTGCACTTGTGTAGCTGAAGCTGGGTTCAAATGCCCAGCCTCCCTAGTGCCAGCATTCCCAGTCACAAATGGAGCTTTATAAACGTCTGAGCATGCAGGAGTGGCCCAGTGGGGTGGTGAGAACCTGAGGTAAACAAAGGAGTTTACCTGAGCAGTTTGGGCAGGCAGGAGGCCAGGTGTGGGGGGATAGGACTGTGGCACATAGGTCTATCAATGTGTTGCCTCTGTTTCCCTGTGTTGCAGAAACAAATGAGTGAAGGAAAATGGATCTATTTAGTTTGGCCAGAGCTGGGGAGAGAAAGTTCTTTAGATCCTGTCTGCCTTTGATGCAGCAGTGTTAGAGCTTTGTAGAAAAGATGAAAGGACACTTGTGGTGGCTTAACTGTGAGGTGAGGTGGCAGAACCAACGTCTCCCTCCTCGGGCAGGGCCTCCTCCTCCTCCCACCCCAGGCTTCAGCCTGTCCTCTCCCAGCAGAAACGAATGCATTCGTTCATTCCGTTGTCTCAGAGCCCCTGTTTCAGTGCAGTCCCCTCTGTTCCTTGCTCATTCTTCAATCTTGAGGATTTGGGATGCTCTGTTATCTGTTGGAGGCTCGGTGTGAAACATTCTTGAAATTTGACTTGCAGGTGCCTGAAAGAAAGGTCTGCAGCGGAATGCGGCAGCCCCAGTTAGAAGACCCTCACCCTTAGGTCACCTTCATAAGAACCCCTTCTCTGTAACCTCTGGCCTTGTGACTGTCTAATGGGCTGGCACTGGGGACTCCATTTTGACTGACAGTATGCCCCTTGCCTTGGAACAGTTTTTCTCTGAAGACATAGATGCCAAAGCCTTGTGCTTTGCTTTTAATTCTTCCTCCTTGCTGTGATGAGGCTTTGCCCTTTGATCTATGCTGGAGGTTGGGGGTGGGGAGAAGTATGGCAGGCAGGCAAGCAGTGTCAAAGGCCTCATTTTTTGGGTCAAGCATAAGCAATTGTTTAGAAGGGTCTTAGTTTTCCTGGAGTCTCCTGAACTTTTGTGAATGCCGAGTCTCTCTTCAATCAGGATCAATTGATTTATTATAATTGGGGGTAGATAAGACAGATCTCACTAGCCCTGGCTGTCCTGGAACTTACTCTGTAGACCAGGCTATGCTAGAACTCATAGAGCTCTGCCTTCCTCTACCTCCCAGCTCTTGGTATTAAAGGATGTGCCACCAGACTCAGCTAAAGATTTACTGTAGTGCACGCATGCGTGCATGCGTGTGCGTGCATGTGTGTGTGTGTGTGTGTGTGTGTGTGTGTGTGTGTGTATGAGTGTTTGCACACATGCATGCAGGGACCCGAAAAGGACATGGAATATCCAGGGCTAGAGTTATAGGCAGTCATGAGCCACCAAATGTGGTTGCCAGGAAACCCACTTGGGTCCTCTAGAGGAGCAGCAAATGCTATTAACTGCAGAGCTGTCTCTCCAGCCCCTTATCTCTATTTGAAGGCTCAGCTGTAACTATGGCCTCCTGGTGCCTATTAAATACACTGATTCCTAATAGAAAAAGATTTCTTACCTTTTTGTAGCAGAGTATCAACAGACAACAACTAAAAATATCACAAAGACTTCAGAGAACAAAATCAAAGAAAATGTAGCAATTTACAAAAGAATCTAGTTATTTTCACTTAAATAATTGATCAGGACTTATATGGTCAATGTTAATCCTTTTAGCTATTAGAACTAGGAATGCAGAGTGCTTGGCCTTAGCCTATTGTCTGTACTAAAAAAAAATGGTGATTATAATTAAAAACATACACATGCTGTGTACAGTTGCATCTGAAAAGCCATGAAATATAACCAAACTTTAATGATAATTTCATGTTGCATCTGTCATATATAAATATATATGTAAATAGTGAAATACGTATTACAGATGGATATGTTATATTACATTTCATATATCATAACATTTTTTAAAAGAATTATTTATTTTATGTATGTGAGTATACTGTAGCCCTCTTCAGAAGAAGGCTTTGAACTCCATTACAGATGGTTGTGAGCCACCATGTGGTTGCTGGGAATTGAGCTCAGGACCTCTGGAAGAGCAGTCAGTGCTCTTAACTGCAGAGCCATCTCCCCAGTCCCCATAAGAACATTTTCTGCTACATACATATTATAAATATATAATCGAGGGGACTAGAGGGGGAGTTCAGTGGTTAGGAGCATTGGCTGCTCTTCCAGAGAACCTAGGTTTTTAGAACCCACGTGGAAGGTCACAACTGTCTGTGACTATAGTTCTAGGGACCCAACATCTTCTGGCCTTCAAGGGCACTTCATGGAAGTGACATACATGTTGGCAACCCCCCATGCTCCCTACATATTTATACATTTATATATATATGTGTGTGTGTAAAATACATGTGTTTATATGTGAGTCTAAAGAGTATAGAGACTTTAAATCTAATATTGCCTTTTAGTAATTTTTATTACTTATATATTAAATTAGGTATTAAAATAATTAAGCTCTTAATATTGTTGATAAAATATATATTATCTATTAGTAGTGAATGAGTGTTGAGTAGCAATTTTACCATCTCAATAGCTAGAATAGCTTATCTTAGCATGATAAAGTTTACATAGATTTCAAATGGAGCAACACCGAGAAACCATGTAAAATATCTATCCATATAGAGCAGTGGTTCTCAACATTTCTAAGGCTGTGACCCTTTAATACATTTCCCTGTGTTGTATGACCCCACCCATAAATTATCTCACTGCCATTTCATAACCAATTTTGTTACTGTTATGAATTGTAAAATCTGATATGCAGGATATCTGATATGTGACCCCAGTTTTATAGAGAGCTGGCCCGTGACAGGTATCCATTAGAACTTCTAACTTGAACGGTCGGCATCAGTCCACTGCAGACAGCATTGAGTGGAAGGTGCGATTAGGATCCAGAGGTAACTGCAGAGTGTTGGGAATGTTTCTGTTACCTTACCCCGAGCACTATGGCATTTCCCTGTGTTTCCATCAAGGTATTTTAGTGTAGAAGTAAACCTCCATTCTCTTGCTTGGTGTTTGATGTCCATGTGCCCAAGTGGGAGTAGGATGTCTAAGTGGCAGAATTCTAGGGAGACTGTGGATGCCTCTGGTGGCATCTGAAGGTTACATGGATTGGAACTGGCTTGTGCTTGCTAGTGGGTTTGTTTCATTGAGGATTTGTCATCTCAGGTATACAACAGTATGCTACAGGCAGATCTTGATTTTCTGTTCTTGCTGACATGCTGCATGGATATTTCCCCAGATCATTTATGTGCAGCACAGCAGGAACACTGTCTATGTTCCGTTTGTCTGCTGCTTTGCATTAGTCCAAGGGGAGTATTTGGAATGGAGAAAGAACTGTAAGGAATCTAGGACAATGTTCTGCTTTTTTCTAAGTCATATTTGATGTTCACTTTGATCTTTTACTTACAGTATTAAAAATTCTTAACCACATCATCCCTCAAACTAACGTCCAAATAGAGATACCAAAACATATCCTAAAACGAAATATAAATATATTTTAGGGGGCTGCCATTGTAGATGGTTAACATCACTGCTCTCCTCAGTAATGCAAGGAAGCTCTGCACATTTCTCACACTTTAAAACAAAATCTAAATCATAAAACACAATAAATGAGTGACAAAGAGAAAGGAAGGCAGAAAGAGAGGCCGGTGGCTTCTTTGGTGACTTGATTTTCTGAGTGGCTTCATTTTGTGACACTGTGGAGATGTGTGTCTGACAGAGAACCAGATTTTCTAATTCCTTGGCACCTTAGAAGTTATGTCCTTATACATTTCTTAGATGATTTTTATAGTTTTATTTAAACTTCAACTTGACAGTAACATGCAGTCTTTCATAGGAACTGATCGTATTTGGTTGGCAGTTTTGTAGAACAGAGAGAATAAATCTTTCAGGGAGTATAGCTAGGTGGTGAGTGCTGCCTGCCCTGTGCCAGACTCTGGGTTTGATTCCCTGCACAGAAATAAGAGAAAGCATGTATCTCGAGTAGGGGAGGAAAACAAAGCAAAATGCCATCTTGGAAGTTCACCATCTTTATTACCTAGTCATGGACTCTCTCCCTTTCTGCCTGACTACTAGGGAGTCTGTCCACCTCCTAGTCCCTCAGTATCTACCTTCCCTTGTCCCTCTGAGTGACTGGTACTGGGGAGATAAACACCCAAACTGCCTCTCACCACTCAAAAGCCAATGTTTAGTTAAGAGTTGACAGGAAGGAATTAAAGCACCCTGAGAAGGTGAGGAGGAACATTTGTCCCTTAAAAAAGGCCATCTCAGAGAACCTAGGACTGCAGGTGGTCTCTCAGAGGGAAATAAAAGGTACAGGGGGCAGTGAGCAAGAAGGCCAAGGGCTGGGTGTGGCCTTCTTCCTCTTCATCACCACAGCATGACTGTTCTTTTTTCTTAGTCAGTACATTACAATCCCCCTCAATCTCCTAAAACTAGTTCCTGTAATTCTTTAGATGAATTTACTACCTTCTGCAGCTTAAACTTCATAGCAGTGTGCATGCTTACACAGACTTAACACATCAGGAGGGGCAGGACACGTTTGCAGCTACCTGAAGGTCTCCAATCGCTCTGTTCTGTAAATCACAAGAAATATTAGCTGTTCAGAACTCCATCATTTGGGTGTGGCTTCTCTCGAACTTAGGGAGGGAACTCAGGACTCTGTGGAAAGGGGCAGCTATTGTTACCTTTTGGAGAGCATGGATGAAGTTGCTGGAGAAACTTATGTGACACCAGCATGTTTTTATAAACAGGGCAGTCTCTCCTCATCTTTCTCCCTCTCTTCTCGTCTTAATTTTACTAGAATTTTTGGGGTGCGTCATTCAGGGTGTGACCTGCTACTAGAAATCAAAATGCCTTTTTAGAGTTCTTGGTCTTATTAATAAAAGAATTGAGGAATGGCTTCAGGGGAAAAAAGACCCAGGACATCTTTATTAGAGTTTCAAAGAAATGGTCCAGGGCAGACAAAGCTGTAAATCTTAGCAGCTGTCCAGGGGAGGAAAATGGGGGTGGGTTGGGAAGAAAGAGAAAGCCATGCTTTTTAAGCTAGGTTTTTACAAGCAGCCTCATGGTGGAAGGCAGGGGGCTTCAGCAGAAAAATGTGAAAGCCCAGGTTTTGGTGAGTATCCAAAAGAAAGAAAAAGCTTTAAAAAAAAAAAAGTGCTTTTTGGAATAATTTGGAAAAACAGAAGACTTAGCAGAGCCCATGGCATAGTTCCATAAGAAACTATACTGAGAGTTGGGATTCTGGGAAGGGAATCCTTAAATTATTTTTAAAGGGATAACTGTTCCTCCCGTATTTTTAGCATGGCTGAAGATGAATTGGCCTGGTTGAGGGGGGAATGGTCTCCACCAAGTGACTGACAGGCCCACCTGGGTTAAGTCTTACACTTTGGGTAATGCGTATGCGACTTGCGTTCTACTTAACCCAGGCCTCCACAAGGAGGAAGCAGCTTTCCTTTCATGGGCCTCCGCAAGAGCTCCACAGAGCCATGAGCAAGGCTATCGTGACATTCCCATCCCTGAAGAGGTGACCAAATGGGCTGAAACTGGGGAGTAAGTAGTCCCATTTCCACCAGCAAAGACTAGAGAGTCGGTTATGTTTATCAGAAAGGATTAGCGCCTGGACTGGGGTTCTATATCTGTCTGTGTTGGCTAGTTGTTTTTATTAAGCCGTGACTCTGAATGTCTGTGCAGCACAGAGCTGTGCTGAAAACCTTCGGCACTGGACAGAGGTCGAGGTAGAAGAAAGTGGATAGCCTCTCATCTTTATGTTTTCTCTCTTCCATGTCCTGCCACCTCTCAGGCCAAAGTAGAAGAAAAGATCCAGGAGGTCTTCAGTTCTTACAAGTTTAACCACCTCGTACCAAGGTAAGCTGTTCGTTGGAGCTTGGGGGCCTGAGCTTGGGGCCTTGTCATCTGTCCTCGCCTCTACTTAAACATCCTCAACCAGCTGGACTAAACCTCTACGTCCCTGGAATCGGAGATCAGGTGATTGTGAGCCACCTGACGGGGTGCTGGAAGCCAAGCTCATGTCCTGTGGAAGAACAGCAAGTGCTCTTAACTGCAGAGCCATCTCCGGGGCCCCTAGGATAGTTATTTCTGACACTATCCAAATTAAACGCAGGAGACACCAGCTGAACCAATCTGGTTAAGATACTGTATGGTCTGAAGTACCCCCCTGCTTAGCATGTCTACCATCCTTCTCCTCCTCCTTCTCTTCATCCTCCCCCTCACCCTTGCTTTAAGACAGGGTTTCCCTGTGTAGCTCTGGCTGTCCTGGAACTCACTATGTAGACCAGGCTGGCCTTGAACTCTGCCTCCCCGGTGCTGGGATCAAAGGCATGTACCACTTCGCCTGGCTGTCTGCTGACTTCTTAAGAAAGTTTTTAATTTAAGGGGACTTTTTCTTTTTAGACACCTGGTCAGAGTTTATTCCTACAGATGAGGAGGCCGGAGAGGTAGAAATTCATTCTCTTTTCTGCCTTGCAGTGCTGGGGTTTGAACTTGGGGCCTCACATGCACATCACACATCTCCAGCCTAGAAATAACCCTTCTGTGCTTAGTGTTCTGCAACAGTCCTCGGGCCAAGTACATAAAAGTCTGTGACTGGTTCATCAGACAACAGGGCTGACCGCTTTGCATGCCTGCCTGGACTCTCAGGGTGACCCAGGACACTGACCCAAGACAGAGGTCTCCCGGTACTTCTTACTGAAAATCTACATATGCTTCTGCCCTTGTTACCTTTGAGCCTCTGTTCCCTCCCTAATTAGCCAGTGCAAAAAAAAAAAAAAAAAAAAAAAAAAAAAGCAGCTGGAAAAGGACTAGGGAGAAGGTGGAGGCCCTCATCCTTCCCTGGAAAGGCAAGGGGCCTTCCTCTAGCTGCCAGGCTTTGTCTCTGCATTACCCAGAACAGTCCTCAGTCCAAGGAACTTTTCCTTTTGCCTCAAGCCGCAGCTGGAGCTTAGCAAATGACATTATGTCAGCAGCTCGGGAACAGACAGTAAGAGAACCTATGCCACTCTTGCCTCCTCCACACAGACCTGCTCCAGCTTTGCTTCCCAGAGGTAACGGTTGGACTGAAGGGTGTGCCAGCGGGGAAGAGGGCTTTGCTGTTAGCCATTGTGTCTGCAGATGACTCACCTGAGTGGGCTCTGAGTCACTGCTCCTGCCTAGGGCTCTGTGTTCCCACTCGAGGGACATCTGACATTCTCTTCTCATTGCCCATCCTTTGGACTCTGTGCTTCTTAACGAGAGGTGAGGACGGCTGAGAGGCTGCAGTCTGGAAGGGTTTTGGAGAGCGGTGGCAGACTCCACCCCGAATTCATAGATCTTAGGTGTGGGTGGAAAGCAAGTGTTCTTGGGCTTGGAACTTTCTAGAAGCAGAATAGATCAGCTTTCCGGGTTTGTCTCAGGAATCATAGCTTCCCGTTTTTATTTTTCTCTTTTCTTCTTCTCTCCTTTTTTTTTTCTGTTTTCTTTTAAATGTTTTTCTCTTGTATTTCTTTTTTGTTTGTTTTTTCAAGACAGGATTTCTCTGTGTAGCCCTGGGTTTCCTGTTTGTAGACCAGGCTGGCCTCAAATTCACAGAGGTCTGCCTGCCTCTGCCTCCTGAGTGCTGGGGTTAAAGGCGTGTGCCACCGTCACCCAGCACTTTTGTATTTCTTGTTTTAAATTTTGTCATTTTTTGCCTATGAAAATGACTATCTAAAAAAGGGTTTTACAAACTGGAAGTGTATGTATCATGTATATGTCTGGTGCCTGCAGAGGCCGGAAGAAGGTTTTCAGATCTCCTGGCACTGGAATTAGGATGGATGTAAGCCACCATATAGGTGCTAGAAACATGACCTAGGTCCTGTGCAAGAGCAGCCAGTGCTTTCACTGCCGAGCCTTCTCTCTAGCCCAGAACATGAGTGGCTTACAGGATGATTAGCATGTGAATTGATAATAGAAATATTACACAGTTTGGCTGAATAGCTGAGTGTAAAACTCAGGCTATCAGTGTAAAGCCAGAGCTAACTACCACAGAATGAGCTGGGGTCTAAGGATCAGTCTGGGGTATGGTTCATCATGGTAAAGTACTTGCCAGAATGCACCAGGCACTGGCTTCCACACCCAGGACAATCCCTACCCCCAACCACCACCAAGGAAAAAAATCTGAAAATGTATCAAAATTTTAAATTATCATTATAATCTTAACCTTTTGTTAATCAAAATTTAAGTCTTGGCTAGGAGGAACAGTGAAATGTAGAGTATTTGTGTAGAGATATGAGGCCTAGTGTTACACCACAAAACAAAATATAACAACCCCCAAATAACAACAGACCAAAGAAACAAAATCACATCTGAGAGTGTTGACAGCTTGATTCAGGAACGGACTTTCGTGACTCACCGCACGCGTTCCCAGATGTTGGCAGTACACCAACAAGCTGGTGACAGCTTGATTGTATTCCTGAGGTCACTGTGCTATGCTCATCAGCTGTGACACCCTGTCAGGACGGCTGGCTGTGTGCAGGTCCAGGAATGCCCACAGTGGTGCTGAGGCTGGCATTCACTAT
This sequence comes from Rattus norvegicus, assembly GCF_021556685.1. Lineage (NCBI taxonomy): Eukaryota > Metazoa > Chordata > Mammalia > Rodentia > Muridae > Rattus > Rattus norvegicus. The sequence goes on from NC_141539.1 coordinate 101,876,809, forward strand.
GCAGCCTGACCCTGAGCTCCGTCTTGCTCTCTCCACCTCTCAGATGCTGTGATCTCAGATGCCACACTGCATCCTGGTTTCTTACAAAAGTCAGTATTTTCTGTTAGGTCTCAAAGAAACCAGGGATCCATGGATGAGGTGCCTGTTAGCATATCAAAGCAGACTCTGGCCACCAGTCTCTCAGTGGCTCCAAGTGCTTTTGACAGAGACCTGGCTTCTCTCAGTATTTCTGACCCCTGACCCCCTAAACCTCTCCAGGCCCTCAGCTGAGTTGAGCTTCCCTTCCGCCAGCCTCTCTTTCCTGTCTATATAACTCAGCCACTTTGGCGACATGCTGTCTTGGTTCTTCTCTTGGTTCTCTCTGCCCTCTTGGTCTTCTTTTGTCTCTCTTCTTCCTTTCTCCCTTTCCCTGTCGCCCTTTCCTCTCATGCCCAGTCTGTTCTGCTGGCCATGTTCAGTCTGACTCTTCCAGATGCTCGTGGCTGTGCTTTCTTCTGTCTACAGTAACCCTCCCCAGCTGCACCTAGGGGAGCGAGGCCATGCCCTCATTGTCCTCTTCACTTTTGTTCTGGCCATGCAGTAGTCCTTCTAATAAAACCTCATTCCAGGCCTCTCCAAAGCCCTCTTGTTCTGCCCCTTAGGAATGTATACCTTTCTAGTCCAGAACCATGCGTGATTAACCACTTGGCCAGCACAGTCCTTAATGTATACTTTTCTAGTTCATTTGCCTTAATGTGAAACCTAAAATGTATAAACTGTGCAGAATAGACACAGACAGACAGACAGACAGACAGACAGACAGACAGACACACACACACACACACACACACACACACACACACACACACACAGAGTTTAAAATTTTCTCTAGGGCAGAAGTGACCCATGTGCTCCTTAGTGCAGTAAGCTGTGCTAGCAGCTGTGGGTGGTTCTGAAGCCAGCACTGGAGTCCTAGAAACTTGACCTGTGTCTTCTGCGATTCCTGTAGAGAAATCTGAGACTCTGGGAGACATACTTCTTCTTAGTGCTGCGTTTTCTATGCTCAGTGTCTTCTGTGTCACAGTCCACCACAGGACACTCGGGGGAGGTCCAGGTTTGGAGAAGTGTGCTTGATTTCACTCTGTCTTGTCATGAAGCCCTTCAGGGTTTGTCCCCTCATTCAGCACCTGTGTTTAAAGAGTCTCCAAAGAGTCAACCATGTATTCTCTTAGGACCCACAGGATGAGTTGGCTAACTTAGAAGTGTCTAGAATGTTACAGACAGAGGGGACAACACGTGCAAAGTCCTGAGGCCACAAAAAGCAGAACTCAGTGAGGTCATGGGGCGACGTTGGAAGGAGAGGAAGGTACTTGGGGAAGGTCTGGAAGCTGAGTGGGCCTACCTCAGAATATAAGCTGTGTCACTCCGTGGTACACACTTTAAATCCCTTCCAATTCCAGTCCCTAGACACATGAACATGCACACCCGGTGTCCCTCTGTTTGTCACCTGAGTGCCCTTGCCCATTGGTGTTCTGAGTTCTTGCGTCATCCCAACCTCTGCTTTCTTTTCCCCATTCTTGGCTTTGAGGCTGAGCTCTTGGGGGTGGGAGGAGCTTTGGCTTTTAACTTCCTACACACAGAATGAAAGGAGAATGTAGGGGTGTGAGTCAGCTTGGTAACCAAGTTCACCCTGGGTGCTCTGAAACCCAGGGGCGGAATAGGGTCAAGAGGTTGGAAACCCAGGATCAAGATGCCAGCAGGCCTGGTTTCTCCTGAGGCGGGTCTTAGGATTTGCGGTTGGCTGTCTGTCTGTCTGTCTGTGTCCCCACGTAGCCTTTGTTTGTGCTCAGACTCCCTGGAGTCTCCTCTCCTCCCTTGGCTTCTTAGGGCCTTTGTGCATCCTGGGCAAGCGCTGCACGCCGAGCTCCACCCTTGGCATTCGTCCTCTTACTAAAGCACCTGTGTTATTGGGTAGGGCTCCACACCCTTGGGCTCTCATTTGCCCTTAAATTCTTGCTTAAAGGTCTGATTTCTAAACACAGTCACACCGTGGGTTAAGATTTCAGCATTGGCTGTGAAGGGTGGGGGCACAATTTAGCTCATAGTAGCAATTTTTTTTTGGTACAACTTAGTGCAATTTCTGGTTGGCCAAAACAAAACAAAACAATAAAACTGAACAGTTCAACTTAACAATACCTTTATATGCTTATAATTAATGGATAAGAGTGGAAGAAGTAAGACGTTGGTCTGGGGAAATGTCATTGGAAATAATCTCTCTCCACATTCCCTAAGCCTCCTTTTCCTCCAGCATATGAAGCTGAAGTTTCTCTTCAGACAGACTCAGCTAGAAAACAGTCCCCCTCTTTCCAGGGCTCTTGGGCCTGCCCTGCTGTCTGTGGGTGAGGCTCAAGGTTGGAGGGAAGCTCCTCAGGAGGGGGCTCACCTGGGGCTGGCTCTGGTTCTAAGGAGCAGCCTGAGGTAGATGAGAAGGTAATTCCTGGCACTTAGGGTCCAGGCAGTTCTTTCACTTAAGCAAGCCCATTTGTTGCCTTTGGAGGCCAAAAGCTCCGGCCTTGGCGCTCATTGACTTCTTAGTGACTGTTCAGTGCTTGAGAGCATTTCCTTTTGCATTATTTGTGTTGTGTATGTGCATAGGGTGGGTGCTTGGAGGTCGGAAGACAGTTTGAAGGACTCAGTTGTGTCCTTGAACCATGTGGGCTCCAGGGATTGAACTCAGGGCGTCAGGCCAAAGTGCTCTTATGCTGAGCTGTCTCTCTGGGCTGCATTTCTGTACTTTTGAAGGGTTTGTTTAGTTGTTTAACTGAGCTTGGTAAAAATGTCATTCGTGGTGGCACATGTTGATAATCTCAGCAGAGTCAGAGGAAGGATCTCCAAGTTACAGGCCAGTCTGTTCTACAAAACGAATTCCAGGGCTCCATGGAGAATCCCTATCTCAGAAAAACAAAACCAACCAAGCAAACAAACAAAAAACCCAGCCAAAGCCTGGCTTGTGGTACGTGTATGTAACCCCCAGAGCTTGGGGATCTTGGCAAGAAGATCTTAGTTCAGAACCAGCCTGGACTACTTAGGTAAGATCAGTGTAGAGTCCGGATACTGGTAGTGTTTGATTTCACCTGGCCTGGGCGTCTGCCTTCATTAATGGTCTTGCTCATTCTTGTCATAGGCTTGTGCTAGCCTGTGGCTCCATCCTGCTCGGGCTGAGCCAGGACACATGAGCTATTTCAGAAATGTGCTTACCATTTCCCTCCCTCCCTGCTTAGTCTGCTCTGCCCACTGCTGTTTCCCAAACAGTCCCAGCAAGGAAGCCAGGCAAGGTAGCACACACGCATAACAAAAGCCTCCGCTAAGGCAGAGAATTTTGAGTTTGAGGCTAACCTGGGCTAGTGAGACTCCATTTTTATAAAAAAGATCATCAAGAAACACCTAGAAATGTCTGCTAACTGGCTTCACTAAAAATGTTAATACTCCTTGGTCCCAGTCCCTTTATTCATCTCATGAGTTCCCCCAACACCATCACCACAGCAGCCAGGCTGTAGCTCCTGTGCACCGGGCTCCTCATTCCTGGAAAGTCACAGGCTGTCATCCACATGGCTTCCTTGTCTCCTCTTCCCCACTTCAAACTCCAAGATTTGTCTGGATTCACACACCTGCACATCACAACATCTCTGTCTCTGAGGATGTGGAGCCCCCTTTAAAATCCCTTTTACTTGCTTGCTATGGTGTATACGTGCGTACGACACATGGGCAGCACATATCTAGGTAGAGGATGGATGGATCTCGGGTCCTTAGTCTTGGGCTTTAACAGCCCGGGAAGTGGAGACTTTGTGGCCTTGGACATGCAGCCTCCTGCTCCAGCCCCCTGCCCCAGCCTCCTGCCCCAGCCCCCTGCCCCAGCCTCCTGCTCCAGCCCCCTGCCCCAGCCTCCTGCCCCAGCCCCCTGCACCAACCTCCTGCCCTTGTCTCCTGCACCAACCTCCTGCCCCAGCCTCCTGCCCCAGCCCCCTGCCCCAGCCTCCTGCTCCAGCCCCCTGCCCCAGCCTCCTGTACCAACCTCCTGCCCCAGCCTCCTGCCCCAGCCCCCTGTCCCAGCCCCCTGCCCCAGCCTCCTGCCCCAGCCCCCTGCCCCAGCCCCCTGCCCTAGCCCCCTGCCCCAGCCTCCTGTACCAACCTCCTGCCCCAGCCCCCTGCCCCAGCCTCCTGCCCCAGCCCCCTGTCCCAGCCCCCTGCCCCAGCCTCCTGCCCCAGCCCCCTGCCCCAGCCTCCTGCCCCAGCCTCCTGCCCCAGCCCCAGCCCCAGCCTCCTGCCCCAGTGTCATGCATGCTGGCCTCCTGTGCAGGCACACACCATGTTCAGCTTTGTCCCTGTTTAGGAAAGAATAACATTTAATGAAATATAACTCTTACATAATTCATTGAGTTCAAGTGTGGAACTCGTTGGTTTTCGCATATTCACTGAGCAGTATAGCTTATCAAGGTTAATTTTTGAGCATTTCATCACCCCTTAGAAGAACACCCTTACCCACCACCCTCAGCGCCTTCATCCTCCTGAACTCTAGGCAACTAATTAATCTACTTTCTGTCTCTAAGGGTTTTTCCTTTGTGGATATTTCATATAAATGGATCATATAACATGTGGAAATTTGTAAGTGGCTAAGCAGAGCATGTTTTCAGGGTCATCCTTATTGTACTTCAGGCTCCCGTTTGCCCCTTAGGTTTTATTTGTTTTGTTTTAGAAACAAACTCTCAGGATAGGCTGACACTCACTATGAAGTCTGGGCCAGCCTTGGCTTTCTGAGTCCTGGGTTTAGGGCATGGGCTCCAGTGCCCAGCTTTGCTTCAGGGTATTTCTGTTCTCTTTTGTTTTGAGATAGGGCCACACTGTGTAGCCCTGGGTGGCCTGGAACTTGCTATGTAGACCAGGCTAGTCTGGAACTCACAGAGATGTGCCTGCTTCTGCCTCCCAAGTGCTGGGATCAAAGGTGTGCACCACCATACGCAGCCTTCTTTCAGGCTTTAAACAACTCCTTTAATGGACTTCCAGGTTCTGCCCCTCTCCAGTCTGACTTCTCTCTGCCTACTTCTCCCATGTGCTTTGGCTCCAACATCTTAACTAAGTTAAGTTCGGTTTTTGCCTGGCCGTTTCATCTTCTGCTTTTGTCTCAGTACTGTTCTCTGAGCGAGGATATTTCTGACTTCCCCTGCCTTCCTGTGAGCTCAGAGCACTTACCAGGTCAGAGCATCAAGTGGACAGGGCTCTAACTTGCCTTTGCTCGTCTAGGTCCACGAGTGGATCGTAGTTGTGGGGAACAGTCATCCTCCGTGCAAGATGCTCCCTACACAGGAGTCCTGACCATTAGACCCTCTGAAAGAGAAACGAAGTCTGGTCAGTTCCCCTTTCTTCTGGTTTTTGAGACTGAGTCCTATGTAGCTCTGGATGGCCTTGAGCTTGTTATATTGAAGAGGATGGCCTTGAACTCCTGATCATGCTGCCTCCAGCGCTAAGCTTATAGTCCTGTGACTCCCTACCTAGCAACCATTTTCTATGTAGTTTGCTCTGAGCTCTGCCCTGAGCGTTTACAAAGGCCATTGGCCTCTCTGTTGTTGGTCATCTTTTTCTTCAGTCTTCCTGCATCATCTGCTCCTGCTAAATACTTCTTTGTGATTATTCTCTCCTTCCTCATTGCCTGTGGTGTGGCATGACTTGCCCTTGTTCCTGCTTGCTCCTGTCTCCCTTTAAGGATGGTTCTTGCTGTGGTTCTGACCTCCTGCCTTCTTCCGTTTCACCTGTCACCTTGTATAGTAGATAAATATTCCCCTCTCTATGCGTGATCTGGGTTCCTGTCTGTGTCTCACGGCGTCTAAGACCATTTCTGTTGCCTGAACTAGGGGATTTTATTATATGTATCTGTTTAAAGCGTATTTTGGTTAAAGACTCTGGAGACTGGGAAGCTTCCTGCGAGGACCTTTGCCGTTTCAGCGCGGGGCAGAAGGCCAGTGGGTGCCTGGGGAAGAGGCAGAGGGAGGAATTCCCTCGCTTTGTAACATGGGATTCGTGAAAACCCACTTGAGGAAGGCATTACAACCCCTCAATGACTCAATGGACAGTCCTTCATGCTCAGAGACCCCACTGTCTCTAACAGCTTGTGATTTCTTTTTTTCCTGAGGAGGCACTCATTTCATTATGTAGGCTGCCCTTGAGCTTGTGGTCCTCCTGCCTTCTGAGTGCTAGGACTACAACAGGTGGGTACCACCACCATTGCTTTCCTTTTGAGACAGCATTTCTATTCCTGCCTTGGAAGGTTCTTCTGAGATAGAGACCACATTAGTGACCGTGTTCTGAGCACAGAGCAGTGTGCTCTGGAAACCATTGTTTATTGACTCCCTAGAAGAGAGTGCTTCTCCTCCCCGTTTTCCCTGTAGTCAGCAGGCTCAGTGAACGTCTTGACATTCTTTCTGCTTTTCCTTCTCCCATAACCACACAGGCCATCTTTCAACACTAAGCAGGAAGCCCCGCCTCTCTTCGCCCTTGCAGGTGGCTATGGGCCGCATTCCATCTCAAAGCCGGTATTGCTGACCCCAGTGCCACGGGTGTGCCTAGCCCGTGGAATACAAAAAGCATCTTCTGGCCAGCGGGTGGGAGGTGGAATTTTGGGGCCAGAGTAACAGATGCACAGCTAAGGGGTGGGCAGGGGACAAAGTACAGATGTCAGACAAGTGTCTGAGAAGAAATGACTGAAGCCGGGGAGGCGGAAGCAGCAAGGTTCTGAGCGAGGATGTTCACAGCTTGGCCGGTCCTGGATCTGGGTAGACTGTCAGTACCAAGCATCTTGTGCCCAGTGCAGAGCAGACACCTCCATCACAAGGTGTTTCCTCTCAGAACATTTGCCAGAACGGTGTGCAGGCAGCCAGAGAACTCAGCTTGAGCCTCTTTTCCCTGGTGTAGTTGCTTTTTGTACATACTGAAGTTACCAGGTATCCACTTAGCGACTGTGCACAGTGTGCTAACAGGTGTGTGTAAGAATGTGCATGTGCGTGTGTGAGCTTTTAGAAGGGCTTACAGGCTCTTTGTCTTTCCAGGCTCGTTCTGCAGAGGGAGAAGCACTTCCATTATCTGAAAAGAGGCCTTCGACAACTGACAGATGCCTATGAGGTAACCGTTACCTGGGAACTTCCTGTCAAGCACTGGGTGACGTTCCTGTCTGAACACAAAGGCTGCTTGTTTCACCTGTTGCAGATGTGTGCACTGTGCCCGTGGCTCTGGCAGGAACCAGGCTGCTGGTTCAGAAATGACACTACTTACAAAAGGGGCCAAATGAAGTCTTCTCCAGCTAACAGGCAGTGGCACACACCTTTAGTCCCAGCCCTCAGCAGGAGAGAGGAGGGCGAATCTCTGTGAGGTTGAGGCCAGCCTGGTCTACAGAGCAAGTTCCAGGACAGCTAGGGCTACACAAAGAAACAGTCTCAAAAAAACAAAACAAAACAAAACAAAACAAAACAAAACAAAATCTCTTCCAGCTTTGTCAGCCCCTAGATCACTAGAACTATTGGAACATTCTAGATGGGCTAGGGCTTTCCTTCATCATATGATCACAACAGCTTTCTCCAGACTCCCTTTACATATAGATAAAAGTCAGTTACCTTGTCCCCACACCTCGACCCTATAAGCTGATCCAGTCTTGGCCAGAAGACCAGGACTTGAATCCCAGAGGGCACTAAACACAGAGTGAATCTTAAAGCATGATTCTAAGAGCCATGAGATTCATGGAAGAACCTAAGAGCCTTGGTGCAGGTAGAAAAGGCTGTGACCTGCAGAGCTCCCATCCCCCTGCCTCCCTTTACAAAGGATACCTCTGCCTTTAGTTGACTTTTATTTCAGAGTTCTAGATTTGGGGTGTGTGTGTGTGTGTGTGTGTGTGTGTGTGTGTGTGTGTGTAGTGGTTTTCCAAATTTATCATAGGTAATCTGAGTAACACAGCCCACACCCCAAGTCTGGCATTTACTTCTTTTATAACCCAGAGAAAGTCAGTCTCCCTAGACGTTGTTTAGATACGTTAAATGTATAGACCTGTGACTGGCACCACCTGCCCTCCCTGTGGAGCTCGGGATGCTCAGCAGCCATGTTTGACTTGAATTAGGATCAAGGTCTGTGCACAGGTCACCTTCAGAAGCCTTTGCCCAGTCTCCAGACACACTCTTCCTCCTCCAGGTCCTCAACGCCTAACACCTAACAGGCATTATGTCCACATTACCTTGTTCCAGAAAGACAATGGGTAACTTATATGTCTACTTCCTCTTTCTTTAAGATAGTCACGCCAGTCAGTATTCTACATGCCCAGCTCCCCAAGACTCAGAATCACCCCCCGCCCCGACATGCCCCCGTGTATAATGTTTGGGACAAGTAGATACCAAACACTTGCTAAGTCTGTAAATGAGAGTGAATTCAGGAAATGACCTAGAGAGGGGCTGTGTTTCCTTGTCTGCACAGGGAAACCAGCAGCAGTTAATGTCCCTGTGTGTAAGTTTTCTGCAGAAGGGACTTTAGAGTCTTAAGAAGGGTTCCCTTCTGTTCCCTGCTGTCCCTTTGTCACAGATGAAAGCACCCTTCATTGCTGAGTGTTGTCCAAAGCTAGGGAGCCTCCTCCTCCCCTCACTAGGCTTCAGGAACTAAGACAGATGTAGCCTTGTCACAGGATCTTGGGCCGATTGAATAAAGGGTGTGTTTTCTCTTGGTCCCTCTCAGTGTCTGGATGCCAGCCGCCCCTGGCTCTGCTACTGGATCCTGCACAGCTTGGAGCTCCTCGACGAACCCATCCCCCAAATAGTGGCTACAGAGTGAGTTCTGGCTTTGGGGAACCTGGGGTGTCCTCTGGAATCACATCCTGGATTTGAAATTTTTTTTATTTGTTTTATTTGATGTAAATGGGGACGGAAAGGAGTTATAAAGAAACCCTTGCCCTTCCCCTGACCTCTAGCAACTTCCGGAAACGCCTCCACTCAGAAACCCTGCTGTAAGCTGGTGGGTAGAACAACTCTTTGAACTTCTAGAGGAGGTCTATGCTTGCTCAAGTGCTCTCCCTCTCCCTCTCCCTCTCCCTCTCTCTCTCTCTCTCTCTCTCTCTCTCTCTCTCTCTCCCCCCCCCCTCCCCCCCACCATAGTTTTAAGACAAGGTCTCTACAGATGGTGGTGGTACAGGCCTTTTAATCCCAGCTCTTGGAGGTAGATTTTTTGTGAGCTCAAGGCCAGCCTGAGCCCCTCCAGGGCTACATGGAGAAACCTTGTCTTAACAAAACAGAACAAAACCAACCAAACAACCAAACAACCAACCAACCAAACAAACAAATAAACAAAAAACCCAAAACCAACCAACCAAAAACCCAGTTTACTCACACAAGGTCTCTGTGTAGCCCTAGCTGCTTTGAACTCACTCTATAAATCAAGCTGACCTCAAACTCACAGTGACCAACCTGCCTCCCATGTGCTCTGGCTTTGATCTTTGAGAACAAGTCCTCACCATCACTTGTGATGAAACACCATGGAAAGCATATACCACTCTGAATCAAAACACTCTTACCTCCCTTAAATACCGCTGTGGAGGTGTAAGGGCGGGCGACAGGCCAGCTCTCCACAGGACTAGATGGGTAACTGCCTTGGGTACCAGGGCCATGTGAGATCACAGTCTCACTGACCTCGGACTGATGACAAGACACGTAAGCAGCTTAGGTATCCCACACTGCTGGTGTAGGTAGCACTGATAATCGTGCTCATCACTGGTTGTATCTTAAGAAAAACGAACACCAAAACCGACCATGCTGCCAACCTTGGAAATACCAGCGATAGGAAAGGACGCCAGGAATTGAACCTAAGGGGTTTATGGAGAGCATATCTTCTTGTCTGTGTGCCTTCACTCCCTCATACCCCGGGGGGGTGGGGTGGGAGGTGAGGGAGTGGGGGTGTGTGGGGGGTGGAGGGTGGGATGCAAGCACCCTGAACCAGGTTTGTTTTTCCACACCAGAAGGCAGCAGCTATGCCAAGACTCGGGAAGGCTCGCTGTAGACCCCTTCCAGTCCCAGAGTCCCTGCCTTGGTCACATTGTCAGGTCAAAAGAACAGAACTTACATTGTCTCATTCATTCTCTCTTAACAATAACCTCTCATTCTTGCCTTCCTGGGAAGGGTGTCTTGTGATGAATGTGGATGGAGAAGATAATAAAGAATTAAGTTGTTAACCCTTAGAATTCATATTTCTGTGGCAGAGGGAAATATGCATTGTTTTTATAAATAATCCAGACATTGCAACAAGCCTGCTTGCTTCCAGCTCTGGAAGTAGAGCTGGACACAGTTTCTGCAGTGACAGGAATTCAATTGTCAAAATAAAGGGCCGGGTGTTTTTGAAATACCAGTTGGGGGCTGAGGGTTGTTGGGGAAGCCCCCCACCAATGCCTACACTGTCAGGATGTATGCTATGAGAGAAGGGGGTGGGAAGGAGGAGTTTGTGAAAGACCCATGGAGGCCTGAGAGGGGACACAGAACATGTGGGGTGCAGAAAGGATGGGGGCTCCTCAGCGGGAGCTCATCAGCAGTTTCTTCTATTTTCCTAGGTTGCACAGAAGGTTCTTTTCCAGGGCCACTGATCTGAGGAAGTCAGTGTCAGTCGATTTTGTGGCGGTGTCAGATGGGAAGAGGGGCCGTGAGATGGCTCCTCAGGCATCTGCCCTGAAGTCCAACGGCCTGAGTCTGACCCTGGGCACACATGGTAGAGGAGAGTTCTAGATGGGAGGAGAGGCCTCTTCAAAGGGCTTGCCACAGTGAACAGCGTCAGTACAAAGGGATGCTTTAAATTTTACTTAAAGTAGCTGGGCATGGTGGTAAACACCTTTAATCAGCTAGGTGGATCTCAAAGTTCGAGGCTAGCCTGGTCTACATAGGAAGTTCAGGCTAACCAAAGCTATATAGTTGGCCCTTATTTTCCTTTCCACCCTAAAAGTGGGTATTTTGAAAATAGTCAAATTGTCTCAATTTCAAGAACCATTTTAATAATCAATGGCCAAGAAGATATTTAATTCATAGTTCTTCTGAGCATTGATTTGATAAACCTGGTCTTTATTTTTTAATTTATCATCAGTTTTGGAGACAGATCTTACTTTGTAGACAGAAACTCACTATGTAGCCCAGGCTGGCCTCAAACTCATGGTGTCCTGCTTCACTTCTCAGTGCTGGGATTTTAGGCCTAAGCTACCATACCTGAGTTGCGTTAATGAACTTTAAAGTCCGGCTTCTGCTTCTCAATATGAGAATGAGTCTAGGGCCTTATGCATGCTGGGTAAGTGTCCTACCATTAGGTTGTAGCCCATGGCTTGATTTAATGAAGGAGAGAGAGAGAGAATATGTGTGTGTGTGTGTGTGTGTGTGTGTGTGTGTGTGTGTGTGTGTGTGTGTGTGTGTGTGTGAGAGAGAGAGAGAGAGAGAGAGAGAGAGATATGCAGGCAGGCAGACAGACAGACATGTGTTCCCACACCCAGGTCTCACACAGCAAGTGCTCTTACCACCCCTCAGACATCTTAACGTATGTATTTTTTTTATCTTGTTACTTTTGTTGTATGTGTGTTGTACGATGTACACATCACTGGTGTGGGCATGCGTGTACCACGGTGTACATGCGGAAGCCAGAAGACAGCTTTCAGTAGGTGTTCAGACAGCTTCTGAGGCTCAGCGTACTCCAGGCTGGTTGGCTCAGGAGCTCCCAGTGACCCTGCGCCCACCTCCCAGCTCCATGTAGGAGTGCTGGGATGGTGGGTTTGAATCCTTATATCCAGCTTTTCACTGTCAGTCTGTGTGCCAAGTGCTTTTACACCCTGAACTTTCTTGGTGGCCTCAATTTAATGAACTTTTAAGTGCCTTAGGCTTCCCTGCACTGTGCTCCCTTTGGTTTTGTCCTAAGTAGCAGTTAATTGACAGTCCAGATAGTGCTGTGGTCAGGACCTGGGAGTGCTGACTGGAAAGAGATAACGATTTTTGTTAGCTCCGGAGACATCGTACTGGTTTTTATAAAAACGTAAGGATTGCTTTTCAGACTGCCTGGACTAGGATGATGTCTCCATTTATCTGTTTTATTTTTAGGTTTATCCTTTTGTTCACTGTTGTGCTCAATATCAATTCCCTATATCTCAAAAGACATCATTTATTTGTTTGTTTGTTTGTTTGTTTGTAGACAGGGTCTCTATGTTGTACTGGCTGTCCTAGAGCTCATTCAATAGAGCAAGCTGGCTGTGAACTCATAGAGATAGATAGGCCCACCTTCTCTGCCCCCCCCCAAGAGCTGAGATCAAGGACATGTGCTTGAAATATGCATTTTAAAAATTATTTTTAGGAAAATAAAAATCAGGGCCAGAGAGATAACTTAGCCATTAAAGGCCAAGGGTCATAACCAGAACCTCAAGAGAAATGACAGTCACAGTCCATATGCTATCAGGACTTGCAGTTGAAGATGTAGAGCCTTGTGGGGTTTTTTAGTATAAATTTTTTATTTTTTGAAATAATTCTTAAGTTTTTAAAATTAAAATGTAATTACACCATTTACCCTTCCCTTTCCTCACCCCTCTGTGTCTCTCCCCTCACCTCCCCGTGGTGTCTCTCCCCTCTCAGATTTGCAGCCCCCTTTCATTTATCTTATACAAGGAAAGGGACCACTTTGAAATGTGGTCTGTTTCCCCAGGTGACCTTGCAGGTGGGGCTCCAGCTCTGGGGTTTGGGCTTTTCCCCGCCCACATCCTGGTGTCACACACAGCCTACACTGCACATGGGTTTGTCTCCTTTTCCTATTAGGTTCTCTCTCCAGCTTATTTGTTTAGGAAATAACATGTATCGGGTTCCCTCTAGTGGACAGAATCACTTTTGTTAACTTTCTGCCAGCAAGGTCACAAGCCTTTATTATTGCAGGTGCCTCAAGGAAAATAAAGTCAGAGGTGGGAATCTCCTAAGAGATTACACATAAAATTATATGTGTGCTTACGTAAAACGAATGAATGAGTATGTGTTTTGGAGCAGACACTTGCTTGGCTTGGCATTGAAGGAACTACATTAATGTGATTCCCATGCTCAGCTACTAACACCTACTTTAATGAACCACACAGAGCAAAGTGAGAACCACAGGGACCCTGTTGCACTGTTAAACTGAGGCTTTTAAGTCCAGGATGTAGTTCTATGATAGAGTACTTGCCTAGCATGCAGAAAGCCCTGGTTCAATCCAGTGTTGCATAAACTGGATGTGGTGGTGCATATCTGTAATCGTAGTCCTGAGGAGATGTGTGCAGAAGGATCAGAAATTTAATGTTATCCTTGGCTACGTAAGTCTGAGGCCAACCTGGGCTACAAGAGACACTATTCTGCAAGAATGACCTGAACTTCTGATCTATCTCCCTTTACCTTTGAAATGTGAGGATTACAGGCATGGCCACCACGTCATTTTTATATGCTGCTAGAGAGCTTTATCTGCTAAGCAAGCTCTCTACCAAGTGAGCTGCAACCCCAACCCCATCCTTTCAGTGATAACATCATATCCGATAGTCTGGGAACTTTTCTGGGCCAGGTTCTATTGGCATCTAATGGGCACAGACCAAGGAAGCTAATTAACTTTGTAAGTCTCAAAACAAAACTGACTGTGACAGTTGTGCCAATGTGGAGAACCCCTGTTCTACATAGCCCACTCTAAAACTTCACCGTGCTTTCCAAACAGCTGCTGTCTGGATGTGCTTAGCAAAGACTGTGGGTAGCTCTGGCCTCTGTTCATGACTGGGCTCCACCTAACTGAGGCTGTGCCCCCGAGTTACCGTGAGATACAGCTGTTTTGTAGAATAAGCTCTGAGGAATCATTACTGGGAGAAGCCAGCTATCCACCCAGAAGCTCCTCCTCCTAAGCCATTCTGTTCACAGGTGACTGTATTACCTTCCAAACTGCAGTCTTCCTTGAAACTCGTTCTAGGCCTGAAGTCTCTGTGGTAACCTGTTCTGGTGCTGAAGTTTTGTTTTGCTTTATTGTTTGTTGTTGTTGTTGTTACTGTGCTGGAAATTGTACCCTGGCCTTTGTGCTTGCTACCACCACACCACACATCACAAGAGCAGACTTTTTTTTTCTTAAGGTTTATTTATTTTTATGTGTGTTGGTATTCTGTTTGCAATCCTGTGAGAGTATCAGGTCCTCTGGAACCAGTTACAGATAGTTGTGAGCTGCCATGTGGGTGTGGGAATTGAACCAGGGTCCTCTAGAAGAACAGTCAGCGCTCGTAACTGCTCAGCCATCTCTCCAGCCCCAGAAATGTTTTTAAAATCCAATCTAAGCTGTTCTTACTACAGACAAGCCCTGCTTTTTGTTATTTACTAGAGTTTGAACTAAGAAGAGAGTAGCAGGGCATCCTCTTCACTGTGTCTGTCCATAATTTTATCCTTTTAATAGTTTGTTCCCTTTCCAGCTTTAGTATTTGGTTTTTAAAATGTTAGCTATTTTTATCAGTATAATCTGAACTTTCTCTTGGTTGGAAAAATGAGGGTAGGGCCAGGTGCAGTTCTTAGGGGTGCTGTGCTGACATCTTTAACAGGAGCACTTGATGATTATCCTAGTCACCAGTGCCCCCCTGCTGGGCAGTCCTGTCTGCCCTCTGAGCTTGTATTTACATGGTTCCCCTCCCCCAGCACTGACCCCCAGTGTACTGTTTGCTAGTTGTGCCTACTTCGTTTGTTTTATTCTTACTGGGTTCTGATTTCTTTTCCTGCTTGGCTCACATTATTTACATATTTTTTAATCCTTCGTTGTTCCCATTGGCGACACCTTTGTTCTGAGTTTAGATTAGTCAAACCGTTACAGGAAGTCCAGGGAGACCAATTTGAGACCAATAGGGTCAGTGCGGTAGCTCAGTGACTAAAGGCATTTAGCACAGAAGCCTGATGACCTGAGTCTGACCCCCTGGACCCCTGTGAAGTTGGGAGAACCAAGTGCACAGAGATGTCCTCTGCCTTCCACACGTCTGGTGGACATCACACACACACACACATACCACTTCAACTGTAACAAGTGTTAAGTTGTTAAACTCTGATAAATGTCTGATGGACACCATATACTCACTTACTTAAACTTAAATGAAATTGAATTTAAAAACTAAGGCCAAAATGCTCTTCCCTTGAACTTGATTCTCTTAGAAGTTTTACATTCTCTGTAGTGGTTGAATGGCAGAGAAGCATTATTCAATAGAATGTCCCACAGTGATGGAGAGATTCTGTGGCTTATGTGTGACCCAGTATCATCACCACTAGCTAAACATAGTCACTGAGCACTGGGAAGGTGGCTTGTTAGACTGAGGAACTAAATTTTCTATTTTAATTAGTTTGAGTTAAGATTTAAGTTGCCCCCTGGTGATTAAGGTAGCCTGTTGGACAGGACAGGTATTTTTCATTGATCTTCACAAGGTGCTTCTCAGGTCAGCAGTATCGTTGTTACCCCAGGACCTGTCAGAAGAACAGTCAGCGGAATGTGGGGGCTCATGGTAATTTCAGTACTTAGGAGTCTGAAGCAGGAGGATTGCTTCAAGCTCAAGGCTAATTTGGCCCATGTAGTGAGTTGCAGGCCAGCCTGGGGTATACACCCTTTAAACAAAACTAAAGTGGACATGGTAGTGCACACCATTAATCCCGGCACCCAGAGGGCAGAGGCAGGCTGATCTCTGTGAGTTCAAAGCTAGCCTGGACTATATAGTGAACAGAGGCCATCTGGAGTTACATGGTAAGACCTGTTTTAAAACAAAACGAAACAAAACACAAAACCAACACATAGACCAAACAAGACGAAACCAAAGATCCACAGGTAACCGTACACATTTAAGCATAAGAAAGAATGGGATTTGGGTGAGCATTGGAGTCATGTGGAGAATTAAAAAACCTGCCACCTGCCTCTGCCCTCCACGACTCACATTTAAGTGGTACTAGACATGTGTTAGTTGTTGGGTTTTTGGTTCTTTTTTGTAAATATTCTCTGAAGTAATTTTAATGGTGCAGCAAAGATGGTTGGTGTGCAGCATTGTGCGAGCCATCTGAGCCACTGGTAACGGTGGACTCTTCAGCCTCAGGAAGCCCAGGTCTTTGTTCCTCCACTGATTCCAGTCCATGCGGTTTGGGTTTGAAAATCCTTCATCTACGAGAGGGTTTTCCACTGTTCTGGTCATTGATATGTGTAGAAAATATTCCTGGAACTTCTACCCCACCTTTGACCATTCAGTTCCTGGAATAAAGAAAGACCTTTATAGCACTAAAGCTGGGCAGATATCTGTCCTTTATGTTATTAAAATCTATTTCCTATCCATAAGCCTGAGTTATGTTTCATCTGGGCAGCTCTTAACTCCCAACTGGCAGCCCTCATGGCTGTGCTTCCTTGACTCCTAACCCATGGTGTCTTCCTCCTCTCTCCACCTTCTCTCTCTTTGACCTAGGCAAGCCCAGGGACACCAAGCCCCGCCCACCTCAATTCTGCCCAGCTATAGGCTGTAGGCATCTTTATTCACCAATCAGAAATAACTTGAGGGGAAGGTCATATAGCATCACTTGGGTCTCTGTGCAGATGCTCTGTCTTGGGGGCAACCATGTTTTGGGGGCCGCACTTGGCATTACATACAATACGTAGCAACAGACCAAACCGATGTGTATGCTGGGATGCAAAGCTCTCTGCTACCCCATGTAACCTTGATCTGCATCTGTGTCTGACCCCCTTGTGCCTGTGGCATATCAGAACGAATGCTTTTGTGAAAACTTTCTTTTCATAAAGGGTCAGTTTTGGTGTTTACTCAAAGCTTTCTGGTTGCTATTTTTTATTATTGATGAATTTTTGGTCTTTAAGTGTCTCTCCCCTTTCTGATAGGTCAGAGTATGTTAATATTTTGGTTTTTCAAAGTTGCTAAGAAATCTGCTAATGACAGCTTGTCACTCGAGTTTGTTGTGTGTTCCTTGAGTTGCAAGTTGAATAGCCTGAGGATCAGAATGTTCTGTGGTGTGGAGGGGTGAGGCACAAGGGAAGCCCCACCTCCAGTTTCCTCATTCAACCTCACAGCAGTGAGCTGAGGAATGTTGGCACTGAGCCAGGACAGCAAGGCGTCTGGAACATTCAGGTCCCCACTCCTTCCAGACTTCGGGCGACTGGGTCAGGGGTGTTACCTTTCATTGCAGTACTCTACCTAAGAGCTGGGGAAGGAACAGATACTAGGCGACTGTTTTTGGTTTCTGAACTTCCTACATAGTTCAGGCTAGCCTCAAATTTGCAGCGGCTAGGTACAGTGGAGCACGTGAGTACTTGGAGCACTTGGAGAAGTGAGGCTTCTAAGATGGAGGCTAGACCGGGCTGCATATGGTCCTCTCTCTCAAAAGACCGAACGAAGAAGCGCTTCGTGATGTTGAGCTTAGATTTGTTTTTATGTCTCTTGTATGTTTGTGCAGTACATATATTTTAAGTGTATGAGTTTCTTGTATGTCTTACATGTCTACACCCTGTGTCTGAAGCCAGAAGAGGGCATCGGATCCCCTGGAACTGGGGTGACAGATGGTTGTAAGCAGCAGTGTGGGCGCTGGGGATTGAACCCGGGTCCTCTGCAGGAGCAGCACATGCCTTGCCTAAAGTACTGTGCCACCTCCCTCTGATGAGCTTTATTTCAGTTAAAACCCTTCATTCTTACGTATAGGAAGGTTCTGGATATTCTGTAAGAATTGGCCACGGCTTGGATATAAAAGGAGCAAATTCCACTCATAAAAATTTTTCTCAAAAATATACTCTAGAATTGTTTACTTTTCTGACTATAAACTCTAGTTTCAATCCTTGTGTTACCTACAACAAGATTTTAGTTATAAGGAGAAGCAAAAAGAATTGTCTTATCCTCTGAAGACTGAAACAACCAGTCTGTTGCTGTACCTGTCTACATAACGGAATCTGAACTCAAAAGTAACAGTGTGACGATCACGCCAGTAATCATGGCTCATGGGAGACTGCAGCCAACTGACTGCTGAGGGCATGGCCACAGTGAACTGTAGAGAGAGACCCTGTCTCAAAAAACAAACAAAGCAGACCACAAAACAGAGGCCTGGTGATGAATCTTAGTGGTTAGAGCACCTCATAAACCACATCTGTCATCTGAGTACTTCAGGGGTGAAGGTGGACAGGCGGGGGGGGGGGCAGAGTGTGAGGGGAGAGAGGTGTCAGAACTTCAAGGTCAGTCTCAGCTCCATAGCAAGCTGGAGGTAGCCTGGGACACATGAGAACTTGTCTCCAGAGGATGTGTGCTGTGGGGAAGGAGAAATGAACATATGCCTCTGTGGGAATCAGCCTTATGTCTCGGGAAGCACTAACGGGTTAAAATAGACATAATGCCTATATTTATGTACGTGTGTAAGTCATAAAACCGGAAAGGTCATACAAAGGAAGGAAGATCGTGAAAGAGAAAGGGAAAGTTAATAATGGAGCACATGACTAAAACAGAAGGGGTGCTGTCTGGGTGAAGGGAGGAACGCAGGCAGACGGGAGGGAGGGTAGCGGGAAAGGATGGATTGGAACAGTCTCAGATGCATAAGCTCAGATGCCATGACCAAACCCAGCACGCTGTGTGCTAACTTCCAAAAATTAATTGACAAGCAGACTGTAAAGTTTTTATGTAACTACTTCTGTGTTGGAACATATCCTTTAGGACAACTGAAGCCATGCTTCTCGTCATTCATATTTGGCTCACAATAAACTGTTTCTCATTTTAAAAAAAGGAAAGAAAGGAAGAAAAGAAAACAAATAATAAATGAGATAAAACAGCCCAGAAAGAAGGCCTTGACCACTAGAAGGACAGAGACTTGCCAGGAGGTCTCCTGGGTAGAGACTCTCCCTGAGGAGAAGGTTGTGACGAAGGAGAGATGCTATACTTGGCCTTCCTAACTCGGTCCGTCCTGGAACGGTCTTTCCTGAAAGCTGTGCAAAGCCCTGTGAGTGAAGGCTCCTAATTTCACCTGATGCCATGCCCAGCAGCAGACCCTCAGGAACAGGTTCTCTCTGTGAGGGAACTGGAGCGTCTGTAGGTTAGCTGGAAAGATTCAGGGGTGGTGAAGGCAGTGAGTCAGCCTTAGTTACCTTTTTGTCACAGTGATAAAATGCCCCGGCAAAGCTCTTTCAGCCGCTGCCTTTCCTCCAGTGCTGTAATGGTGCTCATGTATGTCCTGCTGATGCTCTCAAAACATCAACAGTGCTGAAGAGACAAACCCTGGGCCCTTATCAGGCCGTGCTCCATAGCTGTTGTCAGAACTGGGAAATCATTGTAACCTCACAACCAGGTTCAACAAGTGTGGGGCAACCAGCCCAGGTTTGATGTGCGATTCAAAGATTCAAAGACCTAGAAAATCGGCCAGACAATCCTGTCAATTCAGTTCCATTGTATTCGTCACCTCAGATGGCATCATGGGCCACAAAGAAGCAAGACAAAAGCACACAAGACGGGAAAACCCTGTGGTCCTTTTCCTAGGGTTGTTATAGATATAAACAAGATGCCCGAGTGGCAAACATAAAATGAAAGAAGAGGAGAAAAATCAGTTTACAGGTGAAAGTGAAAGTGGGTTGTTTACAGCCACAGGGGTACGGAGTTCACCATGGCAGGGAACATACAGTGCAGGGGCAGGAAGCTGGCTTTGCGTGTACGCTCAGAAGAGAGTGCGCAGGAAGTAGGCCTTGTTCTAGATCTACCCGAGTCCTAGCTTCCTGTGAGGGTCTGCCTCCTCCACAAGCAACACCAGCAGCTGGGGGACCAAATCTCAACTGAGCGATCCTACGATCCTACGATCCTACAGGTGTTAGCGTTTCACACCAGACCCCCAGCAGTGCTGTCTTGAGCTTCTGCTCTCCCATCCTCCCAACAGTGGAGCGGGCTGCACTGAAAACTCGCCCCTTGCTGGTGGTGGGAACAGAAGGATGTTGTCTGAGAGGGCTCAGGTGAGAAAGTGTGCTTGTGGGCTGAGGTCTAGTAATGCATCTAGAGCTGTGACTAGCATGGTGAGCAGCAGTTACGCCCTGAGCTAGGGGCAGAATCCAAGGGCCCTTGGAGGAGACTACTGCTCCAGACCCAGGTGACAGGTTACTGAAACATAGGAGAAAGGTTTGGTCAGGAAGCATGAAACTCAGCACCAGGCTGCCAAAGATGTCCCCCCAGCCTCGAGGTGTTTGCTCTATGGCAAGTCAGATGCTTAAACAGAAGATTCAGGAGTGTGCACAAAACGGACGGTAGCCAGGTGGAGAGTTAAGTCTTTTGGGGGATTGTAATCAAGTGGCAAGGGGGGATGTTCACCCCTTTAAAGGTAGGAGAATGCATAAGGAAAGGTTGGAATCTGAAAGGGATTTAGTGTTGGGAAATTAATGCTGTCTAACTTTGTTTCCCCCTTGGTCATGCATCTAGTGTGTGTCAGTTCTTGGAGCTGTGTCAGAGTCCAGACGGTGGCTTTGGAGGGGGCCCTGGTCAGTACCCACACCTCGCTCCCACGTATGCAGCTGTCAACGCGCTATGCATCATTGGCACGGAGGAAGCCTACAACGTCATTAACAGGTGATGCTGCGGGCCGCAGTGGGGAGGCTCCAGGAGGGTCCACTGCTGTTTGGCACTGACCATTGCCCTTTCTGCCCTCTCCCTGCTCTCAGAGAGAAGCTCCTTCAGTACTTGTACTCCCTAAAGCAACCGGATGGCTCTTTTCTCATGCACGTCGGAGGAGAGGTGGATGTAAGGTGAGTGGGACGGTTGCATCCATGGCTTCTAAAACGTACCTATTCTTAGAGCTGCTAAGCCTCAGAAACATGGCAAAGTGCTGCTTCATCCCATATGCCGATGTGCAAATGTTGTGTCCCTGGCACAGTGTCACGGTCATTGCTAATAGGACACTAATGTCCTAGGGTGTCACTGTCTCTCGGCTTCTTTCATGAAATGTCAGAATATGAGTTGGATAAAAATAAAATGCTTTTGATTTAGAAATACGAGATACATTTGTTTGGTGTAAAATAGTTTACTGTAAGTAATTCCATAGTGTAACATAAGCTTTCACCTCTCTTGGCGAAACAAGTGTACAGTACCTCTGTAAATCCTGTCTGGCTACATTTGGTGAAACCCCGAGGGTGCTGAACACCCAAGGCCCATGAGGGTTCCTCGTGGGGTGCAGAGGTCCTTGTGGGCCAGTACACTGAAGAACTGCAGCGGGCTTGAACCAACTGATGGGCACCGTCGGTGTCTGCTGGCTCGATCCTCGGATCTTACTCTAGAAGTATATCTGGCTAGGTATGGTGGTGTGTGATCTCGGCCCTTGGGAAGTGGAGGCAGGGGGATCAAGAGGTCACTGTCATTCTTGGCTATATAATGATTTCAAGGCTAACCTGGGCTACATGACCCTGTGGATTAAAAAGAAGAAAAGGGAAAATAGATATACAGATATACTAGTTACCCCAGCTAGTAGATTCCTGACCTGTGGGCAGCCCATCAAAGGAGTTTACTAAATAAGTAATTTCTTAAATGCAGTGGATCACTGAGATTGTATATTATTTAGTCTAGGAAAAATACATTTTGGGGAGGAGGTGAAATTTTTATGTCAAAATGATAGCGCTATTGTGTGTGTGTGTGTGTGTGTGTGTGTGTGTGTGTGTGTGTGTGTGTTGTTTTGTGACAGGGTCTCACTGTGTAGCCCTGGATGGCTTGGAACTCATTGTGTAGACCAGGCTAGTCTTGAACTCATTCAGAGATCCTCCTGTCTCCCCCAAGTGTCTGGCCTCACCGCGGGTTCTTGAGCACGTTCTTCACAGTGGCGTGCTAGCTGTGTAGCTTTTGGGTTAAGTGTTTTGGCATGGCTAGCATGGTATCTGGCTCACAGGTAAAGGCATTCACAGCACAGGCTTGACAATCTAAGTTTGGTCCTGGTAGAAGGAGAGAGCAGAGAACACAGAATTGCCCTCTGACCGCCACACGTGTGCTGTAGTAGGTGTACCCCCACCTGCCATCCTAGACGCATGATGATGATGGTGGTGGTGATGATGGTGATGGTGATTTTTAAACAGTCTTAAAGAAAACAGACCAACCAGATAGGCCTTGTTTGCCTCCTAGGAAGCAGTAGTGGCTGAGGTCTGGAAATGGAGGTCTGTGTTGAAGTCCTGAGCAGTTTCTACACCAGGAGCTGATAGGAGACTGAGAACAAGCTCAGTGGATTTCTGCTAGCATCTAATTCACCAAGCGACACAGTACCAGGCTATAACGATGCAGCTTCAGTGCCCTACAGGAGAGGGCGCACTCTTGGGTGACTTACGTTGTCGCTTGCTTCCTGGGTCCTTCTGCTCTGGCTGAACCAGGTACAGAGACTCCCTCACCTGCTGTCTTAGTTAAGGTCTGCTGGTGTGCAGGGACACCATGACCACGGCAGTTCTTAGAGGAAACCATTAAACTGGGGCTGGCTGACAGTTCAGTGGTTTAGTCCATTATCATCATGGCGGGAAGCACGGTGGTGTGCAGGAAGGTATGGTGCAGGAGAGTCACTGGGAGAGTCACTACATCCAGATCAGCATGTGCCCAGAAGAGAGAGTGAGCGACTAGGCTCGGTTTAAGCTTCTGAGACCCTGAAGCCCCTAGTGTTGTACTTCCTCCGGCAAAACCACACCTGCTCCAACAAGGCCACACCTGTTAACGGTGCTGCGCACTGTAGGCCCGCAATGGCCATTTTTATTCAACCTACCACACCTGCTTTGACTTTAGGCCAGAGCTTGGAGGCTGCACTGTCCTTAGAGAATCATGGCAGCTTGCAAGACAGTTTAGTTTTTATTGATTAATTGAAGCTGGGCGCGGTGGCGCACTGACCGTCAGCATTTAAGAGGCTGAGGCAGGAGGAGAGTGAATTCAAGGTCTGCATACAAGGCCTCCATAGAGAAACCCTATGTCAAAACAACTGGATGTGGTGGCTCATGCCTTTAATTCCAACACTTCAGAGGCAGAGGCAGGCAGGTCCTTATGAGTTCCAGGTCAGCCAAGATACACAGAGACCTCACTTCACAAGACCAAATGACGTCGACAACAACAAAAATAAAAAGAAGCTGAATGAGATGAGGCACAAGCAAGCAAATCATGGTGTCTCCATGGTGTTTCCTTAACAGACTAGTTTTAGATATCATTCTCTGAGTTTCCAAAATGCAGTCTTTTTCTGTGTCTGTGTTCATATATGCTAGACAAATGCAGGGAAACTTCTCTAGTCAATTCTGTGTGTTCCATTAAGGAGCAGCAGGCCATCATCCTCGCCACATTTCTTTGGTTTTCCTTTGCCTAGAAGCACCAGCCAGTGCTCAGTAGAGAAAGTCAAAACCAGAGACAATTTATCACTTAGAGAGCAGCTTATTCCAGTGCCTGATTAGACAGAGATGGTCTCCTGACCCCAGAGTCTAGAACAATTCCTGGTAGTTCCTAAGAATGCCTTACTCAGGTGTCCATAGCTTCGGGGTCCCTGCAATGAACAGCTAAGTAAGGAGTTACTGTTAGCCGGGCCTGGCCCATGACCTCAGACTCCTACTCAGAAGACTCAGCAGAGTTATAAAGTAAAGGCTAGCCTGGTAACTCTGAGATCCTGTCTCAAAGTAAAAAGCAAAATGGAAGTTTGACGTGCAGCTCTCATTTAGAGCATTTGCTTACTATATATGAGACACCGGATTCAATCCTGAGCACTGGGAAAACAAACAAATAAACAATAAATAGGGGGCCTATTTATTCATTTTTGTCTGTTCATCTATTCATGAATTAACTGTAGGATTTGTAGTGTTCTCTGGGGAGAGGAGAGACAAGTGACAGAGCAGGATGTATTCAAGGGATGAGCAGTTAGCTGAAAGCTACTGAGGTGTAGGAGGCCTGCAGGCCTCTGGGAACAATGACCTGTGGCAGGCTGGGGACAGATGGAGGAGACCCTGAACTCTCATTACAGAGGCTGACAAATAAATTCTTACAGGTTTTAAGTAGGCAGTGAAATGAGCTGACTTGAACTCTCTGAGTTCTCTGGTAGCAGTGAATGAATTAGAGTGCTCCAGTGACGTCCTCTGGTTTCTGGACTGGAAGGAGGGAGACAAACAGAAGGTTGATCCAGGCGGATGATAAAGACTTGGGTCTGGAGGACAGTGCTGAAGAGAAGACAAAAGCAGACGAGCCTGAGAGCCATGGTGCTGGACACAGGAACAGGAAGAAGCTACATGGAAAGTTGTGTCTGTTCCCTCCCCAGCTCTGTGTGTGATCTAGGATTTGTGGTTAGTTACTGTTGTGTGACTTTTCTTGGGAGTCTTATTTCTGTCCATCTCAAATACAGAGGGCAACCAGAGGTCAAGGAAAATTTCATCCAGGCCCTGCTTGGTGAACCATTGAGTGCACTGGAGTTGTTTATAGAACATGGGTGATGTGGGCAGCTGCACCACCAAAACCCACGGGTGACAGTCACAAAAGCTGCATCATTGGAGTTCCCGTCCCCAGTCAGTCTTGTACATCCTATGTTCTCTGAAGCCACACTTTGTGGAGTCAGGATTACATGCATCGGGTGGAGGTCAGGAAGGAGCAAGAGGCTGGAGTCTCAGCTGAGTATCTAAACATCTCCCCTCCCCTTCTCTAACAAGGAAATGTTAATAGGCTTAGTCTCTTGAGTGTCACATGGGTAATCACAAATGCTCTGATTTCCAGAGGACAGCAGTTATTCATGCCTAGGAATTCCACAACACTCCGCCCCTTCTCCTGGGCTTTGTATTCTTATATTCTCTTCTGCAGCAATCCCTGGACCTTGGAATTATGTAGATGTATGATGACTTGCTGAGCGCACCAGGACATTTTCAACAATTTGACCGATTCTAAGTCTCTCTAGAAACTGTTTAGACAAATGTGCAGAAGGTAAACTGCTAAAAGGTAAAGATAAACTATTTGACAACAGCAGTAGCCTTCCTGCCCGCATAGGGTTTTGCTGTTTTACAATACCAAACATAGTTTCCCTCCATTGAAAAAGTAGTTGTTTGTACCATTGCTTCACTAGCAGATGGATTTTACCTGCTATGTTGATGACATTAACACACAGCCAAGCAGGCCTGTTGGCGACCGTTTCTCCCAGCAGCCAGCCTAGTGTCCTGTGGCACTACGAAAAGCAACCAGTGAGCTTCTAGCTCAGTCCAGCTTGATTCCTTCATATTCTGCAACCAGAACATACAGTAGTTTCTTGCAATAGGATCTTACCATCTAGTTACATACCATTCATATGTGGCCAATAGTAATATAGCCTGAATAGTGGGACTTTAGGGGTCTCCCTTGCCAATACCATAGGGAGATATCCCCACACCCAGGAAACAATTGAACCCTTTATCTTCTGTTTTTCTGTTCTTCTAGGTGCTTTTCCAAATCTGTGGAGAGCCTACAGCTTAATATTATATCACGTGCAAAAGGAACTCTTTCACAAAGTGGGGGTAGGCTCTCAATGCACACACACCACAGGCAGCTATTCCAAGCAATGAGAATAGGTCTTAGGAGTTGATGGCTGGGAGAATATTCTTTAAAACTGTTAGTGAGAGTCAAAAGATCCCATTGCTTTGTTTGTTTGCTTGAGACGAGGTTTCCCTGTGTAGCCGTGGCTGTCCTGGAGCTCACTCTGTAGACCAGACTGACCACAAGCCTGCCTCTGCCTCCTGAATGCTGGGATTAAAGGTGTGCCTGACTTTGATCCCATTGCTCTTAAAAGTAGTTTCTTCCAAAGAGCAATGTTAGGTGCAGCAGTGCATGTGGGGTGGAGGGGGGGTGACCTTATTTAGCTCAGGTATCCACAGTCATTGTTCATGAACCAACACCTCCTCATCTTGGGGTACTGCCATAGGCCACGCGCATGCCTACCCATGTCTGGTGGGCTTAATAGAACCATCTTGTGCTGTACTGCCCAGCCTAGGGCCAAGAGGTAGCAGTACTGCACTCTCGCTTACCACAGCTGTTGCCTGACTGGACTTCCTGGGTTTGGCAAGCTCCAGGCCAGCGCTGATCCTACTGCCTTGCCGTCAGCACAGCCGGCTGTCCCAAGTGTCCTGGGTTGGGTAGAGAATCTCTACTCCCAGTGTGTTTTCAAGGGAGATATATACAGAGCATGGGGGGCAATAATTGCCCACCCCAGCAAGATTTTTACTTACATCACTTTATCTTTATATCAGTCCACTGATGTTTACTGGGGACTGCCAGGAACTAAGGCAGCTCATGGCTCTAGCCTCTTTGCACATTAGAAGAGGGCCAGTAAATCCTCAGTTCAACATGTGGCACTTAGTTGCCCTGCCAGGCCCTTCTGTATGAACAGCGTTGGCCACCATGTTGGGGAAGTGGCTGTGTCAGTTCTCACCCTCAGGACTCCTTCCTCCATAGCAGTGGGCACACTGGGCTCACCTGTCCCTCTCCCACCTCTTTGGGAAACTGTTGTTCAAGCTTCTAGACCAATGCCCTTTCAACCTTCCTAATACTGCGACCCTTAATACAGTTCCTCATGTTGTGGTGACCCCCACCCCAACCTTAACATTATTCTCGTTGCTATTGCACAGCTGTGATTTCGCTACTGTTATGAATTGTAATATAAATGTCTGTGTTTTCTGATGGTCTTAGGTGAGCTCTGTGAAGGGGTTAGGTTAAGAAACACTAGAAGCTCACAACACATTTGGTTTCTGTCAGCTTTTCTTGTGAACGCCACACGAGCACAGATTTTGCCTCATTTGTTTTCAAGTGACCTGGACGCAAACAGGCCATTTTATTTGGTTTTTCTTTTTCGAATCCTTTTTGATGGTTTAGCCCTTTACAAACTGGTTGGCCATGCCAATCTAAATTACTCAGGCCCACCAGCACCTCTCCTACCTCACAAAGAGGCAAACCTCAAAAGCCCCATGACCCCATGCCAGTCCCTAGCCTGCTTTAAAGTCCTTCTTAGCTCCCTGCTGAACACAGAGAACGCTTACACCTCCTCTCCCGTGCCTCGTTCCCTCCATATCATTTCTACCTCATTTCCCAGTTTGACTCTTCCCATGTGTTCTGGATTCTTGAATTACAGAGGGTTTTTGTACAGATCCAGGTTACACTTTCCTATTGTTTGCCCCAGCTGTCAGCAGTGGCAAGCCAGCACCTCTGTCTCCTCTCTTTATCCAGGTTAGGGCATCCTGATGAAGGCTGACATGGAGTACAGTGCCCACATGCCGGCTTCCCACTCATGAGCAAGTTCTGCCCTCGGGCAGACAGCTCGGTTTCAGCTGCGTGTCTTGTTGACTATAGCCTCGGTGTTCCTGGCAGTCTTATTCCATTGTACATGAAGTTGTCAGGGATTGTAATAGATTCTCAAGTCCATCAACCATCTGAGGGTGTCTCCAATACAGACATCAAGGAGCCTGCCGCCCTCTGTCACATGCAGGAGTGCAGAGGAGGACAGTTCCTCTGGGATCTCCCCTGCAGACTTTGGGTACTAAAGTTCCCTCTGGGTTAGACGGCCCAGCGTCTGTCTCATGTCTTACATCAGCATGGGGGAACCGAGTTGCCATTCCAGCAGGGAGACCTGCTTATCCATACCACTTGGGCAAAGATGGCCGCACCGGAACTGCCCCCATGGATGCTGTACCCTCAGACAGCTCAGCCTCAGTTGTTAGCCCATCCCCCTTAGCAGAGGCCGTGTAACTGTGCTCCCCCAACTCATCTCTGGCTCTGTTCATCCCCCGTCCAGCCACTAGTTGTTGATGGCCTCATCCTGGGAGGTGAATTTCTGTTCATCCTCACTAGAGCGGGCAATAACAGACCCAAGAGACAATTTAGTCATGATAGCTGCCTCATGTGAGTCCTCCCTCAGTCTTCTACCTCCTGCATACTCTCAAGCACCTGAGACCACGTGCAGCAGCTCCTCAGGATTGCATACAGCTAGTGGGGGAGCGGGTTTCAGAAAAGGAGTGGCCGGAGTCTCCGTAAGGGCCTGATGCCCCTCCCCCACTCTCCTTCTGCACAGGAATAGATAGACACTATCTTGTGAGGATCTATTGAAGTCATCACAACTGCTTTCATTTCAAGACTGTAGCAGCCGTATCACACCGGGAGGACAGCATTCCACAACTGCCTCCCCTGTCTGTTCTTCCAAGATGAAAGGCAGACTGCATTTCAGGCCCCTCCCTGCCTCGTTAGGATTCTGAGAACTCTGCAGAGCCTTTGTGATGGCTCAAGCCCTGCAGGAAATTAGATCATACCTTCAGAGTTAGCATATGGTAAATGGCAACATTTGGCCCTCGCACGCTTGACTCTTGTGTACTCTGCTGGCGCATCTTGTGTACTGCGTGTATCCATCCGCCTGCCGGCGAGACTCAGCCTCGGCTGTGCCTTCGGCCAGTGGGAGCCTGGCTGGCCATAATGCCGATAGGACAGCCAAGCCTGTGGTTTCTGCAGAGATTTCCGTAGAGCGCCTCAGCAAGTCTGCCTCACGTTAGTCTGCACGCAGAGTAAGATGGAAGCCAGGCTTCCCTTCCCTTCCCTTTCAGGTTCCTTCTGAGCCCTTAGGGAAGGGTTTGTGAGTAGAATTCAAGCATATAACTCCTGTCTTTCCATGGCGGGTATTGGAGAAGACTATGGGTTGTTCCAGGACAGGCGGAGGAGATGAAAGAGCGTCTGGAGTCATGACTGAAAGGATAGAACGACACGATTAACTCAAATCAAATGGATAGATTTTATTTTA
Organism: Rattus norvegicus; assembly: GCF_021556685.1. Classification (NCBI taxonomy): domain Eukaryota; kingdom Metazoa; phylum Chordata; class Mammalia; order Rodentia; family Muridae; genus Rattus; species Rattus norvegicus. The sequence goes on from NC_141539.1 coordinate 101,905,557, forward strand.
TTTGCTCATTTTTCAGATAGGAGCTAGGAATGTAGCTTATGAAAAGAAAATTATACGAATTCTAGGTTTAAAAATATAAAAATTAAAAAAATAAACCCCAAAAGGCCACAGACCCAGGGCTAAGCCCTGCAGCCAAGACTAGCAGGCCATAAAGATAAAGGAACACAGGAAACACTGTTCAGGCAGGACTGACAAGCCATAAAAAAAGGAATGCAGGAACCAGCCTGAGTTAATGAGACTGATTCATGGGACGTCTGGCAGGAAGACATCTCCCCCCAGCTCACTCAGGGCCATATTTCAACTAGGTGTCCTCCGGCCCCTGATAAGCCCCTGACTTCTAGCACGTACTCTTTCTGCTTTGTTCTCACTGCTATGTTTGAATGAGCCAATTGTATGTAACCACGCCAAAACCCCCTAGCCTTCTCTATATAACCCTCTGACTTTTGAGTTTCGGGGCCGACACCTCTGTCTCCTGCGCGGGATATGTGTCGGCCCGGAGATCTCTGTAATAGGTCTCCGTAATAAACCTCGCCTTTGCTTATTACATCCAAAATGGTCTCTCTGTGTCTGGGGTCCGCGATTTCCCAAGACTTGAGTAAGGGTCTCTCTGCGTGGGATCTTTCATATTTATGGGGGCTCGTCCGGGATCTGCGCGACTACCCCAGACTCCGAAGACCCCTTGGAGGTGAGTTGGATGTTTGTCTGAGTGTTTCTGTGTGAGCGGCGCCGCATTCGTCAGTCTGTGTCTGTCTCTGTTTTGGTTCCACCGTGTGTGTATATATGTGTGTCTTAGTACTGGTCAGTGTTAAGAGGGCAGATGGGTATTCCTGCCCTGTGGTAAGAGGGCAGATGGGTATTCCTGCCCTGTGGTAAGAGGGCAGATGGGTATTCCTGCCTTGTGCTGAGAGGGTGGATGTGTATTCCTGCCCTGTGGTAAGAGGGTGGATGTGTATTCCTGCCCTGTAGGAGAGTGGATGTGTATCCCCACTCAGTGCAGCTGCCTTTGTGGTCCGTGAGGACCCCCTGGCTGCGGAAGGGGGGACGCCCCGGGCCCGCAAGGCTGCAGCCCCTGGAAGACGTTCCACGGGCGGAGAACAGTCGGGAGAGCCCGGCTATGGACAGTCAGGAGGACCTGACTCTGGTTTTCTGGAACAAAGGAGATGGAATGCTCCTTTTACCTAGGCGGGAGTGGACGAGGAATCCCACTCCGTCAGAGGTCGAGTTCGGCTGCCTATTTAAATATAGGCACGGACAAGTGTGCTTAGTCGTTAGGACAAGAGGACACTCTGGAATCCTGTTGGGAGGTGGAATCAGACGGTCCATCTCATCCCAAAAGCAGCTAAGGTTAAGCTGCAGTTTGGGCCACGTACTGAAGGTACCAGACATCTGTGAAAGTTGGTTATAAGATGCTTTGTCTTGGTCTTGTTTGTCTGGCTTGTTTTCTGTGGTATTGTCGAGTGTCTTTTTGGCTTTTGTTTCGTTTTTGAATTTTGGACTGACGACTGTGTTTGAATTTGGACTGACGACTGTGTTTAAAATCTTGGACTGATGACTGTGTTTGAAATCATGAAACTGTTTGCTTTGTTCGTCAAAGAGTTTTACTTGGTCCTCTTGGTGCTTAAGTTAAGAGTTAAAAATAATTTGCTTGAGAGAAATTGTTTTCTGCCAGGGAGTTTTGTCTTTCTCTCCTGAGCCTCCTCCCCAAGGAGAGAGGCCCCTCCCTTTACTCCCCTTGATCAGCCTAGCTGCTGTTAACAGTTGTGTAAACAGACATTAACAAAAGCCTTGAGGAAGAAACCGCTCATAAATAAAAAAGTTCCCCAGATTAGGCCTCCGGTATGAAACAAGTATAGTGAGTAAGAAACTTAATTTTATAGACCACGCTCTAGTGGCGGTGTGTTGGTTGATAGCCAATGTTAAGTTTTTAAAACATAGTGTTTTATCTGTGCTTGTGCTTGAAACACACAGTAGGGGGGAGCGAAATTAGCTGCGGAGCTGCTGCAGCGAGCATGGGGACTTCTCAAGTCTCTCCCAATTTTTCTGGCTCTTCAGGAGCTGTTTAAAAGAAAAAGGCTTAAGGTAAAAAGAAACACTATAAAAAGATTTCTTAGTGAATTACTACACCTTGGTTTGCGATCTCTGGGAATCTCATGGTGGACAGCTGAGATAAGCTGGAAAAGGATTTAAATTTTGCTTAGAAACAAAGAATCTTAAAGGTGGAGTTTCAGCCGGTATGACACTTAGTGCATAGCTGCCTAAAAGATCAGAAATGCTGTCAACAGGCTATAAAAAAGGGACAGGCTGTGTTAAAAATGCTACATAAAGAATAATCTAAAAAGGCTGAGAGTGAGGTGGGGGAGGACTCTAAGGAAAACAAGAACAAAAAAGGAATTTCTGCTTTTAGTGACCAGACCTTCAACTCTTTTGCTCACAGAAAGAGGGTGCTCATTAAGAGAAGTTCTTTAAGGAGCCTGCCTTATCTGCTGGCCCTATTCCAAGAGAGTAGCCAGTCTCCAGCATTAAATTACTTTTCTCACTGGTCATCATTAGCATGGAGAATGCCTTTGATCCTATCCCCACAGCAGCCAGTTCCTGCCCCTGTGGTCGAAATGTCCCAGGTTGGGGGACAGAGAAGCCCCTAAAATAGTTTCAAAGAATCTGCAACAAACTGTAAAGAACTTTGTTTTGTTTTGCCAGTTTAAATTTAGAATTCAGGCTTTGGCTGTGGCCGAGGTCAGGATTAATGTTTTCGTTTCCATGGGCCCTTAGCCCACTGAGACAGTTTGGTAAAGGACTACTACTACAGTCCTGATATTCAGAGACATGGAGAGAGCTATAGTTTTTTTTTATTAAAGGTTGGTACTATAGTATTAACAATCTCTTTATTAGATATAAGAGACAAGAAGCCCCAGGTGAACTGGTTACAATTCTTTTGTCAGCTGCTTAGTATCTAACACTCAGGTTCTATCGTCTCTCCATCCTTTTATTATTAGTTGTTACTGAAAGCCTAGTGCCATTTAGAGGATGGGTCTCTTGAGTGATAAAGCCACTGAGCTGGCACTAAAGGAAGGTACTCCTTAAGGGAAAATCTAAGTCCAGAGAGACAGCCGGTAACAGATAGGCTGCCCCTCTGCTCACTTTTCTGTTTCACAGACACAAGGTCTTTTTGTCCCAAGAAAGCCTCTTGGCTTAGCTGTGTGACTAAATGCTATTTGCCCTCTTCAGTGGACCTCTATTCTCAAGATTCTCTTGTTTTCTCACCATCCCATTTGAGATGCTTGTTAGTAACTGTTACAGGTCTTCTTTACCACCGAGGAAAGACGGAATCCTACTAGAGGCCAGAAAAAGTGTTCCAGAGATGGATAGAAGGCCCTCACTTCTGCCTGCTCTCTTCAGACGCCTAAAGGTAGGGAGTGCCAGGTCTGCCGCCAGGCTCCAAGGGTGGGTCTCTGAGGGGCTAGAAAATGCCCCACCAATCTGGCTAAGATAAAAAAAGGATATGAAGAAAAAGTTACAAAAATTTAAAGGGTTAAGTTAAGTTGCTGAGAGTTAGTACAAGTTACAGAGAAAGAGGTAAAAAGAACAGAAAGCTAAAAAAAAAAAAGAGACAAAAAGAAGAGGAAGTTAGAGAGATAAAGAGAGATAAAAGACGAGAGAGGAACATATACTGGCCACAGTAGTTAGGGAACCTAGGAAGATAGTACCTGGCAACAGAAGAGAATTCCTGACTAAAGATCAGTGTGCCTAATACAAAGAAAAAGGATATTGGGTCAGGGACTGCCCCAGAAAGAACAAGAGGGGACACTGGAGAGCCTCTTGGTGCTGGCTATACACAGAGATAGAAGGGAAGCCCGCCCAGTTGTTTTGTGGATACAGGGACCCAATGCTCTGTGCTCCTATGCCCCCCTGTGGGCCAATATCCAAAGACCTTGAGTGCAAGGAGCTACTAACAACGAACAATACTTATGGACTGCCCGAAGAACAGTGGACCTTGGCGTGGGCCGGGTAACCCACTAGTTCATAGTCATCCCTGACTGCCCCCATCCCTTGCTCATGAGAAAATTGCTCTCCAAATTGGCTTGCGTGGGCTGAAATGGCTGGATGAGGCCATGTGTATACATATCTATAGACTGTGTATGTGGAGCTTAAGACCTGTCTCAGTACACCAGTAACTGATGCTGGGAGTTGAATGGCTTAGTGCTTTTCTGCCTGAAACACACCGTTCCTGCCAGCCGGGCACTAACAATTATCACCCAATCCAGGACTTAAACTGTGATAGAGTGGCTGATAGAGTGTCCAAAGATGGGACCACTGGTCAGCTGCCATGGACTAGATTCTCCACCGGTTGGGGACAATCTGGTCACCTTGCTGCCCAATCCGGACCTGGAGCCACCACAGCACGAGTGTCAAACACTGACAGAAGCACATGGGTGGAGGAAAGACCTCTGCGACTGGCTGATTGACCCCTGCTGAAAGCCGAGGACCTTGTCCACAGACGGGAACAGTTCTCTTCATGAATAAAGGTCAGAGACAAGTGGGTGCTGCCATGGTGGACAACACAATGTCATCTAGAATGGCTGAACCTCTACCCCCCCCAGCACATCAGCGCCACAGATGCCTTTGACATCTCTTGGATGCCCGGATGAAGCCAACAACTGTGAGTACTATTCATTGCCCAGGAATACAGGAGGGAAGAGATTCAGTGACATGGGGCAGTGACAAAACAGATAAAGTGGCTCGGGAAATGGCTATACAGGAGCCTATCCTGGTTACAGGCCTGCAAGAGACAGCCACTGAGAACTAGGATTAGACTAAGGGATGGCCTCACTTAGAAAAGGCCCAAATTGCTTAAAAGATAAAGGACAATGGCACACTTGAGGGGAAGCTATACTCCCCAAAGAACAAACAAAAGACTCACTTTGCCAAATTAAGAAATGGACTCATTTAAGAGATAAGAAGTTTGTCCAAATAGTTAAAATATATATAATAGACTTTAAGATTTTAGCCAAGAGAGACAGTAAAAAGTATAAGATATGTCAATAAATAAATGCTTAACAAACAAACAGGGCAAAGAGACCTAGAGAGTTTAGTGAAAAGTCGAAGTGAACTTCACTGAGATAAAACCAAAAAAATATAATCACAAGTATCTCCTAGTGCTTGTAGATACTTTTTCAAGAATAGATAGAAGCTTTCCTCACCAAACGAGAGACGGCCTCTACAATCATCAAGAAGATACTGAAAGAAATCTTCCCCAGGTCTGGAATGCCCAAGGTAATCTGGTCAGACAACGGTCCTACTTTCGTTGCCAAGGTAAGCCAGGGTGTGGCCAGATATTTAGAGGTCGATTGGAAATTACATTATATTTACAGACCTCAAAGTTCAAGACAGGTAGAGTAAATAAACAGAACTCTAAAAGAGACCCTAAACAAATTGACCATGGAGACTGGCACAGACTGGGTGACACTCCTTCCCTCTTGCTCTCTTCAGAGCAAGAAATACCCCTTCCAGATTCAGCCTTACCCCCTTTGAGATCTTATATGGGGCCTCAGCTCCCCTGACTGTATTAGATGATGTTACTGAACCAACATGTCATAGTAATAATGATTTGTGTGCCAGGCTAAAAGACCTACAGGTGATACAGAAAGAAATCTGCTCACAGCTGACAGCAGCCTATGCCCCGGAGACCCCTGAGACATCCCATCAGTTCCAGGTCGGAAGCAGCTACACTGAGCCCAGACACTCGATCCTCGCTGGAAAGGACCATACCTGGTGCTGCTGACCACCCTGACAGCCGTCAATTCTCAGCCCTCACCAGTCGTGTACTTACTAGCTGTTAGGGCTGAGAGCTGGGACCTAGAGGGAAATTCAGTCATGTTTGTCCTGGGTTCCATCGAGATAGGTGTGGGGATAGGCTTGATTTCTATTACAAATGATGTAACATTACATATGTTAGTACTCCTAACACTTCTTGGGATTGTGCCTCAGGGATCACAACCTATATAAGTTTAGAAGTTCTGAAAGACAGTCATGACCTTGATGTATAGGTTCAGATAGTGTCCAGATAGAATCCTGATGCTAAAAACTTAATAAAAAAAGAGTTAAAAATTACTTAGGGCTAGGGCTATCTAGGTGCTGCAAGAGCAGCACAAGGACATCTGCTGTTGCCCTACAATACAAAGCTTATAGAGAATTCAGAACTGCCATTGACTCAGATATAAAAAAAATAAAAGACTTTTTAGCTGACCTCCAAGAATACCTAACCTCCCTCTCAGAGGTAGTCCTTCAAAATAAAAAAAAAGATTAGACCTGATATTCCTTAAAAAAGGAGTCTGTGTGCTATACTGAAAAAAAAATGTTGCTTCTATACAGACCATTCAAGAATAATTAAAGACTCCATAAATAAACTTAAAAAAAGGTTAGACAAAAGACAGACAGAAAAACACATCAGAGATGGTTCGAGAGCTAGTTTAGTAGATCTCCCTGGATGACTACCCTACACTCTGCTACAGCTGGGCCATTATTAATAATTTTCTTGGTTTTAGTTTTTGGCTCCTGCGTGACAAACAGGTTAATTGCTTTTGTTAAAAATTGAGTGGGTGCTGTGCGGTTGATGGTTGTGAGACAACAGTACCAGTCAGTTAGGACAACTGGTGAGACCAAATACGAGACTTGATATCAAAATTCTAAGATTAGAATTATTTAGTAGGAGAAGACGGGAATGAAAAGAAAATTATACGAATTCTAGGTTTAAAAATATAAAAATTAAAAAAATAAACCCCAAAAGGCCACAGACCCAGGGCTAAGCCCTGCAGCCAAGACTAGCAGGCCATAAAGATAAAGGAACACAGGAAACACTGTTCAGGCAGGACTGACAAGCCATAAAAAAAGGAATGCAGGAACCAGCCTGAGTTAATGAGACTGATTCATGGGACGTCTGGCAGGAAGACATCTCCCCCCAGCTCACTCAGGGCCATATTTCAACTAGGTGTCCTCCGGCCCCTGATAAGCCCCTGACTTCTAGCACGTACTCTTTCTGCTTTGTTCTCACTGCTATGTTTGAATGAGCCAATTGTATGTAACCACGCCAAAACCCCCTAGCCTTCTCTATATAACCCTCTGACTTTTGAGTTTCGGGGCCGACACCTCTGTCTCCTGCGCGGGATATGTGTCGGCCCGGAGATCTCTGTAATAGGTCTCCGTAATAAACCTCGCCTTTGCTTATTACATCCAAAATGGTCTCTCTGTGTCTGGGGTCCGCGATTTCCCAAGACTTGAGTAAGGGTCTCTCTGCGTGGGATCTTTCACTTAGAGGAAGTGAACGTTCATGGTATATACAAACCCCTGAGTTAGATCCCCGGAATTACCCTGCCGGAAAGACAGGTTTCTACCTTTTTTTTTTTTCTATTGAAACAGTATCTCATGTATCTCAAACTGGCCTCAAACTTGTTCTGTAGCCAAGGATAGCCTTGAACTCGTGATCCTCCTGCCTTTGCCTCTTGAGTGTTGAGATTAGGGCATGCGTTACCATGACCGGTTTGGGGGATCAAGCCTAGGGCTTTGTGCATGCTTGGTAAGCACTTTACCAACTGAGCCACATCCTAACGCTGTTCCTACTTTTGTTGGAAGGTGTGCTTCTGTGTGTCTGATGACGGCACTTGAAATCCGAGCTCTTTTCTCTAGAGGCTTGGGGACATACCCCTTCCTCTTCCCTTAGTGTGCTCAAGCAGCTATTAGGGTTTGGTGACCTGCTTTGGAGTGTGGCTGTCGGAAGAAGTGAGAGCTCACCTTTCGCACATGTCCCTAACCCAGACAGAAGTCCCGAGCCTGCAGCAGTGAGACATCTGGACAAACCTCAGCAGCACCAGACGAGACGGTGGGAACCGTCGTGGCTCTCTGGGGAAAGGGCTCAATCTGTTGTTGAGGTGAACTGAGAGGGCCATTAATTCTGAGGGTGCAGGCCCGCCTGTGCGGAGGCAGAGAGATCAGAATGTCATGTTCCTTCACTGAAGCCATGCTGTGAGCAACTCTATCCAGGCAGAATGTCACACCTCTCGGAGACCCAGGAAGAACAGCTGTGTGCCAGGAGCACGATGTGACTGCAGTAATCAACCCAGGCAATTTTCTGAGCCTCGTTTTGGCTTTGCCCTGGAGCCTGATGTGTTTCCCTCCGTTTCTGTCTTTGCAGAAGTGCGTACTGTGCTGCCTCAGTAGCCTCTCTCACCAACATCATCACTCCTGACCTCTTCGAAGGCACTGCTGAATGGATAGCAAGGTGGGAAAAGTCACGTGGTCCCCAGTCCTTAGAGAGCAAGCAGTCAAGGAACATAGAAACTTAGAAGGATTCTTAGGGGTGACTTGCTATGCCCAAGTACATGAGATTACCTTTAGACTTCCATTAATGTTATATTATAGTTTATATTGGCACAGATCTAAACCTTTGGTGAGTAGCATTGGTTAGAGTCTAAATTGATTAAAGCAGTTTGGCAATATCTCAAAACACTCTTGCTTATGAAACCTAGGAACCTCACTTCTACAGAAACCCACCCACGTGCATTAAAGAGACAAAGACTTGTTTATAAGAACAAAACACTGGAAACAGGACTGGGTGTGGTGGCCCTCAGTACCCACACTGTAATCACAGCATTCAGGAGACTGGGGAAACAAAAGGCACATCTGTATGCATCTGTGTGTACAATCTGTTTTTATTGAAATAGTACTTTACCACCATGTAATAAAATATAGTACAATGACATTACATATGTACAGATGATATGCTGTAGTCATATTTTTTGTATAACTTTCATTTTCCTGGAATTAATGTATTTATCAGGAATTCTCCAGATTCTCTGCCAGTACTACAAAGTTTTTCTTCATACAGTCAGATATTTCAAATAATATTTTCTTTTGTGTATTTGCACATATGCATGCGTGTTTATTTGTGACTGTGTATGCATGTGTGTCTCTGCGTGTGAGTGTGTGTGTGTTTGAGTGTGAGTGTTTGACTGTGTGTACGTGTGTGCACGAGTGAGTGTGTATGAGTGAGTGTGTGTCTGTGCGTGTGAGTGTGTGTGAGTGTGTATTCTGGGTACTTCCCCCCCTCCCTCAGCCTTCACCCTCTGCTTTAGATGTAGACAGATTGCTCTCAGCTTGGTGTACAGCAGGCATCTAGAAGCTTCCTTCCAGCATGAAATTTACTTCATTTTTCTGCTTTGTTGGAACCCTGTTTTATTATTATTATTCATTTTAACAAAGCATAATATTCCCGAAGTTCTCAGAAAAGGACCCCTAGGAAATGCACTTTTAAGATCCCGCACATACCTGTATTTGCCAGCCTGCTTGGTGGGCTGTGTGGTTGGAGAGTAATAAGTTGGCAGTGGTGTAGACCGTATTTGTCTGAATTCTATAAGCGTGGCTTCACTGCCTTCCGACTTTCCATGTCATCGTCAGTGAATCTTTGAGGATTGTGAGAAAGACAGTGGTGCTTTGAGACTGAAACTGGGCATTCCCTGGATTTGGTTCTTTTTAGTGCTCTGTTCCTCAGTTGAGATGTCCCATCTTTTTTTTTTTGTTTTGTTTTTAAAGATTTATTTATTATATGTAAGTACACTGTAGCTGTCTTCAGACACACCAGAAGAGGGCATCTGATCTCATTACAGATGGTTGTGAGCCACCATGTGGTCGCTGGGAATTGAACTCAGGACCTCTGGAAGAGCAGTCGGCGCTCTTAACCACTGAGCTATCTCTCCAGCCCCTGAGATGTCCCATCTTTTTATGCCTTCTCAGTATGCTTTTTATCACTTCCTGTGGCAAATGGGTATTATGTTTGCTTAGAAACCCTTGGGTGATCCGGGTGCAGTAGCATGTGCTGGTCCCTACTGCCAGTCTGGGCAACAAAGTCTTAAATGGGTGGTATATTTATGGGGGTGGGGGTGTGGGTGTGGGGGTTCAGTAATTAAGAACCCTGCTCTTCTAGAGGTCCTGGATACTGTTCCTAGCAACCCCATAGCAGCTCACAGCTGTCTGTAACTTGATTTCTGGGGGATTCAATGTCCTCTAATGGCCTGCATGGGCATGTGGTATGCATGTGGTGTGCAGGCATGCATGTTAGGCAAACACCCATACATGTAGAATAAAATAATCATAAAAATTAAAAACCATGTGTAGGCCTTTTCAGCATGTGAGTATCTTGAAATGGACCTGTCTCATTTCTTGGATGTTCTTGTATTGGACAGCTTTAGATGGCGGTTGGTGTGTTGTAGAGAATGGATTCTGTTAGATTGCCTCAAAGGATGTTTTTGTTTTTAAGCAGACCAGCCACTTAGTCAGACTCACACTGTAAACTTCAAACAGTGCTCTGCCCTGCCGTGGGTGGCGGGTGGCTCAGATCTCAGATCAGTTTTGATTCCAGGCTGCTTGGTCTGCCCAGCGTATGTGCTTTCAGCGTAGAAACTTGAGCTGAATTTGGGTTTTTCCATCTCTGACTCTCCTGGCTTGTCCTCACTTTCTAGTAGCCTGTTTCTTCCTGCTAAAGATGGAGGTTTTCTATTAGATTTAGCTGCCCTGCCTTGCCCTAAGACCCAGGCTGCCACTGCCACCACTAGGGTACTATGGCCGTCCCCTGGGCAAACCAAAAGGAAAAAAGAAAAGACAGATAGGGGGACCAGCGTTCTGCAGTTGTACAATGGCTGTAGTTTTAATGCCACATTGAACTCCCTGTGCCTTTTCTTGGTTGGCCAAGCCTAGGAGGTGTTCTGAACCAAGTAAGAGTGTCCAGCCCAGTCTTCAAGAGGACTCACTAGCAGGACCCTCACCAAACATGGGGATCTGACGGAGCCAGTCTATTTACAACTAGCTTTGTGCCTTGGACACATTATTTCATTTCTTTGTGTCGAATGATGGGATGCTAAATTGTATACACATGTGGAACAGACCAGATTCAAGTGCGTTAACCTCCTGTGGTGGTAACCATAGTGCCTGCTACCATGCCAGGCCATCCAGACGCCCAGTCCCCTGGGCAGTTTGTTTTGTTTACTCTTTATCTGTCATCGCCTGACCTCCTTTGCTGGTGCTGTTTGGAGACTTCCTGATGATGAGTCTTGGTGTGGATCAGTTTCCCCTGTACTAGGCACTCAGCAGGACCAAGAAATCACATTGCAGAATTTCTTTGGCAACTTCTTCTTTATTTTCATTTTTGAAACAAGGTCTCAGTGTGAACCCAAGGCTGACTGGTACTACTGGCCAGCCACATCTTGCCTTGGTTTCCTGAGTGCTAGCATTATAGGCATGTGCCAGCATAACTCCGCATGCTTCTTTTACAGTAGCCTTTATAGGAGTATTAACCTCATTTTAAAAGACTCCTATCAAATTTGTTTTTGGGGGGCTGGAGAGATGGCTCAGTGGTTAAGAGCACTGACTGCTCTCCCAGAGGTCCTGAGTTCAAATCCCAGCAACCACATGGTGGCTCACAATCTTCTGGAATTCCAGTTCCAGGGGACCTGACTCCCTTTTCTGTCCTCCATGTGGGCTGCACATAGTATTCAAACATACATGCAGGCAAAACACACACACACACACACACACACACACACACACACACACACACACAAATAAAACTTTAAAGCATAAAAATACAACTTTCAGCAGTTTTCTTCCGTTCCCAGCATGTCTCCTCCACCTTGCCTGTGAGGCCGGGTCTCTCTTCCATATGGAGATGAGCTCACATATCTGGTGCCTAACAACTCTGCTCATGCTGTAGCGGATATGGAAGCTGACGGGAGCCTGCAAACTGTGCTGTGCTGTTTTTCAGGGAATTCACACATGTCAGTATCTGAAGGGCTTTGTTCTTGAGCTTTCAAATTCCTGCCTTGGATGTGAAGCTTGAAGGGAAAAGGTGAGGTGTTTGTGCTGGCCTCCCGTGGATCCCGCCTGCTGTCTGCTGTGGAGGCGGGGATTCAGCACCCCCTCCTTTCTTGGTAGAAGTGTAGATTTTAGAGATAGATAGATAGATAGATAGATAGATAGATAGATAGATAGATATACAGACAGCTAGACAGACAGCAAGACAGACAGACAGGGAGAGAGACGGGGAGAGAGATGGGGAGAGAGACAGAGGGAGACATAGAGGAAGTAGGAGGGAAAGGAGAGGAGAGGAGAAAGTAGAGAAACAGGAAGTAAGAGGGAGAGAGGGTGGAGAGTAGGCCTGGCGAGGGATTTTGAAACCTCAAAGCCTACCCCCTGTGACACACTTACTCAAGAAGGCCACACCTCCTAATCCTTCTCAAATAGTGCCACGCCCTGGTGACTAAACATTCATATTTGAGCCTAAGGCGGCCATTCTTATTCAAACCACCATAATTTTCAAGCCTGGTCTTGCTCTTGGCTGCTGCTGCTTCTGTCCCACTGTCCCAGAACTGAGGAAGGTTTCTCTAACTACCCCTTTAGGTGGTCTTAGCCTCTGTGCTGGTCATCAGCTTTTAGGATTTTGTTGTTGCTAACCTGTGTTCCTGCTGTCTCCTGCTGTCTTTACCCTGGCTATTTATGCCATTTAAACCCTCTTCCTTCTTTTTATTGGGCTCTAGCATTCTGTCCTTTGTGTTGTCATTATGTGTGTTTGTGGCTGTAGCTGTGTTGAAGACGGGGTCATAGGCAGCCCAAGCTGGATTTGAACTTGCTTTTTAGTTGAGGCTGTCGTGAACTTTGATTTTTTTTTTCCATCTATCGGTGCTGGGATTGTAGGCATGTGCTATCATGGTCATTTTCTAAGAGTTTTAGTACCTGAAAACAAGGTCAGAGAGGGTGTACATGTGTTCCTGTTTGTATAAAACCAGAACACAGTCTGTAGTATATGTGTGTGCCTTAGTGTGTGTGTGTACAGTGTGTATGTGTGTGTATGTGCATGTGTGTGGAGTATATGGGTGGGGTGGGGTGTGTGTGCATGTAGTGTATGTGTGTACTGTGTGTGTGCATTGGTGTATATAGTATATGTGTATGTGTGTAATATGTGGAGTGTATGTGTATGTGTGTGTATGTGTAGTATGTGTGACATGTGCTAAAGAGACACAGACAGACTGAGGCACAGAGACTGATAGGCCACTGCTGGTAATGGGAACTGGGGTGGAGAGTGGGCAGGAAGCTGCTTTTCAGTGTTTATTCTTTCATGCTCTTGGAAGTAGAAACTTTCACTATTGCCTTTTTAACTGAAGCAAAGATTAGTTTAACAAAGAAAGGAACTCGATCTCCCTTGCAGACTCTTCACTCATCTTACTTTTCAAACATGAATGCTTTCTCTAGTCCAAGCAGCCTGGTGCACTGGCAATCTAAAATGAGGCTGTGTTTGGGTGGTGATGGAGGAAGAAGGACAGACAGACAAGAGCAGTCTGCTCCAAGCATGCAGCTGATTCAGACTCTGCACACTCAGGTTTCCCTAAGCCTGAGTTTCTCAGAAGAAAGCTGGTGAGCTCTCCAGGCTCCAGGCCTCTATGAGGAGGGACTTGGAGGTCCTGTCAGCTCCTGGATGAGGGCCTGCCTGTTCACCTGTGCTGTTCCACTGCAACAAAGAAGAGTGACATTAGGAAATGCACCATGGCAGTGTCACTTAAAAATGCATTTAAAATTCAGGGCCAGGGCCAGACTCAATGGTAGAATACCTGCCTTGGGTGAATCCTCACTGGATTCAACCCCCAGCACACATCCAGGTGTGCACAAGCACACACACAGACCTTAAAATTATTTCATAGATAAAACATGTTTGTTATAGGTAGGCAAAGAAGAAAATCTAACTTGTAATCTACCACCATGATGTAACCACTTCTCCTAGTTTCATTTCCTAGAGTTGTGATAAAGTATCCTTAAAGAAATCAGTTCATGGGGGGTTGTTTTACTTTGAGAGTCTAGGACACATCATGGAGCAGACGTAAGCAGAGGGAATAGGAACTCGCTATGCAGGACAGAGAGAGATGAGTGCATGTGTGCTCACGAGTGCCCAGCCCACTTGCCATCCTTACACAGTTCATGACTTAAACCCAGGACATGGTGCTGCCCTCAGTGGGCTGAGTATTCCCACATCAGTTAACACAATCAAGACAGTCGCCCATAGACATATCCCCCCCATAGGCCAGCCTCATCTAGACAGTCCTTCATTGACACTGTCTTTCCCAGTGATGCTACATTGTGTCCAGTTGACAACTGAGAGTAACCATTATACATTTTTGGTTGTTACTTTTGTCTCTTGAGACAGGGCCTCACTATGTAATCCAGACTGACCTGAAACTCACAAAGATCCACTTGCCTCTGCCTCCCAAGTGCTGGGACCTACAGCATGTGCCACCATGCCCAGCCTCACACTAATTTTTATTATATTCTTCCAAAATTCTGGAGATTAAGTCACACAGCACACTGTTGTTTTCCAGCATCCATGTAATAAGGGAAGCATTTTCATAACTGTAGCGCTCCTTCGAGAGCAGTGAAGACTGCGGTAAGATGCACTGTGCTGTATGGATCAGTCTCCCTCACACATCTGCACTTCTGAGTTGGTCTGACACTCTGCTCTCCAATATGGGGTTATAGCAAACATGCTTACCGTGTGCCCCTTGGACACTAATAGCTACTTTGTAAGGTCAGTTCCTAGGAGTGGCCCTGTCCTGCTGACCCACAGATTATTTGTGGGATGGGGAGGTGGCAGTAGATACAGCACTTGCTGTGCAGGCAAGAAGACCAGAGTTCATCCCCTCTGAGCTATGTAAACTCTGGGCGGTCATGGTGGCTGCCTGGAATCCCAGCACTTGGGTCACAGAAACGGGGCATTTCCTGGGCAAGCCTGCTAGCGTGACTAGCCATAATCAGTGAGCTGCAAGTTCAACAAGAAACTACCTCTGACTGGGTGATAGTGGCCTACTCTTTTAATCCCAGCACTCAGCAGGGGGATCTCAGTGAGTTTGAGGCCAGCCTCATCTCCAGATTGAATTTTTGGACAGCCAGGGCTACACAGAAAAATTCTGTCTTGAATATGGCCCCTCGCTCCGCCCCCCTGCTCCCTCCTCCCCCCCTGCAAAAAAGAGATTACTTTAATAAATAAATAGAGTCTCATATGTAGCTCTTGATGGACTTAAACTTGCTGTGTAGACCAGGCTGGCCGGTGGCTCAAAGATTAGTCCTGGGTGCTAGGACTAAAGGTGTGTGCTGCTACACCCACCTCAGATATTTTAAGTATATAGAAAATTCTAAGATTTAAAAACAAAGCTTATTTTTGAGCAGTTAAAAGCTGGACACAGCCTTACACTTAGTGGGTTTATTGTTGTTGGTGGTGTTTATTTACTTATTTGTTTGAGAGAGGATCTTACTCTGTAGTCTAGGTAATCCTCCTGCCTCAGTCTTACAAGTTCTGAAATTACAGCCCTGAGCCATCACACCCAAGTAGTTCTAGTCACTTGTAAAGCTGAGATAGGAGGGTCACTTGAGCATGCCTGGGCAACATAGTTGCCAACAACATAGCTGAAAAACTGTGTGTGAATGTGTGAATATGCGTGTGTGTGTGTGTGTGTGTGTGTGTGTGTGTGTGTGTGTGTGTGTTCATTATAGAAACTTTGAGCCATGCAGAGCCTGGTAGTGTGAACCAGCTACTCCAGAGGCTAAAACAGGAGAATCCCAAATCTAGGTCTTGCCTGGGCTACAGTAATGCAAGTAATGCAAAGCCAGCCTGGGCAGTTTAGGGAGACCTAGTTTGAAAAGCAAAAAGCAGGCTGAGGGGTATAGCGCAGTGGTAGAATACTTGCCTAGCATGTAGAGCGCCCTGGTCTAATCTCCAGTACTACCAAAACAAATCAAGACAAACCAAACTGGGCTGGAGAGATGGCTCAGTGGTTAAGAGCACTGACTGCTCTTCCAGAGGTCCTGAGTTCAATTCCCAGCAACCACATGGTGCCTCACAACCCTCTGTAATGGGATCCGATGCCCTCTTCTGGTGTGTCTGAAGACAGCTACAGTATACTTATATATAATAAATGAATAAATCTTTTTTAAAAACAAAACAAAACAAAACATAAAACACCAGAGAACCCAAAAGCTGCAGCACACATCTGTATCCTAGCACTTGAGTGACATAGAGGTCAGGCAAGACAGGGGGCTCAGGAAGTTCATGGATAGCCTGGCTCCATGGAATCTGGTCTCCAACAGAAATGGGAAATAAGAGGGGTGGGTTACCTCAGTGGTAGAGCGCCTGCCTAGTGTGTGTGTAGTCCTGGGTTTGAGCTCCAGAGCTAGAGTTAAAAAGAGGAGACTAGACAAAAATAAAAAGGCATCCACCAATAAACTTTGTACTGGAAGATCGCCAGGAGTAGCAGTGATTCTTCTATTTTATTTTAACTTGACGAGTCTGCTACATATAGTACTTTGCAACTTTTCCACTATGAGCATTAACCAGTGCTACTATGTTTCTTATGTAAGTGGACAGTTTCTAAATTTCCAGGTCCTACTAGTTTTGTTTTCTAGGAAAAGGAATCTGCCAACTTTAATGGGTAAGGGGCCAGGGAGATAGTTCAGCCCATAAAGTGCTCTGTACAAGCAAGAGGGCCTGAACTGTACCCATGGGAAAAGCCAGACATACTCGTAATCCCAGCACTGGGGAGATGTTTTGGGGATCCCTAAGACTCATTGGCAAAGACATCCTAGCCAAAAGTATGATTCCTCAGGTTTCAATGAGAGACTGTCTCAAAAAACAAAGCGGATGACCCTCCTGAGAAACAAACACACACACACACACACACACACACACACACACACACACACACACCAGCACACACCAGCACACACACCAGCACACAACACACACACACACCCCAGCATACATACACACACACACCAGCACACACACACACACACCAGCACACACCAGCACACACACCAGCACACAACACACACACACACACCCCAGCACACATACACACACACACCAGCACACACACACACTCACACACACACACACACACACACACACACACACACACACACATACACACGCCAAGGTAATAAATCAATCATCAGCACATTTCTACCCATGGTGCTGCCATCCCATGCTGTAATCAGAGCTGACTTATTCTCTGTCACCAGAACATGGACAGGGCGCTTGTTCTCATCCCTGCACTCTCCCTGGTCGGCTTCTTTCATTCTCTTAGGTGCCAGAACTGGGAAGGCGGCATTGGCGGGGTGCCAGGGATGGAAGCCCACGGTGGCTACACCTTCTGTGGCTTGGCTGCGCTGGTGATCCTCAAGAAGGAACGTTCTTTGAACCTGAAGAGCTTGCTAGTGAGTCGCTGTTGCACCATCTTCTCCCTGAGCCCAGGTTTGGTGATGTGACTCGATCTGGGACCACGGGGACGTCTGGTGACGGGCTGGGCTGGCTGAGCACTGATGAAGCTTCAGGTGTGGTTGCTGGTGTCAGCACAGCTGCCCTCGGTCTCAGCTCCCTTCTCTTACCTCTCCTCCTGCCTGCTTTGAAGGTTCTGAACAGACCCAGAGTGGACTTGAGTCCTCCACCGTCTGGAATGAGCCAGAGTACCTTGCCCCTGTGCTCCCAAGAGGAATAGCAATGGACCCTTAGGATTCACTGTTACCGTGTGTTTTAGAATCTCCTAAGAAAAGAAGCTCTGAGAAGAGCTGTGAAGCGTGTGAAGGCCAAGGATTTATTACCTGTGAAAATTCTATATCTGCATTCCAGCGAGGACCCCAGGCAGACCATCTCTCCTAGACCTCCAAGCTCTTGGCCAGTGTTCAAAAGGCGGTCAGGTTAAGGGAAACCTAGGACATACAGAGAGAATATATTCCCCTTGTCTTTAGGGGGGTATTGCTCCCCTGGCTGTCATGAAAGCAAACCAGCGACAATAGACCTTCAGCTCTCTGAGAGCAGCTGCCAGGCCCTCATTGTTGAGCCAGTATGAGCCCTCTAGAGCATTGCTTTTATATTTTGTGGTGTAACAAGCAGCGCTTTGCCCTCATTGTGAGAGAAAGCCTCTCACACAGCATGCGCTGTGAAGGTTCTGGATAGTTGACATGGAATGACCAGCTTTGTGGATACATTTTACAACGAGATCATCCGTAAGAGATGAAGTGTAAAGTCCCATGTTGTCTTAGTCAGGGTTTCTACTGCTACAGTGAAACACCATGACCAAGAAGGGAGCTGGGGAAGAAAGGGTTGATTCAGTTTACACTTCCACATTGCTGTTCATCACCAAAGAAGTCAGGACTGGAACTCATGCAGGGCAGGAACCTGGAGGCAGGAGATGATGCAGAGGCCATGGAGGGAGGGATGCTGCTTACTGGATTGGTTCCCCTGGCTTGCTCAGCATGCCTTCTTACAGAACCCAAGACCACCAGCCCAGGGATAGCACCATTCACAGTGGGCTGGGTCCTCCCCCCTTGATCACTAGTTGAGGAAATGCCTTACAGGTGGGTCTCGTGGAGGCATTTCCTCGAGGGAAGTTCCAACTTGTGTCTAGTTGACACACAAAGCCAGCTAGTACACACGTTGTAGACAAACATGAGAAATATACTAGTGCATGCATAAGTTAAAATGTCAGTACTGTAGGCTTGAGCCTGCCTCTGCCTCTTAGCCAAAAATCCCTGGGAAGATGTTCTGATTGGTTTTAGCTGCACTGCCTCTTTTCCCTCTGGGAAGTAGGATGGTAATCCTTTCCTTAGGGTGAAAGAGGAAGACACATAAAAGGCCTGGTAGACAGAAGGTGCTCCATAAATGTCAGCCCTCCCTGGTAGACAGAAGGTGCTCCATAAATGCTAGCGCCCCCCCCCCCCTTCCCCAGTGACTCCCTTTCCTTCCTTTGCTATAAACAACCAACATCTGAGCCGGGCAGTGGTGCACACACCTTTACTCCTAGCACAGGAGGCAGAGACAGGCAGATCTCTTAAGTTTAAGGTTAGCCTGGTCTACAGAGAGAGTTCCAGAGGACCCAGGGTTACACAGAGAAACTGTATCTCGAAAAACAAGAGAGAAGTGGGAGAGGAGGTGGCTTTGATTTCTTATATCCCAGGAAGTGGAGCCAACCCCTGGCTCTAGGCGCTGGAACAAATGCATGGCTTGAACCTACTCTCGTTTTGGGGTGAGCCAAAGCTCGGAGTGACTGTCCCCACCCCTACCCTTGAGTGTTTAGCTCCGTCGTTAAATAGCAGTTCCTGAAGGATCATCCAAGACAGACTAGAGAGGTGTTACCACCTAAACCCACAGGTTTTTGTGTTTTAAGCATCTGAGACTGACTTTTGTGCTGCTGTGACCAGGGACATATTCTAACTGCATTATATATGGGGGAAGTCCAGGCTTCCCTCTGAAGAGTCCCTTGTGTCTGCATTCAGGAATTCA
Organism: Rattus norvegicus; assembly: GCF_021556685.1. Classification (NCBI taxonomy): domain Eukaryota; kingdom Metazoa; phylum Chordata; class Mammalia; order Rodentia; family Muridae; genus Rattus; species Rattus norvegicus. The sequence continues at coordinate 101,924,920 of NC_141539.1, forward strand.
GGCTAGGAGGGCTCCAGATTCTGGGCATAGGCCACTCGTTCCCTTTCAGTCCAGTGGTGCAGCTCTGTGGCCTCAGGCTGAGCAGGAAGAGAGCATTATATCTGCTCAGCCAGTTGGTTCTGCTCGTCCCTCCAAGGCTATCCTGATGGAGCATGTTTAGAAAATGCAGAGATAAGCCAGGAGCCGTGGCATCAGGTGTGCCCAGTGCATGACAAGTGCCAGTTTATTGCTTCAGCCCCAGTTTATTGTATCCCCCCAAGAATACTGGAGGCTAGGCCAGGAAGTATCATTTGGTAGTGAGGCTCAATGGCTCAACCTTCAGTCCTGGTAGGGGCTTGCAGCTGTCGAGTGAATGTCCTCAGGTACCAGGTAAAGGCTGGACTAGCTTGATGTCATCTGATGAGATTAGCCCAACACTTCCCTCCTCTGCTTTGAACAAACTCCCCTGAGAAGTGATGAGAAGAGACAAGTGGTCTTGCCTGAGTTTTCTGACTCAAGCTGTGTTTAAAAGACCTTTGCAGACCTCCCACACCAGCGTGGCCTCTGTACTCAACACCTGCTTCCGTTTGGGCCTAAGCAGAGGTAGTTGTCAGGGTAGTGGGGACAGGAGAGGGCAATGGGATATATGTAACATGACACTAAAGGGTGACTATTTGAGGAGAGGAAGAAAACAAGCCTGGGATGACAGGAAATAGCAATAAAGGAGACTAAAAAGATATATGTGTATGTATATGTGTATATATATATATATATTACATATATAATACATATATAATGTGTGTGCATATATAATGTATATGTATATATCACACATACACAAATCTAACAATGAAAAAACCTTTTACTTTTTATGCTAAGTGAAAAGTGGGGAAGGGGAGGAGAGGAAGGGAAGCTGGAACCCCAGATATTGTCGCACCGAGTGAGTGGCCCTTGGATCTGTACACCTTCGGCTCACACCGCCTCTCCTGTGGTCTTTCTCAGCAATGGGTGACAAGCCGGCAGATGCGGTTCGAAGGAGGATTTCAGGGCCGCTGCAACAAGCTGGTGGACGGCTGCTACTCCTTCTGGCAGGCAGGACTTCTGCCCCTGTTGCACCGGGCACTCCACGCTCAAGGTGAGTCCACACTGCTGCTGGGGCCAGAAGAGGAGCCCCGGGTCTGTTACTACCCAGTGCTGCTGAGCGGAGTTTGAAAGAAAACCCGGCTGCCTGGGGTTTTGAGAGCTGATATGGAGCCTCCCACCTTGGGGCTGTCTGAGCAGAATTCTGTTCAGTTCCCATGGTTTCAGATCACTCACTGCTGCCTCAGCCTTCTGGGGCAGGATGACCTTCCCCTGAGCCACTCCCTGTTATCTGAGGGGAGCATCCCCACCCTGCCCTGGGCCCCACAGTGACTGGAGCTGCCATCCCAGTTGGCATGATGCCTCAGCCTCCATTGCAGAGCCATTGGTCATGTCAGAATGGTGACAGGACAGGCAGGTATGAAAAGGGGCAGAGAGCCTGAGCTTATGAGAAAAGACTCACCCACTCTGACTGAGCACTTGTCACCATCAGAAATGTGCTCATTTGGGGTCAGTAAGATGGCCCAGTGGGTAAAGGCTTCTGCTGGCAAGTCTGATGACCTGGGTTCAATCCCAGGGACTCACAGAGTGGAAACAGAGAACTGACTCCCATGAGTTGTCCCTCCTCCACATGTGATCCCCTCCCACGCAAAATAAATAAACAAATAGAATGTTGGTTTTTTAAGAAATGTTTTGACTGCCACTGCTTGCGTCAGTGGTTTTGTTTCGTTTGGCAGAACAGGGAGTTGAAACCAAGGACCTCATGTATGCAAGACAAGTGTCCTGCCACTGAGCTGCAACCCACCCCTAGAAATGTTTCATTTTAAAGTCAGTGAGTTGACCTATGACTGCGCTTCCTTGAGCAGCTAGTTCCTTCTGAGGAGACTCCACAAAGCATGCAAAACAGCGAGCAAAGACTCCATCGGCCCTGTTTCTCAGTACTGTCTGATCCTGTGCTCATGCTTGCCTGTGAGCACGGGGTTCGGGTGGGAGGGGAGGCACGGCCACCCCGCTGGCTTCCAATCTGTTCCTGCAGGGAGATCCCTTGGCTCAGGGGGAGACTTTTCCTGTGGTCTCAGCTGGGTGGCTAATTGCTCAGATGTAAAAGATGAGATTCTTTCCTGCCACGCCCACACCTAAGCTTCTTTGCCCATCTCTCTGAACCCTAAGCTTTAATTCCTTAATCTCTCTGAAGTTGTCTAGTTGTAGATGCTTTTGATACTGATTAAAAGCTCACAGAGGCCCTGTCCTCCCTTCCCAGCCTGGGGCCATAGGGTTTAGACCTCAGAATACTGAGGGACAGAAAAGCCAGGCTCCCTGACTTGATCCTAAGTTGGACTGTCAGAAAGTCCCCAGAGCAGCAGTTCTCAACCTGTGGGTCGAGACCCCTTTGGGGTTGAATGACCCCATCACAGAGGTATATCAGATACCCTGCATATCAGATCATGATTCATAACAGTAGCTAAATTACAGTTCTGAAGTAGCAACAAGATAACTGTATGGTTGGGGGGGGGGTCCTTGCGCCACGAGGAACTGTGTTAAAGGTCGCAGTGTGTGAAAGGTTGAGGGCCGCTGGCCCAAAGGCTGTTTTTTCTGAAGAAATGAGTTGAGGTTTGGTGAGCTGACTTGTAGAAGAAGCCACAGATGTTGCTTTTTTCCAGAATGGTGGCTCCATTAGCAGCAGCAGAGATTTCCCAAGCATTCACTATGACACAGTGTCTCACTTACGCTTTCTCACCTGGTTCCCAAATAGCCCCATGACATCAAGACTTTTGGTATTTCCATTTTCAGAGGAGACAAAGTAAACTCAGTTGAGACTTGCTTTGTAAACTGACTGTAACAGTGCGGTTGGCAGGCGAATGCAGCCCTGCCTGCATTACAGCAGATGAACACCAATCCCATCCTCGCATATACCCACACAGCTTGCTTCTAGCTAACAGAGTGTTAGATGGGAGTGGTGGGTTACACCTCTAATCCCAGCACTTAGAGGCAAGAGCACTCTGAGTTCGAGGCCAGTCTGGGCTACTTAGTGAATTCCAGGGCAGTCAGGGCTACAACAGAGAACTCTATTTCAAGAAACAAAATTGAAACAAAGTAATGCAGGGGCGGGAGAGATGGCTCACTGGTTAAGAGCATGTGAAGCTCTGACAGAAGACCTGAGTTCAGATCCCAGACCCACACTGGTTAGCTTAAACTACTTAAACTCCAGCTCCAGGGGACTGGACTCCTGTAGATTCTGAGTTGGAGGCCACTCCTAGGAACTGACCTTACAAAGTAGCTATTAGTGTCCAAGGGGCACACGGTAAGCATGTTTGCTACAACCCCATATTGGAGAGCAGAGTGTCAGACCAACTCAGAAGTGCAGATGTGTGAGGGAGACTGATCCATACAGCATGGTGCATCTTACCGCAGTCTTCACTGCTCACGAAGGAGCGCTACAGTTATGAAAATGCTTCCCTTATTACATGGATGCTGGAAAACAACAGTGTGCTGTATGACTGAATCTCCAGGACTCTGGAAGAATATAATAAAAATTAGTGTGAGGCTGGGCATGGTGGCACATGCTGTAGGTCTCAGCACTTGGGAGGCAGAAGACACGGGCAGTTTATCCTGCTAGTGGACTGCATGTAGGCATTTGGTTTTGTAGGGTAGTGTGCAAATGTCTGTTTACCTCATGAACACAGTTAAAGCTTTAACCTGGCAGCTGCACTGTCAGGAGTTCACACGCAGAGATGTTAACTGAGGATGTGTAGGCTCTCGGTGGCAAACAGAGTATCCACGGAAAGGTGAAGAGTTGCCCGGCCTGGTAACATGCACTCAGGAGGCAGAAGCAGAGTCAGGGAGAGCCAGATCTACACAGCAAGTTCCAGGTCAGCCAGGACTGCACTGTGAAGCCCTCTCCCAACAAACAAACATGCGTGGGTGAACAGACGACTAGCTCTCTGAGCGGTAGTTCTATGCAATGGCTCTGTACAGAGAGCTCCCTGGGATACAACATGAAGTACATAAGGCCACACCCAGGGTAGTCACGTGCATACCAGCTGGTGTCCAGTGGCTTTTCCTGGCAGCATTTCAAAACCTTCAACGATGGGTATTATTAAGAGAAGCAAACTACATCTTCTACTGTGCCCTTTAATTTTCTTTTAAAAAATTATATATACTGTTACTTATATTTTAATTTTTTTTAAAGATTTATTTTTATCTATATGAGTACCCTTCAGCTGTCTTCAGACACACCAAAAGAGGGCATCGGATCCCATTACAGATGGTTGTGAGCCACCATGTGGTTGCTGGGAATTGAACTCAGGACTTCTGGGAGAGCAGTCAGTGCTCTTAACCGCTGAGCCATCTCTCCAGCCCCCATATTTTAATTTTTAAAAATTATCTGTGAGTGTGCATGTGTGCTTGCGTGTGGTATGTGCATGAATGTGGGGGTCCGAGGGGTCAGGTTCCCTGGAGCTAGAGTTACAGATGACTTTCAGTCACCTGGCAGCGAGCGCTGCAACCAAACTCATTTCTCCTGCAAGGGCAGTACTTCCTCTCAGCCCCTGAGCCATCTCTCCTTTAAAGTAAATGTGTTTAAAATTTTTTTTTATGTTTAGATGTTGGATATTGAGCCCAAGTCCTGCTACGCATTTACTACCACTGAGTTATATCCATAAACTTAAAATAAATGTTTATGCATTCTTTGTTTGCAGTACTGAGGGTAGAACCCAGGGCCTCATCCATAGTAGTGTAGACTCTACCACTCTATCATTACTTTTAAAACTGCATTTGTCGGGCTGGAGAGGCAGCTCAGTGGTTAAGGCCTGGCTGCTCTTCCAGAGGACCCAGACTCATTTGGTTCCCAGCAGCCACATGGTGGCTCACAGTCATCTATAACTCCAGTTCCAGGTGGTCTGATTCCTTCTCTACCTCTGAGGACACCAGGCACCGGGTATGCTCATGGTAAGCATACATATATGTAGGCAAAACACTCAAACACATGAAATAAAAATAAATCGAATACATACATTTGCGGCTGAGAGGAGAGCTCAGTGGTAGAGGGGTTTCCTAGTGTGAGCCCTGAGTTTGCGGCCCAGCACTGGTGTGGTGGAGGAGGCAGTGATCTTATTCCTGATTGAAAAAGGAAAGGCTCAGCACAGTGAAGCATGGGTTCAAGCTGTCACCTGACTCAGCTGGTGACTATGGTAGCTCCTGCCAACGATGGCCTGCCGTGTGCTGAAGGGAGAGTCTGAGAATGAGTTATTAGTAGTAGACAGCGTATCCAATGGTAGCAGCTGGAGAGACGCTCAACAATTGGGAGCAGTAACAATTGTTACTGCTGCTCTTTCAGGGGACCTGAGCACCCAGGCTAGGTGGCTCAAAACCATCTAAAACTCCCACTCTGGGGGGATTGGATGCCTCAGGCCTTTGAAGGCCCGTGCACTGACATCCACATTGCCACCCAGACACACACACACACACACACACACACACACACACACACACACACACACACACACAGTAATTTTAAATAATAAATAAGGGCTGAAGAGTTGGCTCTGCAGTTTAAAACACTGGTTGCTTTTTCAGAGGACCCAGGTTCAATTCCCAGCACCCTATGTGGCTCAGCACTGTCTGTAACTCCAGTTCCAGGGAATCCAGTACCCTCACACACATACACTCAGGCAAAACCATCAATGAAACAAGGAAGCAGCCTGAGCCGGGCGGTGAGGACAGAGACAGGCAGATCTCTGAGTTTGAGGCCAGCCTCTTTCCAAGCCTTGTCTCAAAAAACCAACCAAAACAAACAAACAAACAAACAAACAAACAAACAAAAAGCAAGCAGCCTGTGAGCTTCGATGGCCTACAGGGCAAGCATTGCTATCAATGTGGTCCAGCACGAAATCCTAAACTCTGTTAAGCTATTAATAATTTTTAAAAGTTTTGGTGATGTTTCTTTTCTTGGAACTCAATTTTGCAGTTCTGGAGTGCAAACTTGTAGATGACAGCGTAATGTCACCGTATCAAAAGGTTGGGAACAGCTAATGGTAGATGTGTTTCTTGATGTGTTCTTTGGGACATACCCTAGGCCTTGTCTACCTGTTGGATTGAGCGCCATCCAGCTGCAGGTCTCAGCTGTAATGTGGAAAGACTCTTGATTTTGTAGCTAAAGGAACCTTTGAAATCCAAAATGACATTATGACAGGGATCTCCAAAAGGGACATTGTAATGGGAGTCTATAACTGCTGGACACCTCTGACCTCCATGTTGCTACTGTCCAGTAACCACCTTGTCCTTCATCTTGCCATGATCCATGTGTGCTGGCATTTAAGGTCCCTAAGGAGTTCTTGGGAGGATTCATGAACTATGAGCTTTTGGACTTCGGTGAAACATTGTGATTTTAGCTTAGGCTATCATCTGCCCCAGGATGACAGTCTCCATTGTTATGGGACATGACATGAGGGCACACTATGTACAGCTCTACTGCACTTATCCTAAAGTTTAATAAAAACTCTTGTAAACACAATAGCTTTGCAGAGATAAGCTTCACACGCTCTACACTTGAGCCATTTTTTAAAGTCTACAATTCAGTGTTTTCATAATTAGACTACCTGTATCTCAATCAATTTAGAACATTTTCTATACTTTCTGCCCTAAACAAATAAGATTGTTGGAGCAAAGAGAATAACAAAGAAAATAACAATAGTATGATTATAACTGGAGTATCAACTTTATTTTCAACTCTTACAACAAATGGGCAAAAAGGAGGCAGGAGGTTCAGCTGTGGTAAAAGGTGAATATAGTTTAATGAGAAGGTCAGAATGAATGGGTTTTAGAGAACAGAGGGTAGACTGGTAGTCAGTGTTACAGAAGGCTCTTACCCTGATTACTAACGCAGGCTGTAACAGAATAAACGAGCAGATGCTTCCCCTTTCACCCTTTGTAGTTGTTTTAGACAAGGTAGCCCAGGCTGACCTAGAACTTATGAAAGTCCCCCTGCATCAACCTCCCAAGTGCTGGATTACAAGCGTGTGCCATAAACTTGGGCTGCTTCTTTACCTTTAGAACATTGTTTTTATTTATGTTGGGGATCAAATCCTGGACCTCACACACAATGAAGCCTAATTGTTTTTTATTGTCTTGTTGTTTATGGTATTGGTGTCATGTAGGAGTCCATTGCTAACTCCAACACTGTCTTAGTTAGGGTTCCCATAGCTGTGAAGAGACACCGTGACCACAGCAACTCTAATAAAAGACAACATAGAATTGGGCCGACTCAGTTTCAGGGGTTTAGTCCATCATGGTGGCAGAAGTATGGCAGTGTACAACCAGACATGCTGATGGAGAAGGAGATGAGAGTTCTACATCTTGACCTAAAGGCATCAGGAGACTGTCTGCTGCACTGGATGTAGTTTGAACATATAAGACAGCTAGAGGGACATACTCCCTTATCAGCCACATCTCCTAATAGTTCCATTCCCTATAGGTACCCTATGCATTCAAACACATAAAATCCATAGAGGCCATTCCTATTCAAACCACCACATGTCATTCCCTGGCCCCCATAGGCTTATAGCTATCACACAATGCAAAAAAAAAATGCATTCAGTCCAACTTCAAAAGTTCCCATAGTCTATAATGGTCACAGCTTGTTTAAAAGCCAAAAGTTGAATGTCTCTTCTGAGAGTCATACAATCTCTTAACTGTAATCCTCTCTCAAATCAAAATAAAAATGCAGATCACACATTTCCAACATACAGTGGCACAGGAGAAACATTACCAATCCAAAAGGGAGGGAGGGGAGCATGGTGAGAAAATACTAGACCAAAGCAAGACCAAAAACAATCTGGGCAAACTCCCAACTCTGCATCTCTCTGTATGATGTCAAAATGTTCTTCAGATCTCCTTTCAGCTTCGTTGATGGCAACACACTTCCCTCTCCTGGTTCCAGTCTTTGTTAGCAGCTCTCCTTGGCAGGTACCTCACAGTTCTGACATCTCCAACATCTTGGGGGCTCCAAGGCAATCTAGGCTTCACCGTCACAGCTTCATACAATGGCTTCTCTAGGCCTCCATGCAGAGACACCCCTGCCACACCACCTGGCCTCAGTGGCTATTCTTAGTCATGGAGGGAGATCCCATAACCCCTTTCTTCTATCCTTGTCTCTAAAGACAGAATCACGTGGTGGGAGCTGTCAGGTCCTGCCACTTGCTGGGGCTGGAACATGCCCCCTTGTTTAGTTACATCTTAGACCAGGTTGGCCTTATTTATACTCAGCGATGTCCGCCTCTGCCTTCTGAGTGCTGGGATTGGAAGCGTATGCCAACACACCTGGCTCTAAGCTTTTCCCAGATTGGCAGCTTTGCTGGGTGGGGTCTTGCCCTGCCTGAGGTCACCACTCCCTTTATAGTATCAGGGTTTCGTTGTTTTTTTTTTTAATCTCCTTGAACACAAGATTTAGTTCTGTTCCACTTCCTGGTGTTCCTTTTCTCCTCAAATTGTATATTTTCTATTCCCCTTGCTCAGCTTGCTCCTTTTTATTGTAGATCTTCGTAAGAGTGAACACTAATAACCACACAACAGAGTCAATTCTAGGCTCTTTTGGGATTTCCTCTGCCAAACTCTTTAATTTAGCCTCAGGCAGACTCTTTGGATGAGGTCAAAAGCCACATTCTTTGCCAGAATATCCTAGGATCAGTATCTAGGCCACATATTAACATTCTTCTCCTCTGAAATCTCTCGAGCCGAGCCTCCACAGTTAAAACATTGAATTTGGGCTGGCATGTAGTTTTAGAGGCCCAGTATCATCTTAGCAAGAAGCATAGCAGCACACAGGCAGACATGGTGCTGGATAAGGAGCCAAGAGTTCTACATCTTAGTCCAAAGGCAGCAGAAGACTGTCTGCCACACTAGGCATAGCTTGGGCATAGAAGACCTCAAAGCCCACCTCCACAGTGACACTTCCTCCAGCAAGGCCACGCCTCCTAATAATGCCCCTCCCTGTAACATGAATCTATGGAGGTCATTTCTATACAAACTACCACAAACATCATGGGAATATATCTTTATTTTCTTCCTAGACTTGGTATTTAGCTCTTATATTTTGGCTCGTGATGTATTTTTAAGGGTTTGTTTTGTTTTATTTCGTGAGACAGGGTCTTTCTGTGTGGCACAGGCTCCAGCTTCCAAGTGTAGGGATTATGGGCATGAACCATCACACAACAGCAAAGGCTGTTTGGTTTTGGTCCTGGGGTTGAATGAGGCTCTCATGTGTAGCTTATACGCTAGACACACATTCTACCTCCAAGCTTCATCATTGGCATGCTGAAGTCCAGTTGTCCCCGGATCAACTGTTCTTTCCTTCACAGAATGGATATCACACCTCGTGGGTGACCAGTTGGCCATTGGTGTGTGGGCTTATCTCCTGATTCTCATTTCTCCTGCATTGTGCCATGTGTCATGATTGTCTCAGCTCTGATGTAGGTTTTGAAATAAGGAAATATAGGCTTCCAAGCTTTCTTCTCTTTCAAGATTACTTTGGCTGTTTTGGGTCTTTCTCAATTCAGTTTGAATTCTTAAAAAAAATTACAGAAAATGTGGTTGGTTTTTTTTTTTTTTTTTTAGTTCTTTTTTTCGGAGCTGGGGACCGAACCCAGGGCCTTGCGCTTCATAGGCAAGTGCTCTACCACTGAGCTAAATCCCCAACTCCTGTTTTTTCTTTTTAAAGACAGTCTCATGTGTCTGAAACTAGCCTAGAATTTACTGTACTGCCTAGGGTGGCCTTGAACTCCTACTCTTCCTACCTGTCTTCTAAGTGCTGAAATTACAGGTATGTGCCACTATACCCAGCAGCACTGACGTGTTAACAGTCTTCCTTTATGTGTTGTTTCTGTCTCTGTGTGGGTGATGCGTGTGTCCTTGTATGTCCTGGTGTACACACACATCTAGATGGCCTAGGAAGGCCTGAAGTCAACAACCAAGTATCTTCCTAAGTCACTGTCACCAGTTTCACTAGACTGGCAGGCCAACAAGCCTCAGGATCCCCCTGCTTCCGCCTCTCAGCTCTGGTTCTGGTGCCCAGATTTTTAACCCAGGTGCTGGGGATGGAATTCTGGTCCTAATGCTTGTGTAGCAAGCCCTTCATTGACTGCTCTATCCTCCCAGCTCTGGGTAATTAAAAACAATTATTGCATTTACTTAGACCTGTTTGTATTCCTTGGAGGGGGGACATGTGTGCAGAGCAGACCTGGTTCTGTCAGGCTGAGTAGTGAGAGTCCTTACCTGCTGAGCCATTTTGCTGGCTCTGTTATTATCTTCAACCTCTTTATGAAGCTGAGGACGGCCTTGAACCGCTCCGATCCTTCTAAGTGCTGGGGTTACATGTGTGTTACCATACCCATCTTACACAGCGCTACGATTAAAGGCATGCGCCGCCGTGCCTAGCCTGATTTTCTTAATGTTGACTTACTCTGCATTCCCAGGATCTCACTTCCTCTCTAATATGTCAGATTGTTGGTATTTTACAATTTTTGTACCTTTACTTATAAGTATCTAGTTTGATCTTTGTAATAATTCTTAAGAATTAGGGTATATGGCCTGTAATAACTCAGTGGGTATAGATGCCTGCCCCCGAGGCTGGCGATCTGATTAGTGGTAATTTCTTGCCTAGCATTCACAAGCACACATACATATATGTACACGCATGCACAGGTACCTCTGCACACTTGTGTATGAATAGCATAAGTACACATGCTCACATTATCTGCCTCGTTTGGGCTCCTTTTCCTTGCTCCTGTACGTCTGTCAGTGGAGATTAGCATGGTGGGGAGTTTCAGATAAGCAGTGTGTGTGTGGTCTGGAGTGTGATCCCCGGCAGGATCTGCAGGCTGGGATGGCCAAGGTTAGGCACCAACATGCCCTACTGTCTGGTAGGGTTGCTCTTCGATTTTACGGAAGGTCCTGTCACTGACTCCTCCAGAGAGGAGGAAAGCTGTACCCTAGTGCTGACAGGTACAAGGCATCTCCTTTATCTCTTTTCACCCTTTTAGTTACTGGGGACATTTTAAAAATTACATTGTGTGTGTGTGTGTGTGTGTGTTCATTCTTCATCTTTTTTCTTGATTCAACCTCCCAAATAGCTAAGACAACAAGTATGTATCTCTTTTTAAGGAAAAAAATGGGGGTAGAGCTGGAGAGATGGCTCGGTGGTTAGGAACACTGACTGCTCTCAGAGGACTCAAGTTTGGTTCTCAGCACCAACATGACACTTTACAGCTGTCTGTAACCCTAGTTCTATATCCTGTGCCATCTTCTGGTCTCCGTAAATCTTAGGCATGTGCTACATTGAAGAACACACGCACACGCACACGCACACGCGTGCATGCTTGTGTGTGTAAAATAAAAATAAATTAAAATAAAATAATTACAAAATCATTGCCAGATGCTCACCTGTAGCTCCAGGAGGTGGAGGCAGGGGGATCAAGAGTTCAGGGTTATCATTAGCTACATAGTGAGTTCAGAGCCAGCCTTGGGCTGAGACCATGTCTCAAAAACGGAAAGAAAGGGGTTGGGGATTTAGCTCAGTGGTAGAGCTCCGAAAAAAGAACCAAAAAAAAAGAAAAAAAAAGAAAAAGAAAAAGAAAAGAAAAGAAAATACTTTCTCTCTGAATATTCTGTAACTAAATGTGGGATTTTCTTTTGCCATGTGCGTTATGTGCATGCACACGTTTGTGTGTGTACATGTACATGTAGGTACAGATAGAGGCCAGAGGCTGACGTCTGCTGTCTTTCTCATTGAGTCTCTACCATAGTTTTGTGTGACAGAGTCTCTCACTGTACAGTTCAGCTAGGCCGGCTGAATTGTGAGCTACACGTACCCTCCCATCCCTTCCTCCCCGGCACTGGAGTTGCAGGCGTGCACTGCTGTACCGTCCTTTACCCAGGTGCTAGCATCTAGACTTGGGTCCCCATGCTTGCACCGGAGGCACCGTGCCTGTGCCAGGCAAGCCGTTTCCCTCCTGCTTGTTTGCTTAGATTCTCACCACTCTGTTCGAGTTAGCCTTTTCTAAGGTCTACCTAGCAGCTTTACCCACCCAGACATTTATACATTCGTATCCACGAGATTGTTGGCCCATCTTCCTTTCTCAGTTACCTTGTACCTCTCCCTAAATGTGATGCTTCACTGCTGTTCAGAATGATGGTTAGGAAGATGATGTAGCAGAACAGACATTTGTATGCGTTACATGGGAAGCATGCAGTTACAAAATTACAATCATCGTAACTATATAGAGAAATGCATAAAGCAGAGGTGGTGAGCTCTCTCTCCTTCAGGTAATTGCGACCTGAGAATTCTCTCGCTGTATTGGCTGAACTTGAGAATGAAGGAGCCAGGGCCTCGGGATGTAGCTCAGGGTGGGGTGCATGCCCACCATGCTCCCCGGCATCGACGGAAATGAAAAGGAACACAAAACCTTGGACTTAACTTTCTGGAGGCTCCCAGCATAGCTGGTTTTTGCTTGTGCCATCTGTGGCACAGAACAGTCAGCAGTGATGGCTTCTGGGACAAATGTTTGGGTCTTTTGGATGTGGGTTTAGTTCAGGGTTAGGGAAGTCAGAATAAGCTGCTTGATACTAGCCCCGGTAAGCAGTGTGACTTCACAAGTTGTAGAGAGGAGCTAAAGGAAGTGCCCTCAGGACACTGAGGCAGTCCTGGAGCTATGCTGAGCAGCCACTGCTGCAGGTTGATTTCCGACTGTCATCCGTGAGACTGCCACCCAACCTGCTCTTTGACAACACAGCCACCATGTTCAGGAGAGGGCACGAGTGCTGAAGTCAGCAAGTGTGCTAAGCATGACTGGAACAAGTCAATGACCACTGATGCCAGCCCCGCCCTCTGACCCTCTGTTCCTCACCAGGTGACCCTGCCCTCAGCATGAGCCACTGGATGTTCCATCAGCAGGCGCTGCAGGAGTACATCCTCATGTGCTGCCAGTGTCCGGCTGGGGGTCTCCTGGACAAACCTGGCAAGTAAGTGTCCTCTTGGGGAGGAGGAAGATGCCACTGGGCTCACTGAGAGCCAGGCCCATCCACCTGGGCATCCCTGTCCCTCGTCTGCTTAGCATTAATATTGTGAGGGGAAAGTGCTGTGGTTGGGGTAGCCTCCTTTCAGTGCCCATGAGCGGTCGGTCACTTCTGGCTACTCATCCTGAGTCACTCATCAGAGCCCCCAGCTCCTGTGCACCCAGGGAGGTGAAGGGATGGCCGGCTCGGTAGCTTTGCTTTACTGTTTTTGTTCCCTGAGATAGAATTTCTCTGTGTAGCCCAGGCTATACCAGAACTAGCTCTATAGACCAGAGACCAGTTCAGGCTGGCCTTGAACTCAGAGATCCACCTGCCTCTGCCTCTTGAGTGGAAGGCATGTGCCACCATGCCTGGCTTCCTTTACTTTTTTGTCTGTGTTTACCTTGTTAAGCCCATTTAACAAGAGTGGGATGTGGATAGAGGTATGGATCTGTGGAAAGTGGAGCATTTGCATAGCACATATGATGTTCTGGGGTTGATCCTGAGCATTGCGAAACAGTGAAAAAGAATAGGCTATCAGGGCTGGGGAGCCCTGGGGTGCAGTGTGTGGTACTGTAAATGAGAAAGGTAAATAAAACAGGAGATGTTCTGTTGCACTAACTCCTGGCACAGCAATCTATCAAGAGGAGTGTGATTGACTTCTAGAACTTTTTCTAGAGAACTGCATTAATTTAGTACCGCCACTCTCAGAGAGAGAGCCCTTTCCAGAACAGTTGGAAACAGTTCCTATGGCTGAGGGTATGACTCTGCAATGACTGGGCTAGCCTAGCAAGTGGGAAGCCCTGAGGTCCATCCTCTTCACTGCAACAAAACAAAACCAAACAAAACAAACAAGGCCACTGCTGGGCGCAGCCATGCTTCCTCTGAGCCTGTGTAGAGAAGGGTCCCCTGTATCACAGTCCTCTGGATTCATGTGGGTTCATACTTGGGGGCGTTGGTAGGGAGGGGTGGGGTCATCTCAGAGCTATCTATCTGTTCTCGTAGGTCACGTGACTTCTACCATACTTGCTACTGCCTGAGCGGCCTGTCCATTGCCCAGCATTTTGGAAGTGGAGCCATGCTGCACGATGTGGTCATGGGTGTGCCTGAAAATGTTCTGGTAAGGCAGGTGGAGTTGCAACATCCCTTTTCTACAAGGTCGCCAAGGTCAGGGGACCTAATTTCAGAGTGGCCACTTGCATCCTGCAGAGCTGGCTCTGTTCCCTGCGTGGCAAATTGGGAAAGTCTCAGGCCTCACCCTCCTGGCATTCTGCAGCCTATGAGTGAGAGTGTGAGTGGAGGAAATGCAGGGCCAGGCAGAGGCCGGACTTCAGTGACTGCACTGGGGGGCAGAGGTGCTGTGACCTTATTCCAGCCCATTGCTGACCACAGCTCCCTGTCCAAGGCAAGCGCAGTTGTTCCTCAGAGCCTGGGAACCTCTAGCATGGGCCGGGTGCACCACTCACTGTATTACGGCTTCTTCACTCTCCTTAGATGCTGTCAGAGAATAGGCTGTCCGCATTGCTGTGTGGCAGTAGCACACGCCAGTTTGCCATGTATTTGTTTCATGTGGGTGTGCCTCCCCCATAAGGTGGCAGCCCTAGGCTAGGGATGTAGCTCAGGGGTAGGGTCTATGACTAGCTGTGTCAGCAGAGACCTGAGCTCAGTCCCAGCACAAGAGAGGAGCAAGATGTCGCCCACCATGGCCTGTGCTACAACAGCTTGTCAGAAGGGGATACACTGTGCATCTAGACATGAGCCCAAGAAACAAATGCAGCTGAGACTGCCCACAGTCCTCAACAGATATCAGTACTGAGCCATTTCTTTTCATCTCTCTTTTATGTCTTGCCTTGTGTTGGGAAATATTTCAAGCAGAACGGCAAACAGATGAAAAATCTTTTTTTTTTTCTTTTTTTGGTCAGGATCCCATTATGTCACTTTGTAGCTCTGACTGACCTGGAATTCACATTGTAGACCAGGCTATCCTTGAACTGTGTCAGCCTGCCTGCCCCTGCCTCCTGGGGAGGTTGTGATTATAGGCTGTAGCCACTGTACTTGGTTCAGCCTTTGGTGGGGTATGTGTGTGGGTGCACATGGGGAGCAGTGGGCAAGCTTGGGTGTTTGAGCATCTCACTGGGCCCAGGTCTCGCCTGTTGCTGGCTGACTAGCCAATAAGACCCCGGAATCTTCCTGTCTCTGCCTCCCTCCCTGTTGCTGGGATTACAAGTGCCCCAACCACACCTGGCATTTTACATGGTGACTGGGGACCAAACTCAGGCTCTTATGGCTTCTAGCAAACATTTTACCGGCTGAGCCACCTCCTAGTCCCTCAGTGAAGATCAGGTCCACTCTTTCTTAGACTTATGTGAGGGCTAATGGGATGGATCAGTGGGTTGCCACACAAGACCCTGAGTTCAATTCAATTGTGGAAAGGGAGACGTGACTTCTGTAACTTGTCCTCTGACCTCCACCTGAATACTGTGGCATGGGTGGACCTGTACCCATGAAAAAATAGAAAAATATTTTTAAGATTTGATATACATATTTTATTATAATGTATTTTTCAGTTTGTGTTTTAAAATACACTGGTTTCATGAAATTCAGTGGGTAGCTTACTAGCCCCTCCCCCATTTTAGACAAAGGTCTTACTCTGCAGTCCTGGCTGGCCTAGAATCCTCTGTGTAGACCAGGCTGCTCTTGAACTCACAGAGCTCTGCTTGCTTTACCTCCTGAGTATAGGGCGTTAAAGGTGTGTACCACCATGTCCAGCTTCCCTCTCCTTGTTTGTCTCTCGGGAACATCACGGAGCTGAGGCTGGGCAGCTCGTTCAGCTGGTACCGTGCTTATCTAGCGTGCATAGCCTCTGTCCGTCCTCAGCACCATGTAAAGCAAGCACCATGGTGTAATCCCAGCCCTTGGGAGGTGGAGGCGGAGGTCAGAAGTTCTTGTTGCGCTCCTCTGAGATGGAGGCCAGCCTAGGCTACATGAGACCTTGTCTAAATAAATGAATAAATGGGGGGCTGACAAGATGACTCGGCAGGTAAGGTGTTTGTTGACAGGCCTCAGAACCTGAGACCACTCTGGAACTGACACTAAGAGAAAGCCAATCCTACTAACTGGGCACGAGCGCGCATGCACACACTTGCGATGGGGGACGTAAAGAAAGTTTAAACTCTGTCTTCTCTTCCCCCTCACTCGCCCAGAGCGAGGGCCTGAATACTGGTCTAAAATCCTGCCCTGTCTCAGATCTTAAATTTCTTTCAGATTTCTGCCATGTAGGGAAATAATGTAAAAGAACCAAATTGTGATCCGACCCTGTACCCTCACAAGAGTCGTGGTCCTTTTCCTTAGTTACACATGCAGATACACTGTACTGTTTGATAACTGAAACCCACATAGAGGAGTAGGAAGATTGCGAGCCAATCCCGAGGCTTGCTGTCGCTGTCTGGCCGGATGCTGGTGGTCTGCCAGCCCCAGCCTCTCCATCACAGCCCTGAGCAAGTTGTGAGATTTGAGATGCTTTTGTGCACAATGCTTTTTGCTCATGTGTTATAGGTTAAACTTCCCTGGTATGAATATTTAAAATCCAAAGTGCTTTAAAAGCTAACTTTTTTAAGATCATACTAGCACTCAAAAAGTTTTGGAGCCAAGAGTGGTTGTGTACATCTGTAATTGCAGAAGAGGAGGGATACATCCTGCCCCTCCCCAAAAGGACTTTATTCCAGAAAGAATCCAGTCATGTCATTTGCAGGAGAACGGAGCGGTCTCAGGAGGACATGTTTTCTCTCATCTGTGGGTCAAGTTATACACAGACACATAAAACACGCCATGTATCTATGACATGAACCAGAAGTCAAACTGTCTGTGGAGACAAAGGGAATTAACGGGAAGGGGAGGGTTTGAAAAGGGAGGAAGGATGAGTGCGTGTATAGACAAGCTTTAATTTTTAAAACGCTGCGGTGTGACTCCTCCCCTCTCATGTCTCTTTTCTCTTTTGTTTTTGTTTTTGATAGAGTTTCTATCTATCTTCAAAGCTAGCTGTCTGTCTATCCATCCATCCATCCATCCATCCATCCATCCATCCATCCATCCATCCATCCATCCATCTATCTATCTATCTATCTATCTATCTATCTATCTATCTATCTATCTATCTATCTATCTATCTATCTATCTATCTATCTATCCATCTATCTATCTATCTGTATGGCTGTCCCGGAACTCTTTCTGTAGACCAGATTGGCCTTGAACTGACAGACCTGCTGGGATTAAAGGTGTGCACCCCCACCGCCCGGCCTGATTTTCTTTCTTACTTTTTATCTTCACTCCATATGAGAGAAAATGTGATCTTTCTGTGTCAGAGGTCCCAGGAAGGGAAACGGAAGGACAATGGAATGTACTGCCAAGGGAGAGGTGGGGGACAGCAGAAGTGGGGGCTGGGGGCAAATAAGAACAAAGCATACTGACTGCACACAAGAGAATGTCACAGCAAAAGGCAGACACGCACTCCTGTAATCCCAGCGTGTGGGAGACGCAGGAAGGTCAGGAGTTCAAGGCTAGCTTACATAGTAAGTCTGAGGCCATCCTGGACTAGATGAGACTTAAAAACAGAATGGAAGGAAAAAAATGCTGGAACAAGCTGTACTTTGTTAATTAAAACATATTTAGTGATAAGAAAGTTACAGTGCTTAAGAAAAAAGATTTTGGAGCAAGGAGCTAGCTTAGTGGTGGAGCACATGTCTAACATGTTAGGGTACTAGGTCTGCCACACAGTTTCTGATTTCAGTTTTACATAAGATGACTAACTGGTAAAGTCTGGGTGAATATTCTAAAAACAACAAACTCCAAAATGGCATTTCCTCACGTCATTAAAATATTTGAAAGCACATATTAGAGCTCTCTCTAAAAGATTTATCATGTAAGTCGGTGTTTTGTCTGCCTGTCTGTCTGTATGAGGGAAGTGAACCCAGGTCCTCTGACAGAGCAGTCAGTGCTCTTCAGTGCCGAGTGTCTCCAGCCCTGGAAAGCACACATCTGGGTGGCTGAGTAGTGGTCCCCTGTAATTGTATACTGAGATGTTGACTGTTTTGTCGCACATTTGGGCCTGGAATAACCCTGTGTGTGTATCACTCACGCTCCTTAGCCGAAGCTCTGCTGGTGCCTGTCCGCAGCCACAGAGCCACTGGTGACGGACGGCTTTGCCTCTGTTCTCGTTACAGCAGCCCACTCACCCTGTGTACAACATCGGACCTGATAAGGTGATCCAGGCCACCACACACTTTCTGCAGAAGCCGGTCCCAGGCTTTGAGGAATGCGAAGATGCGGTGACCTCAGATCCTGCCACTGACTAGAGGACCCCATGGCTCCCCCAAATCCCCCGTCAGACAAGGTTTCTCCGTTTGGGTACATAGCACAGTCCGTGCTACTTGAGCCTTGGCCACTGTGGAGTTGTGGTTTCTTTGTCCTTTCCTGTCAAACAAAACAAAGCCATCAGCTCTGGGTTGGAATACACAATGGTGTGATTTTTAAAATTATTTTCATACCTGTCAAACCAAAACTCTGGGAGCCGATGTAGTAAGCAGGGTTGGAGAGCAATGCATGCTGGGAAGCAGCAGCCTCCTCCAGCAGCCAGGCCCACAATGCTGAAATGGAAGGTGTCTGTGAGTATCTCCACATCACAGCCACTGCTGTGCCTCCCACCTACACACCATTCAGTCAGCAGATGGGCTCCTCTCTGGTATAAATGTCAGCTCTGTGCAAGGGCGGGGCTGTGGGTCCAGCCAATATACGCTCTCTGGAAAACAGCACTGGGCTCCAGTGGGCATATTCATACTTGTCTCTTTTACCCCAGTCATTTGCGAAGGACAGGGGCCAGGAATGAAGAAGGGTCTTAGATTGAGCCCTCCCCACAACCTGAGGAGAACTGATCTCATATTTCTCCAAGGCCATGTTTGTATGAGCAAGACTTGTTTTGCCCTAAGTATGACGACTAGACCCAGGTAATCAATTATGAGTGGAAAATCAACCTCTAGGTGAACTCTGTGCCAGAGGAAGCAGCCTCCCCAGTGCCCAGCCCCCGCCTCTCCCCATCATGTACCAGGAGAGGCCCTCCTCACGGCAGTGCTGCAGCCCAGGCTCCTTCTAGTCCTTTCTCCCCACCCACCCTCCAAGACAGTGCTCTTTTCTCATCCAGGGTGTTAACACTACTAAGGCTTCACCGTAATCGATCACTCAGGATTTACTCCTGCCCTGCCCACTCCAGGCTCTCTGAAACACAGTCAAGTGCTAGGCAAGCTAGCTGCTGCTGCTGGGACAGTGACCAGCAGGAAGGCAAGTGCTGTCCGTGTGCTGAATTCTGGAACTGCCTCTGCACCGGCTGAGTTTGCTCACCTATCCACTGCTACAGTCATAGCAAGCTCATGCCGCTGTCCCAGCCTGTGCGAGCAGGCAGCCTGTGCGAGCAGGCAGACGGGAGCTTGGAGATGCAGCATGAGGTTCTTCCCCAAACCACTGGCCATTTGCTGCCTCTGATTCCCCATTGCTTTGGTGTACTGGGCTATGTATTACCTCCTTGAAATAATAAAAGAGTAACATTTTCTATGCTGTCTTTTTTTTTTTTTTCAGAGAAAATTTAAGTGTGTGTGTGTTTGTGTAGGTGTCTGTGGAGACCAGAAAAGGGCATCAAATCCCCTGATCTTAGTATAGGTGTTGTTACTTAGTTCAGCATGGGTGCTGGGAACCAAATTCGTATCTTTTCTAAGAATGCCAAGTGCTCTAGCCATTGAGCCTTCTTTCCAGCCCACCATGCTATCTCCTGTCTATACCAAGAAAATTCCTTCAGGATGCCCTTTTGCTGTGGGCATTTCCTCTCTCCTGCATGTGAATGAAGGGAGTTGAAATTCATTCCTCCTTGTGTATCTCCTTCCCACACTGAAGTCTGATATTTGTGAGTCCCCAGCCCACCGGGGAGGGGACCATGACTACCATCACACAGGGCTGTGTGGGTGGACATCCTGGCCATGGGGAGGGGCTCATATGGGGGTAGCCGGAATTCTGTGGTTGCTGTAAGTGACTCTCTGACAAGGCCAAGAAGGCAGCATTCTGAGCTTGCTTCTTGAAAGAAGGATACCTCACGGGGAAACTCCATCCATGCAAATAACCCAGCTACATTCTGAATGCAACTCTCATCCCTGGGCAATGTTTATTTTGCTAATAAAGGTTTGGGTTGCAGTCCAATATCCCAAGTTTACCTGGCCACCACGGACAGGAGAAGGCTCAGCACCAGAAGCCTAAGGCAATGAAGATGATAATCGGGGTCAAGAAACCACCTCAGGGGCTGGAGAGATGGCTCAGCAGTTAAGAGCACTGACTGCTCTTCCAGAGGTTCTGAGTTCACTTCCCAGCAACCACATGGTGGCTCACAACCATCTGTAATGAGATCCGATGCCCTCTTCTGGTGTGTCTGAAGATAGCTGCAGTGTACTTATATGAATAGAATAAATCTTTTTTTTTTTTTAAAGAAAGAAACCACTTCAGTCTGTGGAGTCTTTATGCCCTGGGGCAGGGCCTGGAAGGACAGGTGGAGTAGAGCTCAGGAGAGGCAAGGGCACTGGCACTGTTGTCTCCAGGTTTGTTTGTGTTCACTTTCCTCTATAATTCCTTTTCTGGAGAACTTTCCAACCGAGCCTCCAGGTGGGCCTGAAGAGAAATCTCAGATTTTATCTGGTCCCTATTTTATCATGTAGATCCTCAGTAAACGACACTGCTAGCATAGCGTTTGGCTCCAGGAACTATGTCCCTTTACATAAATGTCAAACTAAACAGCCCTGTATCCACCTGAGTCCCACCCACCCACCTGGGGGATCAGCCAGGGGAAATGCCCCTCGGTTGGCGTTCGTAAACTGTCCTTTCATCGTAGCCTTGTCTCTGGGTCGCTAACATCAGGTGAGAGTCTAGCCATAGCTCTTTGGACATTGCCAAGATCACAGTGAGAGGAGCTGCCAACAGGAGCTGTTTGCTATTGTTCTGTGCTTCACCGCTGCTCTGTTGTGAGACTCCTCCCGACAGACCTCCATCCAGAGCCTCCCCATCACCATGCTGTCTTCCCTGCTGAGGATGAAGGTTTAACCCCATGACTGAGTTTGCTCATCCCAGATTCCCAAGAATCCTCGGAAGACAATGATTCAGGCCCACTTCTGTAGTCTCTGGTCAGTGCTGAGACACCTCCTCAGCACCTTAGCTGCCATCAGCCCCAGCACCCACTTGGCGGCAGAGCTCCCACGGCTGCCTTCAGCAGGAGTGCAGATGCCAGAGCCAGAGAACCAGTCTGCGCCACGGAACTCGCGGAGGCGTCTTCAGCTGCTCTCTCTTGGCCGGTAGCCCCATGTGTTTTCTGGGTCTGTGACTAGGACCACAGAGCCTATTCTTGTGGGTTCCTTTGAAGCACAACACTGTAGTGTATCTTCCTGTGTCAGTACTATAACAGCACAAAGCCTGCTCAACCTCCATGCCATGGGGGTCTAGAAAAGGGCCACACAGGCCCAGAAGTCTGGAGGAGGAAGGAAGATATGGTGCCTCTCAGAACTGAGTTTACTTAAATAGAGCTTCCTGGGGTCAATAGAACAAAAGGCTAATGACAGTTACTATACAGTTCTAGCAGATGAAGGCAACATGCCAGTTCCCAAGAGCCTCTTCCTGGTGATAAATTCCATAACAGATGTATCATGTAGGCCTTAGGGACACTGAGAACAGAGCATCCTCCTCGCCTAAGCTGTCCTGCAGACTTTGTAGCAGGACTCTATAGGAAGCCACTTAAAACCATACAAAAGCAGAGGTTGTAACGATGCTTAAACACCAGTGCCATGGAAGATCCTTTGCCAAGGGCTAGCCTCATTCTGACCTGGCTGTGTTGCTTCCTGGTGTTTTAACCCATCAGATAAAATTTAAACAACGTTAAGAGGGAGGCTGCGTGATGGTTCCTGAGGTAAAGCATGCCACCAAGCCTGATTGATCCTTGGTAGAACTGACTCCCTTAAGCTGCCCTTTGACATCAACATGTATACTGTGACATTCATGGACCTGTGCGTATGTATGTATGTATATATGTATGCATGCATGCATATCTACATGCACACTTGTTAATTTTATTATTTTAACATATAATTTAATATTTTAATATGTAATCAGTTTCTGAAATTGTATTAGTAATTTGACTGCTAATAATAGTGTTAATGATTTAATTTTCAATAAATTAATAATAAAGAAAGCTTTGGGGCTGCTGCAATGGCTCAGTGGTTAAGAAGGTTGTTGATGTTCTAGAGGACCTGGTTTCAGTTCCCAGAATCATATGGTGGCTCACAATTGCATGTTAACTCCAGTTCCGGGGGACCCAACACTCTCTTCTGCTTTCCTTACACACTAGGCGTACATGTGATGCACGCGTACTTGAAAGGAAACATGCATATATAAAAGTCCATCTTTTAAAAATGAAACCATAAATGAAGCCTGCGCCTTACCCTTTCACCAATACTAACTCTGTATACTGTACTTCAGGTAGGAGCTTAATAGTCAGGGATTGGAGATCGATCCGCCTGGGACCAGAAATAACAGCTTCATAGTAAAATACTTGCCTAGCATGCTCAAAGCCTAGGGTTCTGTGCCCACCATCACAAACTAAAAAGAAAAGGCCACAGCTGCAGCCGCTGCAGTGTGTGGTGGTCCTGGGTGCAGTGCAGTTGTGGCTGGCGGTAGGATGCATTGGCTTGAGGTATTGGGTGTCTGGCCAACAATGCAGACATTCCATCTCGCAGATCAAAGCTTGTCTCAGGTTCCCTCGAACCACCTCTTGGAGAAGTGTGTTCTGGGAAACGGCAGGAGCTTTCAGCTTCCGAGTCCAGAAGACTGGATCAAAGCCCCGGGTGGGAAGTGGATGTGTTTAGACCTACATGCAGTCTAGAATCTCACTGTGGCCTAAAAAGATGTGCGTATCCGGCAGGCGCAGGGTGAGCTGGACTCAGGAATGCCTGCCCTGAAGCTGATTTGAGAGCTACGGCTGCTCCCATCTGGGGAAAGAGGGATGCTTCAGGGGAAACTGCTGTCCCGTGTGCTGCTTTATCAACTATAACATCAGCATGCACACTGTTTGTAAATAAAACATACTTTTAGGTTTTGTGGATAACACATTCTCTTGCAACTGCTCACTTCTCCTCCACCTCAGGAGTGTGGCTGTGTCCCAAGCCAAGCTGTGCTTATGAAGACAGGTGGTGACCCAGATTTGGCCCATCGGCTGCAGTTTGCCCTGTATTCATTCAGTGCTCTTCATGGCTGGGGCGCTTACTGTGTTGAGAGTCACATACATAGATGCATTTGGTCAGTAAAACTCGTAACATTACTCACACACACTGCTCAATGGCGTTCACTGCCTTGGACAAGGATGGGGACACATAATTAAAGATAACAGTGAAGCTGACGGCTGCGTGTGGTGATGCACACCTGTAATTGCAGGATTCAGGAGCAGAGGAGGAAGAAGCCCAAGGTCAAGACTAGATTGGGCTACGTAGGGACCCGACCACCTGAGTTCAGTTCCTGGATCCCACACCACAAAAGGAGAGAACTGACTCCTCCACACTGTCCTTTGATCTTACCATGTGCACTGTGGCAAGCATGTGCACATAGCTGTGCACACATATAAACAAATTAACAACCTAAAAAATGCTGGGGCTGAAGAGAAGGCCCACTCAGAGAGAGAGAGAGAGAGAGAGAGAGAGAGAGAGAGAGAGAGAGAGGAAGGAGGAGGAGGAGGAAGAAGAAGGAAGGAAGGGAGGAAGGAAGGAAGGAAGGAAGGGAGGAAGGAAGGAAGGGAGGAAGGGAGGAAGGAAGGGAGGAAGGAAAAAAATTCATGGTCATCCTTGGTTACACAGTGAGTTAAAGTTAGAGATCACTCTGGGTTACCTGAGACCTGTTTCAACAACATCAACAACAACCCTCAAAAAACCATTGGAAGCTCTGTCTTCTCTAAAAGAAAACAAAAACCGGGTTTGGGGACTGGGGTCTGCCTACCACAATGAGGTGCGGATGGGCAAGTGTCATTACCATGAGCAAGTACGTGGTAGAGAGATGGGAGAGAAAGAGAAACAAAATGGTTTGTGTGCTACGAGGATGTGAAGAGAGGCAGAACTGGAGATATAGCTTCTGAGGTGAGAATCAGACTGATGTGAGTGGCCAGCGTGGCCACCTGAGGGCCATGTCTGGGTCCATGGCCATGCAGCAGCAGGAGTCTGAGTTGATGGCCTATCTTACCACCAAAGGCCAATCGGACATCCCAGGTCCATCCCAGGTTGGGGCTGCTGCCTTGGGCTATGCTGATTTCCGGGGCTGGGCTGGGTTGAGCTGGGCTGGCCCTGACCACCCCTCTGCAGCTGTGGCTCTCAGGAGGGCTGGCCCCGCCCCTCACACCTGGGCAGCATGGGGGATCTGGCATTGGTGGCACAGGCAGGAGAGCTAGCCCTGCTTCTTGCCACTGGCTGTGTAGTGTTGTGGGCACAGGAGAGACAGCACTGATAGTGTAGTAGAAACCAATTTCAGTGTACAGTGACAAGAAAAGCTGTCTGGGCAAAAGGGTATTACACTGTGTGACACATGAAAGCTTCCACGGCAAGACGTTTTGTTTTGGAGGGGAGGTTATATGGGTGGAGGGCAGATATGGAGGGACTGGCAGAGTGGGATTGGGGTGCATGATGAGAAATTCACAAAGAATCAATAAATGTTTTTAAAAAATGTTCCAGGCTATCCCAAGCTATATAGTCTCATATGAGACTTGGGAAGGTGGCCAAGAGCAAGGACAGACAAAATAGGCCAAACTGATTTAACAAAAAGGAATATACATTCCTAGTTTTCCTACACCACCTCTGAAAATTCTAGGACTACAGCAGGTCTGAGGGACCTGGTGCTGCCCCCTTCTGTGGTGCCTGCATCAGTCTCAGCCTGCACATTTCCACACAGCAGTCGTGGCTACAGGCCTTACACCCTCTTGGTGTCATGGTCAGCAGATGCTGTGCAATGCTGCTGTGCCAGTCTTTCTTCCCACTGGGGACACTGTGTTTTACGAGGTTTGGGCCTATATCACGGTCACACGATTCTCTCTCCATCAGAAGCACACAATCTTAAGAATGGCAATTAAAATCCAGACGTCGTGGTGCAAGCCTGGAATCCCAGCACTGGAGAGGGAGAGGTAGGAGACCAGAGATCCAGAGCCTGCTGGGTAGTGGCGCATGTCTTTAACCCTAGCACCTGGGATGCAGAGGCAGGCAGAGCTCTGTGAATTCAAGATCAGCCTGATCTATGCGTGAGTTCCAGGCCAGCCAGAGACACATGAATACATAGTGAGACTCCATCTCAAAATAACAACGACAAAAGGAAGGAAAGAAAAGAAGAATCTATTGATCAGTGATCATCTTGAGCAACACTGGGTTAGAGGTCACCCTGGGCTATCTGAAACCTGTCTCAAAAACAAAACAAAACTAAAACTTAAAAGATTTTTAAAAAAATTTGGAAGACCCCCCCATTCTCCCCAAAACTATTGGGGGAAGGAATGAAGCTCAGATTGAGTAACTGTCCTGTTGCAGTGATTAACATAACAGAAGGTAACTTATAGAGGATGAACTCTCAAAACTGCCCCACTGACTTACTTCCTCCAGCAAGGCCACAGTTCCTAAGCCTCCTGAGGCAGCACAAAACAGGACCAAAAGTTCAAATACCTGAGCCTACAGCTGGGAGTGCTGGTGCACACCTTGATTCCCAGCACTCAGGAGAGAGACAGGCAGATCTGAGTTTGAGAGCAGCCTGATCTATAGAGAGCAGCCAGGGCTACACAGAGAAACCCAGTCTCAAAACAAACAAGGAAAACAAGCAGAAACCAATACCCAAGCCTGTGAGGGACATTCTTATTCAAATACCACAAACGCCAAATAAAAATTGGAGTGTAGTCAACAGGGGAAACTGCTGACTTAGGAGATCAGTTACCACTGCTAGCCACCGCCATGGACTAGGTGTAACAGAAACCTGGAGTTGACAGTTGTTATTCATTCCACCCCAAACCAGTCACCCTGACCTGTCTTTGCTTCAACTACTTACTCAGGGTCGACAGTAACCAGGGATAAGTCAGGCAGCCTGTTTTGGCCTTGGTATTGATCTAGAGCCAAGAATATGACCTGAAACAGCCCAAAGAAGTCCTGGACACTTGATTAGAAAAAGCAATCGGTCTCTCCTAATGGGACAGTGTCATGTGTGGTCACTTTTCTACCTAGAAGGCAGGCAGGCAGGCAGAGGAATGAGCACATGCAGCCTCCTGGGAGATTAGGAACATGACTGAGCACTGATTCGGAGGCCCTGTCTGGTTTTGAGTTGATTGAGCTGATCTGAGCAGCATTTGCCCTTACAGACAGTCTTCAACTACCGTGTTGTGACCTCATGGCATTACGAAAGCAGTGCTGAACGGTTCCACACCACGCTTGGCAGGTTAGGCAGGTGCTGTGTTTGTTTTGTTTTGAGTCTCACTATATAGCCCAGGCTGGCTTGGCAGGTTAGGCAGGCAGTGTTTTGGTTTTTTGTTTGTTTGGTTGGTTGGTTTGGTTTGCTTTGGTCACTCTCACTATATAACCCAGGCTGGCCTAGAACTCGGAATCCTTCTTCATTCAGCAGTCTAAGGAATGACAGGTGTGTACCACCACACCCACCTCATTAGTACAGTCTCGACTTTATATTTTCAACTAAAATGAGCTTATCATACAAAAACTGAGGACTATCTGTACAGCTGGGAGCACCCTGGTAGATCACTCCTGAGGCCACAGAGGTTCCCAGTTGCTGCTCTGACCAGCTCAGCACCCTGACCTGCTCTCCCAGCAGTAACCCGTGACCATCTGCATGATGTCCTTCCTCCCTTATTGGATCCCTGGCTCAGTCTCGCCTAGTGGGTGAGGCAGGTAGATGACCTGTGTTTCATAACTGGAGAAACAGGCCAGAGAGCTGGGTGACTCACTGAGGTTTCTGCTGTTGGGTGGTGAAGTCCACCTGAGCCTAGATCATGCTGCCTAAAGCCCATGTTCTTGCCACCTTAGGTCTCTAGATCGACAGTTCAAGGGTAACCTAAAGGTAGAGGTAAACACTGGTTTCTTCCAGAGCAGGATGACTGAGGCCTTGAATTCCTGGTCCCATCTTTCAGCAGGACGAGATGATGGCAGCAAAGGGGGAGACAGGCCTACCCAATCCTTTGGAGACAGTCTCATGTAGCCCTGAGTCACTCTGGCCTTGAGTCACTCTGTAGCAGAGGATGTCCTTGAACTGATCCTCCTGCTACTATCTCCCAAATTCAGGGCTTAGAGGTGGGCACCACCGCATCTGATTTATGTAGTGTTGGGGATTGAACCCAAGGCTTTGTGAATGCCAGGCAAACATACAATTGAGCTGTGCCCCTAGTGGGTCCTCGTGCTGTGTATAGTCTATGGAAGAGTAGCATTCTTCAAATAAGTATGTGCCACCCTGCTGTGACACTGTCCTCATATGACGCACGGGTGTGATGTAAGTCTCCTGGAGCTAACCGCAGCCCTGGTGGCAGCCAGCCGTCTACAACCTGCCCCAGCATGTGTAACCGGTTCCTGGATGTCTTCCTCATTTCCCACAAGGACAGCTCTGCGTGACTCTTCACCAACTGGTATAGGAGCTGGGGCCAGGCAGCTGTGATTCTTTCCTCCTGCCACTCTGGCAGATCCAAGAACAAGATCAGACAGGAACAGAGCCTAGTTTAATGGGAGCTTTTCACTGCCCTCAGCTCCCCCTAAAGAAACCCAGCTTTTAAGAATCAACCACTAAAACAATGGATGTTGAGCCAGCACTCAGGAGGCAGAGGTAGAAGGATAAGAAGCTCAAAGCTGGGGCTACATAGTGAGGTCCAGGCTAGCCTGGTCTAGGCAATATAGCAAGACCCAGCCTCCAAAAAGAAAACAGAAAGATAAAGGGGCTGGGGGCAGAGGAGGAAGAGGAGAAAGAGGAGGAGGAGGAACATCAGGAGGAGAAGCAGCAGCACATTTTAAAAGAAAGCTTTGACTGGGAGAAGAGACTGGGAGAAGTATGGGGAGGGGCAAGGGAGGGGGAGGGAGAGGAGGAGAGGGGGAGGGATACACAGACCAGCTGGGTATGATGGGCAAGCCTGTTGAGGCAGGATTAGGAATTTTAGGCCAGCGTCAGCCACATAACTAGCTTGACACTGCTACATGAGACTGTGTCTCAGGAAGAAGAAAAATAGGGGCTGGAGGGCTGGCTCAGTGGTTAAGAGAACTAGCTGCTCTTCAGAGGACCCAGTTTGATTCCCAGCACCCATATGGCTGCTCACAACCATCTCTGACTCCAGTTCCAAGGGGTCTGATGCCTCTTCTGACCTCCTCAGGTTCCTGCATACACTCAGGTGAACACACACATACATAAAATTAGATATATGTATATGGTATATGTGTGTGTTTAAAGTAAATCCGAAAATGTTTGTTTAGTTTTAGAGTGTCAGAAAAATCACAAAGCACAAAGTTCCTATATATGCA
The DNA here is from genome assembly GCF_021556685.1 of Rattus norvegicus. Lineage (NCBI taxonomy): Eukaryota > Metazoa > Chordata > Mammalia > Rodentia > Muridae > Rattus > Rattus norvegicus. Next base: position 101,953,611 of record NC_141539.1, read on the forward strand.
CCTGCCTGTTTACCCCAGTTGTTATGAGGGAGGTTTACATTAAGGACCCAGAGACGTGGCTCAGTGGAGAGCACTGGCTGCTGCTTCTCCAGAGGTCCAGGGTTCAGTTCCCAGCACCCACATGGTGCCATGGTCTGTAACTCCAGTTTCAGAGGACCTGATGGCCTCTTCTGCCTCCACAGGACTGCATACATATGGTGGGGTATGTAATAGGGCTGTAATAGCTAAAGGCCCCATTTCATTCAAATGCCTATAGTTTTTGTCTAATGCCATTTGTAAATTACACTCATCGTGTGTGTGGTGTGTGTGGGTGTATATGACACCTCACTAGTCTGAAAATCAAAGGCAGTGTGGAAGTTCCCTCCTTCCACCATGTGGCTTCTGGGGGTGGAACTCAGGTCATCAGAGTTGTCTGCCTGCTGAGCCAGCTCGCTGGCCACTTTAATACCGTTTTCTGGTGCTAAGATACTATGTAGAATACACTGGCTGTACTCTGCAGTTAGATCTCTTGGCTCCTCCTGGCTACACAGCTTCTCTGACTTCCTTGTCTATGATGATCTTGGTTGTTTTAGAGGTTCAGGTCAGGTTATTTGTGAGACTGTCCTCAAGTGAGATTGGTGTGACACTCCTCAGGGGTTATACTTTAGGGGAAGAAACCACAGAGGTTAAGTCACAACAATGTTGACCCTGGTCTCTAGCCAAGCTAGTGTGGTCAGATGTCTCTAAAGCTCTTCCTTCTTCCCTCCTTCCTTCCCTCTCCTTCCTTCCTTCTTCCTTCCTTCTCTCCTTCCTTCCTTCTTCCTACCTTCTCTCCTTCCTCCCTTCCCTCCCTCCTTCCTTCTTCCTTCCCTCTCTCCCCTCTCCTTCCTTCCTTCTTTCCTTCCTCCCTTCCCTCTCCTTCCTTCCTTCTTCCTTCCTTCTCTCCTTCCTCCCTTCCCTCTCTCCTTCCTTCCTTCTTCCTTCCTTTTCTCCTTCCTCCTTCCCTCTCTCCTCCTTCCCTTCCCTCTCTCCCTCCTTCCTTCCCTCTCTCCCTCCTTCCTTCCCTCTCTCCCTCCTTCCTTCCTTCTCTCCTTCCTCCCTTCCCTCTCTCCTTCCTCCCTTCCCTCTCTCCTTCCTCCCTTCCTTCTCTCCTTCCTCCCTTCCTTCTCTCCTTCCTCCCTTCCTTCTCTCCTTCCTCCCTTCCTTCTCTCCTTCCTCCCTTCCCTCTCTCCTTCCTCCCTTCCCTCTCTCCTTCCTTCCTTCTTCCTTCCTTCTCTCCCTCCTTCCTTCTTTCTTCCTTCCCTCCTTTCCCACGAGCTCTAGAAAGGAGGCACTAAGGTTAGCCCACATTCTGACGTGTAATGAATGAACTGCTCCTGGAGATTTGCTTACCACTCTCCATTCTTTATTCAGTACTTTGTGTCAGCAGCTACGGATTCAGCCAAGTGAGAGTCAGAAACACTGGAAAAACTCATGTCCACACCTTCCCCTTTACCACTTACTCCTGAGACAGGATAGCTTAGCAGTTATCTGCACAGCATTACTTTGTGTCACATATCTTAAATAATCTAGAGCTTTGGGAAGGAGGGCGGTGCTGGAGAGCAAACTGGGGGCCTTACATGCTCGCTAGGCAAGCACTTTCTGACCAAGCTTTATCCCCAGCCTCAAGAGATTACTTAAAGTACCTGGGAGGGCTTATGGGTTATGTGTAAACACTGACTAAGAGATTGGAGCACTTGTAGCTTTGGGTACCTATGAGGGCTTCAGAGCTGATCTCCAGTCCTGAGGGATGACTGTTTCTATCAGCACAGACTCCAGAATACTCAGTTATGTTTTAATACTGTAGCTTGTTTTGCTGATCAAATTGTCTTTACTTTGGCTACTGGAATTCTTTAATGGCTGTTTCTTTTACATATCAATACTTTTTTTTTTTTGCATTCAATAGCAACATTCTATCATCTTTTTCTTTCAAAATACATTGCCTGTCAGGAAGAGCTGACAGTAGGTTCTGCATGTTTGGGTTCAGTAGACCACTCTCCTGACCTTTGCTCACATTAACTTCCTTCCATAATAGGAACTCTGAATTGTTATCTTGGGTGTGATCCTTCCTTGCTACCTCTGTACCTAGGATAGCCTAGTCTGGTGGGACAAAGGGTGTGCTGGAGCCTGAAGCTATCAGTCAGCGCAGGGCTGGCCTGCCAGGCATGCTCCTAGAGCATGATGACCAGCACCCATCATGCACTACGGGCGAGGGCCCAGCAAGTCACATCCTCATCAGAGATGCTGACGGTATGTACGCTCTTCCTTGGGCAACACCTCTGAAGTCCTTTATCCAAATCAATACCAGCCATGTGCCTGGATCCCGTCAGTGTGGGAATGGCAATCCAACCTATACAGGGCTATGGGTTCACCTCTTCCCACTGCAGTCAGTCAGTCCTTAAGACCTATGGCCCATATGGCCTGACACTGGATTTTCAAGGGAGGAAGGAAAGTAAGAGTGTGAGAAGGGCTGAGGGGGTCCTTCCCTGACCCCTGACATCCCTCCCATCCCCCGTCTCCCTCAGGGCTCCACTTCGACTTCCCTGGCATTTAGAAACTGGGCGTCACACTTATGGCTCATATGTGAATCTTATCTCACCCACATAAGCTTCTCCACTGTAGGGTCAGGCTTTAGAACCCGCCTAAATCACCAGTGGGTGGTACAGGACGCCCCAATACTACACGCTGCTCAAACACCTGTGAGCCAGTCACATGGGAGTAATCCATTAAAAGTGAGAGACTGTTGCACATCCAGGCGTGTCCCCCTGTGCACTCTCAATGACTTTGTAGAGGACCACGACAGACCAGGTACTTGGCTAAGGTAAAGCAGGAAGAACTGAGCAGCCTGAGACTTCAGGCCTCCCCACATCACATCTGCTCTTTGTATACAGGGAGGGAGTGGCCTGGGTTCATTTCCTGGACAGGAAATGTGGTCGAGTTGTTAGATCCAGAGTCCTTCCCTGGTCTCTCAGAGGTGTTTACTATGGACGTGACAGTCCTTTCTTAGCTGGCTAGCCCTGTTATAGCCTCTGCCTTAGATCTGTTCCTACCATCTTGGAACTAAAAGGACACTAGGAGACAGGGAAACAATGACTGGACTCCCAGGCTGGGATGAGTGACCAGATGGCGGGTGGCAACCTGGGGGCATTTGGTTCCCTCTTGAACCATACTCTGCAAGGCTGGTTTCCTGCCCTTGGGTCCCTTGCAGGAGCGAGCATATGGGGAGAAGTGCACCTCTCCCCATAGGCCAGTGCCGTCAGGTTCCTTTTCTTTAGCAGAAAGCCTAATCCTTGGCCACTTTCGGCACTGGAATGGAAAATTCTGGTACAGCTTTCTTAATATTGGGCCCTTGATTCCTTGTTTGTTTTCCTCCAGTCTTTAGTTTGCTGGAAACAAACTAATAATGGAGACTGTTGGGTAGTCCAGCCCAGAGGCTGTGGGCATACAGGGCTCCACCCTGCAGTGGACATCAGAGGTAAACAGCCTTGACTGGGGCTGGCACTCACAGCAAGCCTGCTGGACAGCTGGCAGCATGGGCTCCGTGGAGGGACCTGATCAGCCGCTCTGAATGCAGGACTACCTGTTCTGTACCCCTTTAAGCCACCCATCATATTGAGTATCTGCAGCAGTGTCTATCCTTGGGTCCAGCCAAAAGGTTTGTAAGCCTTACCTCTCGCCCCACCATGAGGAATCCCCTAATGAAATCAACATTTTCTTCCTGTAAGAGGCATGAGCCATTCCCCCTAGTTAAAACTTAAAGATCAAAGAGTGCGTTTTCTCCTTTGAAGCTCACTTAGAAGAAGTCTGAACCCCTGTGGGTGTGTTACTGCTGAGCGCCCATCTAATGCACCAGGGGGTTACCATGGCTGTTTAAAGTTGCTTTTTAGAAGTTTGGAGGAAGCACTGCCTGGCTCATACTGGCTGAAATCAACAAATCCACCTACGCTGAAAAAGTGTGAACAGGCAGTCAGGGGCCCACAGGTCATCCCAGGTTATACTAAGACAGCCATGGGAAAGTGTGAACAGGCAGTCAGGGAGCCCACAAGTCACCCCAGGTTATACTAAGACAGCCATTTTTTCCCATGTCTTAGGAAGTGGCAAGAAGTTTGCACACGCACAAACCACTGATAACTTGATCTTTCTTCACCTCAATCACCCTTCCCTACACCTCAGACCAGTTTTCTCATCCCCAAAGGACTTCTAAACTCTACGTTGGGGAAGGCAAACAGAAATCCAGGGCTCCTCATTGCGCTGGGGCCTAGTGGGTTAACCTCCTTGGCTTCTGTAAAACTCACTGCCTCAAGAATTAGCATCCTGGGTGGCAAGTAAAGCCAGTGTGTTTCAGCACCCTCCTAAAACAGGGCTCATGGGAGAAGGTTGAAAACCATGCCTCGTCCACACCTCGACAAGCCCCATGTGGAAGAAGTACCGGGCTGGCATGCAAGGTTCTCTCAAGAAACACAAGTCACAGACAGAGGGAGGGATGGGTAAGGCACCAAGAGGCATACACTATCCCTTAAGGCTGCTCAAAGGTCTTCCTCCTCAGAAAGCAAGGAAAGCACCTGTGCCCTTCGGCCTTCACCGTATCTCAGCGTCCCTTCTTGAGGTATCTGCATACACTGAATGCTCACGGCATCTGTACAGGATGTAATCACTCACTCCTCCTCTCAGCAACTCCCAGGCAGGAGCAGCTCAGAGCCGTGTTACACTGAGTGTCTAAGTGCTGGTACACTCCAAGGACATCGTACATGTATGTCCACCTCCAGTCTCACAACGGTATTGGCTATTGTCCTTTGGAAAGCAGGGCAGCACCTAGAGGTAAAGACTGCAGCAAGTGAGAGAATTTGGACATGCAGGCTCAAGCCTCTGGCCTGCGGATGAGAATTCCTGCAAAGAAGCTGTTTGCAAAGTCATTTACTGACTAGAACTTGGGTGGTGTGGAGAGGTCGGAATGGTTCAGGTCCAGAGCCTGATTACAATTTATCTTTCTGTTTTGGATGTAACACCCAATGACAAACAGGTAAAATTCCCTTGGAAGTTGGACTCCAGTTCCCACCAATCTGATAGTATCCAAGGTCTCCTATAGAGTTCTCCTCTTTCTGCTTGAACCTGCTTACCTGGTTTCCCCACCAATATATTTTCAGGTGCCATAATTTATGCCGTTCTGTTCTGTTCCTACAAAAGAAGCTCATGAACATGGAATTTGGGATGGCCTAAATCACTGTTCCTAGCCCACCACAATTTGTATTTTGCTCCAGAATAAACTCTATCCTCTTTGAGATGGGAGTTGTTTTTGCAGCAACAGATTTCAGCTATACCAGCACTGGTTCTGCAGCTCTTCAGGTCAGTCCCAGTGAAGCACCAGCAGCCATGACACTTAGCCACAAGGTGACTGTGGAGGAAGAATCAATCACTCTAGTGCACTGCAGTCAAACCAGAACATGGTGCTTAAAATCCACGATGTTTTCTTCAGACAGGACCTTGCCACGCAACAGAGGTTGGCCTTGGGCTTATAGTACAGGCCTGCACTACCATGCCCGGGAGCCTGCTGTCCATCCTGAGGTACTAACCAGTAAGGTAACACTGCCTAGGGAGAGTTACCACCTTTTAGCATAGAGGCTGGCAAATCTCGATCTTACCTGGGTCTGCTCTTAGCCTAGAAAAACTGTTAACAAAGAGTCTTAAGCTTTGTGTCCCTGGGGCTGAGAACAGGCTCAAAAAGGCCTGTGAAAGACCTGCTCGACAGGATCACATGGGAGCCCAACCAACGTGTCACGAGAGCAGATTATCTGCAAGGGACATCTGAAAGAGGTAATGGGGTAGTCTCAGAGTCTTGGAGCCCCACTGGAGCAGGTGCAATGGCAGGGCAGCCACTTAGATTTTCCAAGACCTCAGATGCATATTAGCAGATCAACCCAGCTACACTGTGTCTTGAAGGCCAAACCTCGGTGGCCCAAGGACCACCTGAGAAACTAACTCCAGCTGCTGAGTCAGAGATGCTATAGGTTAGAGACGTGGAGTCCCTTGCACAAGCACTTGGGATCAGCCTGACCTACTGGGGCTTCTGTGCAATCTCCCTGGGTCTCCAATGGTGTCCGGTTTGCAGAGAAAGTCTGACTAATGCCTCTGTGGGAACCTCTTCAGTATTGAAGAGCCTGCTAGTCTGGACCTGTGGACCCCCTGCTCTTTGGTCACTGAGACCTGTTAGGGTAGAGCAGGTGTTGAGAGGTATTTGGGAGACACAGAAGGCAACCCTCACTCTGGGCACTTGCACTGGATGTCCTAGCATTTCCCATCTTGCACCTGTTACTGGTCACATTAACTCATATAGTACACACAGCCACCTTACATAGCTACGGTCATTATGAACCTCATTCTAGAGATAAGGATGCTGAAGCTAAGAGAAACTAAACTACTTCATGGAAGATAAACTATTAAATCCAGGCAGTTTGACTCCAGAGCCTAGGCATTAAAAATCCTGTCACTTTTGCATACAGAATTCTGCTTGAGTCCTAGTTCACATTTCTATCTCTTGCCACCCACTTGGTTTTGTTTCTTTAACCTGTCCCAGCTGACAGCTATTGGCACACATAAAAATCCCAGCAAGAGGGAGACTGAGGCAGGAGAATCTCAAATTCAATCTGGACTACCCAGTAAGTTCCAGGCTAGCCTGGCCTACATAAGAAAGAGCATGCACCAAGAAAACCAAGCAGCAATCTGACCGCTGTGTGAGCCTAGCAGACGGTTTACACTCTGCAGGGGCCTGGCATGTCAAGAAAGCATGCATCTGAGGAGTCAGGCCATTTTTAAACACCCTGTGCTTGGGGTGATTGCAAAAGGAAGCTGTGAGTTTCACCAGGTCCATCCCTAAGGGAAGTTACCTGCTGCTGTGACCAAGCAGACAGAAAGTCAACAGGGGACCCACCGTGACGACAGGCAGAGGCAAGATCGGCATCACCGAGTAAGCCACGTGGCTGTGGAACACACGGTTCCTAGATACACGTGCCCAAGGAGACTGGGATGTGACTTTTGTTTCCTTTGCTTGGTGTTTTCAGTCCCAGGTCTCTCACCTTGTTTCTCACCAATGGCACCATTGGTCCTCCACCACGTCATACCAGGTAGTATACATTTCCCCAGAGAGCCCAGCTAGACATTGCACCCCTTTACAGCCAACCGGCACATGAATTCCTGAGAAACCTAAACTTAACCCTTGTCCCATACCCATCTTTGAGCAAGGGCCTTGTACCCAAGATATCCTACCAGCCAACCATCTGGGCTCCTTTTCTTGTCTGCTCCCAGCCTGCTGGGAGCCTAACTTTCTGCACTTGCCAGCTCACCAGCTGGCTTCACTGGCAGACTGTCCCTGTCGTCTATTCTGATCAAACCGCATGCAGTGCCCTAATAGTGCTAACTGAGGTAACATGCTGACCCGCAAGCACTCGTGAAACCACCAGGCTGCGTATGCCTACGCCTTGTTTCAACTCTCCCTCCGCAAGGAGAGCCTTCAGAGACTGTTTTATTTTCCTTTGTATACCACAGCTCGTGAAGTCGAGGATCTGCTCCAGGTACAGACATGACCCACCTACGAATTTCCATTAAGTAGACACTAGAGATGGACATCAAGGGACGAAACCCCAGCACTCTTTGCCATATAAAGCAAAGAACTTACCTGCCTTGACTTCTTCCCTTGGTCTACGAAAGCAGACGGGAGTCTTCCAGCACACTGGAAAACCAATGGAGGCGCTTTCTGGCCGGAGATCCTCTCCTCAATGGTCAAAGCTTCAGGATGGAGTTGGGTCCACAGTAGTTAACTTGATGTTTTTATGGACCTTTTGACTTCCAGTTTTTTGTCAGCTCTGTGGTTTTCTCTTTATAACTAGAATGCTCTAGAAACTGAAAAACCCTGGCCAATACTACTAGCCAGCCACCTTTTACACCAGACAACACTCATTACCGGGAGAATGAGTGTCTCAGTTCGGAGCCATCGATTCCTCCAGAGAGCACCTGTTTAGCAGGAACTGCTGTCACAGATCTCCCTCTGCAAGCCTCAAAGGCGCTTTCTGTCACTCACTTAACCACTCTTTCAGGCAGAGAGGCATGGGAGAAACAGGTCCACCCGCAGCTGCTGCTTTTCTGGCTCTGTAGGTTCCAGTAAGAAATCTCTGCTTCTCTTTCAAGTTTCCACAGAGGCCCAGTAGCCTCCCGAAAGGATCTTCCCTCAACTGTCTTGTCCACTGCAGGGGTAAGAAGACACCACTACCAACAAGGATAAAATAAGTCTTTATTTATATTCTTATAGTAAAGGGGGAGCCTTAACTTGCAGGGAGATTCTTGGGCAGTATGTACAACATACTTTTATTTCCACGGAATGGAATCAACACCGACTGAGACTACAAAGTATACACTAGAAATCAGCAAATGCTGGCAACAGAGTAGGAAAAAGACAAAGAAATGAAGCCTAAAGACGAGAAACCCTTCACTGGGATCTGCTGACCACAGTCAGAGCCAGGGCCGGATCACACAGTGGCGACAATTCCAGGACAGGAGGAAGGAAGGAGGGCTGGGCTGTGGGTTTAGTACCAGGTAAGTCGCTCTTGGTGTTTACATATAAAAGAGTTGGCTCTGTTTCTTAGAAATACACACAGAAGTGAAGATTTGATCATTACTTTATGAATCTGTCGCTTTACAATATCGACATCATCAGAAATAGGGGCATTTCATTCAGATTCAAATTTCAGTAGCAGGAAATAAATATCAAAACATCATCACTGGCCCTTAATACAAAACCTCTACCCCACCTACAACTCCCTCCCAGCCCACCCACAGTAGCCACCCCACTCCTGGGAGCCGTTTCACTGCTGCTGTCTCCTATACATACCAGCGTCGCGTGGCCTTCTGGAAGGCTGGCTGGGCAGGCTTAAACAGCTGAAGAGTGACTGTGCCAAGGTGCTGCAAAGCTGTCGCCGCTTTCCTTCTCTACCACACAAACTTCTTCAAGAATCTGGTCTTTCAACAGGAGAGACCGCTTTTCCAAAAATAATCCTTACAAAGGAGAGGGGGTTCATTCTGATTACTCCAATCTGGTCATCTTGTCAAAGTAGAGCAGTTCAGAGATTCACAAAGTCCACCAAACAGAGGTGAGGGGGCTGGGAGGAGAGCCTAGCAGAGCAGGCGTCCTCCAGGCACATGCTCTGAGGGCTGGAGGAGCTGGTAGGGTGGGCAGGACACCATGTACTCAGAGGTCTGGCCGGCCGTCTGTCCTCCACAGAAAGAGCTGCCAAGTTAGGGTGTTTTGGTTTAAAATTTCTGGTGGGGACAGGAACCCCTGAAGGGCATACGTTTAAAAATAGTGGACACAGGGCAGGGGGTGAGAGCTGTTGTCCAAGAGCTTCTATGCAAAATAACAATTAATAGAGAGAAAAGGAAAAGAGTCTTCTCAATGGTTCTGAGGGTTCTAGTGATGAACTGAAGGAGGCTGCAACGGGTGAGCAGACAGTTTCTCGCTGGCCTGCCCCGCATGGCTTAGCTGGCCTCCATCCGAAGTTTCTTCCTGTTCTGGGGCTCCTCAGGCTCGGACTCTGAGCTGGAGTCTGAACCCCCATCGAAGGCAGAGATGGTGCCGCCCTTGGCGTTGGTGTAGAGGCTGTTGTCTGAGGAGGGGTAGTTGGTCTGCAGTTGGGCACTTGATCTTGCCTTCTCCAGTGCACGGACTAAAAGGCAACCAAGGGAGCATGTTACCCTTCTGGAGATCCGGAGCAACCAAGTCTCAGACTCAGGGTCCAGCCTGTTCTTCCTAAGGGTTTGCTTGCTGGCCCCCAAGGCACAGGGTGGCTCAGAAGTCACTCCCTTCTGGTGGCTGTTCCACCTGCACACTTCCGTTTCCCCTTTTCCTTTCCCAGATGGGCTTGGGGGCCCAGCAGACATGGCCAGCCTCAGCCATACCACCCTGAAGAGAAGGCTTGTGATGAGACACCGTCCTGCCATGGACCCAGCATAGAGACCAGAGCAAGAGTTCCCTGTTGGACTGAGCAATGCAATGACAGAGAAGAAGCTAGCCCAGCAATGCTAGGCTCTGTGAAGGTGAAGGCCCAATGATAGCAGGAGAGGATGACACAACAGATTGGGTCAAAGAAAACTTTTGGCTTGGCTCTCATGAACAAAATCCACTTGGAATGACAAGCTGGACACTTGGAAGCAAGTCACCAATACACACAAAATACCTGGGCCTTCCAACAGACACCCCTACATGCAGGCTGCTTGGCCCATCATCCAACCCGCTGCCGCCGCCCACTGCCCATCCCTTGGTTCAGCTCAGCTTGAGCCTGGAGGATTAACCCTTCATGTTATTTTATGTGAGATGTTCTAACCCAGGTGGTTACTTGCATTTCCTTTTACTTGCATCTTCCATGAGGGAGGAAGAGAAGTGAATTCCCCAGGAACAAAGAACTTGATCAGCTCTCGCTTTCCCCTGTGGTTGTAGGAAAAGGCGGGTGTGAGCATTGGAGAACAGCAGGGGCCTGGCCCATAGGCTGCCCTGATTGGACTACTATTGACAAGGGGGAGGGCTCACTGTCCCTGAACTCCTGGAGACTCTGGTACTTACATGGCACATTCTACTGCAAGGACCTCAAAGTTCTGTTCAGATACCTGACACCAGGTGTGACCCTTACTGTAGGCAAAGAACCTGAGCCCCAAGAAAGGGAGAGATCAGGCCAGAAAAGATACAAGCCTTTGGATGTTCAATCCCCTAGCTCCTCCATCTCCTCACTGGAGGGTCTGGTCCTTCCTCAGGATGGCTCTAACACTCAGGGCTGAGGATGCTTCTGAGGCATGGTCCTCTAGCTCTGACGGAAGGCTCAGGTTTTGTGAAAGCCCCAGCCTGGCCGGGGCACAGCAGGGCCAGCTGCCCCACGAGCTTGCCTGCTCACCTTGTTGCTCCAGAAGAGCATTCTGCCGCTTGAGGTCATCAATGTCTTGCTGGTGCGTATGGTTTTTCCTTCGCATATACTGGATATACTCTGTTGCTTTGTCTAGGATTTGGGCCCGGGATGCCTGTTGCAATATGAGAAAGATTTTTAAAAAAAGAACAAAATAAAGACTAAGTTTACATAGCAAGAGAACCATGCCCTTCTCTGGCAACAGCATGAGGGAAAGAAAGGCTGGAAACAGGATGGTGGCCATGATGGAAAAGGCTGAGGAAAGAGTAGAGGTTAACTGTGGTCTTTATCCAAAGTGTCAAGCAACTCACAGAACTTACCTACACGGAGACTCAGGAGCTCTACCAGGAACCCAGGGCTCAAGAGAGCCACACTGGCTTATTTAAAACCACCAGCTGGTCTGGGAAGGCCTGGGCTTAGAGTCTATCCAACTATTGAACTTCTCTCATCCCCTCTGGATCTTTTTCTTATAGTTTTTATTTGTTTGAAACAGGGCTTTAAGGCGAGGCAGAGGCTGGAGAGATGGCTCAGTGGTTAAGAGCACTGTCTGCTCTTCCAAAGGCCCTGAATTCAAACCCCAGTAACCACATGGTGGCTCACAACCATCTGTAATGAGATTTGATGCCCTCTTCTGGTGTGTCTGAAGATAGCTACAGTGTACTTATATAACTATAATACTAAATAAATCTTTCAAAAAAAAAAAAAAAAAAAAAAAAAAAGGCCAGGTAGGCCGCAGGACCCCCAAGTACTGGGATCGCAGCCATGAGCTACACTCTCAACCCTCTGGCTCTTTAGTTTGCTTTAAAGTCTTCAGCTTGTCCATGCCCGAGACAGGCTGGTCTTGAACTCACTACGTACTGTACTAAGTATACCACTCCAGCTTCCAAGTGCTGGGATAACTACTCCCAGCTGTATATGGTGATCTGGATGAAACCCAGGGATTTCTGTATACTGGATGCAGCTCAACTGCATCTGAAATAACGGGAAAAAAAAAAAAAAAAAAAAAAAAAAAAAGCTCAGGCCACACTGACTTTGCTCGGGCCTGGCCATAGCATGACAAGATCAAGGGCTGGCATAGCATTGGCTTGGAATGAAAGTGGGCACACTTTTCATTACAGTCTTAGACTTCACCAAACCTTCAGACTATCAATCGGTCAGTAGCTCAACTGAACAATGTTCCTGTTGTTTCACCATTTTTACCTCCTGTCTAAAGAGAAAGCTGTAAGCCCTTGATGTCAACACAGGAAGGACATGTAATTGAGACATCCCAGGAAACAGCCACACCTGTACAATTAGAGCAGGTGGTGTGGTGTGGGCCTGGCTCATCAGGGAACCAGGTTAATAAATAGGCCAAAAAGTGGGCAGCAGGTTACTCTGCATGCACTGTGCCCTGTGCCCCCAGAATCGCACTTGTTGGAAGGAAGGTTCCTACTAGGTTACACATATGGGCAGGGTTAGAGCAAGGGTACCAGCTCAACACAACTGCTATGCATATAAGCCCAAAACAGGGCAGTGGAGTAGCCCTCAAGTCTAGTGTCCCTTCCAGAGGCCAAGCATTCAAAAGCTTTGCCCTCAAAAGGGTCATTCTTGACAATTCTGCTTTCCAGTCCAGTGCTCAGAAACAACCAGAATCAGCGAGGGGAAGGCAAAGAACATACCAGTATTCAAACTAGCAAACCTCAATTTCCTCACATTAAAACATTTCTAATGATCAACTTACAGACCTTAGGGCAGACGAGGTGAGGTGTACAAGGCCTAAATTTTTACCAGCCATTTACAATTCCCAGGTTTTCCTCTTATAGTACCCTCAAGGTGATGTGCTCAAGGGGAAATCATTCACATTCATTCATTCATTCATTTTATCTGTAAGAGTTATGTGCAAGGCATACACTGTGGAGAAACAAAACGTATAGTCCCAGTTTCTTTGCCCATAGGCTTACTGTCTAGTGAGAAGATAAGTATTATCTATATGCAGACAAGCCACAGGCAGTGCTGACAAGTGTGCTGACAGATTATAAGTGTCACCGAAGAGGCAGTTCCTGGGAGTGACAACCCACCATGTGGTAGACGCCGGCCTCAGTGTTGCACACTGCTCATGCTCCAGATGAAGCAGTGAACTAACTGTGTTAGACCAAGGGCAGAGCAGCACAGGGTATGAGGTGGGGAAGCTCAATGTGTTTCTTCAGCTGAGTGGCCAGCCTGTGTAAATGTAATGAGGAGACCCAGCAATGGACACCTCAATGGTTTCCATCTCTTCAAAGACCCTTCTGAGGGCAGAGATGGCAAAATGGGGAGGGTGCACTTAATTAGTAGGGACTAATAAAAATAAATGTCTTGCCACTTTGATAGACTGTCACTGAAGCTGCTTTGCGGAGAATGGTGCTGGCAGGAGGGGGTTCAGCAGACGGAGTTGTATTCCCTATTTGTACTGTAGACATGCATGTCCGCAGCTGCCCTTACTGCCCACAAGTCCTCCACCCTCTCCATCCCTGACAAAGCCCTGTGCACACCTCTGTCTCACTCACTGAGTCCAGATGTAATTGGAAACTCTCATTTTCCTGATTCAGTCCAAGTGCTGGGATTACAAATAAGTGTGTACCACCTCTTTTTAAATTTACCTGTTCAAAGGTATTTTCCTAACAGTTCCCAAAAAGGCCCTTAGTTCTGAACAGAGCACATGCATCTGGGATGAGGGGAGGCTTGCAGACGTCTGGTGCTGAGCAGCCTGTGCCTTCCCAGCCTCTCTTTCAGGTACTTACAATGGAAACCTCGAAATCAGCACCTAGAGGTGAAGTGAGAGGCGGGCACAGCAAGCCAGAGGGGCCTCTAGGTGATGGTGGTTTCACTCACAGGAGTTTTCAGTGAAGATGGATTATAAAGGCTCAGAACAGTGCTTTGGGAATGAGGTCCTCAAAGAACACTGGTCTGTTTTTGTTTTTAATTAAAAAAAATTTTGAGATAGGGTCTTACTACTGTGTAGCCGTGGCTGTCCTGGAACTCATTCTGTAGACCAGGCTGGCCTCAAACTTCTCTACCTCCTGAGTGCTGGGATCAAATGTGTGCACTACTGCAGCCAGCTGACTTTTAAATCCAGTGTTCAAGGCCTCCCCAAGGCTAAACACAAGACAGCCCTCCTTCTAGCCACTGCTAAAGTAGAAGTGCCTTCGTCACATGAACAGGCTGCCCCTGGCCAATAAACAGTCTCAGAAAATGGTCAGGTTTACTTTATTTTGTCCTTTTTAATATACTCAAGAAGTCTAGGGGGCTGGAGAGATGGCCTAGTGGTTAAGAGCACTGATTGCTCTTTCAAAGGTCCTGAGTTCAGATCCTAGCAACCACATGGTGGCTCACAACCATTTGTAATGGGATCTGATGCTGTTTTCTGGTGTGTCTGAAAATAGCAACAATGAGCTTCATATATATAGAATAATTTTTAAATTTTTTTTATTTATTCATTTATTATATATAAGTACACTGTAGCTGTCTTCAGACACACCAGAAGAGGGCATCAGATCTCTTTACAGATGGTTGTGAGCCACCATGTGGTTGCTGGGAATTGAACTCATGACCTCTGGAAGAGCAGTCGGGTGCTCTTAACCGCTGAGCCATCTCTCCAGCCCATAGAATAATTTTTAAAAGGCTGAAAAGTTAAAACACACACACACGAAACAAAATGCCACAGAATATGACATTTCCACCCACCCCAGGGAAGAGAAACAAAAGGTTAAAGTCAGAAAATGCCAGATTCCTCTGCAATCAATGTCTCTCACCTCTTCAAACCACAAGACTACATACGCAGCCACAACTGTATGGTGTGTAGAGGGCCCTTCCCGGCCTTTATGAGTTCATAGTACTCGTACAATAAACATAAAGGTCCTGGGATTTATGGCATGGACTATGGAATGGCCCTGGGTTTTCAGTTTCTGCTTTCTGAAAAGGCTCTCAGTCAGCTGAGTCAACTGACTGTTCACGTGAGTCCTGTGACCACGCGGTGCCTGGTAAGTCAATGTGCCCACAGATCAACCACTGCCTTAGTAAGCACCTGGGTGAGTTTTTAATGTTTAGAAAGCACCAATTCTACCTCTCTGAGTAGACATGCCTCTTCTGACCAGGTTGGACAGAGCTGTGGGACAGGACAGATTGTGACTACAGGGACCAAAACGGTTAGCTGTGATATACATACACAGCAGCATGAAGAGCCACAGCGAGATGGTGAGCAGCCTTACCAGTTCTTCTTGCAAACCCATGTTTAAACACAGGAGTAAGAATAGCCAGTGACGGGCTGGAGAGATGGCTCAGCGGTTAAGAGCACTGTCTGCTCTTCCAGAGGTCCTGAGTTCAATTCCCAGCAACCACATGGTGGCTCACAACCATCTGTGATGGGATCTGATGCCCACTTCTGATGTGTCTGAAGATAGCAACAGTGTATTCACGTATCTAAAACTAAATAAATCTTAAAAAAAAAAAAAAAAAAAAAAAAGAATAGCCAGTGAACAGAAACAGCAGCAGCTCACACAGAGAGTACTGGGTGCCAGGCACTCCACAGAACCTTTGTGTGGAGAAACTGATGTGCAAAGCTCTGTCTTATTGGATATTAGTTAACTCGTTGGCAACAGTCAGAATTTGCCACGTCTCAGATATACTCATATTTTAGGAACAGAGGCAGTTGTAGCACTAATTTTAAAAGGTCAAGAGAACTGCAGACAGAGTTACCATGGAGAGAAAAAAACAAAGATGAGGACAGGACTTGGGGAGAACCATTGATCTGCCTTCAAGGACAACCCCGGTGAAGGTGGTTTCCTCAAAGTAGAGTCAAGCTGTATACAGGCACAGGCCTGGGCCGAAAAACAATGGCTGAAGACTAGTCTTTTTGGTTAAAAAGTGAGACATAAAATCAATCAATCAAACAAACAAACAGTAACAACCACCAGCTTGTAATAGTAATAACATCAAGGAACATAGTTTTCCACAGGTGAGACCTAAACAGGCTCCTAGCAGAGAAGAAATGCCGGGTGAGGAAGAGCCTGAAGAGTTATCTATCTCCCATAGTGCTGTTGGCTTCCCTGCCGCTTAGAGACCGAAAGGGGGAAAACCACAAGATACAAAGGAGAAGACTCCAGGTTTGACAGCAGGTGGCCTGAAGGGGTCAATCATTTCTAGAGGTACACGCCTTTCTCCAAAAACAGCAACCTATCCATGTGCCTTGGCAAAAATTTCACAAAAGGCCTCAAAGGCCTCAAAAGAAGCTGATGCTAACTAGAATCTTAAGACTCACAAGATTCCTGAGCTTCATCAACAGCCAGGCCAAGGCTAGTAAGTCATGAGACAGTGGTTCTCCAGTCTTCAGACAGGGCCGGGGAGATGGCAGTGACTGGAGCTCAGTAAAGAGAACCAACTCCCAAACACTGTCTCTCCTGGCCACCACCTGCTGCCCGCACAATGTTTAACAAAAGTCCCACAGCTCCACCTTCCTATCTCACCACACATTTTTGTATAAAATGCCAAATTGGTTTAGACAATAGGGGCAAGAGGCAAGGTAGAGAGAGCATAATAGGTCCAGATTAACATCGTTAGCAACATTGGGAACACCTCTGCCCTTCCCGGAGAGCCTAAAGCCCAGCAGCTACACTCATCCCTAGCCCCAGCCAGATGCTCGCTGTGCATGCATGGTGGGCCACTGTACTTGCTATAATGCCAACATTTGGGAGGCTGAGGAAGAACAAATGTGAGCTCAAGGCCAGGCTGGTCTTCAAAGTAAGACCCTGTCTTGAAGAGCCTTAGGTGGGGGAAGAGGCAGGCAAATCTGGTATACATTTCTGTTGAGTAAGCCACTTTTTGGAAATGAAAATTTGCAAACGTGCACAACAAATGTGGGTGTCTTTTAAAGTAGTTTACACTAAAACAGAGGCCAGCAAGGGAGGTCAGCCTGTGCCATTCCTTCTAGGCTTAATGCTTCCAGGCTCTTGGCAGACTTGGCTAACTGAGGCAGGGCAGAGACGACAGACCCTGCAAGGCTTTGGATTAAGGGTCAAAGGTCATTTTCAAACCTTACAGGTCGTAGGGACCCTTAGAGAAGGCACGGTACTCTCCATCAAACTGTTCATGAAGAACTAGTACAGCATATAGTTCCCTCAAGAAGAAACAGATCTACTGAGTAACAACATGTGCAAATGCATTTGTCTTCAAAGGTAATAAACAAAATTTTAAAGTAATTACTAGTTTCTTTCTTTTTTTTTTTTTTTAAAGATTTTATTTATTTTATATATGTAAGTACATTGTCACTATCTTCAGACACACCAGAAAAGGGCATTGGATCCCATTACAGATGGTTGTGAGCCACCATGTGGTTGCTGGGAATTGAACTCAGGACCTCTGGAAGAGCAGTAAGAGCTCTTCACCACTGAGCCATCTCTCCAGCCCCAATTACTAGTTTCTCGCCTACTAAGTTAATCTTCCTCTAAGGTCCAGTGATGTTGAAACAGAGACAGACAAACTAGAGAAAGACTCCAGAAAGCACAGAGAGAATGAGCCTAAAACCCTCCCCCCAGATCTTTGCAGCGCAGAGCACAGTCAGTGGCTAGTACCCTTCATTAGCTCCTGAGGTACTCACAGTTAGACCAGAACAAAGCAACAGGATGCCCTTGCTTCTTTCTTAGACTTTATCAACTCTATATGCATTAGGAGTGGGGATTCTCATGTAGCCCAGGAGAGCCTCAAACACATTAAATTGAGGCTGACCCCAAGTGCTAGGTTACAGGTAAGTACAATGGTTATACAGTGCTGGGGATGAATCCAGAATGTCAGGTGTGTTAGGCAAGCTCTCCTATCGAGCCACATCTACAGCCTCTGGGTTGAAAATTAAAATAATAGTTTATAGAGGAGAAAAATGAGACAAGTCTGACATTAACTTTAAGGTGGCTCCACTTCAATCACATTAAATTGAAGGGCAACACAGGGAGTAAAGTTTACTTCATTATTCAGTGTGATCCCATATTAGCCACACAGCTCACTAACGATCTGTTTGAACTGCAGTGACATATGTGTGTGTGTGTGTGTGTGTGTGTGTAATATTTTTAATACTTAGTAAAATAAATAAATAGGGACTGGGCATGGTGGGACACACCTGTAATCCCAGAATTCTGGAAGTTGAAGGCAGGAAGATCAGGAGTTTAAGTCTAATCTCAGCACAGTTTGAGGACGGCTTGACTGAGACCCTGTCTCAAAACCAAACCAAAACAAAATAATCCCCCCTCCTCCCGAAACCTCTCACTTTAAAAGAGAAAAAGGACAGTGCAAACAAAAAAATAGTATTAAATAATTTTGAATGCAGAAATTGTATATTTTAGTCCATTGCTTTACATTTTTAAATTTTATTTTTAACAGTTAAAGTATAATGACATTATACTGTTTTCGCCTCTCATCTCACAGACGGAGGGCAAGGATTACAAGGAGTTACTGCTTATACTTGGACGTGGCTCCTGGGGTCCAGCTCAGCACCTCAAGCTCACACTGCTGCTCTGGCCGCTGGGCATTAGTTAGTTTTTAGTAGAATCTTCTAATAAAGACAAACTGTATTTACATTAAACTCTACTTAGATATGTTTGTGGCTCACATTAATGTTTACCAGACAGTGACTATCCAAGAATCTCAGGAGAAAGGGAAGTTGTAGCTATGCTGGAGAAAGACAAAGACCTGTTCTGTTCTTCCCATTTTTAAAAAGTTTGTCCATAGACAAAAAAGAAAGAGTAATGATGTTAAAGGGAAGATCTAGACCAGCCTCTACCTCTCTCGATCTCAGGAAAGGAGAAAGGTGATAAGCCTCCTAGTTCTCCAAAGGAAAGCCCCACCCCTGGCTCGGTAAGGACTGGGGATGTTCCTCAAGAAGGATCACCTTTAGGCATAGAATTAAGTTCAGAAACAGAGATCCCAGCAGACTTTGAAAGCTAAGCAGGGCTGGGCCTGGTAACTACTAAAACAGAGGAGAGCCAATGGAGGCCCTGGAATTAAAGGAACAAGAGTGTTTTAAGGACAAGAGACACTGGAGGTGGAGGCTGGCTAGGGTAGAATGCAGGTAGGAGACAATGCTTTGACACAGCCCTAGACTCAGACATTATCTGGATCCTGAGGCTAGAGTGTGACCTCAAGGAGGACCTCCGAGAAGTTCACAGTGGCATTTCTGGAAAAAAGAGGAAGTGAATAAATATACTCTTCCATGACACAACGGTTATCAAGACGGGAAAAGCAGGCAAGCAATGCCGAGTCCCTACCAGACTGGTCCATGAGAAGACCTTGGGGAAGACACAGAAACTGTTTATAAGGAACTGACACATACTAAATTGGAGTTTGGCAAGTGAATGAGGTGAAATGGACAAGGATATGGCTTATACCATTTCAAAGGCAATCCGCCAACAGCAGAAGACGTATGAGGGAGCTAGGATGAGTTGCTTCCTTTCAGGGCATCTACAGGAAAGAGGCATCGCCTAGATACCATAACCACAGCAGACAGAGCTCTCCACTAGGCCTGAGAAACAGGTCCCTGACTTGGGGGGTCCCAATGACGGCACAGCACAGACATCAGTCTTCAGGCAAACATAAATATTGGTAAGATGGCACTGGGATTTGAATATTTGCCAAGAACAAAGCTATTTGTCTTAAAATACACCCTCAATTGAAAAACTACAAGAGAAAACCAAAAGCTACAAGAGAAACATAACACCTTAAGACAATAGAGCAGGAAGGTCCACTCTCCAACCCGGGGCTCATGACAAAGTTGAACGACCACTGACTGGAATGAGGCACTTTCTAAGGCTGAGTGGAGAGAGGTGGAGTCAGAAACAATCTATAGACTTGAAGTGACCCGACACTCTGCATTCTGATGTAACCTGAACAAACCACCTTAGACAAGTATTTCCATAGTAACTGCATACTGCTAAGATTAACCCAAGCTATCTCAAGAAAGCTCCCAGGAAATGACAAGATTTAAGTACTTAGGCTAGATTTTCCTTGTTGATGTAATTTCATACACACACACACACACACATACACACACACACACACACACACAATGAACTTTGAGCACATTTCCCCCATTAACCTCTCCACCCCTTCCACTGAACCCTTCTTCCCAGAATGTCCCCCTTTACTTTCACATGTTTTTATTTTTTTTCCTTTTTGTGAGCCCTACTGCATTTAAGTAAGGTTGCTAGCATGAGTGGAGAGAGACTTGGTTTCCCAGAGACAGGTCACTGCTAGCCTAGGCAGTTGTCAGACCTGTGGCAATCTGCCTGCCTCAGCTTTTGAGTGATGCATGCCTGTCCAACTATACAGGCTTCATTTCTTTAAGACACCCTCAGACTGCTTTCCTCCAGTACATGGAGGAAACGTGGAACTTAGCTGTCCCCGTCCTAAGTCCTGTTCTGCTACAGACTAGGTCATGACCTTGAGCAGGCCCCTCATTTCTGATAAGAGTAGGAACAACAACGTGATTGCCCAACAACAGTCAGCACCTCAAAAAAAAAAAAAAAAGGCTGCATCTGAGACAGGCTCTCACAGAGCACAGGCTGGCCTAACTGTCGCTGACAATGACTCTGAACTTGTAGTCCTCCTGCCTCTGTCTCCTAAGTACTGGGATTACAGGTGCTCAGTACCACTCCCAGATTCCAGATTATTGGCCCTTTCTATCTGTCTGTCTTTTTAAAGAAAGCTATTTATTTTCATGAGGGGTCAGTCTCTTGGAACTGAAGCTATAGGAGGTTGTAAATCACTGTGGAGAGGACAACTGAACCTGAGTTCCCGTAAGAAAGAGCAGCACCCTGAGTTTACAGTCATCCTCTTTCAAACTCCCAAGTGCTAGGAGTAAAGGAGTTAGGGAAGACAGGCATTCTTTGTGATGCATATTTTACCATATAAATACAAGAAACAAGACATAAATGGAGTTTTTCTTTCTTGCCAGACAAGGTGACACAGTCATGTCATTCCAATATTTAGGAGGCTGAGGCAGGAAGATCACTACAAATTCTAAGTCAACAAAGACTACCTAGGGGGTTGCAAGCCTCAGCTATGAGACCCTGTCAAATACATACATACATACATACATAAATTTATTTCTCCGTGTGAGACACAGTGGAACAGGATTGCAGTCTAAGCACTCAAGGCTTAAGCAGAATTATGAGTTCTAATCACACTATACAAAATCCCATACTAAATTAAAAAAAAAAATTCTCTTCCCAAGTATTTTGGTTAGGGTCCAATTCAATCAATATCGATTTTCTCTTATATAAAAGCAGGGACAGGGGGGTCTTAGTGATTTCAAGGCCAGCCTGGTTTTTACAGTGAGTTCCTGGACAGCCGCGGCTACATAGTGAGACCTGTCTCAAAAATAAATAAGAACAAAGTAAAATGAATGCTCATGATGAAACTCATTTCTTTGCATATGTAAACACACACACACACACACACACACACACACACACACGGCCAGGCTTATGGCATAGGCCTTTAGTCCCAGCACTTCAGAGGCAGAGGCAAGCAGATCTCTCTTGAATTTGAAGCCAGGCTGGTTTATATATTGAGTTTCATGATAGCCAGGACTACATAGTAAGACCCTGGATCAAAAGCCAGAAACCCCCACTCCAGAAGAACAAAACAAAAACAAAAAAACACATGCACACGCATGAAATAGAAACAACCAAAAAAAAAAGGCTTCACTTTTTCATGTGAATATCTGGAAGCCTAAAACAGAAAGATTACTGTGAATTCAAGCCAGTTTGAGAGCCACAGAATGAAACGTTATCTCAAGAAACCAAACCTAACAAATAAAATTTTTAAAAAGGCTTGGACACATATCACATAATGGCAATGTTAACTGTAGAGTCACCTGGGACATAAGGGTGCTGACATCAAAGGAGACTCAGATCAAAGGCTTTCTCAACAATCTGAGCTGAGCTCTCCAAAACTCACACGGAACATTCATTTCATGACCACTTACATGTCACAACCTTAACTACTGCAATTCAAATCAAGAATGAGTCAATTTCCTTTGGTTCCAATACCACATTTTAGAAGAAGATTGCGACATTTGGTGAGAAGTCAGTCTGAGAGACCGAAGGGTTCCGGAATTGAAGCCTCCCTGCACCTGGGACACTGTTGGCAGACGGAAGAATAATGAAAAGTCCTGTCCCTTACACGTGCAGAGGCTGGCTCAGCCAGTTAGGAGCAAACAGGACAGGGAGGTCTCTGAAGAATGTCATCTTGAAACTGGAAGGTTAGGGCTCTGATGAAAAGCTCATTAAATCTGGTTCTTTCCCAAATTAAAACAAAACAAAACAAAAAACTAAGCCAAATCCTAGAACTTAAGAAGTGGTGGCAGGGGCTGGAGAGATGGCTCAGAGGTTAAGAGCACTGACTGCTCTTCCCGAGGTCCTGAGTTCAAGTCCCAGCAACCACATGGTGGCTCACAACCATCTATAATAAGATCTGATGCCCTCTTCTGGTGTGTCTGAAGACAGTAACAGTGTACTCACATACATAAAAAGAAGTGGAGGCAGAAGATGAGGAATTCAAGGTCAACTTTAACTATGCAGTGGGTTCCAGGCCAGCCAGTGATCCAAGAGACCCATCTCAATAAACATGCAAACACAAGAAATTACAACACAGGGCCTGGTATCATCTCACCGACTCTGGCCTGGTCAAGACTCCTCACTGGCCTTCCTCCTGCCTCAAACGCCCAGCACCAGACAGACAGTTCTTTACTTCCAGGAATTCTGCCCAAAGGCCATCTTGTCAATGAGATCTGTCTGTTCTGATTAAAATTCCACCATTCCTTCCACCTTAATTTTCTCCATAGCATGTGTACACAGAGCCCTGGCTAGCCAGAAACTTAGTATGTGGTCCAGACTAGCCTCATTTAGTTTGAGATCCACCTGCCTCTGATCTTCCTATTGCTGTGATTAAAGGAGTTTGCTACCAACATGCCTACCTAATATTCATATTTTTAGTGATTTCTTAATTTCTATTATTTCCTTGCTAAAATAAAAGATCCATTTACTCTTGCTAAGAATAATGGCTGGTAAAAAACCAAAACAAAAAACAAACAAGAAAAAAAGAATAGTGGCTGGTATGTGTAGCCTCCACGAATGTTTGCTGGATAGAGAAAGTAAAAGGACCACAAAGGACAAACTATTCATCATTCATCCCATTTGTAAGCAACTAAAGTCAAACTTCAACTTCCTTAAAGAAAAGCAGCAGGAGGACTTATATAATAAAACTAAAAGGACTTAAGGAAGAATTAACAAGGTAAGACAGCCCAAGTAAGGAAGAGACGCAGCCGTGCCCGTGAGCTGTGCAGACTTCCTCAGAGGCACCTGGCTGACTGCTGCAGGTGCACACTCCAGGCACACGCCCAGTTCCTGTGGTACGGGATGTGGGCGGGCCGCTGCCCACTCTGAGAAGCACATCCTCAGCACGTCCCATTCATGTGAGGTGCAGGTGAAGGCCGCTCTAGCTCATGAGCTCACCAAGTGATGCTAACTCACACTGTGGCCTACGGAGGAATAAGCACCAGCCGTCAGACACGCATCGGAGATAAATCTTTTGCACAAAGGGTGCACCTCAGTCATAAAGATCCCCTGTGGTGCTCAGTGTTATACTCAGGAATGCTGTTATTCCGGTAAGTACCTTGGTTCAAGGCCATTAAATCAAGTATATACTAAGTGGGCTTAACCCACAGCAAATTCTGGTTTTGTAATTCTGCATTCACATGGCCTATTCGTGTTTTCCTGTAAGCTTAGACTTACTCCACACTCCAACTACACAGGAGGCCACATTAGAGACAAAATAGAAAGCATAGCTATTCAACTTCTTATAAACATGAAAACCTTAGTCTTGGATAACAAAGCAAATTCAGGACCCTTATCACAGGATCAAAGCAGTGAGGTCACCTGCAGTAAACACTGTTAAGCTAGGTGTTGTTGCACACACCTGTAATGCTAACAGGCGAGATGGGAGGAATCCCAAGTTCAGGCCAGTCTGACTTCACAGTGAGGCTCTTTCAAACAAACAAGCTGACCAAGGGGACTACAGAAAGCAGCTTGTTGCTACACTGTGCCAGGGCGGAACTAACTGCAAACCAATGTTCTTTTCTATATTCCAAGGAGTGACCCTAACCCATAAGTTTCTGCTCAAAGCTTTTGGTTTTTGAAGAGACAGACAAATAGCTGGTTCCTACCTCTCCAGGGAAAATACGAGGAAGGATGAGAATGATTGGTTTACTACTTTTCACACGAACATGTCTCAACTTTTTTGTTCCACAGCTTACAGTGCTCTTTACATATGCTGGGAAGAGAAGCTGTCAGAACTGGAAATCACTGGTGCCCAGGCAGGTTCACAGACCTGCTTGCAAGTGTTCATTTCCACTAAGTACTAATGTTGAACCGTACAAGAGAAATTCCCACAGACGTTTAGGGAGTTGCTGGCCTGGGGAATCTTTAGTGATCCCAAACTAATTATGGACTATGTTATATAGTACAGTATATAGTTATAATAATGTCATAAATGACTAATTTATTTGCCTAGCATGTACATGGCCCTGGGTTCAATCCCCAGCACTACCAAAGAAAAAGTAATAAATTACAGTATCTCCAATTTTGAAAGGGATTTCTTGAAAACAGCTGTTAGAACTGACATTATTTTTGCTAAAGATAATCAAGAACTATTGAGATGTGTAGGGATCTTCCAAAGAATCAAAATTTTAAGAAAAAGGAAAAAGAAAAAGAAAAGAGAGACCATGCCACCTGACTGTGTTTCTTTACAGAAGGGATGATGTCCCGATAAATTCCAATTGGCTTTGTCAATAAACTTACCTTCTCTCCTTGGAGTGATGGGACTGAGTCCCGCAAACTGTGAAAGCTGTCTTTGATGTGGTCCCTACGTTTTCGTTCCAGTGCATTATGGTGAGCCCGTTTGTCAGCCTAGGAGAATGAAGAAAAGCATGTTAGGAATGCCACCTCCTTTACAGGGACGTGTGGTAAAGCCTGGAAGTGTGTGCAGTCGGCGCTGTCCCTGGCAAGTGGACTGGGAAAGTTTATAGAGTGAGGTGGGCAGTTAGGAGTCTCCAGAATTAGGCTCTGTTAAAGGGGAGAAAGGGGTGAGCAAGGCTTGCAACAGGAACATCCAAAGTAGCTCGATGAATCCAGCTCATGCACAAGTAAAATCAAAGTTATTCAGGGGACAAAGTGTGACTCTCCTGTAAGCGTCCCCAACCTACATGATGGGGCAGTTGCCAATCCGTGGTTGGAACGTAACTAAGGAAAGCTCCAGTGAGTACTTCATAAGCTATGGCTACCTCTACCATGAAACATGGGGAACCCACCATCTTGAGGCTCTGCTCTGACACCCTCCTGTTAAAAGGTCACTAGCATATCCAATTATCAAGTCATACAAGAGAGCACCAAACTTCTAGAAAACACAGTTGCACCTGAGGTCATTATGACAGAGCTGACAGAAGTGCCAACTACATTTAGCCAGAAAGGCAGTTAGTTCTTGGGTAGCAGACCTTCTGACACCCACATGCTCTTGGTAAATTCCCTCAGGCAATTGCAGCAGGGCAGGCCCACTTGGCAGTTTTCTAAATACCCTAACCAGCCTTTAACCTTTCCCGTTTTCCCACTTGGAATTATAAATAGTCAGCTGTTAAGGGCCAGGACTGCCAACCAATTGGGAAGGGTAAGAGGGCAGGGCACTGTGCTAGGGAGCACTGTCAAGGAGCTTCCTCTCCCTCTACACAGAACTCAAGGACCTACTTCAGCAAGAACTTCACTACACCTATACTTCAGGCATTATAGACAAACTCTCTTGAGAATTTACCCTGACTAGAGCAGGCTGGGCTAAGCTAGCCTAAGAATCTATTGGCGAGTAAGCCCAGAGCGCCAGGAATTTTGAAAATGTGGCAACAAGCGCAAACTTGGTTTAACGCTGCTTCCAAAGAATCCTTGTTCTAGAAAAGATGGTCAGACAGAAATAAGACAAGAGCCACGAGAAGAAAAGGATGTAAAACTCTTCTACTATCAAATTCTAAAGCCTGTAACTCACTCGGGTCTACATTTTCCTCCTGATCACTCAGTGGCCTCACCTACAGTTAGTTCTGCTAATCAGATACAAATCCCCATCACAGCCACTGTCCTAAGGACTTGTAAAGTTAACCCTTCTTAACGTCAGTTCACTGTTAAGCAAATCTCAATTAGTTATACAGAAAATAGAATGAGGAATCTGAAAGGACAATTAAAAAGCTGGGTCCCTTGAGTTTCGAGGATACTACACAACACTGGGGACAATAACTACAGTCACCCTCCAACGGCAGTGTGAGACAGCTTGAGGAAACTAAAACATCAAGACCCAAGTAAACTGGCTGGTCACAATCCATACCTAAGGAGTGCCAGAGACCCAAGACCACCATTTGACAGGGTCTACCTAACCCTCTGGTGTTTACTCTAACTTCCAAGATGGTCTATTTACATGCAAATCAATTGATCTTCAGCAGCAGCCCAAGATACTCCTGTTTACTAAATCACCCTGACTCCTGGCCCTCCTCCCAGTTTATGAGCTGTGCACGGAAGCAGTGACCCCAGTTACCCATAATCCCTCCTGTTAATACAAATAAAATCCTAATTGTCTGTTTTCTTTCTGGGAGAACCTGAAAATCCCAAGCAGTCAGAACTAAGTTGGACTCGATTCCCTGTGGGCCTGTGCTGCAAGAAAGAGCCCAGTTTAACCGAACAACAAAATCATTCCCACAGGCGTGCCACCCCTCCTGTTTGCTGAGCACCGAGAGGACTCAAATGGACAAGTCATTTGGTTGGAAGACTGTCGTGAACTTGGCTGCAGACCACGAGCAGCAATCTCGGCTTCTCATCTGGGGAGCCAGCCAAGTTCGAAGTTGGCTGGGCTAGGAAAGGCAGCAGGCCACTGCTGGGTAGGAAGCCCGGGCTGGGGACTGTTGTTCTCCAAGCAGTGGATGGAATTTCTGTGGTGGTTCCAGACCCAATTTAACTAGCAGAACAGGGCAATCTTAGACCAAGCCCTCCTGCCATGTCTACCCCTCAGCTGTTATGCCTAAACAAAGAACCGCAGGATGTATTTGTTTTCCCCTTCCCCAAGCCTCATTTGCAAGCACACATGAAAAACATGCCGAACTCACATGCCTAATTCCTGACAACTCTGAATTAAGTGACATTTCTAGGGCTTACAGAGCATAGGAAAACCTGACACACCTTCACCCAAGGCTGAGAGTTCTCTCTGGAAAATATTTCTAAGCTGCAGATGAGGCTGATACCCCCTAGCTTTGTATGATGGGTCAGTGGGGAAAGCTATTACACTGCCTAGTTAGCCATCTTCTCTTGCTTTCAGAAGTGAGGGAAGAAAAACCAGGTGAGATGCTCAGCACGAGGTGCTGGAGATCCCCACATGAGCTGTCTTTTTAAAGCAGCACAGCAGTCAACAGCAGCAGAACAAAGCAACTCAGGCGAGTGCACGCTCCCTTGTCTGGCCCTGGAAGTGTCTGGTCATGCACAAACACTGGGACTGGTGTACCCGTGGAATGGATCACAGAGGTCTTCTTGGCTCTGTCACAGGTTCCCAAATGATTCCCTATGCATCGCCAGGTGCAGACACTGTACACTGCTTGCTCTTTGACACAAGAATTGCAGTTTCTGTCAGAAAGCCCTTCTTCACCAGCATGTCCCAGAGTAAGAGACCAGAGTGGACTGCAGCTGCTCACCAGGAACTACTGCACCAAATGGCTTCCAGCTTTGATGTGTAGGCCAAGGCTTTCACTCAGTCTCAGTTCCACCAAACTTCTCCATGCTGGCAGACAGAAGCTAACGCTTCACCTATAATTTGTCCACCTCTCACACTAACAAGCATGTGTAGCTTAGTGCAGTTCAATGTTGAAAGTAAGCTAAACTGACAGGACATAGAAGCTAAGGAGACCCACTCAGAATTGAGGAACTCTCTCGAGTATTTCCTTTCAGCTTATTGCACAGAAAATGCATCTTCATTCATGCATCCCACCAATCAGCAACCCAACTTCCTGTAAGGCAGGAAAGAAAGAAACAGTATGGAGAAAGAAGCTCCTTACTGTTAAAGATACACAGGCTTTCCGGAATGCTATTTCTTGCAAGCTGCCTGGCACCTAACTGCTCCACCACACAACGGGGAATCTTCTCAGTGCCAACGTGGAGGGAGTGTGTCCTCTTCAGCAGCTACTTAGTACATTAAGCTTCAGGAGTTTAAAGGTGTCACTTTAGAAGACAGAGTCCCAGGATGCTCCAACCAGTCCCACTGATACACTAAGAATGTCGAATACGAACGTTCCAAATTCTCGTGCGGTAAACTTACTACTTCTGTTTGATGAATTAGAAAAAACAACTCAACTCAAAAGAACTCATTTTAATAAACACAAAAATTGGACCAGGAAACAGGCCCCTGAGATGAGATACACTCACTGGCGTCTTTAGCAGGCAGATACTAGCTCCAGTTTCCCAGCGCTTCTGTTCGAAGTTGATACGCATTTCTGTGAATCTATTTGCTTCTGAGGTTTCTACCATCTTTTGGTGCCAAAAGAACCCACACACGCCACGACACTAGCTGTTTAAGAGGAAGGACTTCTTGGTTAGGACACTGAAGTCAGGCCTGATAACATAAACCTGTAACATATACAGATAACATGCACTCGAGAGGCTGAGGCAGGAGAATCCCTGCAGTGGGAGGCCAGGCTTCATAGCAAAGCCCTGTTATAACCTACCCTTGTCCCCAGGAAAGGTCAGGGTCCCTGATCAATTCTTTTATCCTACCGGTCTTCTGACAAAGCAACAACTCTTAAAAACTTAATATCGTCTCTTCTCCTCACAGGCACATGCAAGGGAAGAAGCTGCTGCTGATGTCATCAAAGCCAACGATGAGCAGAAACAAAGACCATATACCTTGGTCCCAGAAGACCCACAAGTTCCCTGAACTTGAACCTCCAAAATGGTCAAACTCCCTTCCTCCCAAATACACTTCAATCTCAAAGAAGGAAAAAGCTGAGGAGTCAAAAATACTTTAAATCAGAAAGGACTAGAAGTGGAATAGCACAAACCTGTCTTAAACCTCAGTCAGTATAGTAACTGCAACATGTTGAATTCACAGATGCAGCGAAGGACAGTATATGGAGAAAGGCCTCAGGTTCCTTGACCAACTCAGGAATCCTACGCTGCACATAAACTTTCACTCTTTTCCAGAGAAATTATCCAAACAGAAGTAAAGCAAAAGAAACCTCTTGCATAAAGTAAGTGCCTCACAAACTTATCTTTAAAATACAACCTATGCCCCCTGTCCCACAAAAAAGTACTGGTGAGATTCTGCAATTATCAAGTTTAGCAACTAGTGTTCAGGGTGACTTCCTCTAATGTCTGCTGCTCACTGGAGAGTGCTGTTCCCCTTCCGTGGGCAGCACTCTCCACATCAGTTTCACTTTCGTTAGCCTCCCTCCATACTGATCTGAAGGGCCTGCACTCTTCATGAGGAAGACTCTGTACTGACTGCAGAAACTATGATCATCTTTTCATGTTAGGACCCACAAAACATGTCCCAAATAACTTGGTGTGTGTGTGTGTGTGTGTGTGTGTGTGTGTGTGTGTGTGTGTGTGTGCTCGCGCTTCTATAGATCAGGTGGAACTCATGGTAATCCTCCTGTCTCAATTATCCTGAGTGCTAGGATTACAAGTGTGAGCTACCACACTTAGTTCCAAATAACTTTTTAAAAGTTTTTCTATAATCTTAAACATCTAGTTGTCCAGAGTCCATTTTTTAAAATGGTTTTCCAAAGATAAAACCTAATAGCTTTCCACATTTTAGAAAAAAAATGTATTATTTATACTAAATTTCAACAAGCAAATGGATATTCACAGGGATAAAGGAAGGAATACGGTTCCCAGACCATTTGTGACAGTTGTACAATGCACTCTGTCTATAATATATACCTGTTTTTTGTCTATGCTATGATAAACTTTACCAGAAAAATCTCAGTAAGTAAGCATACTGAATTAAAACAAAGGGTCTCAAAGGTTCAACCTTCAGCAACAACAAAAATTTCATTGTCCATGTCCCAAAGTGAAAGGAAAAATTCCTAAGCACCTTAACAAAAAAAAAAAAAAAAAAGTTAAAACACGTAGACAAAGTTAAGATCAGCCTTGTAGAAGTAGATTAATTAAACACCCAGAGGGATGTTTTAAAAGGCAGAAAGCCTACAATAACTGCTTATCATAAAGTAAGAAAACATCTCTCACTGAAAGGCAAACCTAATTCCAGTTCAAGAGGAGTCTTGCCCTCTAACCCTGATCAAGCCCTGCGCAGATCTCATAATCAGAGACTCAGAGGGAGGAAGAGTTGGCTTTTGTTGTTGTTTTGGTAGAACAGGCTCAAAGGATAGAACAGGCTCAAAGGAAAACAACCAGGTCCATAGTATTAGACGAATAGTACCCAGGCAGGGTGGTGCACACATTTAATCCCAGCTGATTAAATCCCATTTAATCCGGGAACCTGAGGCTGATGGATCTCTGTGAGTTCCAGGACAAAGCTTAGACTCCTCCCTCTCCCAAAAGAAAAAAAAGGATAACAGCTGAAAAACAAGACACAAAAGGGATTTGACGTTCTATTGACAACTGTGTAAAGCTTCATTAAGAAAACATCTTCAGTGAGAATCTCAGAACAATCCTTAAGACCTCTGAGATAACTGCACTCAGAATCAATCAGTTCCCAACAAATGATGTTTCGGGGGTCTGCACAATCTGATGCCCTAATGAAGAGCAGAAACACTGAGGAGCTGGGTCCTACACTCGAGCTGTCACATCTGCTCCCCAGAAAAAGAGACAGAAGCAGAGAATTCTTGTGCAGAATCTCATGCTGTAGTCCAGGCTGGGACTCACTCTATATCCCAGGTGGGCTTAAAATTCAGGGCAACCCTTCTGCCAAAGCCTCAGAAGCCCTGGGCTTACACACTGGGTCACAACCCAGGACTCTGTGCTGTGTTGGTTTTTGTATTAAGGAATTGCAGAGGCAGGCTCGGATGTTTGATCTTCCTACCTCAACCTTCTGAGTAACTGGGTTTACAGGCCTGAATAATCAAGCCTAGTTACATCCTGCAAACTCTTTACAAGTCCTAAGCAGCTGTTCCACGTATCATTTTAAAGATCAGATAACTGAAGCTAAAGAGACAGCTCAGCGGGTAAAGGCTTTGTAGTCAAACCTGATGACCCTAAATTCAATCCCCAGACCCACGTGCTGAAAAGAGAACTGACTCCCCCAAGTTGTTCTATGATCTTCACATGAGAGCCATGACATATGCATGACCACACACCCACACGCCCACCCACCCACACACACACACACACGTTAAATAAATAAATGTAATTAAAAAGAAAAATCAAGTAGGTTGAGGCTGTAGCTCCATGGCAGAGGGGTTGCAAGGCATCCTTAGGCCCTGGGTTCAATTCCCAGCACAGTCAAAAATTAAATGCATATAAACACACCAGAAAAAGTAATAATCTGTGTTTCTAGCATATTAACATTTCTCATAAAGTTAGAAGTTCCAGGGATATGGCTCAGCCCTGAAGGTAAAAAAAAAGATCTGGCAGCCTGAGCTCACTCTCGGGGAGCAAGCAGCAGAGTTAGGTGGCTACTTCAGAAGGGGTGTGCATCCTTCAGTGCATACACCAGTCCTCACCTTTCCCTCTATCCTTCACGAGCTCATTACCTGGCCCTCACAGGAAAATGCACTCTACACCCCTTTCTTACCACTTCCAATCATCAAATATTACATTTGTTTCTCTTCTCTGATTGGATTTATTCTGAGTCTATTCCTTTTCTCTCTCCCTAATCTATACCCATTTACTCCTAAGCCTCAGACTCCAAACACAAGGGAGCATAGGGTCAACTCAAAGCCAGAAACACCCATAAAAACCATTACTATCACAATCCTAAGAAGTCCCATCCATCACCTTCCAGCGAAGCTATCTCTTACAGTGCCGCTTAGCAATAATTTTTTTTTTCTTCTCAAACGGAAAGTCAGACCACAAAAAGCGGTGACACTCTCAGTATTTAACTTCTGGTGCCTCTCTTTCCCATTGTTGTTGTTGCGAATAAAGCGTTTTTCTATATTCTAGGGGCTGTAGCAGTCTTTGTAGCAGACTTTGGCTAAAGACATTGATCTTTATGCGTGCCTGCGACTTCACACAACTATGGAGACACTGCTTAAAGTTTACCTCCTAAATAAACCTGACCAGTCTGCTCTGAAATAACACTACCATTCACTTCGGAATGCTCTTTCGTTTCTCACACGCCTCGGCTGCATCCTTCACTGAACACTACAGAACTCAGTTCGAAGCACAGGCCTCCTCTCACTCACCTAGCTACCTACCTACTCACTAGAATCTACCACCTGAGAATCCAGAATCATGAGGATTTGCAACGCCCCCCTCCTCCAACCCCAAGTGACTCCACCTCACCTTAGCGGTTAAGAGGAGTTTACAAGACTATTAAAAGTAATAGAACGATCTCTTTTTCTCTCTGACTCCAAAAAGAACGAAAACTGAACGGAAATGAAAATGAAATGGAGAGTAGGAGACGTACCGCAGATTGAAACCTCGGTTGCTCTTCCTGGAATAAGAGAGAAAAAAAAATAGAAAATATAGAAGTTATTTTCGCACTTCGAATTCAATAATAAGAAAGAAAATGCCGGCGGCGGAGGAAGCAGCGGGTGGGTAGTCAGCCTGACACCCCTCCCTCCCTCTTTTCCCTTCCACTCTCTCCAGCGAGAACCCGTAGCCTAGTGGGGGTCCCAGGCGCTGCCCCTCCTTCTGGGATCCGAACCGGACAAGAGGGATCCGGAGCACTGTCTGCTCTTTCCCGATCCCTCTCGGGCGTCAGAGCACTCCCAGCCCCTTCACCCCCAGGATCAACCGGTCACCGGAGGAGGGAGATCATGGACCCAATGAGCAAGAACTGAGCGCTGGTCTCCTTGCCCAGGATCCGGACGGATAATGGGATCTCCAGCCCGGCAGAGTGGAGAGGGAGGCCTCGACACCCTCCTCCACGGGAGAATGTGTGGGTCCCGGAGGCCGCGTGTCTGCTCCCACCTTCAGTCCCAGGAGGCCTCTCCGGACAGGACTGGAGGGGAGCGAGCCTGGAGCGCGACGCAGGCGGTCCCGGCCCCGGGGGAAGAGGACGGAGGCGGCGGCGACCCGGCCCCCCTCCCGCCGTCGCCTGGCTGAGAGCCCTGGCCGCTGTCCCCGCCTGACAACCCGAACGGAAAGGAAGAAGCCCCGGGACTCACGTCGCTCTCCACCTCGATGTCATCGTTATCGCTCATTTCCTACGGCCCAGGGAGCGGCCACTGCAGCGGCGGCCGGGGAGGGGAGGGGTGGAGGGAAGGGGGAAGTCACCGACAACAACAAGCCGAGTGCCCCCACGCACACACTCACTCACTCACTCGCTCACTCACTCACACACTCACACACACACAACACGGGCGACAACCACCTCACTGTAGCACCGGATCAACGGCGGCACGCACGCCCGATCGGCCCCCTAACACGTGACCGGGCTCACCGCGCCGGGGTAGCTGAGACTTGTAGTCCTCGAGCGTCTGATGGGCGAGTGGGAGAGAGCCAGAGAAACTACAAATCCCATCAGGAACCGCACACAGTCTTCGTCAGACCCGCTTGTTGACAGAGCGCAGAGCGCCTGCGCCCCGGGTGTTGGCTGCGAGAAGTGGCGCGGTGCTTCCCGGGAGATGTAGTCCATAGACCGCGAGTTGTCAGGAGATTTTCCTCCCCAGGCGGCGGAGAGGCTGCTGGGAAGACAGGACACGTGGAGGGAGCTGGGCTCCTGGAGCCGGCCACAATTCTGAGCTCTGGGCGCCCGGCCCAAGGGATTGGGTGGAGGCTCTGGGGGAGAAACTGGCTGCCAAAATAACACTGTCTCTTCTTGGCTAGACTGCTTTTACATTGTCTTGTTTAATGCTTGAGTCGCTCCACTTGCGCCCTGGGGCGTAACCTACGGGGCAGGAATCACGCTGCGGCTGACCAGGGGGCGCGGTCCAGACGCCCACGCGGACCCTCTGAATCTGATTTTAAAGTATTAAGAGGCATTACGAGACAAGCTAAAGGACCGACTTCACAGGGGTATCCTTGTCTCAAGAGTCTTGCTTTCATTTGTCGTAGAGAACTGTCCTTACTGGGCTTGAATGTTTACAAAACCTCTCGAAGGTGCAAGTAAAACCTACCTTATGTTTGTCGTAGCCAGAGCAGATTAGGGAGTGCCCCCGTTTAGAGAACTCTAATTAACTGCAAACAGAATCAAAACGGGAAAGTTGTGCAGCTTCCTGTCCAGTTAAGGTGATACTCACACAACTAGGTATGAAGTTTAACTACATTCATCCCGCCAATATTTAACTATCTAATAATGTGGCAGGCCAGGAATGGCATGTGTCCCCTCAAAGACTTCACAGCTGTGGAAGCAGAAAACCGGACGACGCTGTCACCTTTTTTAGTGTGAGCCAGGTCCTCGATGAAACAACAAACAAACAACCCAGTAATAATACACTTTCGTCTTCTGAGAAATTTTATAACTGATCTTCAAAGTGAGTGGTCTTGAGTTTGATCCATGAGTTACTGGTTGGTTTGTTGTTGTTGTTTTTGAGTAAAAAAAATCATTAAGTTCCTGACTGTTGAGTACAGAAACTTGGTGGTGTATACAATCTTTGTGACTCCTAGCCCAGGCTGGCCTTAAAATGGGTGTGTGGCCAAGCCTAGTGTTGAGAACACAGTCATAAGCAGACACTGACCCGTAATAGAAGTCAAGGTCTGTAAGGGAGACAAAGACAGTAAGAGTTAACTGGATACCAGAAGTAGAGACAATGGGTGATCACAGCAAACCATCCTTGTATACCTCCCTGCAGTGTGCAGAGTATTACCAGACATCTTTAGCTGCAAGTTAGTTTATTCAGAGACTTTAAAAAAATATCCTAGCAACCACAAGGCCCTGGGTTCGGTCCCCAGCTCCGAAAAAAAAAAAAAAAAAAGAAAGAAAAACCCTCATGCCTGCTCCATGCCCCTGCTCAGTTAAGGCAAAACCTTTGGGAGGGAGTAGGACCAATGAAAGACAGTTCTTCATGGTCTTCAGGTGATTCGTATGTGAAACCTGGAAGATGCCAAGGCAAAGACGAGCTTTCACTGAATTATATTCTTTCAAGGAGTGGGCTTTATGATATATTAATAATTATATGTCAACAAATCTGTTATAAAGATAATCTTTGCTCACATGGCTACAATCTAACGAGGGAGTAAATTCTAAAATCACTGTAGGGAAGGTAGACACGTCAAGCAGACTGTATGACAGCAAGCAATATGAATTTAGAGGAGAGTGCCAGATTTCGGGGAGGGCGGGAAGTAAGGGCCAGGTGTCCCCTAGACTTCCAGGACAAGGGCTAGGCCTATGAAGAGCCAACCAAATTCAGCTCACCATGCATCTCCACGTGTTGGAAGGACATCTGGACAAATGGAGAAAAGGCTTTCCAGGAGGAGAGACCACGGTTGCTAACACATCTCTTCCTGATAATATTTTTCTTGAGGGGGAGGGGCAGTAAACGCTGGGTCTCAGCGCCTAGAACTCACTTTAAACCCTCCAACTCTCAATAATTTTCCTGCCTCAGGTAAGGCCTGGAATTACTGGCGTGTGCTACCCAAGTTCAGCTTTCTTAGAGTAATTGACGAGACTATTCAAATCTGTCAGTCTGGCCAGTACCTCTGATCTAATAGACAAAAAAAGAAAAAAGAAAAGAAATAAATGAGAAAAAAACCAAAAACTACCCAGAAATTGAATATTATTTTGAAGGACTCATGGGACATTTGCAAGAACTGATGGAGTTCTGAGCCATGAAATACATCTCGGTAAGTTTTGACTGACGGATGTGATGTCAGAGAACACATTCTTAGATCTAATGTAGTTAAAATGGAAATAATAATACCAGGGTGGGCATAAACTTGGCTTATATGCACAAGGACTTAGGTTTGACCTCTGGCACTACATAATAGTAATAATAATATAAATTAAAAATAAAAAGCTAGACGTGGTAGCGTGCCTGTAATCTTAGCCTGTGACGGTGGAGACAGATTGATAAAAAAATGTATGGTCCTCTTCTGTCCTGTGAGAAAATGGAGTTGAGTGGCCTGTCATTTTCATGAACAAGACGTGTGCTTAGGGAAGAACTGTGCACAAGGGCCAGCATTGTCCGTTTTAGTCTCTTCGATATGGCAATCTAACTTATTTCCACAGGTGAGTCTTCGGTAAAGCCGTAAAAATGTTTCAAGCCCTCGAGCCTTTCAAGATTGAATTTGTCAGTCTTGGGCACTTCGTGCTGGTCCAAGTAGGCACACCGCTAGGAGCTTCATAGAAATGCAAAGCTGCAGCCCCCGCCGGACCCAGGCAATCACATCTGCGTTAGAATTGATAAGAAACTCTGCCTGGGGCGGGTGGGATCCGTCAGTGCGGTGTGCGGTGCGCGGTGCGCCGTGCGCGGTGTGCGTGCTGACTGCCTCCGTTTCTGATTCCTCCAGAGGTCAGTTCCGCCTTTCCACTCAACTAAAATCACTCTCCTCTAGCTCCTGCAAAACCCAAATCTTTATCTTAGCTGTTTGACCTTCTGATTCTTGTGTTTGTCTGTGGAGCTGGGAGTCCAGCGTAGGCCTTCACTTACGCTGTGCAAGGGTCTCAGGGTGTGGACCAGGCTGTCTCTGACTTTGTAGTCGTCCTGCGTCTGCCTCCCAAATGCTGGGAATGCAGGAGTGAGCCATTGTACCCCACTGAGTTCCCCTTTTATTGAGGAATTCCTGTTTTTTTCTCCTACTTTGTCTCTGGTTCTCCCTGCCTAGGCCCTGTGTAACTTTTGTGACCACTGACCCTTGAGTCTTCTTTTTAACAAAATCTCTTCTTTATGTGTTGTGTGTGTGTGTGCGCGCGCGCGCGCACCCCCCACCCCCACACCCCTTGAGATTGACTTTAGATCAGGCTTAGCAGTAGGAGCCTTTACTCACTGAGATAGCCCTCTGGCCAGACCCTTACATTTTTTTTCATCTTCCGTCTGGTGGGATCCCCAGCCTCGTGAAGCTTTGCAGACTAGTTCTCCAATGGGGTCCCAGGTGTTAGCATTTTGTCTAGGCTCCGCCTTACAGTTACCAGGCAAAAGCCAGGTGTCCCCTTGCTCAGGTTTCCCCTTCCCCTCATTCCCCTCCCCCCTCTCTCCCCGAGCTTAAGGCCAGCTTGCTCTCTCTCTCTCTCTCTCTCTCTCTCTCTCTCTCTCTCTCTCTCTCTCTCTCTCTCTCTCTTCCTTTCTCTGTCTCTACTCCCTCAACTCCCCTCCCCATGCTCTGAATAACTCTATTTTATACTATACCATCACGGGGAAGGGATGCCTGGGCCCGTGGAGGCCCCCATTCCCCCACACCTGACTGCATACCCACCAAACATATTCCCTTTCTCCTTTTTATTTTTATAAAACAACACCAGGACTGTATCTCAGCAAGGTAGAGTGCAACATTCCTATGACCCAGCAATTAGGAAGCTGAGGCAGGAAGAGGGAAAAGGAGTTGAAGGCCATGAGATGCGGGGTGGTTCAGTGGGTAAAGTACTCCCCTCACAAGCATGAGGACCTTAGTTCTGTTCCCCAGGACCCTTGTAAAAGCTGGATATACATCCCCAGCAATGGGGGTGGGACAGATCTCAGGGACTCACTGGCCAGCCAGTGTAGCCCAAAATGAGAGACCCTGTCTCAAGAAGAAGGAGAGAGGAGAAGATGACAATGATAAGGATGAGGAAACGGGCTGCTCAATGTCAGTTTCTGTTCTTTACATGTGCACACATGCACATATGTGCCAGTGCATACACATAAATAAATACACTGTAAATAAATAGATAAATAAATAAATAATAAGAGTCCAAGGCTAACCTGGGTTATAACAGTAGGCTTGAGAGCCTGAACTACATGAGGTCCCATCTCTAAAGTAAATTAACAATAGCAACATTGAGTGTATCTATATGAATATAGATATATAGAGAAGTATATATCATTTTAACCAAAAACATATGTCCTTGAAAAGTGGAAAGTTCCAATGATTTTTTCATCTTTTTTTAAAGCGTGCAGCATCATTCTTGCCAAAACAGTAGAGCTATTAAAAGACAGCCCCTAGGGGTTGGGGATTTAGCTCAGTGGTAGAGCGCTTGCCTAGGAAGTGCAAGGCCCTAGGTTCAGTCCCCAGCTCCGAAAAAAAGAACAAAAATAAATAAATAAATAAATAAATAAATAAATAAATAAATAAAGGCATGAACCACTATCAAAAAAAAAAAAAAAAAAGGACAGCCCCTATCTCCACAAGTCAGCACTCCTTCTTCAGCAGCCAGTGTTTCAAGTCACAGTCCTAAAAAGACAGGCCCGCCCTTCCCCTGAGTCAGCTGTGCTTGCTTTCTCTTTATTTGAGGGAGGAAATGCAACCACCAGGGTCTCTACAGCAACCTGCTGGCTCACTCAAATAAAGACCATTAAAGTCTCTCATGAAGGAGTGGGGCTTGGGTTGTGCCTGGTAAACATGAAGCCCAAGTTCAGTCCTCAGTGCAGTAAAAAAAAATGAACAATAGTTTGTAAAGCACTAACAGCAAATCCTGGTGAGGATGTGGAGAGAGAAGAACCCTTTGTTGGTGACAGTGTCAACTAGTACAGCCACTATGGAAATCAATAAGGAAGTTTCTCAGAGAGTTAGAAATAGAACCTCCATGAGACACGGTCAAAGGACTTTGCATCCTACCTCTGTGCTAGGGTGTTTATAGCTGCACTATTCACAATAGCAAGGAAATGAAGCGGCCTAGATGTCCAATGAATGAAAAATGAAAATGTGCTATGCAGATACAAAGGAATTGTATTCAACCATAAAGGAAAAAAACAGAGAAATTTGCAGGGACGTAGATGAATGTGTGATTTTCACATTCAGTACAGGCCGTGGGGATGAATTCTAACAGACACTCTGTAGCACATCAGTCATGAAGCCTGTTGGGAGGTGGGCCCGAGAAGAAGAGTTTTTCTACTTCAACAACTAGGGATGATGGAAGATAAAGAAGTATTTGCTTAGGTCCCACTCACAGTGTGCTTGGCTCTGAGATATTTATTGTTAAATGTGTTTCAACAATCCTGACAACTCAGAGGTCATGGCAAAAAGGTTGTTAATGTCAAGGACCCATCTGTGTTTAGCATACATCTTACTTGAAGTCCTTTATTTAATTGGACTCCTTCCTCTGAAACCCAAAGTCCAAAATGAACTGAAGAGGTTTTGACCGTTAGCACCAGGATGAGTTTCTTAACTTAATACAAGCTGGAAGTTTGTGGATAGAAGTTGTTCCAACAATCATTCTGGGAACTGCTAGTAATAGACAAGATTTTTATGAAATGAAAATGCATGCATGTAACATTTTAACATAATAGAACAACAGGACACCTATCAATGTATCCCATCATGGTCAAATATTCAAACACATGGTCAAACCAGAATTTAAAAAAAAAAATATTACAAATCCTTGATGGATACACTTGAAGTTGAATGAACTGTCAGCTTTTTAAAAACAAAACATAACAAAACAAAAAAACCCACAGAATTTCACTTTGTAGTCCAGGCTGACCTCGAACTTGTGGCAATTCTGCTTCAGCCAAGCACTGGAATTATAGGTGTGAGCCACCATGGCTACCCAGGTGTAAGCCACCATGGCTACCCGACAGCTTTTACTTAGTTTTAACAATGACTTTAGGTATGAGTGTGTGTGTGTGTGTGTGTGTGTGTGTGTGTGTGTGTGTGTGTGTGTGTGTGATGGGCACTGTGTGAGATAGGTACATGTATGTGAATATGGGCACACACACCCCACGGAGTGCAGGTCAGAGGACAACACTTGGGAATAGTCTCTCCCTCCAGCATGGATTCAGGGACACAATTCAACAATTTAAGTCATCAGGTTTCTGTAACAGGCACTTTGTTTGACCTTGAGCTATCATTGACTTGACAGCTTTTATTTAAAAGAAAAGAAAAAAAAGTACAGCTCAATCACAGAGTGCTTACCTAACCTGTGTGAGACCCTACGTTCAATTTCCATCACTGGAGAAGAAACAATCAGGGTTTCCATTCTGATGGTCCCCAAAAGACTGCTGAGAGCTGTGATAAGGCCCAGCACCTTGCTTGCTGCAGACAGCAAGGACATTTGTACCTGCAAATCACAAGTGCTTGTCTGTTTGTGTTTCAGGCAGCGTCTTGTGTAGCCTGCGCCTGCCTCAAACTCACCATATAGCCCAGGCTAACCTGGAATTCCTGGGCCTCTTGTTTGCCCCTCCCAAGCTCCGAGATTATAGACATAAACCACAACTCCAGCCTTTCCTTGTTTGTTTGCTTGTTTCCTGGTGCTGTGGTTGAACCCAGGGCACTGGGCACCGCACCCTTACCCTCCCAAGGTGTTCTCATTTCCAGAGGAACATGCCCTGTGGTACTTGGGTTTCCTCAGGAATTGGGAAGGAAGGTGGCTCTCAGAGGCCTTCTGCAATCCACACTCTCACTAAACCTCTCATTAACAAACTAATTTATCAATCTTCCTTTCTCCCTCCACTCCCTTTGCAGCACAAGAGCCTGAACCCAGGGCCTCTACAATACTAGGCAAATGTTGTGCTGTAGAGCTGTTCCTCAGCCTTTTCTTAGTTTTGCATTTTGAGACAAGATCCCATTAAATTGCCCAGGCTCACCTTGAACTCTGAACTCTGTAGTTCAGGCAGGCCTTGAAGCCCTGAGCCCCCTGCCTGAGTCTCCCAAGTAGCAGAGTTTACAGGACTACAGTATCGTGACTACTTTTCTTTCTTTCTTTCTTTCTTTCTTTCTTTCTTTCTTTCTTTCTTTCTTTCTTTCTTTCTTCCTTCCTTCCTTCCTTCCTTCCTTCCTTCCTTCCTTTTTTTTTTTTTTCTTTTTTTCAGAGCTGGGGACCGAACCCAGGGCCCTAGGCAAGTGCTCTACCGCTGAGGTAAATCCCCAACCCCTCCTTTCTTTCTTTCAAGATTTACTTATTTATTTCATGTATGTGAGTATACAGTCACTGTCTTTAGACACACCAGAAGAGGGCATCAGATCCCATTACAGATGGTCGTGAGCCACCATGTGGTTGCTGGGAATTGAACTCAGGACCTCTGGAAGAGCAGTCAGTGCTCTTAACCTCTGAGCCATCTCTCCAGCTCCCAGTAGGAGCTCTTAATGGCTGGGTCATCTCTTCAACCTCAATACGTTGCTTAATAGCAATGCCTGAAATCCCAGAAGTCAAGAGGTGGGGGCAAAAGAATCAAAAGTTCAGGGTCATACTGAGCTACACTGAGTTTGAAAGCACCCTGAGCTATATCAGTGGCTGAAATGAACAAATACTGATAAGGCCAGGTGTGGCAGTGCCTGCCTCTGATCTCAACATTTAGGAGGTGGAGGCCGCGGGATCAGCTAGGAGTACATGGAGAGTTTAAGATTAGTCTGGGCTATGTGAGATCATGTCATAAACAACAAAAAAAGAACAGCAAAGCCCACAAGATAAAATAAACGAAAGTCCCCTGTTATCACTTAGTAGGTGCAGAAGCAGTCTGAGCGCCCAAGTTTCTCCGATGTCGGAAGTGCATGCTTCTCACTACAGCTCTGCTTTGGCTCAGGAATCTAGTAGGGCTTCATAATGTGAAGGAGTCTTGGAAATGACCCACTCACAAGAGCTGCCCGTACTGCTTCTGATCAGACTCAGTACACAGGGTCCCAACAACGTGCATAACTTCCTTGCCAATGTCAGTCTGTATGATGGAGTGAGTGGGAGGCCCCACTTTCTGAATTCCTTCAGTGGATCAAGGCCCCCCATGTAATCAGCCCCATTCTGAAGTCACCATGCACGTGACCGAGTTGGGAATTCAAGGGGCATTGGTGACACGCAGGGTGGAATCTTTGAAGTAGACACTTTGGGGTGCTTGGCG
This sequence comes from Rattus norvegicus, assembly GCF_021556685.1. Classification (NCBI taxonomy): domain Eukaryota; kingdom Metazoa; phylum Chordata; class Mammalia; order Rodentia; family Muridae; genus Rattus; species Rattus norvegicus. The sequence continues at coordinate 101,995,665 of NC_141539.1, forward strand.
CACTCAGGTGTTCTTTCAAGGGGTGAGCTGTGAAAAAGCCATGAGAGCTGTCATGGAACTTTCCAGAATTCAGCCGTCACTTCTAACTGCTAACGTTAACCACGTGCTCTAGTATGCCAGCCTGGGCTTGGTAGAGACGGCAGTGCCTGGCACAGCTCTTCTGCTCCCTGGAGACAGCATAATCATCTCCATTGCTGCTAGAGGCTTAGGCGACCTTGGCTTCATGAGGACCCTTTAAACTTCAAGCACTTGCTTAAAATAGATAAACAGGAAAATAAGGCAGAAGCGATAACGATGTATAAGCAGAAGCGATGTGTGTTTAGAAATATTTTCTTCACTGCTACAACTTTCTCCCATAATCCCTACCTCCTTTGGTAAAATTAGAGTTCAAATTCTGCAGCAATTCAACAAAACCGGAGGAAATTTGAAATAGGAGGAGGAACTGACCTGGATGGTTTGGTAACAGGCTCAAAGAACACGGTGTTCTTTGGGCAAACATAGCTGCTCGAATATCTGTTCCCGTAGTTCAGACTGACCCTCGGGCCACTTAACTCGTGGCAAGTGGAGACAGTCAGAATATTTATAGAAAGTCCACTGCATCCTTGACAGTTACTAATAAAAGGAGAGATGATGCTCATGAGAAAAGGTGATTCGAAATGTTGATACAAGCTCCGAGCACACAAGAAGATGAGACGGGAGGATCCTGGAGTTCCACAGCAGCCCGAGATCCAAAGGGAGGCTATAGGTCCATTTCCCCCTTCTCGCTTCCGGGCATCCAGGTACTGCTGTATCAGGCAGAGAAGGATAAAGCAGAAGTCCAGACAGGTCAGCAGGATCTGGATTCGACAGTGAATGCGGAGGGGTGGGGATTTGAGGTGGGTAGGGGAGTTGGGGTGGGAAGATGGAGTTGGGGGAGTTGGGGGTGGTGGGAGTGGGGTGAGGTGGGGTGGGGTAGTGGTAGGTGGATGGGGATTCTCTGAGGATTTTATTGTTACAGCTCTCTTAGACAAGGTTCAATGAAACTGCTCTCTTGGATGAGTTCCTGTGCATACACTTTATTTGGGGTGAACCAAGGGTTAAATATAATCTGTGAAGTTTCATTGGTTGAGGCTTAAGTTCTGGGGGGTTTGTCATTTGCATGGAGAGGCATTCCAGGAAGTTGAACCTGTGATTTTGTCAAGGATTACGTGACATTCCTCAGGTTGAAGATTGGGGGTCGGATTCCCCAGATCAGGTGGAGAAGAGGGAGCCGTGCTAGGAAAAGAGAGCCCCTCATTTTGCGCCAAGCTCAGGAAAGCGGTCCAACCGTGGGAGACTACAACCTTAATTGTGAGGCATAACGGGAGACTATGTCTCAAAACAAGCCAAAGAATATTTACCAACCCTCTTGTTTGTTAGTTGGTTGGTTTTGAAACAGCATCACATCAAAGCCCATGTTGGCCTTAAGCTTCCTTAAGTAGCTGAGGGTGGCCTCGAACTCCTGATCCTCCTGCCAGGCTTGGTGGTATACATCTCTGTGCTAGTGCTCTAGGATCTAGGCAGGAAGAACATGGGTACAAATGTCAGTCTGACTACATTGGTGAGATTCTGTTGCAAGCAAGCAAGCAAGCAAGCAGAACTAAAGTTCTTTGCCTAATCCAATGGTCCTCAACCTTCCTAATGCCGCAACCCTTAAACGGCTCCTCATGCTGTGGTGACCCCCAACCATGAAATCATTTTGGTGCTAATTCATAAATGTGATTTTGCTGCAGTTATGAATTGTAATGTAAATATCATGTGACCCCTCTATGGCAAGGTGAGAACCATTGTGTCATAATCCAAGATATCGAAGACTTTCCCCTCCTTCCTCTCTTTTAGTTCTTCCTCCAACAGGGCAATGCTATGTGGCCCTCACTGGCCTGGGCCCTTCCAGGTATCCTAAGATATCCTTCATCTTTCCTCCCTGGTGCTGGGGTTACAGATGTCTCCACCAACATGTGATCCTTGGTATCTCTCCTTTAGGATGTTACAGTCTCTGTGCTAGATCCTAGGTCTGTGTTTCAGTCTGAGTTCATTTCTTTTTTACAGCTTTGTCCATATATTATTCCTAGCCCACAAACCAGACCCATTTAATGTATATAACTCAGTCGATGGTTTTCATCATCTCTGAAAGAAACCCCAGGCTCACTAGAAGCGGCTTACATTTCTCCTCGCCTCGGCTCTAAGTCGTCACCTTCCTGCCTACCTTCCATCACGAGAGATCTGCCTATCAGATGAATTTATATGTAGGGTACAAAAACAATGATCAAGGGACATTTTTGAAAACATGTACGTCCAACGGTTCCAGAGCTACTGTTTGTCAAAGGGACCCTATTATTTTCCAGGTGTGGCAGTACATGCCTATAACTCCAGTACTCCAGAGGCAGAGGCAGAGGCAGGAGGATCGCCACAAGTTCTAGTCCACCACGGTCTACAGACTGAGTTCCAAGTAAGCCAGGGTTACAGGGCAAGAATCTGTCAGAGCAAAGCCAAATAAAAGCAGGAAAGGAGGCTTCTGAAGAGGTCGCTCAGCTGGTAGAGCGCCTGCCTAGGGAGCCCTGGGTTTAGTTTGTTCGTTCGTTCGTTTGTTTGTTTGTTTGTTTGTTTGTTTGAGGCAGAGTTTCTCTGTGTAGCCCTGTCTGTCCTGGAGCTTACTCTGATAGAGCAGGCTGGCCTCAGACTTAGAGATCCACCTGCCTCTGCCTCTAAACTAATGGGATTAAAGGTGTGTGCCACCATTTCCAGCCTCCACCAATCTTCCTACCTTTACATCAAAGTCACCTCGTCTTGATCTTGCTTACAAGCACACATAGATTGACAGTGTAGCGAGTCCCTCTAATTTCGTTGTTTTTCAAATAGCTGTGACTCTCCCAGGTCCTGTGTATTTCCATTTAAACTGTAAAATTGGTTGATGTGGTAGTTCGGACTTGTAATCCCAGCATTTATAAGGCAGAGGCCAGAGGCAGAGGCAGAGGCAGAGGCAGGGGCAGGGGCCAGGGGCAGGGGCAGGGGCAGGGGCAGGGGCAGGAGAATTGCCACAAGCATAAACCAGCCTAGTCTACACAGTGAGTTTTAGGGCACCTGGTCTTAAACAGTAAGTTCTAGGCCAGCAAGGGCTTCCTACCGAAAAAGGAGTATACTGAGATGTTTGTTTTCTTTGTGTTTATTTTTTAAGATTTAATACATCAAGTGATTTATTCTTACTATTAAAGCTACATCCTTACCCCTGTCTGCTGGAATTTTGATTAGGACTGCTTGGGATTTTTAGGCTAACTCAGGGAGAGATGCCATTTTAACAATGAACATGTATTCTGATTCATGGACACAGTATACATCTCCATTTATTTAGGTGTTAGTTGATTCTCAGTAATACTTTGTAGCTTTCAGTGTAAAATATCGCATGTATCTTATTAGTTCTGGCTCCAAGAATTTAATCTTTTGATGCTAAGCAAAATATTGTTTGTAAATGTATTTAAATTTCTTTATGGTATGTGTGTGTGTGTGTGTGTGTGTGTGTGTGTGTGTGTATACAGATGCACATGTGGAGGTCAGAAGACAGCTTGCATGTTTCTCTTCTCATGGGTTTTAGGGCTCAAACCCATCAGGCATAATGGAAGTCATTTCACCTGCTGTACCACCCCACTGGCCTCCTACATACTTTTTAATTTTTCAGTTTTCAATTGTGTGCTGTTAATAGCTAGAAATGCCTTATGTTCATTGATTTTATAGTCTATGTTTTTATTAAACCCATTATTAGTTCAACTTATGGATTTGTATATTATTAGGGTTATTTTTCTTGTGTTTTGTTTTTTAGCTAGATTCTTGTTCTGAAGTCCATCCTGGCCTCTGCCTCCTGAATTCTGGGACGGCAGGCAGGCATCCATCCAACACTATGTCTGGCTGGTAATTTTCTACACATGTGAAAACATTTTTCTCTCTCCTTTTCCAAATTGTATGCTCTCTCTCTTTTGTGCACGCTTTTGCTCTCTCTCCCTCCCTCCCTCCCTTCCTCCCTTCTTCCCTCCCTCTCTCCCTTCTTTCTTCTCTCTCTTTCTCTCCAAGTTGTCTTTTGAAATTAAAATATAATTATATAATTTCCCCCTTTCCTTTCCTCCTTCTGACCTCTCCCATGTCTTATTACTCCTGTGTTCCCTCTCAAATTCATGGTCTATTTTTTTCTAATTGTTTTACCCACATACGTGCATAAGTATATAAATACAACCTACTCATTCTGTTCTCTTAGGAATTCCATTTCTCTCACGCCCTGAATTTTTTAGTTGCTCATCCTTCTTTGTCTAGGGGTGAAGACCTGTGAAATTTCCCTTTCCACATCAGTATGCCTATGCACTTGTTCAGGTCGTGCTGAGGCAGTCATATTGTTGAAGTCTCATGGGCGATGCTTCCCTCTCATTTCTAGAGGACACAACCTCACAAAAGGTTTCTTAGTCCCCTGGCTCCTACAGTGTCTCTATCTCCTCTTCTCTGGATGCCCCTGAACTTTTGGTGCAGGGGTTATGTTGTACCTGTATCTGTTGGGGCTGGGCACCACATGATCTGTTTTGATCATTTGGTGCAGGGTTCTGAATTGGTCTCCATCTCTTTTAAAGAGATGAGGAGAAATACACTTCTCTGTGGGCATAAGTATTAGAATGTACTTGGCAATTATGCTGATTTAGTCAAATAGTGGTATAAGCTTTTGCTCTAAGACCAATGACCTCACTAAGCCCTGAGGAGCTGGGTAGGTTTCCAGGATCAGGCACGATTTCCCCCTTGTTCTGCGGGCCTTAAGTTGAATTAGACAGCTGTTGGTTACCACCAAGACGTGCACGCTGCTACTGCACTCCTAAGGATGTCTTGCCAAGTTGGTCATTGTTGTGGATCATAGGCGTCATAGCTGGGAAGTGGTTGCTCACCTCTCTTGGAAGCTTGCATATTACCAGAAGGTACTGTGACAGCTAGTCCTTAGGGAGGAGACTTTCAAGCCAGATCTAGTTTCAATCCTCTGAGTTCAGTGTCCAAAGAGCACGATATCTTCAGCAATATGGACTAACCTTTAACCTCTGGAACGAGACCAAGCATAATGGCCACAGCCTATATTGTTTTGTGAGTCTGCTGGAACCCTGACCAACACCTTAAAAGGTAGGTTCTCACTCCTGAGACTGGAGTTTTCTTAGTTTTTGGCTCTTGTTGCTTTGAGGGGCAGCATTGCCAGCACATCTGGTGAAATTTCATTTAAACTATATACTTATGCACACACAATTCTATGTTTTATATGTAATTTTTAGGGAAATAAAAAATATGATTTCTCCTGCATTTTCAAACGCACTTAGTCTGTCTTTCTTTGTGGCATTGGGAACAAAGCCCAGGTAAGTGTTCTGCGTTCACACTCACCAAGGATCTCTGCCTTTCCTTTTGTGTTAGTACTGGAGATTAAAGCCATGCTCTCAGGCAAGTGGTGGTTTTTAATTGCAGCCTTTGGGAAGCAGAGGCAGGCAGATATCTGAGTTCAAGGCCAGCCTGGTCTACATAGGGAGTTCCAGGACAGCCAAGGCTACACAAAGAAACCCTGCCTTCAAACAAACAAACAAACAAACAAACAATTCGAAACCCACCATGCGCTCATACATGCTATGCACACACTCTGTCACTGGGCTGTGTCACCAGCCTAACTTCTCAATTAAAAACATTTTTATGCATGTATATATATTTAACATATGTTTGTGTTTATGTGTGTGCCATGCAGGTACACTGCACACGTATATATACACGTGTAGACCAGAGGTTGATGTTGCAGGCTTTCTATTGGTCTTCATCTTCTTTTTGGAGACAGGATCTTTGAATGAAGGGCTCACTAATAGACTATACTGGCTGAACTGGACTGAACTATGCAGATTACAGGTGTGCACTGCCATACTGGGCTTTAATATGGGTACGAGGACTTGAACTCAGGACCTCCTGCTTATGACAGGCCCCCATCTACTGAGCCATCTCCCCAGCTGTAGTGCCACTGTCTAGTTCCTCTTGTTTTGCTTTTCAGGCTCTTGTGGGTGAAACGTACTCCTTAGTTTCTTCAAGGATACCATGGGCGAATCCCCTTAACAGAACTTGTTTACAGGAAGAAAAATATATGTAAAAGAATAATGACTATGTAAAGAAAGTCATGCTTTATAATATAAACATTCTTAAGCTACTCTTGAGCTTTTTCTCTATTATTTTTTTTTTTTTGGTTCTTTTTTTCGGAGCTGGGGACCGAACCCAGGGCCTTGTGCTTCCTAGGTAAGCGCTCTACCACTGAGCTAAATCCCCAGCCCTTTTCTCTATTATTATTGTGCAAGCACGTGTGTGCGCAAGTGTGTGTTTGTATGTGTGTGTGTGTGTGTGTGTGTGTGTGTGTGTGTGTGTGTATGTCATAGAGTGTCTGTGGAAACCAGAGGACAACTTTTGGGAGTCAGTTCTCTTCTTCCACCATTCCGGGGAGGGAACTCAAGTTGTCAGGCTTGCACGGCAAGTACCTTAACCCTTAGGCTATCTCACTGGTGCTTCAGTTTCTTGCTTTGTAAGATTCTGTGTCGGGCAGGATGGCTCACAGCTGTAGTCCCAGAACTCAGGATTGGCAAACCTGGTCGATAATTCATAATGAGTTCAGGCTAGTTAGGACGTTTCAGCAGGACCTTGTGAACACACGAACACACATGATAGGGAGAGGGGAGGACACTCAGTTGGTAGAGTACTTGCTTTGGATGAATGAAGCTTGGACTTTGATCCCCAATACCTCACAAAACTAGACATGACGATGCATGCTTGTAATCCCAATATTTGAGAGCTTGGGCTACCGAGACTCTGTCCCGAAAGTAAAAATAATTAATTAATTCTGTGTTCTGTATAAAGAGCTGAGCTCTGTGTGCAGCCTTATAGGACAGCGCTCAGCTGCTCTGCCCTTGATCTAGCTTATTGTCCTCCAGTTCACATGCCTGCATCAATCAGTTCACATGCCTGTGTCAGTTCATCACATGCCTGTGTCAGTTCACATGCCTGCATCAGTTCATCACATGCCTGCATCAATCAGTTCACATGCCTGTATCAGTTCACATGCCTGTACCACTTCACATGCCTGTACCACTTCACATGCCTGTGTCAGTTCACATGCCTGTGTCAGTTCACATGCCTGTACCACTTCACATGCCTGTACCACTTCACATGCCTGTGTCAGTTCACATGCCTGCGTCAGTTCACATGCCTGCATCAGTTCATCACATGCCTGCATCAATCAGTTCACATGCCTGTGTCAGTTCACATGCCTGTACCACTTCACATGCCTGTACCACTTCACATGCCTGTACCACTTCACATGCCTATGTCAGTTCACATGCCTGTGTCAGTTCACATGCCTGCATCAGTTCACATGCCTGCATCAGTTCACATGCCTGCATCAGTTCATCACATGCCTGCATCAGTTCACATGCCTGCATCAGTTCATCACATGCCTGCATCAATCAGTTCACATGCCTGTACCACTTCACATGCCTGTACCACTTCTCATGCCTGTATCAGTTCACATGCCTGTGTCAGTTCACATGCCTGTGTCAGTTCACATGCCTGCATCAGTTCATCACATGCCTGCATCAGTTCATACGCCTTTATTTTCAGCCATGGGATTTATGATCCTGAGAAGCTAAAAGGAAATCTCCAGCTCCATTGAACACAGCCTCGGAACCTCTAGGAAGTTTTCATTCTCTCCTAGTGCAGTTAATATAAAGGGAACACCTAGTCCACAGCTGAGCTGTTGACCAACACAGAGGGTGGACCAGACATTTCTGATCCCTTCCCATGCAGGGCTTTTGTTCCACCCAATTTGGAAACATTCTGTGATGATTCACTCATATGAGAACCTTACACCCAAGGGGCTTGTAAAAATCTGCCTGGATTGCCCTTTCAAAGTATAATAACCACGTAACAAGCACACCAATCATGCACAGTATGACTTGCTACCGTTGCAGTACTGGGAAGGTCATATTCATTTGCCCAGCACAGTGGTAAAATTTGTCTAGAGGGCATGTTGGGGAGATTCCAGTCTAAGTAAAGATTTTTTTTTTCCAGATCTAGGTTGAGGTAATACTTTTTTTTTCTCTTCTTACTTCTTATAGGGTCTCACTCTAGCTCAGACTTGAGACTTAACACCGTAGCCCAGACTGGCTTCCAACTCTCATCTGCCCTCCAGCCTCCCTCGTGCTGGGATTGCAGGTGTGGTCTGGTGGACCTGGCTAGTGTTATTATCAAAACATAATGGCTTAAAGACTTAACGAAAACTATGCAGTGTTCAGTCAAATATTTTTTTATTAAAATTCATTTAGTCTATTACTAATATTTATTTATTTTGTGTTTTGAGACAGGGTCCTCAAATCGATGTATAAGCCTCACTTGGAATTGCTGGGATTACAAGAGCATGCAGCCACACCCAGCTATCCTTAAATTTTTATGTACTGAATCTGCTCTGTCTCCAAGGCTGATCTTGAACTTCTGGTAATCCTCCTGCCTCAACTCCCCAAGTGCTGAGATTACAAGTGTACACTACCATGTCCAGTTTAATGAATTAAAAAAAAAAAGTATCGGGGCTGGGGATTTAGCTCAGTGGTAGAGCGCTTACCTAGGAAGCGCAAGGCCCTGGGTTCGGTCCCCAGCTCCGAAAAAAAGAACCAAAAAAAAAAAAAAAAAGTATCCAATTCCAACTCGATTTAGTGATATATGTAAAACCCATGTCACTCAAAGTATAAGTCACATAAACATCTTTGGTTAAGATAATTACTGTTTGTAACAGTTCCAAAGAGTAATTCAAGTTGGGACTGGGTTTATTGAAGAGTGATTTTATTTTATTTATGTGTATGCATGTGTGAATGTATGCTGCATGAGTACAGGTACCCACGGAGCCCAGAAGAGGGCATCAGATTCCCTGCAGGTTGAGTTTACAGGAAACTGTAGGTTGCCCATTGTGGGTGCTGAGAACCGATCTGGGTTCTCTGGCAGAAGGAACAGTCAGTTCTCTTAATCATCGAGCCATTTGTCTAGCCCCATGAAGATAATGTTTGCATCAACTTTTTTACAGTAAGAGCCTAGATTGAGTATGGTTTCTGTTCCATGTTCTTAAAAGTTGACACTATGCATTTTTCTTTATTCATGAGAAATCCTTGGAAAACCCTGTCTGGGGCTCAATGCATTCTAACACTACCAAGTAATGAATGTCTTTTCCCTTCTTGTGGAAGGATAGAAAATGAGTAGACTTTTTTTTCCCTGATGCAGGAGCTTGAGTTCAGGACCCTGTGTATGCTAAGCACACATCCGACCACTAGCTATATTCCAGCCTACACGTGTAATCATGGGTTTATTTCGCAGTCTTTTATTGTACTTATTGTGTGTCTGGCACCGTATAGGTAGTAACTTACCTTTTTTTGGTGACAGCCTTCTGATACCTGTCTCATGTAGTCTGGCACGGAAGTCTCACAACTGACTCCGGATTTGAACCTAGACAGTCAGACTTCGATCCGCCGTCTCTGTCAGGTTATAGTGCACATCCGTTGTAATAAAGCAAGGATGTCCAGGACCCAAATGCCACTGCCAGAAGACAGGGTGACTGGGCAGTAAATGAAAGAGCAGTGTTCCACACATATCACCATGCTTAACTCCTTCTCTCGAGCTCTGTCTGCTCAGTAGTCATATCTGACTATTCCTCAGCCCTGGGGTGGGAGTGGTCAGGAGCTAGCCTCCTGCAACCTTCGGGTTTCTTAGAGCTGAGTCACAGGCTAACCTGGCCTGACCACTCAGCCTGACTCACCAGCTCTTCCCTCCTTCCTCCTCACTGTAAGTGTCAACAACCCGACTTAGGGCCTTTCCTTACATAGTACGAGAGTCATCAAAACCAAGAAGGAGGTCTGCCTGGTGCCCACCCTGTACATTCAGACGACAGACAGCTCTCAAGCCTGTCTCCACTCCAGGTTTCATTTTCCCTTTGGCCCTTCCACAAGTAACACGGGCTGGGCCCACTTAGTCTCACCAGGCTTGGTATTCTGAGCAGCTTGCCTCTGTTTCCTCCTGGGCAGCAAACAGGTACCTCTGGGAGAGGACAGGGAAAGCTTTGAGCTGCCAGCCAACCGGTGCTCAGCACATGCTTCCTGACTGCTGAGCACAGAAGCCAGCCCAGCTTCCCAGCATCCTGCCCCGTGCGTAGATCCACGATGACCACCCCAAGGGGAATCTGGGACTTCTATTACCCATGAATTCCTGTGGACTGTATCCCATGGACTGTATTCTCTGCCGGTAGGTGTTGAACTTGCTCAGTTTGGTTAAGACCGGGACAAAGATGGAAGACAAGTGGGCTTATTTAGTAGAGCGCTGGAGAGTGACTCACAACCTAAGTCCTCTACTGGGCTACATCTCTGGGCTTTGTGTCTGCCTCTCTCATTTACAAGGGAGGGGCACACTGAACACTCGACTCTCTTGGAGCGTCATCTGGAAGAAGAGGACACAACTTAGAAACAAGCCTACCCACCCCCATGCTGCACCTCCTTCCCTGCAGTCACCCCCACAGTCACCCCCACAGTCACCCCCACAGTCACCCCCACAGTCACCCCCACAGTCACCCCCACAGTCACCCCCACAGTCATCCCCACAGTCATCCCCACAGTCACCCCCACAGTCACCCCCACAGTCATCCCCACAGTCATCCCCACAGTCATCCCCACAGTCACCCCCAGGCCCCCTGTTGGGTTTGGGGAGCTTGCACTTGTACAGAGTTTGGTCCTTAGGAGGAGAGGGTACAGCATAGGGATGCCCTTTGGCCCCAAGAGAGGGTGGCTGCCAGTGACAAGCTAGGGAGGAGACTTTATTTGATTTTATTTTTTATTTTAATTACATGAGGTCTCACTTTGTATTCCTGTCCCATCTGGGATTGGCCACGCAGACCAGGCTGGCTTCAAACTGGCAACAATTCTCCTGCCTCTGACTCTTGAGGACTTGGACCACAAGTGTCAGAGAGGAGAATGAGCCTAGGGCCAGGGCACCTCTTGACTGGCTCCGAGGCCAGCACTGGAATGAGCAATTCTTCTTCTGCCTTCCTTTGTAGAGACTGCCTTCTCTAAGTCTCCCTCACAGGGGTTGTTCCTATGGAGACAGGGAGGAGGCCTGTCAGGAGGCTGTGGGCCAGAGGTCAGTGCCACATGGACATGTTTACAAGAAATTCAGTAAACAATGCTCCTATGAGCTGGTCAGACTTCTTATCATCTCCCAGGCTTCCAGCAACGCCTAGTGACCAATGCTTTGGACAGGTACACTACCCCACCCCAGTGGAAAGTGGACTTTCCCAGCCCCTTTATGATCCAGCCAAAGTCCATGTATTGAACAGAGACAGGGAAGGCACTGGCTTTGTCAGGACCTGCCAGGCTGGTCAGCCACCTTCGGATGATTTTTCTCTCTGCAAAACCTAACACTCGACAGGGCATCCTGGGCTACTCTTGCTATCCCTGTCTTCCAATCCTCTCGCCCAGCTGTTTAGAGAACTGCTGGTATCTGACAAGGAACGCAAGAGGCCCCTGCACACCGCATGAGAGGTGCTGGCTGTCCTAGATATTCCAAAGCTTCCTCAACAGAACAGACCAGCATTCATCCCGTGCCTTTGTTTTATAGACTGTTTTATGACTAGAAATAACCCGCTTACCGTAAATCTCTCTTGGGGGATTTACAGAGGTGGCGCCTGTTCTATTTGCCTGACAATTTTCACACATTTGTCTAACTTCACCCATTATTCGGGGAGAACATTTCGTATTTTGAGTCTTAATTACACAAGAGAGAAATATTGCCCAACAACCACAGCCCTTACTGTATTAAGATTCTCTTAATTTAGAAGGTAGGCTCCCCCTTGGTGGTTCTCCCGCCTTTTAAGCACTTTCTCTATGACACTGTGGGGTGAGATTGCCAGGCGCCAGCTCATGGACAGTAAGGTGTTTGGTGCTTTCTTTAAAGGACAAACATTTGTATTACTGCTCTGAGGGAGGGACAAGGGTAAATGCTTACTGTTTGTTTGGTTTTTGGGTTTTGAGTCAGGGTTTCTCTGTGTAACCCTGGCTGCCCTGAACTCACTCTGTAGAGCGGGCTGGCCTCAAACTCACTGCTTCTGCCTCTGCTGGGGTCAAGGTGTGTGCCCCCACCCCCACCCCTGCCCTTGCTCCCAGCAGTGTCCCCCCACCCCTTACCTAGTTCGTTCCTTTATTGCCTTGTCTGCCTTTGACCTCATGGAGTTGAGGGGACCCATCAACCTCCTCTGGGTGTATGTCTGGAATGTAAGTACCATGTAAATCGATGTTTTTAGCCATTTAAGGAATGTGAGTCAGTGTCATTAATTACTTCCACAATGCCGTGTAATAATCACGATTATTTCAAGATGCTTTTTAAAAATCATCCTAAACAGAACTCCAGGGTCCATTAACAGCCAGTAGTTACTAACCATCTTCTGGCATTTGGCTCTTTAGTTTATGTGCACGTGTGTGTGTGTGTGTGTGTGTGTGTGTGTGTGTCTGTTTGTGTGTGTGTCTGTGACAAGGTCCCATGTGTCTCAGGCTGACCCTGTACTCTCCGTGTAGCCAAGGATGAATATGACTTTGTGACCCTTCCGTCTCTACCTCATGAATGTTGGGATCATACGTACACCACGGTGCCTGCTGTGCTGGGATTGAACCCAGGCTTCTGTGAGTGTTAAGCAAGCTCCCTACTAATGGGCATAGCCACAGCCCTGTACTGTGTGTCCTCATCCACAATGTAGGACCTGAGCTGGACTGCTGCCTCTGTTCCTCACCAGCTCTGGGGCCTTGAAAAATGTACCTGCTGTCTTTCATGTCTTAATTTAATAGTCTGCAGAACAGAGCCAAAAGGAGAAAGCCCTCACAAGGCTGTGCTGTGTTCATAACACATATGCACAGGATGGTGTCTGGGGCACCATCAGCTTCCAATAAAAGTTACAGTCCCCCGAATTACAACTTCATTCCTGCTTGGGCCCAGCTTCCTAGCTCTTTTCACACACACACACACACACACACACACACACACACACACACACACACACTGTGTGTATATGCGTGCCTGCATGCATATGTGTGTGGTGTGTTTTTGTATGTTTGTGTACATGTATGTGTAGCCTAGTGGTTGGTGTTGGTTGTCAGTTGCTCTCCACTTTACAGAGTGAGGTAAGGCTTCTCTCTTGAACCCAGAACTTAATGGCTTGGCTAGTCCAGCTAGCCAGCTTGCTTAAGGATCCCTTGTCTTCAGCTCCTGGGTACTTAGATCATAGGTAGCCATTATGCCTGTCTGGCACTTATGAGACTTCTGGAATTTGAACTCTGGCCCTCACTGTTAGAATTGTTTTACTCACTGGGCCATCTCCCCACTACTTCCCTTCCCATCCTTTTACATAGAGCTAGGAGAGGGGGTGAGCTTTCATCCCCCCATCTCCTCCAAGATGGAGGTCTTGTTATGTACCCCAGACTAGCCTCTAAGTCATGATCCTTCTGCCTCAGCTTCTCAAGTGCTGAGATGATAGGAATGTACCATGTGCAGCTTGGGCATTTCTTCTCTTCTTCCTTCCTTCCTTCCTTTTGTCCTTCCTTCCTTTTGTCCTTCCTTCCTTCCTCCTCCCCTCCCTCCCTCTTCCTCCTCCTCATTTTTTTCCAAGACAGGGAAAAAGAAAATAGAACATATATGTATGCATGTGTGTGTGTATGTATTGTATGTATGTATGTATGTATGTATGTATGTATGTATGTGTGTGTACTGTGTGTATGTCTGTATGCATGTGTGTATGCATGTGTGTATGTATGTATGTACGTATGTGTATGGAGTGTCAATCAGTCATAAAGAAGAAAATTATGTCATTGGCATGAAAATTGGCATGGAAAAATGGAAGACAGGGTTTCTCTGTGTATCCCTGACTGTTCTGGAACTTTCTCTGTAGAGCAAACTGGCCTGGAACTCAGAGATCCACCTGCATCTGCCTCCCAAATACTGGGATTAAAGGAGTGTGCCACATGGCACTTGGTCATTGCTTATTCCCTCCCTCCCCACTTGCCTCCTTTCCTCCCCCCTTCCTCCTTCCCTCCCTCCCTCCTTTCTTCCTTCTTCTGTCCTCCCCTCCTTTCTTACATCTTTTCTTTTCTCCTTTCCTTTCCCTCCCTCCTTCCCTCCCTCCTTTTCTTCCTTCCTCCCCTTCTCTCTTTCCTTTTCTTTTCTCCCTTATCCTTCCTTCTCTCTCCTTCTTCCTCCTCCTTCTCTATCTTCCTTCTCTTCCTCCTCTTCGTTTTTGTCAGTGTCTCACATAGTCCAGGCTAGCTTCAAGCTTGGTATATAACCAAACATGGCCTTAAACTTCTGATTCTCCTGCCTCTCTGTACCTTCTAAGCACTGGGAAGCACCACGGTCCCCAGTATGCTATCTCTTCATAGATTGCGTGTGATGGGTGCCATTATGGCATTTTATGTGCATGTGTGTAAATGTGTGTGGTTGTGTGAGGTGTTGGTGTGTGAGAGAATATGGTGTATATATGGGCAGGCATGGGTACCACGTGAAGGCCCAAGGAGGATGTTGGGAGTCCTTCTGTATCACTTTGCACCCTATACCCTTGGGAATAGAGTCGATCGCTGAGCATGGAGGGCCACTGATCAAGAGGCTCTGGCAATCCTGTGTCTGCCCCCACAGTTCTGGGGTTATAGGAACATGTGTGGCCATGCCCAGACTCAGGGTCTTAGGCTTATGCTGCTCTTACCTGCTCATCCATCTCCCCAGCCTCCATGACATTTCATACATGTATGTAGTACACATCACTAATTTTACCCCCTTTACCCTCTCCCGACCACTTTCCACCCAGCCTCTTCCCCTTCCCACCTGCTCGCTCGTTCTTCCTTCCTTCCTTCCTTCCTTCCTCCCTTCCTTCCTTCCTTCCTTCCTTCCTTCCTTCCTTTCTTTCTTCCTTCCTTTCTTTCTTTCTTTTTTGAGACAGGGTCAAACATAGTTTAAGCTGGCTATAAGCTTTCAATCCATTCTCTGTCCTCTACCTCTGAACCCCTCAACAACAACAACAACAACAACAACAACAACAACAACCTAGATTGTAAATATGAGGCAAATAATTGTCTGTGCTAGTTTGGTTTATTAACACGATGATCTCCAGTTCCATCCATTTTCATGCTGATGGCATAATTTTCTTCTTTATGACTGACTGTTACTCCATATACATACACACACATACATATATACATACACACATGCATACATATATGTTCTATTTTCTTTTTTCTTTTTCTTTTTTTTTGGTTCTTTTTTTCGGAGCTGGGGACCGAACCCAGGGCCTTGCGCTTCCTAGGCAAGCAGGGCCTTGCGCTTCCTAGGCAAGCGCTCTGCCACTGAGCTAAATCCCCAACCCCATGTTCTATTTTCTTTATCCATTCTCTGTCAATGGACACCTTGGCTGAGTCTTTACCTTGGCCTTTGCGAACAGTGAAGAAATTAGCAGGTATGCAGGTACCTATTTAGTACATTGGCTTTCTGGCTCCTGCCTAAGAGTGGTATAGCAAGATCACGTGGTAGTTTTTAGTTTTTGTTTTTGAGGACGCGCCCCCCATACTTATTTCCACCACTTGAGTATGTAAGAACTCAATCAAGTCTTCTCCAGTGAGCTTCCTCCTCTGTCTCAGCTTGATTTTCCCATATCCTGTAGCCCAAGAGTTCAGTGTTCTCAGCAAGAAGGTCTTACCATATAGTTTTCATGGGTATCTAACAACAGTGGTAATAGTGTGTGTTATCTGGGTGATCTTCAGGCCCTCTCTGGCTAACAATTCTTAGTGGGACACTTCTATGTTCAAATGTGGGCTACATAGTAATAAGACCTTGTTTGAAGAAGAGGAAGGAGGAGGAGGAGGAAGAGGAAGAGGAGGGTTGAGAGGAGGAGGAAGAGGAGGAAAAGGAGAAGGAAGAAGAGGAGGAGGAGGAAGAGGAGGAAGAGGAGGAGGAAGAGGAGGAGGAAGAGGAGGAGGAGGAGGAAGAGGAGGAGGAAGAGGAGGAGGAGGAGGAAGAAGAGGAGGAGGAGGAAGAGGAGGAAGAGGAGGAGGAAGAGGAGGGGGGAGGAGGAGGAGGAAGAAGAGGAGGAAGAGGAGGGAGAGGAAGAAGAAGAGGAGGGGGGAGGAGGAGGAGAACAACTTTAAAAAGGCCTGAAGGAAACAGGCACATGACTGCTTTAGTGTACATGTATAGCGATCTATGGGGAAGAGGACAGAAGTTGTTGGATGTGTAATTCCAGAACTTGGGAGGCGGTACCAGGAGGCTCACTAGCTACAAGGCGAGGACCTCACCAGCATTTGCTATTGTCTGCTTCCTTGTACTACCACTCTGATGGAATGGAGTTCCTCCAACATGGGGCTTGGTCTTCACTTCCCTGTGGGTGCTGCTCAGTGTTCAGGACTATTCATGTATCTCTTCTTTTGAGAACTTGCCTGTTTGTCTGACCACGTCCTGATCGGTTTATTTCTCCTTTTGGAGTTTAACTTTTAAGGTCTTCACATATTCTGGATTGGTTCCTGTCAGAGGAAGAGCTGGCAATGGTTTTTCTCCTATTCTGTAGGCTGAGGCCGATTTCTTCAATAAGCTAAAGTAACATGTAATCTACAGAAAGAGAGGAAGAGGGAGGCAGAGTCATGTTCCTCAAAACACTGTGGGATATTTCTCTTTTTTAAGGGAATCTTTGTGGAACTAGTTTTCCAAACAGATTAACTTAATGGTTAATGTGCTGAAACCGACTTGTGATTTTTATACATACACAGTGGAAAGAGAAAACTCCCTTTCTTGATAAACAAAAACAAAGAAAACCCTTGACAGTGGGCTTCTTTTCAGGGCATCTTGAAGATGGGAGAGAGAAGTTCAGTAAGCTTAGAAATTCTCAACAATATTGTGTGGGAATATGGGATTCAAGTCTAGGAAGGGTTGAGGCACACAGGCCAGGAAAAGAGGGAGATGGTAAGGCTATGTGGGAGTTAAAGAAGAATCAGATACCCAGTGCTGGGGCAGTTGGTCAGAGGAAACTCCCCACTGCAGAGAGGACTACAGAACCAAACAATGAACGTGATCAGGGTGTACCGATGGAGCCCAGAGTGGCTGGAAAGGAAAATATTCCAAGTCCAGTGGAAATGTTACAGATGTAGCCTTTCTCTGTACTTTTCTCTTTTGCCCAGCCATACTGTTTATAATTTACTATTTAATGTCATGTTCCTTGAACGTAGGGAGATCCCCAAATGCAGATTTTCACAGGCAGGGTGAGGAATGTAGTGGGGAAGGGGATGCTCTGGGCCTTGGAGGTACATGTGGATAATGTTCACTGGCTAAGTGTTCCCTCTTACCAGCCACCCATTCTACACCTTGCCCAAGCCAGGGTTGGAGAACCCTGACCAGATAGACATATTCTCTTTCTTGCGTACTGCTATCCCAACACATTATGGACCAGGAAGAGTCAGGGCGGGAGGACAGTAGGCAGAAGCGGGTGGCAAGTGGGAACATTTGAGAACATAGCTCAGGATAGCCAAGAGTTGGCAGTGGAGAGGCAGAGTCTAGACTCTGATGTGTGCCTCATTGCCCAATCAAAGTTCACCCACGAAAACAAATTTCAAAGAGAAAAGACTTCCAAGACAACTGGGCTCATGACTCAGCAGGTTGAGAAAGGAGTGCAGTAAATGCAAGGCTAGCCTGGGCTACAGAGTAAGGACTACTTCAATGACACTCCTTCACCAAAGAAAGGTTTCAAGGAAGTGAGCACAGGATATAAAAGCTTGAGTATCAGGCCCTCTGAGGACTCCGATGTTGAATTCAGTACCCATAGAGAGGTATTGAGAGAGCAGAACTTACAGACAGCAACTAGGAGTAAAGTATTTGGTGAAATCATCATGTCTGAATTGTGGAGCCTTTCTAAGAGACCCCACCCCCTACACACTGTGCTCTCTCTCTCTCTCTCTCTCTCTCTCTCTCTCTCTCTCTCTCTCTCTCTCCTTGACATAAATAAGAGTCATCTGAAAAGACAGAGCTGCAGTTGAGAAAAACTCCCCATCTGATTGGCTGGTAGACAGGCCCGTGGGGTAGTTTCTTGACTGGTAATTGATAGGGAAAGGAAAAGGGCCCCACCCCCCATTGGAGACGCCATCCCTGGAGAGTAAGCAGTGTTCTGCCATGACCTCTGCTTCAGTTCCTGCCTTCAGTTTCTGCCTTGGCTTTCCTCGATGGACTGTGACCCAGGATATGTAAACCAAATAAACCCTCTCATTCCCAAGTTGCTTAGAACCAACTCGGACTCTATTGTATAGAAATAGAAGCCACACTAGAACCCACTTCTGTATCTACTGCCACTTCATGCCCTGTGTCCCCTCAGGACTCTGTCAGCATATTGTGTGCAGGGCCCTTAACCTTCAGACTGTGAACTAAATAAGCCTCTTAGTGAAGTGAGCCTGCGGCTTGACTCTGCGATGTTCCCTGAAGGCTCAGCTTTGAGCACCCGTTCTTTGGCACGGTTTCCGGGTTAGGGGAAGGCTGTGGAACCTTTAGGAGGCAGAGCCCAGCAGTCAGGCGTGGGTCACTGAAGCCAAACCTCTGAACTTGGCCTTGATTCTAGCTGTTCTCTGCCCCAGTTCTGCCGCAACGTGAACGGCTGCTACCACATGCCTCACGGCTGCCATGAACCCAGTTATGACTTCCATGATCAACTGATGCTCTTCGGAACCGTGAGCCAAAGCAAGCCTTTCATCCTTTCTGGATATTTTAGTCACAGTAAAGCAAAAATAACTTATATGGAAAACCAATACCAGGGGCTGGAGAGATGGCTCAGCAGTTAAAGAGTACTGGCTGCTCTTCCGGAGGATCTGCGTTCGATTCCCAGCACCCACATAATGGCTCACAACCATCTATAATTCCAGTTCTTGGGGGGGGGGGTCTGATGCCTTCTTGTCTTTGTGGGTAACAGGTGTATACTGGGAGGGGTGAGCTTTTGAGAGTTTACAGCCCCCCTCCACTTCCTGTTTACGTTCTCTGTTTCCTGTGTGTGGATAAAAGATGTCATTAGTCAGCTTCTTGCGTCACCCATTTGCTGCTATGTCTCACTACCATGATGGACTCTCATAGTTCTCAACCTGTGGGTCGGGACCCCTTTGGGGATTGAACAACTCTTTTTCACAGGGGTCAGCTAGGACCATCTTCATATTTACATTATAATTCATAACAGTAGCAAAATTACAGTTATAAAGTAGCAATGGAAATAATTTCATGGTGGGGGATCACCACAACATGAGGATCCATATTGTACATTAGGAAGCTTAAGAACCACTACACTAGACTCGTAAGCCAAAATAATTTTTCATCTATAAATTTGTTTCGGTCATGGTATTTTATCACAATGAAAGAGTAACACAAACATCTTTTAAAAGACCTTTCTTTGGAAAGCCAGTGTTGAAAGAGTGTTGCTGGAGTGCCCTACTGAGAATGGCTGCCCCAGGGACATGTTTTCTCGGGTCTTTCTATAGTACTCGGAATCGTTGCATCCAGGGATGCAGGTTCTAAGGGATCCAGATTCCTCTCAAGCCAGCGGTGCACACCTTGGCATCATCTTCTTGGCGCTGCTTTTGCAGGCATTCAAAATGAACTCAAGAGTGAAAAGTGAACGGGAGAAGCTAGAGTTGCAGTGAGGATCTCAGGAGGCTGTCGACATCAGGGAGGCGGGATGTCTGCTGAGGAAAGCTGCAGGTGACAAGTGGGGCTGGCTCACTGGGAGGCCATGTGTGTTGTAGGCTGCTGGAGCAGGCCGACCAAATGTCAGCTGTGGAGCTGTAGGAGTGGATGTGAGTTCTGCCATGTTTTCTCTTGTTTTGGTCCAGTAGCTGCTTGTGATCCTCCTGTTTCTTGCATTTAGAGCAGAAGGGTTTAATCTAGTGCCATTGTATATTGGAAGTATAACTTTCTTTCTTTTCTTTTTTGAGATGGGGTTTCTCTGTGTAGCCTTGGCTGTCCTGGAACTTATCCAGGCTGGCCTTGAACTCACAGAGATTTCTGTCTACCTCTGCCTCTGCCTCTGCCTCTGCCTCTGCCTCTGCCTCTGCCTCTGCCTCTGCCTCTGCCTCTGCCTCTGCCTCTGCCTCTGCCTCCCAAGTGTTGGGATTAAAGGTGAGCAACACTACCATTCAGCTTCTGTTTGGTTTTACAGGGATTCCCAACTAAGAGATTTCCTTGAGACACAGGAAACTTTGGCCTTTTGAACAGTATAGGAACCTTAAGACAATCAGGACTTCTGAGACTGGACTCCGTGTATTTTGCGAAAAGAGATGACCACAGGCCTTTGTGGGCTGGGATAGGACATTGTGATTGACAACCGAAATGCTCCTTTCTAGGCTCATGTTTGACTATGTCTTCCCAGGCTGACAGCACTGTGCTAGTGTGTGTGTGTGTCTGTGTGTGTGTGTGTGTGTGTGTAACCCCAGGAAGCTGAGGCCTAAGAGGTAGACATGGACCACTGGGGGCTAGGCCTCTGGCCTTTATATATGCACCCAGTTCCAGCTGTTCTGTTTCTCGATCCGTCACAATATGAGCAGCCATTGCCACACACTCCTGCTGCTGTCACAGACTCTGTGATGCCTCCTGAACACGATCAGCTGAGTCCCTCTGGAACCACCAGCCAAAGTGAATCTTTCTTCTCTTAAGTCATTTCTATCAGACATTTGGTCACAACGGTGTGTTAGCAAGCATAGCTTATCTTGTTACATTGAAAGAAAATTGAGTAATTTGGAGCCCTGTGTATTACATTGGATCCTTGAATCCAACCTCGCCGATGTCTCACATCTATCTATCTATCTATCTATCTATCTATCTATCTATCTATCTATCTATCTATCTGTCATTTATTAATTTTGGGAACAGAGTCTCACTCTGCAGCCCTGGCTAGCCTGGAACTTGCTATGTAGACCAGGTTACCTTTCAACCCACAGAGATTTGAGTGTCGAGATTAAAGGCATGCGGCAACACACCTGGATGCTTCTCTTCACTTTTCTTTTCTTTTTTTTTTTTTTTCCGGAGCTGGGGATCGAACCCAGGGCCTTGCGCCTGCTAGGCAAGTGCTCTACCGCTGAGCTAAATCCCCAACCCCTCTTCACTTTTCAAAAGCTATCCCCATACCTTTATTTCTATGCCTGGCCAAAAGCTGGTACTTGAATTGGCTTGCATGGAGCCAGGTCTCAGTGGCAAATTCCAAACACAATGGACAGATATCTTTGCCCAGCTGAAGGAACAAAGCAATTATTATGAAACAAGCCTAGAAGTTTCATCATAAGCTAGAAACTGGATGAGAGCTAGCCAAGGAAACGTGCAGACATCTTGGGTTTTCAACAGTGCCTGCCGGAGGACTTGGAGACAGCCAGATGGCCAACACTTGGGTTTCCCACAACATGATTTTTAGCTATGTGAGGGATACATAAAAATATGTAAAAATAATCTGAGGCTAGTTAGTCATCTATTTTTACTCTGCACATTTCTCTTTGCTACAAGTCAGTCAGACTGTGGTCTGGTGTCCCTTTAGCCTGTTACTTTTAGCCACGGTGGCAGGCATCAGCAGACAGGGGTGATGATGGGCATTCCCAGCTACTGCAGGACGGGTGGAGAAACGGGCCGTATGCACACAGCACAGCTTCTATAGGAAAAACAAAAATCCAAGGCTGAGGTGTGTCCAACATGGATGTTGGGAATGGAACTCTGGTCCTCGGTCAGAGCACTAGGTAGTTTTTTTTTTTTTTTTTTTTTTTTTTTTTTGTTTTGTTTTGTTTTGTTTTGGAGCTGGGGACCGAACCCAGGGCCTTGCGCTCTACCAGTGAGCCAAATCCCCAACCCCACTAGGTAGTTTTAACCTGAGCCTAGGCTCCAGCCCCTGTGTCCTGCCGTCTGCTGTGTTTCTCTTGCATTGTTAACCTTATTTAACTTTCATACTGCTCCTACAAGGCGACCTATTGCCTATCTTATGGAGAGGTGGTGCTTGCATGGAGTTATGGTGCTGTAAATGGCCAAGGCAGGCTTCACACCCAGCTTCATCGGACTGTAAACCTCTTCAGTCACATCCAGCTCGTGCAGGATCTTTCCAAGGGATGAAAGTCTTGCTACCCTCGAATGGACGAATTCAGAACTTTCTGAGGCCACTTAGCAGTTTTGTTACTATTTAGTATAAATCAAGAGGACAGAAAATGTAGTCAAGAGTGTGCTGTGGGGGTGCTATGCACTTCTTTGACTTGAGGTGTTTTCCATTCAAAGACTGAGATTATTTTCCTTGCCTCATTGTTGTTATTGTCGTTGTTTTAGATTTATTTTTTTTATGTGCATGAGCGTTTACCTTGCATGTATATCTGTGTAACCCATGCAGTCTGGTGATCGAGAAGTTCAGGAGTCAGATCCCCTAGAATTGGAGTTACAGACAGTTGTGAGCCACTGTGTGGGTTCTGGGAAAAGCACTTGGGTCCTCTGGAAGAGCCACCAGTGCTCTTAATCACTGAGCTATCCTTCCAGCCCCGCTCGTTCGAATCACCAGTCTTACAAATAACAGTCACCTTATCAATAAATGCTGATACTTAGGGAGAAGCTTCAGAGTATTTATCGTTCTTCTTGAATATTGATTGCTAACATGATAAAGAGCTATCCTAGGACTCTTAGAGATGTTAACTTATAGGAGCAATTTGCTTACACTTTGTTATTAAAGTTGACGTGTGGTTTAAAATAAAGAGGTACTTTGAGAAAGGTGATTTGAAGTAAAAGACTAAACATTTCAACCGTTGGGGGAGGGGCAGAACACTTGCCTAGCACGTGCCAGGCCCTGGTTTTAATCCTTAGCACAGGAAAAGGAATAAAAGTAAACATTTTAGAAAGCGTCATCAGGAAGGTAACAGCTCTGGAGGCTGGGGCTGCGCTTAGTGGTAAAAGGCACAGGTAAGGTCAGGGTTCGATTCCCGGTGCCACGTGCTCACCAATGTAGCCCCGCCCCTCAGAAAGAAAAAGGGCAACGACTGTATAGAGGACAAATAATCTGTTCAAGTCATCCATTCAGGTCTCAGCCGCTGACCTTGCCTTGTCCTTCACAGAAATGCAGACTCAGACTTGTCTTCAAGCTTGGCACGCACCACCAAGGTCTACTATCATCTAAGTGTCCTTACACCTGCCCCTTTCTGCCCAGCCTACTGTCATGTCTGTGTTAGGACGATCACATTTCCCATTGGGACAGTTGGCAGGAGTCTGCTATGTCCAGACACACCCACTGCACTTGGGTGTGGTATTTCTAAAATAGATATGTGGTCCCGTCTTTCTGCTAAAAAATCCCTCCGAAGACTCCTGGGCGTCAAGAACAGCAAGACCAACAGTTTCCTTGACAACAGAAATGCCTAAAACGTGGCAGCCCTTGGCTGTGAGGCTATTGGGCATTTGTGATGTGGTGGTGTAAATGTGATTGTGGAAGTGAGTTTTAATTTCTCTTCATTTTAATTAACTTAAAGGCTAACCTGTGGCTAGTCAATACTGCTGTGGACCTTCTGGGTCTGGACTAACATGCAAATCACTCAACAAAGCCCACTTGGTCTCTGGTATCCTTTCCCCTCCTCATTTTCTTTCTTTGCTTCTCTTACTCCTCCCTTCTCCCCCTTCTCCGTCCTCCTCCCCCATTCCCCTTGCTCCTAATCTAACCTGGGTGCTAAATATCCAGCTTGCACACCAAACTCCTTACTGACTAACCATCTTTCTAGCCCCGACTCCAATTTCTTTTTTTTCTTTTTTAAAAAAAGTTATTTATTTATTATATATAAGTACACTGTAGCTGTCTTCAGACACACCAGAAGAGGGCATCAGATCTCATTACAGATGGTTGTGAGCCACCATGTGGTTGCTGGGATTTGAACTCAGGACCTCTGGAAGAGCAGTCAGTGCTGTTCGCCACTGAACCATCTCTATAGCTGCCCCCCCATGCCCTACCTTCCACTCCAATTTCTTGTTACGGCACATTACACTCCAGAAATATTCGATGGCTTCCAGTCCCCGCCAATGGATAATCCTAATGCACAAGATTCTTTCTCCCTCAAAGTTTCTACTCCCTATCCCACTATCCCGGCTAACCTGCCCACCTATCAAACAAGAGGCTGAAGCTTGGAGTTCTAGCATGACTCACTCCAAGTCATAAATCTCAGCTGTGAATAATGGCAGAATTCAATTCAATTTAGACGATTGAATTTCGTCAAATGACTTCAGCCCTGATTGTCTTGTGGTTACCCAGTACATCTTATTTTTCAATAAATAGTCTCACCCCTCGTCAGCAAGTGCCTGTCTGAGAACCGTGTATACGTATTTTAATAATTCACTCACCCGAATTTAATATCGATGAATTAGGCGTGTTGAATCATGGGAGGTAGACCAAAGTCCAGGGACATTCAAGGGATTTGTTGAGTTCTTATGGATTTCTGGAGGCTACCTCAACCTCATTATCTCCTTATTTTAATATGGGATATACTTTTAAAATGTCACTGGAGAGAGGACAAAATGTCCTTCTTGTGTTTCAGCCCTCACATGGTGGGGGTGAGCTCAGGGAGGTATCACGGAATTTGACCAGAGCCAGGTGGAATCAGACTAGTCAGCGTGCACACTGAGACATGACTGGATCTATCCAAACACACGAGGTTGGAGGCAACGTCAGGTGAGAGTCCTTGAGGTCCCAGGACAGAAAGAACTTTTATTTTCACCTCACTTTAGCCTGCTTACCTGTGCCTATAATGTGCAGGGTGGTGGCGAGCTGGGGCCTGGGAGGGAATCCTGGCTCCTCTACCTTCCACAGGGAGTGACTTGAGCTGGTTCCTCAGGCAGTGGGTTTCATGTTCTCCAGTGTCCAGGGGACCTGTGCCAAGAGTCTCTTGAATGGAAAGCCAGATTTTTTTTTTTTTTTTTTTTTTTTTTTATTGATCCCAGATGACTTCCCACACCCAGAGAAGGCCTGAAGGAGCCCGGCAGGACCTGTCCTGTGGGTGGTGCTGAGCCATTCTCTTTGAAAGTGGAAGCCATTGAGCTTTCTTCAGCAGGACTAAGGGTGTGAGCGTGCTTTGCTCCTTGACCCTTGCAAACGTCTGGAGAAGCAGGGCTAAGCAGCGGTGCATGAGGCTGCACGTCCGTCCTCCGCAGGCATTTGAAAAGGAGCACTGGTTAGTGACACTGTCATCTGGTCTGGCAAGATTCAGCCACAAGAATTTTAGTGCATGTAACCGATCAAGGGGATTCACTGTTAGAATGTGTTCTCCCAACAGTACATTTAAAGCGGTGTGAGTGTGTGCTATCCTTCCCAAGGTTGAGCCCTGGAATTTTACCCCTGTCTATGGTCGAATTGGGATATTGGAGAGGTAAAGGCTGAGGTCAGGTGTGTGTGTGTGTGTGTGTGTGTGTGTGTGTGCGCGCGCACACACACACACACACACCCACTGTTATTACAATGAAGAAGAGGCTCAGGCATAGCATTCGTTCTTGTGAGTGCTCTCTCTCTCTCTCTCTCTCTCTCTCTCTCTCTCTCTTCCTTTCTTCCTTCCTTTCTTTCTTCCTTTTTTATTTCTTTCATGAGACAGAGGCCTTAATCTGTGGCCAGGCTAGGCTACCCCAGAACTTGCTATGGAATTTATGCTGGCCTTGAACTTGGAATGGTGTCTCTCTCTCCACCTCCTGGTCTGGGGTTACAGCTATGTACCATCATGCCTGGTCTCTCTTATTTTTATAGATATATTATTTATGTTCATATAAGGAAAAAAAGTTCCTGTCAGGTTTCAGTGGCGCACTCCGTACCTGTGGCCACACAGATGGACGCAGTTAAAAGTCAATAGACAACAAAGCCAAACCAAAAGGCATGTGGGGGAGGGGAGGAGGGGAGGAGGGGGAGGGAAGGACAAAGGAGGGCATGTGGGGGAGGGGGAGGGGAGAGGGGATGGGAGGGAAGGATAAGGGAGGGCATGGAATAGGAGAGGGTGGGTGAGGAATAAGAGGAAATAAAGTATACTGCATACAGGTATGAAGTTGTCAAAGAACAGATTTAATCAATTAAACCTATCCCAGGAAAAAAATCCCAATGGGGATTAACTGTGGGCAATTTAATTTTTCATATACTCAAGTGCATTTTTTAAAGTTTACACAATGATTATAAGGAGAGGTAGGAAGGAATAAAGATAAGGAGGTGGGGAGGGGGAGGGGGAGGGGGAGGGGCAGGTGGAAGGAGAGGGGGGAGGGGGAGGGGAGGGGGAGGGGCAGGTGGAAGGAGAGGGGGAGGGGCAGGTGGAAGGAGAGGGGGGCAGGTGAAGGAGAGGGGGAGAGGGAGGGGGAAGGAGAGAGGGAGGGGGAGGGAGATGGAGAGGGGGAGGGGCAGGTGGAAGGAGAGGGGGAGGGGCAGGTGGAAGGAGAGGGGGAGAGGGAGGGGGAAGGAGAGAGGGAGGGGGAGGGAGATGGAGAGGGGGAGGGGCAGGTGGAAGGAGAGGGGGAGGGGGAGGGAGATGGAGAGGGGGAGGGGCAGGTGGAAGGAGAGGGGGAGGGGGAGGGGGAGGGGGAGGGGCAGGTGGAAGGAGAGGGGGAGGGGGAGGGGGAGGGGGAGGGGGAGGGGGAGGGAGAGGCTGCCTAAGGCCTCTCTCAGGTAGAAACATAACATGTATTCACTCTGATTCTGAATTTCTGTGTTCACTTTAGCAGAGTTCTTCCAACAGTGTGTTCTGATATGCATTTCCATCCAGCCTTCAGAAGACAGCTTGAGGGTCAGGGGGTTGGGTGGGGGGAGCTCTGGCTTGTCTCAGATTGTCCTAAGCTTGGTGGCATTGTGGCTGGGAGGCCACATGGGCCTTCTCCAGGAGATTTAGTTGCGGCTCTGTAGGCTAAGACCCTTTCTACACTCTCCATGGCGGATCTTGATGAAAGAGACTAATTGTTGATGAAGGTTCTAAACTGTTAATGACTATTCATGGTGGAAAATGGATGCATACCGTACCTCTCTGGGTAGACCTGAGATTAAATATCTCTCGGAGTAGACCTGAGCAGGGAGGAATGTCTGGGAAAGGAGGCTTATTGGCTAACCCTCAGGGCTTCTAGCTACCTCATTACCCTGGAGAACTCTGTTCTGGGCTTATGGGATCACAGGTCAAGTTTCCTTATGTGGGGAGGTGGCATATGTTCCAGGCCAGAATCTGACAGGGAGTGGGAAGTCACCTAAGTCTCTGGGTCTCAATCTGCTCTATCCACCGAGCTTCCTGGCATTGTTTTATTGTCCTACAGATTCCATATTTATCTGGGGTCAGTGGTAGATTGGGATGGGTGAATAGCATCTTTAGATGGAAATCTGAGGAGATGCCAACCCCGGGGTGGGCTGCTGATCAAGGGATCATGGGATACTTTGACTTTGTGGTTTGCACCCCCCAATCCCAGCTCTGGAATGATTTGATAGATGAATAGAAAGCACATGATCAGTAGATCGGGTCTCTTAGGCTCTGGGAGCTGGATTTTGCTTAGCTGACTTGTTTCTGTAGTTGGAAACTGTTCCCCGAGGCTGTGATTGGATGTCACACATTCCTTACTTTCGGGCCAAGGCAGGATTCTCATCCACTGGAGCTGGATAAAGTAAGAAGGGTATGGGTCAAGGCCGGTCACATCTCTCACATCAGGAAGTCTCCTACAGAGGCTCCCGGGCTGGGAAAGGGCTTTCGCACTGAGGCAGGTTTGTGAACCAAAGGAGAACAGGGAATTGGGCACTGAGGCAAGGAGGCAGAGGGCAGGAGGAGGCTTGCTTTCAGAGATGTCTCAGTGTTCCCAACTCTCTGTTCAGCTGGTTAGACAAGAAAAAGGGAAGAAGGAGTAACAGGAAGAAAGGAAGAGATATGGGGAGGAAGAAGGGATAGGAAGGAAGAAGCGATGGGGAAGAAGGAGGAGTTATGGGGAGGAAGGAGGAGTGATGGGGAAGGAGGAGTGATGGGGAAGAAGGAGTGATGGGGAAGGAGGAGTGATGGGGAGGAAGGAGTGATGGGGAGGAAGGAGTGATGGGGAGGAAGGAGGAGTGATGGGGAAGAAGGAGTGATGGGGAGGAAGGAGTGATGGGGAAGGGGGAGTGATGGGGAAGGAGGAGTGATGGGGAAGGAGGAGTGATGGGGAAGGAGGAGTGATGGGGAAGGAGGAGTGATGGGAGGAAGGAGGAGTGATGGGTAAGGAGGAGTGATGGGGAAGGAGGAGTGATGGGGAAGGAGGAGTGATGGGGAGGAAGGAGTGATGGGGAAGGAGGAGTGATGGGGAAGGAGGAGTGATGGGGAAGGAGGAGTGATGGGGAGGAAGGAGTGATGGGGAAGGAGGAGTGATGGGGAGGAAGGAGTGATGGGGAAGGAGGAGTGATGGGGAGGAGGAGTGATGGGGAAGGAGGAGTGATGGGGAGGAAGGAGTGATGGGGAAGGAGGAGTGATGGGGAGGAAGGAGTGATGGGGAAGGAGGAGTGATGGGGAGGAAGGAGTGATGGGGAAGGAGGAGTGATGGGGAAGGAGGAGTGATGGGGAAGAAGGAGGAGTGATGGGAGGAAGGAGGAGTGATGGGTAAGGAGGAGTGATGGGGAAGAAGGAGGAGTGATGGGGAAGGAGGAGTGATGGGGAAGGAGGAGTGATGGGGAAGGAGGAGTGATGGGAGGAAGGAGGAGGGATAGGACAGTGAAGAAGATATTTGGGTGGGACGGAGCCTCCCCAGATAGTATAGATTATATACCATAAGGGATGTTTCAGCTGACATACCTCATTTTCCATTTGGGGTCGACTTTGCTGGAGTGAGACTCACCTGTGTCTGCTCAGGAAGGTGCCCCAGCTGTAAACATTCTGGAATCCAGTTGATTGAAAAATCTCATTTCTTCTAGGGTTGAACAATAGTTGGGGCTGGAACGATTGTTTGGAGCTTGCCACATCTACTGCTCATGTAGAGGAACTGAGGTCAGTTCCTAGCATTCTGGACAGCTACAACTGCCTGTGTCTCCATCCATAGAGAGATCTGGTACATCTAGGCTCCAAAAATAGCTACACTCATATGCACACCCCCCACCCTCCCACACACATACACAATTTTTTTTTAAAGAAACCATGTTAGAGTTAGCTTCTGCAGCTTGCAAGAGGTCACCTGCGAAATCTTCAAAAAGCCTTGTTTGTAGTTGGTAATTGGCCATGACGAGAGTATTTACACCACAGACATCGGCAAACAGTACAAATTAGGGCTTAGCCTGTTGGAGCCACGGTTAATAAGCATTTACCAGAATGTTCTGTGTCACGAAATACCATTGGCCTGGTGCTTTGGGGTTCACTGTGGCCTTCTGAGAAGAATGATGGCGACAGTGTTCATTTTGAGCCTCATCTCTGTGAGATTACAAGGGAAATCGCCTATCAAGTGCTGAGTACAAGATTTTGGTCTACACTGTCTTAAATGAAATCTAGGTCACCTTACCTTCAGTCCTCTCCACTTTCCTCATACCTAAACTAGAGAGGGCAAGGCTGATGAGGACGGAATCCCCTGCATCTGGTGCCCCTAGTACCCTGTAGCAGCTGCTGTAAAGCCAAGCACTGATGGGTCTCCAACCGGTCTGAGTCAGCAGTATCTCCTATGAAGATTGCTGAGTTCTCCTAGGTGCCAGCAGAGGGCACTATAGGACCAAGAATGAGCCAGTTCCGGCTCCGGGTTGTACACTCTGGAAAAGAAAGCCAACCAACCAAAAACCTAATTTGAAAGAATTAGGAAGAGGCCGAACTGAACTGGTAACTTTTAGGCATCAATTAAGAAAAACTGCAGCATTTGTGACCATAGTAAACATCCATAGGGCTTGACAGCTTACAAACGCTTATGCCCATGTCTTTTAATCCTGACAAGCCCCTGCATGGATGTAAGTGCCATTGGGCAGCAGGGATAGTGTGTGTGTGTGTGTGTGTGTGTGTGTGTGTGTGTGTGTGTGTGTGTGTGTGTGCGCGCTCGATCAGGAGGGAGAGGTCTGTGGATCAATCCTGGTCCTGCCACTGGTTTTGGATAGGACACAAAAGATTCATATTGGGGTTGGGGATTTAGCTCAGAGGTAGAGCGCTTGCCTAGCAAGCTCAAGACCCTGGGTTCGGTCCTCAGCTCTGGAAAAAAAAGAAAAAAAAGATTCAAATTGCTTTTGGGAAACTATTAGGGTGTTACGGGATGACACGCAGCACACACAACACACACACATACCACATATACACTCACAGCACATACAACACTCGGCTCTGCGTGTACCAAGCACTCAGTAGACATTAGCAGTTGCTTATTACCGCTCCCGCATCAGGCACCTGTGAGGAGAAAGCCAGGACTGAAGTCCTGCCTCTTCTAACTGAGGGTCCTTGCCTCTGGCCACCAGCTGTCTCCCAGCTGTCACCGTCAGAGCTTCCAGATGTGCTGACAATTCTGTGTCCCAAGCCGGAGCGCTTGAAGACTCCTTTATCTACTACCCCGTGTCATTAATTTGCTTAGTAACTTAATTTTCTGAGAGCCCTCACAGTTAATGTCAGTCAGGGGCTAACCGCGCCTCATGATCAAAGTCAGGATGCTCAAAATGAGCTCCATTTACTGCTCAGGACAGTGTAAGCTTGGTTACACAAATTCAAATGACCTTAGGGCCAGCGAGTGGTGGTGTTTAGGGTAGTGGGAATTCTGGGCCTTCTGGTAAGTAGTCAGTACACAAACCTAGCCTTGTTAGCTGTTCTCTCTCTCTCTCTCTTACTTTTTTGAGTGCTCATGTTCATATAGGACCTGTGTATGTGTAGCTGAGGATCATACCATATGTGTGCATGTGTGTCAAGGTTAGAGGTCAACTTTGCAGGTTGGGCCTCAGAATCTCTTCACTTTGCTATTTGAGGTAAGGGCTTTAAAAGCTGCTCTGGGGCTTGCAGATTCAACTAGGTTGGCTGGCTAGTAGGTCCCAGAAATCCTCCTGCCTCCACATTCCCAGCTCTGGAATTATTGGTGCCTGTCACCACACACCTGACCCCCCCTCCCCATGGAATCTGGGAATTGAACTTAAGTCCTTTGCTTCTGTAGCAAGCACCTTGATGAGCCATCCCCCACCCCTGCTGTCACAATTTTTTTTTAAGAACAGGAATTCCATATTTTTATCTGAAATATCTAAACTGATAACCCCCTTTTTAAGCTTTATGAAAAAGACATATGGTGCTTAAAAATGAAGGACAGATTGTGTATGTGTGTAGTGTGTATGTCGGGGGTGAGGAATGTGGGTTGGGATTGTCTGAAGTTTGCCTCAGGTCGAAGTCACTCCAAATAAAGTATATTAGGGCATATTCATAATGGGACTACAGGTTAGCAATCACTGTACAAGGCTTGGGGAGGGGAAGGAGGGAGATTTCCTGGCTACCATCACCATTCCTAAGGACAATAAAAGTATTCTACTTCAGCTTGGAGACCCTTTAAAAAAAAGATTTATTTACCATATATAAGTACATTGTAGCTGTCTTCAGACACACCAGAAGGAGGCATCAGATCCCATTATAGGTGGTTGTGAGCCACCGTGTGGTTGCTGGGGTTTGAACTCAGGACCTCTGGAAGAGCAGTCAGTGCTCTTAACCACTGAGCCATCTCTCCAGCCCCAGTTTGGAGATCTTTATCAAAGCCAGTGAATTTTGTCCAATTGACCACTTTCTCCTTTTAGCTGAGTTAAGGTGCTTTGTGCATTAGGTTGTTTAGAAGCTGTTGCAGCCTGTAGAGTGACTTCAACCTGGGGCAAACTTCAGACAATCCCAATACACATCCCTCACCCCCAACATACACACTACACACATACGCTCTGCGCCCCTCACCCCCGACATACAGTACACACATACACAATCTGTCCATTTTTTTTTTGTTGTTCTTTTTTTCGGAGCTGGGGACCGAACCCAGGGCCTTGCGCTTCCTAGGCAAGCGCTCTACCACTGAGCTAAATCCCCCAACCCCTGTCCTTCATT
The DNA here is from genome assembly GCF_021556685.1 of Rattus norvegicus. Classification (NCBI taxonomy): domain Eukaryota; kingdom Metazoa; phylum Chordata; class Mammalia; order Rodentia; family Muridae; genus Rattus; species Rattus norvegicus. Next base: position 102,027,755 of record NC_141539.1, read on the forward strand.
TTTAAGCACCATAATGTTCTCCCCTCTACAGAAACCTGCTTGAAGGAGTGATCTCCCCTCTGAGTACTGAGCCTCCTCGTTGCTGTGTAGTAGTTTTCCTCTCAACTGCAATTTCAGTTAGGATCTCATTTTTGCTTTCTCTTTAATACTTCAGACACACAGAGCTGGTGCTGTAGTCCCCAGAGTGAGTTAAAGCTCCTGTCCAAGGTGTGCCTTTTGGGTTAAGACACAAATACCAAGATGGGGTCAGTGTAAGGAAGAACCGTGGAGCGTGTCTGAGAGAGATAAAGACGCAGGCTGGGGTGGGCAGCAAACAGTGCGGGCCTGACACTTACCACATGGAGAAGAAGGAAAGAAGTCAGAGTTGGAAGAGCATTAGACTATCTCAAGGCTCTAGAATGTGCTGGTCTCTGGTACCCGAGGCTTGCTGTGGGTGCCTGGCTGTGCCCACAGAGAGACAGTTTTAGTGAAATAACTGCCGGGTGCCATAGGTGTCTCAGCCCAGGCTTCTGCCTGCTTCTTTTCTGTTTGCAGAGGACTCGAGTTCAGTTCCCAACAAGAGATGAATATAAATATTTGGGACTGGCGAAATGGCTTAACAGATAAAGGCAGTTTCTTTATCCTAGGTGAGCTGAGTTACACCCCTGCGACCCACTTAGCGGAGAGTTACGTGACTCTCACAAGTTATCCCCTGACTTCCAGAGGCACGCTGTGGCATACTGGTACCCACATCCACACACGACTGAATGTGATAAAATTTTAAAGGCTACATTCACAGAAAGGGCCAGAAAAGCCTACAGGCCTTCGTCAGTTGCTAGGGTGGCTATATGGCCTTCTTGCAGCCTATCAACTGGAAACAGAAGTTAGATGAGGGCTTCGAGGAAGGGTTTGGTTTTGGTGGTAAGAGAGTCAGAGGCCGACAGCCTCCTTTTCCTGCTTTGAATAGCTGTGGTCCGGTAAGTCCTCCTGTGACCCTGAAGACAGTGGGTTCTTGACAACACTCTGGGAGTGGTGTCTATGCTCATTCTAGGTTAGTCGTTGTATGGGTGGAAATAAAGCTGTCTCTGTATTCTCTGTGTGAGAGAAACAAACTACCTTGGTGAAGCCTCTATTAGCTGCTCTAGCCTTAAAGTCAAAACATCAGTGGAACTTAGTTGTGTGACAGAAAGCCCAGATGTCACTGATGTCAGCAGGATCCTGTCTGGAGCTGTGTCTGAGACTGGCCCACAGCCGCCTTTTCCCTTAGTGCCTATGGAATTTTCATTCTGCTCAGGTGGCCTACGTTGGGTTTTCTGTTGCCTGAAATGGAAAGGCTCAAGGTACCCCTGATACTCTCTTCATGTGCTGTATAATTGTGGTCAATGATAAACACATTAACAATAATGCTCTTTGCTGGCTAGCTTTATGTCAACTTGACACAAGCTAGAGTCATCAGAAAGGATGGGGCTGTAATCGAGGAAATGCTTCCATAAGACAGGGCTGTAGGGCATTTTCTTAATCAGTGACTGGTGGGGGAGGGCCGCCATTGTGATTGGTACCACCCTGATCCGGAGGTCTTGGGTTCTAGAAGAAAGCAGGCTGAGCAAGCTAGTAAGCAGCACCCCTCCAAGGCCTCTGGATCCACTCCTGTCTCCCGGTTCCTGCCCCTGCATTTCTGTCCTGACTTCCATTGATGATGAGCTACAATGTGGAAAAGCCACATTAACCTTTTCCTCCCTAGGTTGGTCAACACTGTATCACAGTAACTGAAAGCAAACTAGGATTCCGGGTTTTCCATCCTTTACACTTAGGTGTGCAGTCGCTACTGTGTTACACTTGCTTAGTCTTTGTTGCAGTAACATATTGTGTAAGTTTGCAACCTAGGACTCTCCTGTAGAGCCTGGGCATGTAGTCAACATCTAGGTTTGTGTGACTGTGCCCTGTGACCCTTGCACACGGATGAAGACACCTCGTGCCACCTTTTTCAGGATGCATCCCTACCATCAAACGATTCAACACATGGTCGTATTAACAAGTGGCCAAGTGCCTCGTTTAATTTTTATTGTCCACAAAAATATGTAAAATTATGGTTTGGGATGGTGCTTGGTGATTAAATTCCCCAGCGCCACAAAACAAGTAATTAAAAAGTAATAAATAGCTGGGGATTTAGCTCAGTGGTAGAGCGCTTACCTAGGAAGCGCAAGGCCCTGGGTTCGGTCCCCAGCTCCAAAAAAAAAAAAAAAAAAAAGTAATAAATAAATCAAAGCAAAGAAGAAGAGAAAAATGAAAAGAATGATGAGGCTGGATCTGGATCGTCATAGAAGCTAGCGTGCTTCTGTGGCTTCCTCGCTCAGAAACCAGGTGTTTGATAGCCTTCCCAGGATGCTGTTCGGATTTGTATGGCCCTCCCCCACTGGAGTATACCAATTGCAACGAGCAGCACGACTCAGTTTCCCCTTCCGAGCAATCCAGTGCCGCATTCTGGAACTTTTCATTCTCTAGTCATTCTGTTCTTGGAAGCTGCATGGCCCAGGCTAATTAATCCACGTCTGGAACCAATCTGGTTGTTCTACCAGCTTACCCTTAGGTCCACAGGCCATAACCCTCTTGTACTTACTGATCTCCTGGGTTTGCACGAAACACTTTGGAGAATGGTCCATTTAGTCCAATCACGGTGCAGAACAGCATTAATAGGCAATTGCCACAGGGAGATAATACAGGAAGAAAAATGGCTAAAAATATACAGTGAATCACAGAAAATTACATCTCTTAAAACCTACAGTGTATTCCTATTGCCATAGCAACCTCTGGCTAGTAAAGACAGAACTGGTTTATCACGGGCTTTCCCTAGCCCTTCATTCTGCCGGAAGCTCTTCCAGCCTGGGTGTGAGTCCCCATGAAGGTGATTGGACCGGTCTTTGTGACTTTTAGTGACATTTCTGTGGCAGGAAACAGTGGTTCTGCACAGCCAGGCCATTTCCCAGACCCCTTCCTGAGATGATGTTGACCATTGCTAACCTCTGACAGAGTATTTGTGTTCTCATGGATTTCTGGAGCAGAGTGGGGATGCGAGGAGCTGTACATGACAGGCCAGCATGCAAACATGAAGGTGGAGCCTTCCGTCTTTCCCTTCAGTCTCCTCCTGTGAGATGGGCTGGAAAGGGTGATGTATTTTAGCATTGGTGAGACTGTTTGGGAAGATTTTTTTAAAAATATTTAACTACATTGTAGCTATCTTCTGACACACCAGAAGAGGGCATCAGTTCCCATTACAGATGGTTGTGAGCCATCATGTAGTTGCTGGGTTTGAACTCAGGACCTCTGGAAGAGCAGTCAGTGCTCTTAACCACTGAGCCATCTCTCCAGTCTAGTCTGGGAAGATGTTAAGGACATAGTCAAGCATTCTGTTCTTTCACTGTAGTGCTAAATTTCACTGGCGAAGTTCCCTTTCTTTTGTTTTGTTTTTGTTTTTGTTTTTCATGAGACAGGACCTTTCTATGCAATTCAGGCTGGAATTGAATCTATGAATGGTCTTCCTGCCTCTGCATCCAAAATGTTGGGATTACAGGCCCATGACACAAATGAGATTCTTGAATATCAATACACTTTTATAATTGGAATATATTCTGGATATCCTGGTCCGGAGTTCTGGAGTATCCTCCTTCCAAAGAACCCTGCCTGGATGTGTCCAGAGGATAAGGAGACAGCTCCAAAGAACTCCCACTGTCATATCTGGGACAATATATGTATTGTCATTGTATATGTGCACACACAAAGATAAATAAAAATACAATCTTAAAGAATTGGCAAGGCACTGTGGCCCATGCCTTTAATCCTAGCGCTCAGGAGGCAGAGGTAGGCAGATAGATTTCTGAGTTCAAAGCCAGCCTGGTCCACAGAACAAATTCTAGGACGGTCAGGGCTACATATAAAAACCCTGTCTCAAAAAATAAAAATTCCAATGGATGTTAAAAGTGAATTAAAGTTTGATGGAAAGGGCAGAATCACACAATCTCAAAGGATCTCCTCACAAAATATTTACCGATTTTAGAGAAAAAAATAGTACAGTTGAGAGGTTTTTCAGACACTATTTGAGTCAAATGATCAAACACATCTTAAGGGATAAATGGGTCACATTGACGTGTGTGCACTAGAGACATAATGCCACACTTCTAGGCCATTTCTGCCACAAGTGAATAACCTGGATCTCATTGTGAGGGAACAACAGACAAGTTCTGAATAAGGGCGGTCTGTATATAATTCCCTTTTATCCTTCAAAGATGCCAGCGAGATGAGAGGCGCAGCCGAATGCTCTATTCGATCTGAAGAGACCCAGCGGCCATAGCAATGTGTTATATGAGATTGATTCTGGATCAATTTCCCCCCTCCTCTTTGTCTGTAAAGAACGTTATTAGGAAAAATTGGTGAAATTTAAAAAAAGCTATGTAGCTCACACAACACTATTAGGTCAATATTAATTTCATGATTTAGAGACTCTTTGGGGTGGTGGGAAAGAATGGTCCTGATTTGAGGAAATATACACTCAAGTGCTTAGGGATAGCGAATCATCCTGTCTGCATCTCCCTTAAAAGTGGCTCAGGAGAGAAAAGGGAACCAGGGAGGGAAAATGATAAGCAAATGGGACCATGAATATTCAGGAATTCTTTGTACTTTTTGCATTTTTCTGTGAGAAACACTTTGTGATTTTTCTCAAGTCTGAAATTATTTCAAAGTAAGAAGTTCCCATCTGCAGACTCAAGTTCTGTGGAATGAATGTTCTTCCTACTCTTTCTGTCCGTCATTCTGAGGCTATAATCAGTCACACAGAGCTTCCTTTACAAAGCAAGACCTGTACAAGGGAGTGTGAGGGCTGTGAGTGTGTGCATGAGTGTGCCTGTGACTGCATGACTGCATGCATGCATGTGTGTCTGTGTGTGTGCATGTGTGTATGTGCATGTTTGTGTATGTGTATGTATGTATGTATGTATGTATGTGTGTGTATGTATGTGTGTGTATGTATGTGTGTATGTATGTGTATGTATGTGTGTATGTATGTATGTGTATGTGTGTGTGTGTGTGTATGCGTGCAACTGAGTCAGTGTCACAAAAGGCTAACTAATTATCAAGCTGCGATAAAGACAGTTGTTGCAAAGCCAAATCAGAATGGGAAATGAAATCAAATGACCTGCTATGAGTCCTTTCTGGTTTCTCAGGTAAGAGAGGGTACAAATGACTTCAGTGGGATATATGTCCCTCAGATCCAGGAGACAAAGTATAAGAAGAGGAATGAATTTATCTCTCCTCTCCTCTCCCCTCTTCTTCCCTCCCCTCCCTTCCCTTCTCTTCTCTTCCCATTCCCCTTCCCTCCCCTCCCTTCTCCTCCTCTTTCCTTCCTTTCCTCTCCCCCCTTTCCGTTCTCTCCCTTCCCCACTTCTGCTGCCAGGATTCTTCTCAGTCTGGTACCTCACAGAGGGGCCACTTGTATCAGGGATGGCTCTTTCTCCACAGCCTCTCCTGAGGCCCTAGAGTGAAACTATTGTGTAGGACCTGCTAACACTAGGCTCTGAAGGTGTCAAGGTCGGGCAGGGGCAGGGGCAGAGTCAGGGGGAGATGATATGGGTGCTCCCTCCAAATGCCCCAGCTGGTCCAGCTCTTTGTACAACCTGGAAGACACGCTCCAAAAACATCAATGCCTCACAAAGGTCATGATGTAAAAAGGTTCCAGAGAACGGTTTGCCATGTGACACTGACTTGCACAGCCCCCTTCGCTCTGCTAGCTGGTGGCTGTAATTCCCAGTGTTGTGAACCTGCAGTGAAGCAGAGAGAGGTTCGGCTGTTTATAAACGATCCTGATCGAATGAAACACATCTTGATTCCTTCCCAAGGGTCCAGGAACAATACCAAGAAAAGATTTAGGGATGGCCAAGGCAGAGTCCTCCTCTGGAAGCGAGCCTCTACTCAACACCAGGTTTTAGAATGCTGGCTTGTGCTTGCAGCAAGGACTTAGGAAGGAAAAAAAAATGGAGTCATTTTCGGTACCGAAAAGATATTTGTCTCAATCCACCAACACCAGCAAGATATGAATCGTATAAATCAAGTAGGCATGGGGCTTCAGGCTAGGCCATGAAAACATTTACGCATTTAAGAGCTGGTCTGCCCCAAACTGATCCAATTAGAGTGAAAATAAAGATACAGAATTCGAGTCCTTTTAAAAGAGGCCACAGCCTATCTAGCCCTGTAGGAAAAAGTGGACCCACGGCTGGGTCCAAAGTTGTATATGGACTGTGGAGAATCTGACTCGTTGCCCATCGTGTTACCTATTTGATCACATACCTCAACAAAACAAAACAAAACCCCCTCAACTTTGCTTCAGAGATACTGTGTAAAATAGTATCTTTTATGAATCAAGGGAGATGCAGGCCCTAGTTGACTGGTTATTAAATTCAGGCTTTACTCAGTTCCTGCATGACCTGATTAGCTGTCAGACAAGAGTAGGGACCAGCAAGAAACTCTGTGCGTTCCTACCAAGGATGGGGATGCCAACGTTCCTCCATCTGGGCGCATGCACTCAGACCCTAGTAGTGTGAGCCCACCCCGGGCTCCCTCACGGAAACATATTACTGCTCTTACATGGGAAATGAACCCATTTTCATGGGCTTGCTTTCATTATTTTTTCTCCCCCTGCCAGTCTGAGGAAGCGGGCACATCAGCTCTTTCAGAGCCAATGTTTGTAATTTTTAGCAGAAATCTCATTAAGATCTCAAAACTCGCATCACAAGGGCTCTGGAGAGAGTTACTTCTTAGGAGCGGAAGCCAGCGCAGGGAGAAGCAGGTGCCTGCAGGAGGCCAGCGCAGAGGAAGCTCTGTGGGGGGTGGATGTGTGGCTGCGGCCAGAGCTGTCTCCTCGTTGCAGTTGGTGGCTTGGATCACATGGTGTCGCTGTTGTGAGTGTCCTGCTTGAATCCTGGCAATTGTGAACCCATCAAAACCGGGACAAAATTGCTGGTTACACCCCGGTTTAAGCTTCTCTTTTGGATGGCCACACCCATACTCACAACTCGCTGTTCTGTGGCATCACGGTGCTCCGTGCGTCTTGATTACAGAGAAACCCTATAACCCGTCAGTTGTCATCAGTTTTACTGATAGTGGTTTAAAAAGTAGCTTTACTCTTTTTTTTTTGGTTCTTTTTTTTCGGAGCTGGGGACCGAACCCAGGGCCTTGCGCTTCCTAGGTAAGCGCTCTACCACTGAGCTAAATCCCCAGCCCCAAAAAGTAGCTTTAGGTTCCCGTTGCCTGTCCTCTCACAGCCAAGGGCTCTTTATCTGTCTTTGAATTCAGATAGACAGACCGGCTCTGACAAACGCGGTGTATTGGAAATAGCATTTCTAAAGTGGAGCTGTAAACCCCCACCAGTTTCTATTTCTGTCCTGCTTGGCGGCTGTTGCCACGTCTTAGAGTTCCCTATGGTGAGGAACGCCAGTCGAACCACAAGCAAGGAGAGAGGCCATGTACAGGAGAGCGCCGAAGTGAAATAGGAAGACCTTTCTATATAACCTCCAGATGAATGACCCTGAGCTGAGGTACGCGGAACAGAGAAGCCATCCAAGACAGTCCTGTTAAATTGCTGGTCTACAGAAGCATCAACAAAAGAGATGGTTGATTTAACCGGGTAAATTTTAGGGTGGTGTGTTGTCTAGCAAAAGATAGCCGAATCCTACACAGTGAAAGCCTAGGGACTTACAGCACACACCAGCAGGGCCCCGAGGGAGAAAGCACTGTATCTGGCGGAGAGCTACAACTCTTTGGAGCTGGGGAGCTGGGAGCAGAGCTCAGAGACACCCCTGGTTCTAGTACGGTCCTCAGGATTTCAGAAGCTTCTTTCTTTCTTTCTTTCTTTCTTTCTTTCTTTCTTTCTTTCTTTCTTTCTTTTTATTATTTTACTGTACACTGTTCCTTTTTTTTTTTCTTCTTTCTTTAGATAGAGTCTCTCTGTGTAGCTCTGACTGTCCTGGAATTCTCTCTGTAGACCAGGCTGGCCTCGAACTCAGAGATCCACCTGCCTCTGCCTCCCGAGTGCTGGGATTAAAGCTGTGGCTGGGATTAAAGGCTCCATCCTTTAAAAAAAGTGTGTGTGTGTGTGTGTGTGTGTGTGTGTGTGTGTGCGGTGTGTGCGGTGTGTGCCTGAAGAGACCAGAAGAGGGTCTTAGACTGTAAGCTGACTGAATTGAGTGCTGGGAATTGAACTCTGGTCCTCTGCAAGAGCAGCAAGTGCTTTTAACCACCGAGCCATCTCTCCAGCCCCACATTCTTCCAGTTTTCCTATCTGGTTGGGTTAATTATACCTCCCTACATAACTCCATGTCTTCATCTTACTTACAAACAACTACTTTGTGTGTGTGTGTGTGTGTGTGTGTGTGTGTGTGTGTGTGTAGATGCCCATGGGTCCATAGTGCAATTATGGTGGTCAGAAGATACCATTTTTGAAGGCCAGTTTTCTCTTCCCACAGACCTTCTTGGTGTTTCTGCTGTTGTGGTTCTCACTTCAGGAGAACAGCCTAGACACTTCCAGCCAATTCTCTCTTTTCTGCTTACTGTCTCTCTCTAGGAACGCTGGGATTACAGATGTGTGCCACTGCACCTGGCTCCCCATCCCCCACCAGGAATCTGATTCCGGCCATCAGGTTTCCCCAGCAAGCCTTTTACACCTTGAGCCCTCTTTCTGGCCCTTCACCACACTTTTAAAACATTCCATCGAATGCCTTGGCATTTATAATATTTGGAAGGAATCTAATTTGCCTAACAATAGGAGATTCTGCAAATAATTTATGGTAAATCCACTCAGCAAACAAACAAACAAAAAACCACCCCCCCAAACCCACAGTAAAATAAACCCCTCGAATTATTAAAATTAATGGTACATTGGGGCTGGAGCAATGCCTCAGAGGTTAAGAGCATTGCTTGTTCTTGCCATCCAGGTCCTATCTCCAGCACCACATGGAGGCTCATAACCTTTTGTAACTCCAGTTGCAGGGGATCTCATGCCCTCTTCTGGACTCCAAGGGAACGGCTTACATGTGGTACACAGATACTGTGGAGGCAAAATACCTATAGATATAAAATAGAAAAATAAAAATAGAGTAAAGGTGTCAGAGTGGTAGCAAGAGATAGTCCCTGTATACTATGTGGCACTATGAACCTATTTAAAAATCTTACATGCCGGAAAGAGCATGTGAGAACTTGCACTGTGGGAGAGGAAAATGGGGAAACTTTGTATTTTCTTATTTGAGTTTCCTGAGTTAAGGAGGGTAGCTTTTCTAACATGATAAGACAGTGTAAGAAGTGTTACCACTTTTCTAACATAAGACAGTGCCAGAAGTGTTACCACCGGATGCAGTACTGACAAGGTGAAGGAAGTCTGCTGTAGTTTCCAGGGGAAGTCGCATCAGGCTAAAGTGACCAGAGTTAGACGAAAACACCTGTGGTCTCTTCATTTTTTTTCTTTTAGGCACAGTCTCATTATTTAGCCCTGGCTGGCCCAGAACTCACTGTGTAGACCAGGCTGTCCTAGACCTCACAAAAATCTGCCAGCGTCAGCCTCCTGAGTGCTGTCACATAAAAACATGTGTCATCATGTTCAACCTTCTGGGCACAGAACTCAAATACGTCAGGTAGCCAGCCTGTAATAGGAGGTGAGGTCTGGTTTCTTGTAGACTCTTGAGTACAACAGCAATCAGAATGGTGGTGACTGAGAGGCGGCTCTGGGAGAATGACTATAGTTATAGTCATTAAACACACTCTTACTTTAATAAGCCAGAAAATGGGCTTCTGCTCTCTTGGTTCCTTAGTTATTTTCCTCAGCAAAAGCAGAGATCCTGGGGCTGGAGGAATGGCTCAGTGGTTAGGAGCACCTGTTGCTCTTGCAAAGGACAAACCAAACCAAGCCAAAAACCAGGGCTTTAGTGAGATGGCTCAGTGGGTAAAGGTACTTACCTCTATCCTGACGTCCTGAATTTCATCTCTGGGACCTTCATAGTGGAAAGAGAGGACTGACTTTTACAAGTTGTTCTCTATCCACCACACATGAACTTCCAACAAACAAACAAACAAACAAGCAAACAAATATCAATGCTATCGAAAGATGTCTATAGGTACAAAGTGATATTCTTCATATATACTATGGAATGATGGGATACTATTTAAACACTGTATGTATAGAGTACATACATATCCAGAAAAGGCAGTGAGAGAGCCTCCTTTTCTCTACTGTTGAAAGTCTTGTTTCATGAGCACTTGGGAGGCAAAGGCACTAGATCTCTGAGTTCAAGGCCATCCTGGTCTACATAGAGAGTAACAGGATAGCCTGGACTACATAGTAACATCGTCCCTTACCCAAGGGTGGTGGGGGGGAAAAGAGAGAAAACCCTTGATTTCTTTGGGGAACCTCTCTGTCCTGTTCATGTGGTTGGAGACTCCAGATAGTAACCATGTGACTAACACAGTCCATTCTCTAGGCCTCAGGGGAAAGGGCCACAGACAGGTGTAAGGCTGACACCAAGTCAGGACCATTTCTAGGCCTTTTCTTGAGCTATTTAGCCAGGGGTCCTGGATATTTGAGTCACAAAGCTGGTAGGTTGTGAGCTGAGAGCAGCTGAAGACCTCTTAGAGCAAGCGTGTCAGACAGTAATGTCAACACGTGAGACTGTGATTAGAGCAACCATGTTGAAGAGTAACATCAACATACATGACTGTGGCTGGGGAAGGCGCATGTCTTAGTGTCATCTTTTGGGAACATGGGTCCAGCTGCTGCAGTGTTTACTCTTGGATCTCTCAGTTGCATGAACTAATAAACTGTCTCCCTCTCCTCTCTTTTTGATTCTCTCTCAGGATGGTCTGAGTGGGTTTTCCTTTTATAGAAAAGGTCAGAGAAGGTGGAGTTTGTGTAAAGCCTAGAAGGTTGATAAATCTCCTACTTTATAAGCAGTTTATGCACCACCCCCCCATCCACAGTACTGGGGCTCAGACCTGGACTCACACTTATCTCTGTGATGTCCAGTTTCGCTTTATTGATTTAAAAATGTTTTTAAAAGAGCAGGGCATGGTGGGACATGTCTTTAATCCCAGCACTTGAGAAGCAGGAGCAGGTAGACTCTTGAGTTCAAAGCCAGCCTGCTGTACAGAGCGAGTTCCAGGAGAGCTGGGGCTACACAGAGAAACCCTGTCTCAGAAATTACGTTTTAATTAACTCGTTGGCTTATGGATTCATTTGTAGTGTGTATGAGAAGAAGACACGCTGTGTGCCTTGCCCAGAAGTGGAAGTCTGAACAGAATTTGTGGGAGTCAGTTCTCTCCTTCCACCATGCGGATCCCAGGGATAGACCTCAAGCCGTCAGTTTGATGCCATCCCCTACTGAGCCACCTCACCAACCCCCGACTTTGGGGATTTGAAGTGAATTTACCCCTTACAACTTTTGAGCTTCACCACAAGCTTCTGAAGCAGCCAGAGTTTCCCTGGTCATTTTTATCTTGCAGAAGAGAAGTTGGAACGTACAGGGTGAGGTGCGGGGCTGTAGCGACAGTGCCAGGGCCCTCTCTCTATGGGAAGTCCCTTGGTTGGATAGGCAGGAAGGAGGACAGGATGCGATTTTTTTTTTTTAGGTAATTTTTATTTATTTATTTATTTATTTATTTATTTATTTATTTATTTATTTATTTATTTTTAAACATCTCCCTCCCCCCTCCCCTTCCTTATGGGTGTTCCCCTCCCAACCCTCCCCCCATTGCCGCCCTCCCCCCAACAGTCTAGTTCACTGGGGGTTCAGTCTTAGCAGGACCAAGGACTTCCCCTTACACTGGTGCTCTTACTAGGATATTCATTGCTACCTATGAGGTCAGAGTCCAGGGTCAGTCCATGTATAGTCTTTAGGTAGTGGCTTAGTCCCTGGAAGCTCTGGTTGCTTGGCATTGTTGTACATATGGGGTCTCGAGCCCCTTCAAGCTCTTCCAGTTCTTTCTCTGATTCCTTCAACGGGGGTCCTATTCTCAGTTCAGTGGTTTGCTGCTGGCATTCGCCTCTGTATTTGCTGTATTCTGGCTGTGTCTCTCAGGAGCGATCTACATCCGGCTCCTGTCGGTCTGCACTTCTTTGCTTCATCCATCTTGTCTAATTGGGTGGCTGTATATGTATGGGCCACATGTGGGGCAGGCTCTGAATGGTAGTTCCTTCAGTCTCTGTTTTAATCTTTGCCTCTCTCTTCCCTGCCAAGGGTATTCTTGTTCCCCTTTTAGAGAAGGAGTGAAGCATTCACATTTTGATCAGACAGGATGCGATTTTGAAGAACATTTTGCCTCAGGGACGTGACTACAGTTGTCCCTGGGAATTAGTTCTGGGCCAAATGTGGATATTAAAATACTTGGGTGGGTAAGTTCCTTATATAAAATTGTACAACATTTACACATATAAATTAATAAGTACATTAAAAAATTGTGTCTGCAGCCCCTGGAGATGAGCTGTTCTCGTGAGAGCTGGGCCTCTTTCTAAGCCGGCACTCTGAGCACCATGATTGTGAAACCCACTGTCGAGAAGCAGGACAAGTTTGAGTCTGGTATCTCTCGGGCGCTGCTCAAGCTGGAGATGAACTGAGGTCTCAAGGCTCAGCCATGGGACCTCAACATCACCGCCGCCAAGGAAGTTGGAAAGCCATCATAATTTTTGTACCAGTTCCTCAGCTGAAATCTTTCCAGAAAATCCAAGTCCGGCTAGTTGGTAAAGTGCCGTGGGAAACATGTAGTCTTCAGTGCTCAGAGGAGGATTCTGCCCAAGCCAACCCGGAAAAGCCCCGGAAGCCGCACCCTGACAGCGTGCACGGTGCCATCCTTGAGGACTTGGTTTTCTCAATGAAATTGTGGGTAGGAGGATCCGGGTGAAACTGGATAGCAGCTGGCTCATAAATGAACATTTAGACAAAGAAGCAGAACAACGTGGAGCACAAGGCTGAAACATTTTCTGGTGTGTACAAGAAGCTCACAGGCAAGGATGTTAATTTTGAATTCCCAGAGTTTCAGCTGTAAAGGAAATGACTGAATAAAATGTCATTCATAGTAAAAAAAAAATAAATAAAATAATGTCTGCATTAAGTATGTGGATTTTTTTTGTTTGTTTTTCTTTTCTTTTTTTTTTTTTTTTTTGCTTTGGACATTATTCCCTACACAATATAGAACAGCAGTGGTATGTATCAATTTACCCTGCATTAGGCATAAGTAATCTAGAGATAAAACTACATAGGAGGATGTTCATAGATTATATACACATAGAGACTGGAAGAGGCCATTGGATCCCTCTGAGCTGGAGTCACAGGTTTGCTGGATGCCCGACTTGTTACATGGGAGATGGGGTGAGAACTCTGGTCCTCATGATTGTGCAGCAAATGTTTTTAACTGCTGAGTCATCCATCTGTCCAGGTCTTAAATGCTGTTTGTGGTAGCTTGAATAAGTTTGGCCACCATAGACTCATGTGTTTGACTGATTGGCCCAGAGGGAGTGACACTACTAGGACGTGTGGCATCACTGTCAGGGTGGGCTTTGAGGTTTCCTAAGCTCAAGTTCCACTCAGTGCAGAAGAGACCTTCCTCCTGGCTACCTACAGAAGACAGTCTCCTTCCGGATGCCTTCGAATCAAGACATAGAACTCTCAGCTCCTACAGCACCAAGTCTGCCTGCATGACACCATGCTTCTCGCTATGATGATAATGGACTGGATCTCTGAAACTGTAAGCCAGCCCCAGGTAAATACGTGCCTTTATAAGAGTTGCTTTGGGGGGGCTGGAGAGATGGCTCAGTGGTTAAGAGCATGGACTGCTCTTACAGAGGTTCTGAGTTCAATTCCCAGCAACCACATGGTGGCTCACAACCATCTGTAATGGAACCCAGTGCCTGTTCTGATGTGTCTGAAGATAGCTAGTGTACTCATATACATAAAATAAATAAATATCTTAAAAAAAAAGAGTTGCTTTGGTCACGGTGTCTCTTCACAGCAAAGAAACCCTAACTAAGACACTATTTTTTCCCCTCAGTATTTTGGTTATCCGAGTCTGTGTTTGGAGGACCTGCAGATTTCCTGGCTGACTGTTTTTCTGTTCTTTTGCCTCTCTCATAATTGCCCAATTCGAACTAGATCCACAATAGCTGTAACAATAGCTAACACTTACCACTTACCACACACTTGGCATTGGGCTAAGTAGACATTTTATTTGGACTGTTCATCTACTTTTGTTTTACTAAGTGTTCATACAAGGAAGATATTGTTGCGATCACCACCACTTAACCAGGACGAAGTCACTAAAACAGAGAAGAGTAAGGTTACTTTCCCTAAGTGGCACAAAAGCTAGGAGGCAGTGAGACCTGGGACACAGATCTGATCCCAAAGAACCTCCACAGAACACCCCCCTTTTCCATTTCTCATGCGTGAGTGTGGTGAACGTGTGTGTGTGTGTGTGTGTGCATATGTGGGGGTTGTGTGTGAACTTCTGTTAGTGTGCATGTGGATGACAAAGGTTGATGTCATAAATCGTTCTTTAATTTTTTAAAAAGATTTATTTATTTTATTTTATGTGTATGGGAGTTTTGCCTGCAGGTGTGTTTGTATACCATGGGCGAGGTGCCCTCACTAACCAGAGGAATACGTCAGAACCCCTGCAAACTGGAGGTACCGATGGTTGTTAGCTGTCATGGAGGAGCTGGGATGCACCTTGGTCCTCTGAAAGAGCAGCCAGTGTTCTGGAATGCTGAGTCATCTCTCCAGCCCCAGAAATGTTTTTTAAGATTCATTTACTTATCTATTTATTTATTATATATAAGTACACTGTCGCTGTCTTCAGACACAGCAGAAGAGGGCATTGGATCCCATTACAGATGGTTGTGAGCTACCATGTGGTTGCTGGGAATTGAACTCAGGACCTCAGGAAGAGCAGTCAGTGCTCTTAACCGCTGAGTCACCCTCTCTCTCCCCCAAGTTCCCTCTACCCCCGAATTTTTTGTTGTTGTTATTTTGGTTTAGTTTTTCTTTTTTGGGGTTTGTTTCTCTTCTTTTTTCCTTTCCTTTTTTTAAGATTTATTTTATGTATACGAGTGCTCTATTTGCATGTACACCTGCATGTCAGAAGAGGGCATCAGAACTCATAGATCTCTGTAAGCCCCTCTGGACGAGCAGCCAGTGCTCTTAACTATTGAGCCATCTCTCAAGCCCCTTGGTTTGGTTTTTCAAGACGGGGTTTCTCTGTGTAGTCCTAGTTGTCCTGAAGCTCAATCTATTGATTAGGTTGACCTCAAACTCAGAGGTCCACCAGTCCCTTCTCCCAAGGGCAGGGATTAAAGCCATGTGCCACCATACTCAGCTGTGAGAAATTGTTCTTGTTTGTTCTTCTACCTTAGTCATTCGGGCACGGACTTTCAGGCAAACATAGATCTCACTGATATGGCTAGGTGTGACAACCAGCTTTAATTGTCAACTTGACACAACTTGGACTCACCTGGGAAGAGAGTTCCATTGAGGAACTGTCTTGCTAGGCTGGTGTGTGGGCATGCATGCCTGTGGAGAGATTGTCTTAATTAAATTAATTGATGTGGAAAACCCAGTCAGTCCACTATGGGTGGCATATCCCTAGAAAGGGTGTTCTGGACTGTGTACAAGTGGAGAAATTGAGCTGAGCACAATCAAGCAAGACAGTATCATTCTTTCTCTCTCCATTCTTCTTTTTTTCCTTTTTTCTTTTTTTTATTGGATATTTTCTTTACTTACATTTCAAATGTTATCCCCTTTCCTGGCTTCCCCTCTGGAAACCCCCCATTTCATCTCCCCACCCCCTGCCTCTGTAAGGGTGCCTTCCCATCCTCCCACCCACTCCCTCCAGCTCTTTCTCTCCATTCTTGATTGTGGATGTGATGTAATCAGCTATCTCCCACTGCTTAACTGATCTACAGTGATAGACTTTAATCACGAATTTTAAGGCAAATAAACCCTTTCTTACCCAAATTGCTTTTTGTTAAAATTAAAAAATATATATATTTATTTTTAATTTGTGTGCATTGTGTTTTGCCTGCATGTATGTCTGTGTGAGGGTATTGGACCCTCTGGAACTGGAGTTACCAACAGTTGTAAGCTGCCATGTGGGTGCTGAGAATTGGACTCAGGTCCTCTGGAAGACTAGACAGTACTCTTAACCACTGAGCTATCTCTTCAGCCCTTGTTAGAATGTTTTATCACAGCAAGAAAGGAAATTAGAATACTAGAGTTACTAGCCAGCTTGCTCAATGACCAGACTCTTTTTCTGAGGCTGGAATTTTAGGTGAGCCACCATGCTTCTCTGGTACTTACAATGGTCTCTGGGGACTCATATCATCTTTTTTTTTTTTTTTTTTGGTTCTTTTTTTCGGAGCTGGGGACCGAACCCAGGGCCTTGCGCTTCCTAGGCAAGCGCTCTACCACTGAGCTGAATCCCCAACCCCAGACCCATATCATCTTATACTTGTGCAACAAATGCTTTAACTCATGAGCTGTTTCCCCTACACTCTCTCACAGCCCTTTTAATCAGTGAACTGTATCAACCTTATTCGTTAACATTAAGTTATCACAGCGAGGGTAATGTATAGCTACTGATTTTTATATTCTGGGTCTCTATCTCTCAGTCCTCAGTGATAACATTTCTTCTGGTGGAATTTAAGGTTTTCTCTAGATAATAACTGAACTGGTTTGCCTATTTGACTGTCTTTATCTCTTTCATGAGTGTTTCCATGCTGCGCTGAACAGAAGCAAGTGAGTATCTGCCTATCTGCCTTCCTAGAGGAAAGACCTTTACATTTTTACCAGGGAAGATAGAGCTGGTATGTGATCTCAGATCCCCCAAGAGGCAGAGGCAGGAGGATTGCAAACCCAAGGCCTCATCTACAGAGCAAGTTCCCAGCTAGCCTGGGTCATTGAGGTCTGTCTTATAGCAAACAGCATGAGACTACAGCTTAGTGATAGAGTGCTTGCCTAGCACATGTGACACCATGTTCAACCCTCTCTGCTGTCATAAAAGGTTCACCATGCACACACCTCTAATCCCAGCACTCGGGAGGCAGAGGGAGATGGATCTTGAGTTCGAGGCCAGCCTGCTTTACAGAGCAAGTTCCAAGACAGCTACACAGAGAAGTCCTGTTGGGGAGGTGTGTGTGTTGGGGGGGGGGGAGAAAGAAAAGAAAGGTTTACCATTGAGAAAGATACAGGTCTGTATTCACCATCCATGGCCTTTCTGGGGTGAGGCACAGTCCATCCACATGTAGTTTGTTGAGTTTTTCTCTTGAAAAGAGGCTGACTTTTGTCTAAATATTTCCTCCATCTACTTCGATGGCAATGTGGGTCTTACTTTTCCTTTTGCTAATGTGTTATATCACGGTGATTGGTTTATTAATGTTGAAGTATCCATGCATTTGGTCATGGTGAGAACTCCTTTTAATGTGTTATTGAATTTGATTCGCTAGTTGCTCTGTTGAGGGTCTGTTATATGTATCTTCCAAAAGGATATTGACCTGTAATTTATCTTGTGATAGCCTTGCCTGGCTTTGGAATCAAAATAACGTTAGCCTCATTTGAGAAAAAGTCGGACATCCTCTCTGTATCAGTTAACTTGTCTTGAGACAAAACATCCAACGGCAGCAAATTGAAAATAGACGGTCTATTTTAACCCAGAGTATGAGAGTACAGCCCATCAGAGAGAGGAATGTATGGTACAGCAAAGGCATGGAAGGAACATAAAGCTGGAACCCTTCCCCTTGTATCTTGGTGAAACAGGAAACAGAGAGCAGACAGGAAGTGTGGCTAGGTCCTAAAACTTACAAGGCTCACCCCTTCGGGCCCACTTCCTCCTGGAGGCTTCCCTTCCAACAGGTTCCACAACCTTCCAAAACATAGCCACCCATTGGGGTACAAGTGTTTAAATAAATATGTGAGCATGTGTGGGACATTTCAAAGTTAAACCACAGCTCCTTTTGGAGCGTCCTGCAGTTTACGACCTTCCTCCATGTTGACTGCACTATTAACTTCGGAATGGCCTTTAGCCTTTGGCATTCTAGATTTTTCTTTACTAATTATACTTCTCCCCTCCTGAATAAGGATTGCCCATTCTCTAAATCTCCATGAAGAACATAACCTCTTCGGGTACTCCGTCTTTTCCACCTTCCTTAAGCTGTCTCTACTTGGCTGGCCACAGCAGCAGCAAACCTGAGGTATTCCCCAAGGGCTCTGGCTACCCACTCCCTGCCTTACACATTTCTGATTCACACTGGTCGTCAGACAGCCAGAGTGGCATTGAGAGGGAGCCAGGGAGGCAGCCAGATTATCCCCACCTGGTTTGCCTCCCCTGCATCCTGTGGGGAGGCAAATGCAGAGAGTGCGCCTCTTGGTGTTAAAATCACCGGTGGCACAGAGTACACAATTAAAAACAAACATTAGAAAACAGAGGACTGGCAAGGAAGGGCAGTTTTTAATAATCAGCAATAAAATGCCAGTTTGAGGCTCACCCCGAGGTCCAGAAGGTCACCTGGTGCTCTGTCAGCAGGAAGCACAGGAAGTGATTTTCCTTCAGCTGTTTGCTCACAAAGCCAGCGAGCCAGCCACCTTCCTTCAGACTCCCTCCAGTCCTCATGACTCAGCTCCAGGCCAGCACCAACTTGCTTATTTTCTTCCTGTGCCTGGCTCTTGGCAGCTTGCAGGAGACTGTGGTGTCTGACAGGGGCAGAGCAGCTGGCCCGCTCTAAGCTTTCAGTACTGGGGACCAGCATAGCAGCCAGAGAGAGCTTACTGCTCAGCCTTCACTGGTGACAAAATGATACTGTTGATCGAGATAGTAAGGAAGTGATGATGGAACTGAGAGCTAATCTCCACAGAGGCTTCTGTGAATGGAGGATCTTGTCTCATCGCTAAGGTTTTTCCAGTTTTGAAAGACATGGTTAGAATCCGAGAGGAGGAATGGAAACAAACTAATCATGCCAGGGAGTGGGAAGAGGACAGCAACACGCTTTAGTCTATTTGGTGAGGAAAACTGATCTCTTGTGACAGAGATGGCCTCACGGCTGATAGGTTTGCCTCAAGACTGAGCTAAGGATTGGGTTTTGAGAGAGGCTGAGCTATGATTTCTAGCTTTGTCCACGCTGTGCAACCTTGATCAAGTCGCTTCTCTGCTGCTTCAGTTTTCCTTGCTGGTAAAATTAATGGAACTGACCTGGGTACTTTCCCTTTCACATCACACAATAGATCTCTGTCTGTCTGTCTGTCTGTCTGTCTGTCTGTCTCCCTTTCCTTTGTATATTCTTTCCTCCACCTCCAAAGTACTAGGATTAAAGGGATGAACCGCCACACTTAGAAGGCAGAATCAGAGATCTTCCTGCCTCAGGCTCCTAAGTGCTGGATGGACTGACGGGTGGGTATGCAGTGCGAGCCCGTTTACATAATAGCTTTCTTATTTCCAGAGCCTCACCCATGCCTGGAAAACAGTTATCAGCTGTCTCTACCTGACAGGTCCTTCAAAGATCACTCATAAAAGAGCCATTTTCTGGGCTGGTGAGATGGTTTATCAGGAAAGGTTGCCAAGCCTGATGACCTGAGTTTGATTCCCAGGACCCACGTGGAAGGAGAAACCTGACTCCTGCAAGTTGTCTCTGACCTCTCCACCTGTGCTGTGCAATGCGCTTGTACACCCATGTATATGCATATACGCATACATACATATACACGCACTGAGAGAAGTAACAAAAAAGTAAAACCTCAGTAGAAGAACCGTTTTCTGATCACAGCAGGTTTCTTTGCTGGTGGCTATAGCCCTGTGGCAGCTTTAGGGGATGGGGGCTCAGGGAGGGGGCAGAAGCAGCATCCTTGGGCTCAACCACACCTTTATCAATCATACGCTTCCCTACTCACTGTGCTCATGGTTTGCCATTTGGTTGTTTTCCACGTGGTCCTGATGCATGCACGTTCTGGCATTTCCAGAGCACCCCCCCTCACACAGGAAGAGCTGGCCCTGCCTCACCTGGGCAGCCATGGGATTTTGGGTCCAGCTTCACACTGGCTCCCTCTCTCGCCCTCGCCCTCCTCGAGCATCCATTTCTCCCCAGCTCTTGGTTTATTCAGCTGTGTTCTTCCCTGCTCCATAGGCGATCTGTCACAGGAGCCCGTAACGGCCCAGTTGGAATGCACTTTATCTTTCCCTCTGCCCTATCTGCTGAGCAAACATGTACGTTTGGCATTTCAGCCCTGGAAATTCTCAGGCTCTCATTGCTCTTGCCCCAAATGGAAACTTCAGTGTCTTTGCAGAGAAATTCCACATTCTCCTGCAACCTAAACCCAGCTTTTTATTGAATCCTTATGATGTGCCAGGCTGTTGTGTCCTCAAGAGGTTTACAATACTGTGTGTGGAATGAGAGAGATGCATGTGAAACAATTTGCAAACAGGAAAGGCATGGGGTGTAGTCGGTATCGCCATTCGATGCTAAAATGTGCAGTGTTAAGATCCCACTCAGCCAGCCACGAACGCTGACTCACACAGAGTCCTTCTGCCCACTTCATTTCTACCTCACAACAGTCTTACTGTCCTTAGTTTATACACAGCAGACTGAGCCACGATTACTCGACTGGCCTAAGGTCTCAAGGGTGGTAAGGCAAACCAGTTCTGCTAAGCCCACTCCGCAGGATGCATTCAGGATCCTGGCTCTATTTTGCCACGTTGGGGCTTGAACCCAGGGCCCCATGCATTCTAGGCAGGTGCTCTGCTGCTGAGCTACTACTATGCCTCGCCCCCATTTGAAGCGCTATGTTCGGTCCCTGCTTTTATAAGCACCATGACGTTGGGAGCTGGGTGGTTTCCCAGAGCCCAGCTCTAAGCCATACTGCACTTTTTCCAAGAGGATCCACAGAAAAAGCTAGGTCATTGATATCTTTCTCTAGAGGGTCTTGGGGGTTGGTTGTTCAAGCTTGGTCACCCCAGTTGGGGAGGGGAAGGGCTTGGTCATACAAGGACAGGGAAAGATATGGAAGTAAGAAACACAGATGAAACAACAAAGACACCCCACGTGACAGCCTAAGCTTCAGCTAACCCAGTCCTACTGCTGTTCATCAGTTCTTAAATGCAGCTCTTGCCAGATATTCACTACACCCCAACACCAGTGGCTGCGCTGGCCTGCGTTTGTGCACTCAAGTCTCACAGGACAGAGGACTTTGGAGAACAAAGGCCGGCTTTACCCTATTTTGCAGCCCCTGAGATGAGTTGCTCCTTCACAGTCAGTATTCATTAGAGTGAATTGAAATTAAGAAGTGTCCCTTGCTGCTCACCCCACTTCCTTTTTAAATCTGCCCCCGCCCCAGGAGTGGCTCTGATACAGGAGAGGCATCGGTGGAGAAGCCCCTTGGTTGCTATAAGCAGAAATGAATGAGATGCCAAGTTTTTTTTTTTTTTAAAGGCCTTGTGTCTGATCTGTCCTAGATTGTATTCTCATTCTAAAAAAAGAAAGAAAGGAAGGAAGAAAGAAAGGAAGAGAGAAAGAAAGAAAGACAGGAAGCTGCCTCCTTCTTTGAGGCAGCCTGGAGAGGATATGTTTCAAAGGGGACTGAGGGGGAAATGTTCAATTTTATCAGTCAGTTCTGCAGGGCCCTTCTCTTCAGGACACTGTTTAGTTCTCTGAGTGAAGTAGAAAATGAAGACCAGGTGAGCAGCCAGCTGTGTAAAGCTTTAATGTGCCCGGCACCCCTTTGGGAATGAGGCAAGGCTCTTGTGGGCTCTCTCTCTCAGCATCTCTCTCAGTTCAGCGGGCTTTGTTTTTGTAATGGGAATTTAACTCCCTCGGGTAGCCTGGGAGATGGAGGAATAGCTGTTCATCAGGAGGAATATCCATCAGGAACGGAGCTCCAAAAAAAGTCCAAGGGAGTCAAAGCCACCGTTCCCAGAGGGACCCTGAGCTCATGGGGAGTGGGAGTCTGGTCTGGCGGGTTGGCCAATCTTTTTTTTTTTTTTTTTTGGTTCTTTTTTTCGGAGCTGGGGATCGAACCCAGGGCCTTGCGCTTCCTAGGTAAGCGCTCTACCACTGAGCTAAATCCCCAGCCCCCGGGTTGGCCAATCTTAACATGGTGGGGGCAGGGTCCTGCAGGGATTACCTATGGTTTTCCTAGCACTGCAGCTGGGATTGATCCTAGAGGGCACTGGGCTATGTGCTTGTAGGGGTCCAGACCCAGTCAGACTCCCGCAGGTACTAAATAAGGCACTTAGTCACACGGCCGGTGCACAGCAAACCCAGATCACCCAGGTTCTGGCCTTTCCCCTTGTTATTACTGTTAGACAAACATCCTTCCCTGTCCTCCCAGTGGTTGCCACTCCAAGTACTAACTCTTCATAGAACTCACAGAGCACAAAAGCTTTAGGGAGTCTTTGTCCATTGTTTCCTTTGGTGGTAGCATGGGTCATGGACATCACTGACGCCTACTTCTGGAGAGCCAGGACTCAGACATGTCTCTCAGCAGCCTCATGGGTTGGAACATCACCATAGCCTCAGTGGCAGAGCATGCTACTCACATCAGGCGGTTCCACACAACCTTCATATTTCCAGTTCCTCTTCTCGTCATAGCCTTCATAGCACATACACCATTTTGTTCTTCTTTCTCTCCCATCGCTCCTCCACATCCTGGCCCATCATAGTGATGGCTGCCTGCCACTGAGTGGGTGTGGGCATCGCTCGCTTGCTTGCTTGCTTATTTATTTATTTATTTATTTATTTATTTATTTATTTATTTATTTATTTTTGCATCCTGACTACAGTTTCCCTTCCCTCCTTACTTCTTACTTCCCAGTCCTCCCCTGAGCTTTTTTTTTTTTTAGGAGTGAATAAGACCATAAAATTGAGTGGGACCTGGGGAGAGGTTGGGAAAATGGAAAACATGATCAAAATGTATCATATGAAATATTTTTTTAAAGTTAAAAGTAACTAAGAGGAAGAGCAATGGAGGCCTATCGATGATTTCTGACCTTCAGAAGTGCAGGCATGGGTACACATGTGCACACACACATGCCATACATGCACACACACACATATAGACATACACACATACATATGCACACATATATACCCATAAACCACACAATAGACACACATATACACATGTATACACACATACACATGCGCACATGTACACACATGCACACATGGACACACACACATACTTAATAAGTAAAATAAACAGGATTACCAGGCATGGTAGATTACACATCTGATCCTAGGTCTCAAGAACACCTCAGATTTGAGGCCCCTATATAATGAGATCTTGTCTAAAAATAAACAAAAGAAATATATAAGAAATAAATAAAAACCAAAAACAAGTTGGATTTCCTTTATGGTTTTTGAGCAGAGGACATTGCAAGTTTTATTTGATTTTAGAAGTGTTTTTCTCAGAGATAACCCTATGCAGAGATTGGGTGGCATGAAATGCTGGCTTGTGGCTGGGGTATATATAAATTGTCTCATATATGTCACAATTATGCAAGGTAAATGACATAATTCTTGCTTTACAGACAAGGAAGTTGAAATTCAGAGAGGCTGAATAATTTTGCAAGGTCAAACAGCGAGAGTGAAGCTGGGTTCCACATCTGAGTCCATTTAATGTCTTGTGTTGTAAAGCTGAGGTCTAAAGAGCTCCTGTGGGACTAAATTGTAATTCCACAGAAATAAATGCCATTGGCGTTTTAAAAAGTAACACAAGAACATCTAGAATAGACTCTGATTGTCAGCATTCTGTCTTCTTCAGAAGAAACAAATACCAGACATCAAGGCTCACATAGGTAGTTGGTAGCAGGGCCAAGATGAGAACTGAGACCCGTAGAGAAAACAAGATCATTAGCCTGTGAGACAGTTACTAAATGCAAAGCAGGCAAAGTCAGCTATCCCTTTATCTGCCTCCTTCTCAGATCCACCCATCACCTCTCTTCCCCCACCCTTCTTCACCAGACAATGAGCTGGTTCTGTTTCTACGCTCTGAGCCAGCAGTCATAACTCTTGCAAGGTGTGAGCTGATAACAGCCCACGGTAGGACCACAAGTGTTAGCCCAGTGCGGGGCATTAAGAGCTATGGAAGTCTGAAAGCATGTGTGTGCTAACATGAGGCCAGAAGGCCTGGCCACCAGGAGACTGTGCATGGTGGCATTTACCTTGAGGCATCCAATCATCTGGTCCCTGGACTGTCCGAAACCTGGAAAGCCCAGACATCGTTTTCTGATGCTCCGAATACGACTGGATACTGAGATGACGATTCATGGTTAACAAGCTGAGAAAAATGCAAACGAAAAGGTTGCCTGATTACCTCGCTGTAAGATGCAAGGAAGCCAAGCCGGCTTCAGCTGGAGTGAGTGTGTGGGAGGAGTCGCCATGCTGTGTTCAGGGCTCCTGGAATGGGTGCAGGAAGCACTAGTTCAGAAGAGAAAAGCAGGGCCTGGAGAGATGGGTTAGCAGTTAAGACCACTTGCTGTTCTTTCAGAGGACCTGAGTTTGGGTCCCAGCACTCAAATCTGGTGGCTTACAGCTGCCTGTAACTCCAGCACCAGAAGATCAGGTCCCTGTGGCTTCCATGGGCAACTAGACTCAAGTGGCATATCACCATTGCCCCCACAACACATGCACAGTAAAAGAAAAAGAAGAGGAGGGGGAGGGGGACGGGAGGAGGAGGAAAAAGAGAAACAAAAACAAAAACAAAAAACAGCACTCGAGCTCTAGGATCTGGGGCTGTCCCCTCTCCCAAGGAGGATGACAGTGACTGAATTAGGCTTGCTATCTGTTGGGTGGACCTAAGACACAGGCCCAAGCAGGAAGTAAATGGCAATTCTTTGCAAACATATTTCTAAATCTACACGGGATACGGAAACAGCCCTAACCTGGCAGCTCTGGAGTCATCACTAGATCAGGAGCAAACACTTACCAGAACCTGGGGATGTGGGCTGATGTCTTTATGCAGGTGAGGGCTGGCACAAGATAAAAAGACAAGGCCTGTGATTGGGCAGTGAAAAAGAAAGGCAAGTTGAGAATTTTAGAGACAGGACAGAGAGTAAGGAGAGAGAAGGAAGGGAGATGGAGGAAGAGAAGGATGACCCAGATCCTTGTGACTTTAAATAGCCACAGGTAGCTATGATTATCTTATAAGGGGTGGATTATGACAGGACAATTTGTCTTATCTAGGTGGGCAGTTTATATCAATATCAATTGGCTCTGAGTTTATTGTGTGGACATTTTGTGGGGTGAGAATTTACTGATATAAATCCGATTGATAATAACAGGCCACTAGAGTTTTGAGTTTACTAGGTGGGTTACAGGGGTTTGTGAGAGTTAACCGTGAGATGTGCGGTCGCTACATGGGTCTAGCCATGGAGGCATTGAGACTGCTGGGGTCAGAGAGTAGCCTGTGATAGTGTGGGATGGTGCATTCCTTATTTATTATTTAACCCAACATGGGGACAGCTACAGTCATGTCATAAAGTCGTGCATTTCCACGGGAGCTGTGTTCTCTTGTAAAGGGACACGGGCATGAGCAAAGCATAGTTTAGCAGGGAGGGGACCTGAGGAGGAGACACCTCATCTTTGCTCTACTGTTCTGCTTGACTGCATGCAAGGTAGAAGTCAAAAGGCCCAGCTAGCATAGTCAGTAGACGCTGGCTGCTCCCATTACAGCTTGGGAAGAGGAGGGGGAGGGCCTGCCTGGAGGAGCAGACATCCGGCTTGCTATAATTGTCGTGCTCCTCCTTCTTGGCTTTTGTGCCGGACCTCCTTGCCCCTGCTTAAGAGCTTGCAGAATAATTCCTTCAGTTTACAGACCCAGAGGTTGTTGCCTGGAGCTCCTCTCTTTTTTAGAGTGACTATGTCTGTTTTGATCAGTTATGTGGTGAATTCGATACTATGTATTTTTTTTTTCTTTTGAGATAGAAGTTCACGTAAGCTGGGCTATCCTGTAACTTACAAGTAGTTCACAATGACCTTGAACTTCTGAACCTTCTCCTTAACTCCTGAATGCTGGGGTCATAGGTGTGTGCTACTCCACCAAATTTACATTGTGCTGGGACCTGACCCAGGGTCATGCGTATGCTAGGCAAGCACTCTACCAATGAGCTGTGTCACCAGCTCACCTCCCTTCCTCTTTCATTTCCTCTTTTTCCTCCATTTTTGAGTCAGAGTCTCTAGATGTAGCATAACTGGCCTTGAACTCACATTCTTCCTGCCTCACCCTTCCAGCTGTCACCAATCAGCTAAACTCAGCCTCATAGCAGATGAGTCAAAGCTAATGGAGCCCCTGAATGAGCTGATACTCTCAAGTACTCTCTCGGCAGCTTTTCCAAGAGTTCCCATCTCCTACTCCCCGGTTCTGGGGATTGAAGCCATGGCCTCACACATGCTATGTAGGGAGCCGTATTGGATTTGGGCCTGGCCGTTTTGTGACTGTATAGCTCAGAATGCCTACGTGACTCTTGGCTGCATGGCCACAGATGTTCAACCTTGAAATGACTGCCACAAAGCCTTGAGATTGTTGGACAAAAGCCTCTCCCATGAATTTACGGCACAGGAAGATAACATTCACGGAATACTTCAGCCTGAGTAAATACCAGATGTCTCCTGGGCAAACACTAGATGTCTCCACTGCCTGACCTCATCGTCTACCGCCTGACCTCTTTGCCTCCTGCTATCACTGCCTATACCCTCATGCCTCCCTCCTTTGTGTTTCACAAAGGTCACTCCCCCTACCTGAAAGCCTTAAAAGCTGTAACGCTCATCCCAATAAATGAGACCTTGACAACAGAACTTTTGCTTGGTCTCCTTCTTCTCTTCACCCCCATTGGCCCACAGGTAGAAAGCCTCTTTGGGAGCCTGAATAACTGGACCTGCTGGACGGGTCAATGCTAGACAAATGTTCTACCATTGACCTATGACTCCTGTGCCAAACACGCAAAAAAAAAAATCCCTTAAACATGGGAAGTAAAGGACCTAAAGGAATGCCTCCCAAATGGAAGATTTTAGTTTAACATGGAGAGGTGCGAGGATCTAGTTAATGCTGTCCCCAGTATGTTCACCTCATGACCCCCAGAACCTGACTGTGTTGACTTGCCTGGGAAAAGTGACCGTGTAGATGTGATTGTTAGAGATCCTGACATATGATTGTTAATTGAGTTTTCTGGTCGGATTCGGTCACTTGGGTCCTTCTTAGAGTGAGACAGGAGAGACAGAACAGAGAGCTGGTGTGGTGACAGAAGCTGAGGCTGGACTGACACACTGCAACATGAAAGGGAGGAGCTAAGGTCCAGGAAATCCAATAGGGCTCTAGAACAGAGGGTCTCAACCTGTGGGTTGTGACCCTTTGGAGAGGTGGTCTACTGGTCTAAGACTACTGGAATATACAGATATTTATATTTATTTGCATATCAGTAGCAAAATTACAGTTATGATGTAGCAATGAATAATTTTATGGTTGGGGTCACCATGACATGAAGAACTGTATTAAAAGGCTGTAGCATTGGGACGGTTGAGAACCACTGCTCTAGAAGACAGAAAAGGCAAGGTCGTGATTCTGCTCTAGGGCTTCGAGAATGATATGACCTTTGAAAGCCCTATCAGATCGATCCAGGACCATCTCTCCCCTAGAGCTGTTAGATAATCAATTTGTGCCATTTTCAGGTGTTTGATAAGTGATTTGTAATGGAATGCTCTCCAAGGTTAGAGGGCACACAAGGATCTTGCCATGGGCTTTTCAGTATCTAGTTTGAGGGTGTGGTGGTTTGAATGAGAATGGCCCACATAGGATCACAGGGAGTAGCATTATTTGAAAGGATTAGAAGGTGTGGCCTTACTGAAGGAAGTGTGTCGCTGGGGTGGGCTTTGAGATTTCAGAATCTCAAGTCAGGCCCAGTGGCTCATTCTTTCTTCCTGTGGTCTGCAGATCCAGTTGGAGAACTCTTGACTCCTTCTCCAGCACCAGGTTTGCCTGTGAGCTGCCATACTTCCGGCCATGACGATTATGGACTAATCTGCTGAAATTGAAAGCCAGCTCCATTAAATGATTTCCTTTATAAGAGTTGTCATGGTCATGGTGTTTCTTCACAGCAGCAGAAACCCTAACTAAGACATAGAGTTTTGGAGATATGGACAGACCGGGATTCTAAGTACAAAAGCTCTCCTGGGTGCCTGCCTCATAACAAGTTACGTGAGTGCCCGAAGCAGGTCTCTGCATTAATGTGTTCTCAGATTGGTTTTTATTGCCCTGAGGGTCAGGCATTGCTGAGGCCCACATATCCAGAGGGCCCTGCGTTAAGAGCCCTGAACGCCTAAGCAGGCAAGCAAGGTCCTTTGGAGGCTTCTCCAGACAGGGACGGTATTTAAAAACCTAAGGACGGCACCAAAGATTCTCATCCTGGGTCTCCATTAAAGAGCCCAACGGAGATTTGCACTGGAATTAAAATTCTTAAATAAAGATTGTGTGTATGTTATATGTATATATGTGTGTAGTATATGTGTATGATATGTATACATGTTATATATATATATGTATGTATGTAACGTGTGTGTGTGTGTGTGTGTGTGTGTGTGATGTGTTATATGCCTGAGTATCGTATGACAGTGCGTCATGTGTCTGTAGATGCCAACAGAAACCAGAGAGGTCAGGTTTGTGGAACTGGAGTTACAGTCAGTTGTGAGTGGCTCAGTGAGGGGCTGGGAATCAAACCTGGGTCTTCAGAACAGCCAGTGCTTTTAACGGCTGAGCCATCTCCCCAGCCCTGCACTGGAACTGTTGCCCCACACCAACTGAGTATTTCAAGCTTTAGCAGCTTCCTTTGGTTTTGTCCACCCAGCAGTGACCCCAGTGGCCTCTCAGGGAAGGGCCCAGCTCTCTGAAGCTGTTTGCTTTCTTCTCCAATTAAGTCCGGGACACCGAATGGAAATGAAGAGGCCATCCCTTGAAACATGCCTTCACAATGAGATGGGATATGAAAAGTCTCCAATCCATTTTAGAGACAGTCTCGTCTGTCAGGAATCGATAGAGCCTTTCATTCCACCGTGTGCCGGTTCATAAAGGGAGAGCCGCGCCGACTCCCCATTTAACATTTCCAAAGCTGAAGCTAAATCCCTGATTTTATATCTGCTGCTGCCCATTTAGGACTGCGTTATAAATCTGAAGTCCCTCCCCAGCGCGTGAGTTTGACAGTGCTCGATAGAAACTTTTATAATCAAGCTCGATAAGGAATCACAGATCTCCACCTTGTGAGTTTAGCTTACAACAACCTTTGTAAATAACATCTTCCAGCCTCGATGTTTGTCAATATTCGTCATTTTTTAAAAAAGGAAAAATAGAAATACTCTGTGCACTCTTTACCTCTTGGATGGAAGTCAATAATGGCTGGGTGTGGAGAAGCAAGTCTGTAAACCCGACACTTGGGAGGCAGAGCTATGAATTCAAGAGCATCTTGATGTACGTGGTGAGTTCCAGGACAGCCAGGGAAGCATCGAAAACCCTGGCCCCCAAACCAGGATTCAATTAGATGTTCCCACTGTTGGAGCTACAGGACCGTGAGTGGTAGGTGGCATCTAGGCTCAGCTACGAGCACCAGTGACAGGGATACAGAGCATTGCCCATCCTCTGGAAATCTTAAAAAAACAAATTCCTCTTTGTTCACCAGCCTTTACCTCAGTGCTGAAATGGGAACTCAGGCCCTCTGTCTCTCTAAATCACCCTTAGGCTGGAAATAATGGAGTCAGTTTTAGCTCCAAGCCTCCTTTCTCTGAGCTCCTTCCTCAGTGCTAGAGCTCCACTTTCCTCTCTACTAAAAGGGACTGGAAGCAACACTGTGTTTCCAGCCTCACTGGAGGTCCATAGCCAGCCTGTGCCAGGATCCCTGGGGACACACAGATCTCAAATCAAAAGACCTTTAGGTCCCTATAAAAAAAGGTCATAGGATTTGTCTGTAAACTGCACACATTCCCTGTGTGCTTTAAGTCAACTCTGGGTCATTTGTAATACTTAATGCACAGTAAATGCTCTATAAGCTCTATAGCTGCTGTGCATACTATAGGGAATAATGATAAGTATATATCAACTAACTAGACCCCCCCAGAGCTCCCAGGGACTAAACCACCAACCAGAGAGTACACATGGAGGGAGCCATGGCTCCAGCTGTATACGTAAAAGATGACGACCCTATCTGATATCAGTGGGAAGGGAGGCCCTGGGTCCTGTGGAGGGGTGATGCCCCAGTGTAGGGGATGCTAGAGCAGTGAGGCAGGAGTGGGCGAGTAGGTGGAGGAGCATCTTCATAGAGGCAAAGGGGAGGGGGGCAGAGGGGAATGGAATGGGGGTTTGTGGAGGGGTAACTGGGGAGGGGGATATCATTTGAAATGTAAATTAATAAAATGATTTATAAAAAATAAAAAGAGATAAGTGTATATATATATATTTAAAGATTTATATTTTTAATGTATGAGTGCTCTATCTGCATGTTCACCTGCACGCCAGAGGAGGGCATCAGATCCCATTACAGATGGTTGTGAGCCGCCACATGGTTGTTGCGAATTGGACTCAAGACCTCTGGAAGAGCAGCCAGTGCTCTTAACCACTGAGCCATCTCTCTAACCCCCATAAGTATATATGTTAACAACAAGAAAAATTAAAAAAAAATTCAATCTGAAGTTGTTTGAATCCATGGGAATAGAACCCACACATACAGAGGATCAACTGTACATATGTATATATACATATATATTAATATGTATCATGTAGCATATTATACATATCATATATATTATATACAATATGTATCAATACTAAAATAGTAGGTATGTGTGGGGATGGCAGACATCAATCATCTTCCTTCTGAGGGT
Source organism: Rattus norvegicus (assembly GCF_021556685.1). Taxonomy (NCBI): domain Eukaryota; kingdom Metazoa; phylum Chordata; class Mammalia; order Rodentia; family Muridae; genus Rattus; species Rattus norvegicus. The sequence goes on from NC_141539.1 coordinate 102,058,647, forward strand.
GAGAGAGGCGATCTGAGAAGAGGATACCCAGAAAGTTTAACAACAATGTGCTGTTCTATTTTGTCAACTGAACAGAAAAAGAGATTTACTTATTACTGTATGTACACGAGTGTTCTGCCTGTTTGTATGCATGTATGTGCACTGCATGCATGCCTAGCGCCTGCAGAAGCCAGGATAGGAGGATAGATTCCCTGGAACCGGAGTAAGGGAGAATTGTAAGCCACCTTGTGGGTTCTGGATGCCAAACTCGGGTTCTTTGGAGGAATAGCAGATGCTCCTAATCACTAAACAATCTCTTCATTCCTGTCAGAACAAAAGTTAAAACAGGCTCTATAGAGCTGGCAGGACAGAGAAATGGGAAATGATACAGCCATCTGCATGCCATTCAAATTCCACATGGGACCACTAGGTTCCCATGGATTCACATTGTAGTTCCGGGATATTGCTGTGAGTCTGAGGTCAATATGGGCTACAGAGCTAGATCTTGTCAAAAAACAAATAAATAAAAGAGAAGAAAGAAAGGGTGAAAGAAAGAAAGGAAGGAAGGAAGAGAGGGAAGAAACAGAACACTGTGTCAGGTATATGATGTACACATTTAATCCCAGCACCCAGGAGGCAGAGGCAGAAGCAGACAGATCTCTATGAGTTTGAGACCAGCCTGGGAGTTCCAGTCCAGCCAAAACTATATAGAGACCCTTTCTCAAACCAAACCAACCAACCAAACAAACAAACAAACAAGCTCCCAAACAAACCCAAATCAAACCAACCAAACTCTGCCAACACCACACACACACACACACACACACACACACACACAAATAACACAAAACCAAACCCCCCCAACCTCACAGATTCCAGATGGTTCCTTCACTCTCCTCAGAGTGCTTTGGGGCTTGCTGCAGGGACAGGACAGACTCGGACAATGAAAGGCAGATAGAATGTTGCCTCGTGCCAGCTGCCGGAAGCCAATTATTACATTTATAGGAGTTTTGCAAGCCAATATTTAAACACCCATTATTAAAAATTAAAGTATTTACATTTACAATTAGCCGCGTTGTATTAAAAAGATAGTAAGTACGTAAAGCTCCCCACATGGCAATCATTTAACTATTGCATCGTTCACACTTTTAGCGGCTGATACCCAAACAAACAAAACCCCAGCGAACCTAACTCAAGGGAGGAAAGACCCACCTGCGCTGGTGGTTCCCAGGGGTTTGTACATCAGCGTGAGGAGGCCAGGCAGAAGAGCTCCCATCACAGTAGACAGGAAACGAGAGGGAGAGAGGAAGAACGAGGAGAGCGAGAAAGGACATGCCTGAAACTGGACACCATGGAAGTATTCGATGAGGGCAGGTGCTACCCAGGAGCTCCTCAAGCCCCCTGCCCTTGAGAGCCTCTCGTTAAACATTGTCAGCACACACCGTCCAGAGACGGACTGCTTCAGACATTCCTCGACTCACCTTACTTTGACATTTTCTGAATTGTCAAGAGAAACTCGTATTTCCATCATGATTGGAAGACTTCGGAAAAACCCAACTGGACAGCTACAAGAAGTTGTGGGCAACTGGGCAGACGTTTCAGGAGGAAGGGTTCTGTTCCTCATTGACAGCGCCCGCACTGCCATGGTACTGAGAACCGGGCATAGGCCTGGGAGGTTTAAGAAAACCACATACTCTGGTCATTTGTGTTACGAGAATGCCAAAGCTTTACTGAGGCCCACAGAATATATACCCCAAGTCCACAGAGTGGAAAATTCCAGGAAGCATAGTGGAAAAACAGGCTTACGCCCTCAGGAACAAAACACAGGAATCAATTCAACGTTGTTACTGCCCAGATGTCACGGTCCAGGTGCCAAACAGAAAGGTCAGGATGTTCCTTTGTTAGGAACAAAAGGCTTCCACATGCATCAGCAAGGCTCAGCAGGGGGCAACCACTTGAGGGGGCCCAGGAGGGTCTGACACCTCACATGTACCCCTCAGAAGTCAAAGAATCCAGCATCTGTGCTCCTCACTGTCCCCCAGGCAAGTGTGCTTTTGTCTCTTGGACTATTCTAATCCTGATATAACAGCCTTGTCATTGGCTATCTCAACCCCTATTTTTTCTTTTTTCAGTCCTGGCCGTCTTCAGCTGGTGACTCTCTGGAGCTTGAGACCTTGACTTATGTGATATGAAGTAAAGAAGTGGGGCACTGGCCTATGGAACCTTGTCCCTGTTCCCTGCCCCTCCCCCAACACCTGTTCCATGCCTACTGGCCAAATTCCTTGCCCCTTGGAAAGCATTGCTTCTAGGTTGTGTCTCTGTTCTGGCAGCTCCCGGCAGTCTGGAGCTCAGACGGAAGCCTGAGATAAGTAGAAGCTGGCATAAGATGGATCCCTGTCCTGTACCTCAGTAGTTGGCTCCCTGAGGAGAAGAAGGGTTTGGCCACTGTTGTAAAATGCAGCCTTTCAAACAAGGCAGCCATCATCTTTGTCTGCTGTGCCTACTTGCAAGACCTATTGAATGGTGACATTCCCTCAGAGAGGAAGTAGGCAGAGAGTGTCATCGTAGCCACAGCTGAGCTGCTAGGACTACCTCCCAGCCAGTGCTATAACAATTCTGCCCTAATTGTATGTGGCTTCTTGGTCTTGGGGCTGTGTGCTTGCTGGAGCATAATAGACGGGACAGGTTGACTGAGGGAGACTTCACCTATGCAGCTGTGGTGAAGCCATCATTCACGCTACACGGAGACTTTCCTGCAGGACAACTTTGATGACCCTACGCCCCTGTATCCAGGCAAACCCTCACGTCTACTCTGTAAAGCTCTGTAAAGCAAACCCAATAAACTCATTGCTTTCCCAGGCTGAACTCCAGTGGAACCAGACTTCGGTGAGTCTCTGGGAGTGTGTAAGTGTGCTATTTAAGTCCCACCAGGTTCAGACAGCTCTACTCAAAGGACAGCCTCAGCTCTAGAGGGGAGGCTGTTCTTTGCCCAGGGAGAGAAGATGGAAATCATTCCAGGAGGCCAGAGACATGCTCCTAGACTGTCACAATAGCATGTCAGGTCTTTTTTTTTTTTTTTTTTTTAAGATTTATTTATTATACATAAGTATACTGTAGTTGTCTTCAGACACACCAGAAGAGGGCATCAGATCTCATTACAGATGATTGTGAGCCACCATGTGGTTGCGGGGATTTGAACTCAGGACCTCTGGAAGAGCAATCAGTGCTCTTAACCACTGAGCCATTTCTCCAACCCAGCATGTCAGGTCTTAAAGATACTGATTCTCTCTCCCTTTCTCTCCCTCTTCCTCTCTTTGTCTCCATCTCCCTCTCCACTCTCTCCCCTCAGATCTTTTCCAAGTCATTTCAAAAATAAACCCCAAAGAAAACGCCGTGTTAAATATCCTCTAGTAGGAGGTAGATTAAACATATTCTATTTCAAGAAGGAAAGTTATAGATCAATAAAAACCATCTTTCCTTTTAAATCTAGTGACACAATAATGTGACCACCATCTCCTCCACCATTGCCCTCCATCACCACTTCTACCCCTCCTCATCCTCCTCCACCACAACCACCACTTCCTCTTCTACCACCTTCTCCTATCACCACCACGACCACGAACAACCCCAATTGTAAGAGGTTGTTGCAGGATGTTTTTGAGCACTGTGTATTCAGATGGTGAAATGTGCCCAGAGATCTGGTTGAAGTCCCGGATGTTGTCGTTGACAAGCATCTCCAGTCTCAAAGTTTTCCATCACCTCTGATTGGCTAATGACGAGAGCTGATCGGCCAATAGCTGGGCAGTGGGCAGGAGAGGAAGAGGTGGGACTTCTGATCTCAGAGAGGGGGGGGAGAGAGAGAGAGAGAGAGAGAGAGAGAGAGAGAGAGAGAGAGAGAGAGAGAGAGAGAGAGAGAGAGAGAGAGAGGAATTTGCCATGAACACGTCATCCTGAGAGTTGCGGTGAGGACACGTGTATCAGGAACAGCCAGGGCAAGACTAAGTTGTCAAGCAGTGGGGCACGAGGCAGCCATAGACAGGTTAGAATAGGGTTAGAATGGATAAGTATCTGCCCAGGTGTAGCACTGAAGCTTATTGTAAAAGTCACATGGTCTATGGAAGAGCTGGATTATTCTAGATAGAACCAACTCTTCTACTTGTGATTTGGAGTAAAAACAGCGGAGTTTGTGAATCTGCAGTGCTGCATTTAGAAAACTTTAGACAGAGGGAAGGCGCGGCGGCATACTCCAGAAAAGTGCAAGATGATTCCCCACAAAAAGATCTGAAGATGACCAAGGCAGTGATGTGCAGAAGACATAGGAACGTCTGAATGTGTGGTGTCCTGGAATGAGACAGTGGAAAACAGTATCTCTACCTTAGACCCCTGTTTAACAGAGTGCACAGATTTAAAGATACATGTGCTCGGAGAAGAATTCAGAGTTCAAGTTAAAAACCAAGTTTCAAATAGAATAGAATAGGAAAAGGGTCAGGGCAATCAGAAATCAGAACAAAAGCTTTTGGTATATAAAAAATATTCAACTGGGTTGGGGATTTAGCTCAGTGGTAGAGCACTTGCCTAGCAAGCGCAAGGCCCTGGGTTCGGTCCCCAGCTCCAAAAAAAAAAAAAAAAAAAAAAAAAAAGAAAAAGAAAAAAAAATTCAACTGTAGGTATAAATCCATATAAAGTAAGGATGTAGAAGGAATCACATTAAAAATAAACAGAGTGGTTATATTTGGAGCTTCTCTTTATGCATTATTGTACATTTATTTCTTTACATATCATGCTTTTGTTTTCTTTATAACTTCTAAGCCTTACATAATGAACTGTCATCAAGAAAATAAACCCTCATTTAATTTTATTGATTGACTGATTGTGCTGTGGGTTTAACCGAGGGGCTTATTCAGACTAATCACACTCTACCACTGAGACACAGGCCTAGCCTCAAGGCACCTTAACATTAAAAAGTACATATACACATCATATTTAAATCCATATATCAATATATATTAACATGAATATATATTTACATCTATGTTTACCTATTCTTTTGTGTACAATGTATCTATCTCTGTCTGTCTATCTTTTTTAAAAAAGATTTATTTATTTATTATATATATGTACACTGTAGCTGTCTTCAGGCACACCAGAAGAGGGCATCAGATCTCATTATAGATGGTTGTGAGCCACCATGTGGTTGCGGGGATTTGAACTCAGGACCTCTGGAAGAGCAGTCAGTGCTCTTAACTACTGAGCCATCTCTCCAGCCCCTCTATCTATCTATCTATCTATCTATCCAATGAAGTGGTGCATGCCTGAGATCTCAGCCCATGGGAGGCTGGAACAGAGAATTACAAGTTAAGCAAGAGCTATGGCCGGAATGCTGGCTTTGTCTGCCTCCATCAAATTCTCATGTTGGAACCTAATCACCTGTATTGTGGTTTACCTGTAGATATTAGGAGCAGGGGGCTGCTGAGTCATAGTTAGGTCACAGGATCAGAACATGGTTAAAGGAATTGGTACTTTTACAAAAGAGGCCAAACAGCTACTTTATCCTTTCCTCTATGCACGGATGCCATGAGAAGATGGCATCGATGCTCTAGAATGCGAGCTGTCACCAGACAGTGAATCTCCTGGCACACTGATCTTAGACCTCCCAGAACCCAGAACTACAGAAACACTTCTACTGTTTATAGTCCAGCCAGTCTATGCGGTCTATGCTATTTTGTTACAGCAACCTGAGCTGACCGAGTTCTACTGATTTTACTTGATATGACCATTGGTGGTTACAGAATCTCTTTATTCTAGTCTTAGTTATCAATATTAATTTTCAGGTCATGCAATTTGATATGTGTTATGTATAGTATGGATATGCAATATGTGTCATATATTTGCTCCTGAATGACAACAATGGGTTGAAGATCTACAGGTTCAAAGAGGCCATACTAAAGGCTAGAGAGGACAGCTGATTCAGCAGTCACTGCAGATGGTAACCCTGGTGACAGTGCTGTTGGAGCTGGGCAAGGACAGGCACAGAACTTGGCCAAGATACAAAGCTAGTTCAGAACAAATGGCTGTTCAGAGTAGGCCACCTCGATAGGATCTGTTGAATGGAAGCTCTGGGAACAAGGACTGTGCTCTGGTGATCAGGGTGGGTTCTGTGATCCAGTGTGAGGTGTTCTTCCTCTTAGGTAAGCAGAGAAGGGGAGGCATCTCTATTTTTAGTGACATGGTTTTGATCTGCCCATGTGTCCACATGTTCCTGATTTGGTTTGATGAGTGTATGCAAGTGAGTTTCCCGTCTGTGCCATGGTTTGCGCTGGGCAGATGGTGACTGTTCACTTGTGTAAATGAGATGTTGAATCCTTCTGTCTCAGCACTCGAACTTAAAATGGAGCATAGTGGAGTCACTCGGGGCAAGGAGCTACAGTTTCATGTGGTATGGTGTAAGTTAGAGCAGGGAAGGACTATTCTCTGCCTTAGGATAGTGGTCCCTAACAAGTTGAACTCTGAAATGGGAGTCTAATAAACAATGACAACGACAACAACAACAACAACAACAACAACAACAACAACAACAACAACAAAATCCATTACCACTGTACACCATTTATATCACTGTGATGAAATACCAGAGGCAGGCTACTTTATAATGAAAAGAGGTTAAATCTGATCTGTGAGTCTGGGAGTGCAAGGCCAAGGTATTTGTATCTGGTAACTGTATTTTTCTTTTTTTGAGACAAGTTCTCAAGTAGTATAAGCTCTCCTTGAAATTGCTTTGGAGCTGAAGATGACTTTGAATCCCTAATCCTACTGCCTCTACCCTCCGGTGGAGAGATGTCTGAAATTACAGGCATTTGTCACTCTGTCTGGCCATGATGATGACCTATTTATTTATTTATTTATTTATTTATTTATTTATTTATTTATTTATCCGGAGCTGGGGACCGAACCCAGGGCCTTGCCCTTCCTAGGCAAGCGCTCTACCACTGAGCTAAATCCCCAACCCCGATGATGACCTTCTTGCTGACAGAGTTGTGGGGCATCACAGCGCATTCACAGCAAGAGACAGAAAGTACACGTGTGTGCAGATGAGGCTGGCCTGGAATTTCTTTCGCAGACCAGGCAAAAGCCTTCAGCAATGCCCCTGCCTCTGCTGGGATTACAGGCATGTGCCACCACGCCTTGCTTCTCTCCCTTTTATTCTTATTTTTAATTAAAGGCATTTTTATTTGATTTATTTTCTGTGGGGGCATGCATGTGATGATGTGTTTGCATGGCGGGAGGTCAGAAGACAATTTGCTGGAGTTGGTTTACCTTTTCTACCATATTGGTCCCTGGATGAAACTCAGCTAGTCAGGCTTGGCAACAAGTGTCTTTACCTGCTGAGCCCTCTCACCGGCCTGTCTTCTACCTACAAAGCTACCAGGATTCACTTATTCACCCTTCCAAGGCTCTATCTGTAAATCCCACAGTTGGATTAAATTTCTACCCTCCTAAATACCTCACAGTGTTTCACTTCCTGGTGAGTTTAGGTATATGCCATTTTGAAATCCCAGCATCCCTTACGGTCCTCATCCGCGAATATGTTAGGTGGGGGTGGGTTTTGAGCAGCAGCCCTTGCGCTGCAGCCTGCTTGCTCCCCAGCGGGACACCACAGCGCATTTTCATGGTGTGGCGCCCCTAGAGCTATGAAGAGGAAGTGCATCTAGAGTGGGGGTAGAGCGGAGCCTATTAGCCTTCCTACTGCAGTGCATTGTGGGTCTCCTTTAAGATGATTTCCTCCAACCTTCACCCAGAAAAGAAGGAGGGGAAGGCTACCAAACACGCCAGGCTTGTGGCTTTGGGCCTAGCTGCTGTTGCGGTACCAATGAATCTACGTCAATTAATCGAGGGAATAAAGCAGCAGAGGCCAGGGTCCTTGCCAGATTGCCAAATGGGTTTTCATGAAGGGATCTGCACCGTGGTTCCTGTTTGGGCTGCTGCTCTCTTGGCGTCCTGTGCAGCTTGGCCTCAGCAGGAGTTCTCACAGGGTTGGCTTGCAAGCGCTCTTCTGGCTGCTGGCTTGGGTGGCGCCTGGAGGAAGTTTGCCTGAACCCTGATACTCTCTTGGCTCCTCCTAGCCGAGAGAGTTATTTCAAGGCCTGCGTATCTTTTTCTTCCTTCACCTCCACACACTGCTTAGGCAAGAAACTGGGTGGGAGAAACTGAGACCGTAGAGAAAGAAAGTGTGAAGCCTTGGACCACTCATGCGGAACCAGGAAGATGAATCAGAAGAGGATGTGGGGGCGGCTGTGTGCGCACCGCCTGTGAACTCCCAGTACCAGCTGGGCCTGGCCCCAGTTTGGAGACTGGTTCCAGTTTCTCTCATTTTCACTTAAGTTTGGTGCCTTCCTCTCTGGTCGTTAAACTCCTTGCCCAGAGGATGGTTCAGCCTGCTTTTGACCCGGAGGATGAGGACAACGGGACTAGGAATGCGGCTCAGTGACGCAGTGTTTGCCTCGCCCGTGAGAAGTGGACAGTTTGCCTCCCGGAACCACACAACACAACACATAAGGCCTGCCCCCTCCAAAGGCTGAATTATTGTGCTCTTCTAAATGAAAAGAGTGAATTTAGTAGCCACACATGTCTCGGAATGCCTCCTTCAGAACATCGTGACCTAGGGGACATCATGATGTGGACCTGGAAGCTGGTGCCCTGTGTCCTATAACTAACTTCGCTATTGACAATGACGACCCTATTTTTCATACTCTAAGATGTGCCATGAATTCAATAAGAGTGAAACGTGGCCACAGCCTGTCTTCACTGACACACCTATCTGGGACCATTAAAATGAAGACATGCATACAGTGTATCTTAAACCCTCCACTCTAGTTCTTTTAAAAAGAAACAGAATTGGACTGGAGAGATGGCTCAGAGCTTAGAGCTTGCTGCTCTTTCAGAGGTCCCCGGGGTTCAGTTTTCATCACCCATGTTGGACAGCTTACAACTGAGTCTGACTCCAGCTCCAGAGGATCCTCTCTGGACTCTAAGGGGCACCTACACGCACGTGTGCACATCCCCACACACAGATACACATTCACGATGGAACGAGATCAAACAAAGCTCCATCTTCCCATTGCCATGGCAATGCTGAATGGGCCTGAGGCGGTAGCACTGTGGAAACTGCCTCCTCCTGCCCCCTGGAAAGGCTTTGTTGATGCCACTTTGTGGATTTCTTGGTGTAAACGCTTTTTACCTGAGTTGGTTTCAAGATACCATCTGCTAGGTGTTGTAACAGTTGCCTCTGGAGCTGGTCTGACTTGGCTACAGTGTACCCCTAGCTGAGGCCGACTGTCCGAACCAATGAACATTTTTAGGGCAGGAGTGGGTTTTGTAGGGGATTAGGATAAGTCTGTAGTGTGTCTGTGAACGAGCATGTGTGTGCAGAGCTTGAGAGAGGTTTCTCCCTGTTTCTCCACGTGCCAGGAGAGTGAACACTCCCCTGGCCGGAGACGAACACGTGCTGCTCACCCCTCACTGACCTCCTGACCCCTCTGAGGGTCAGAGACGATGCAGAGACCAAAGTGCCACTTCGGAGAGGTGAGGTGGCCTGACTCCTGCTCAGAGGGACCTGAGTGTCAGTGGTGAAACCATAAGACGGAGGGGGAGAAAAACTCTCTGTCTGAACAAGAGAGAAGAGAGCTGATGATGTCTGAAGTAGGCTGAGGGGGCCAGGAAACGCTGGAGAAAGCAAGCACTAAAATGGAAAAGGGCTGGAAACTCAGGCAGGCTGGGAAACAGTCATTAGACAGGCTAAAATCTCAGGTACCTGTGTGAGAGGCAGATAGCTTCAGTGTGTATATTAGATGCGGTGTGACAGAATAGGGAGTGGTGGAGACTGCGGGAAAGTGGAAGTCACATCCTGCAGGAAGAGATTGAATGCTGCTCACCCCAACCCTGGCCCTTTTCTTTTTATTTTTGAGACCTGGTCTCATGAAGCCCAGGCTTACCTCCAATTTACTATGTAGCCAAGGATAACCTTGAAACGGATGAGCCTCTGGTTTTGAATCTTCCCAGTGCTGGGATCATAGGTGAGCTGACACATGCAGTTTGAAAGATTTTCTTTCAATTTTGTTTTTCAGCATCAGAAATGAAACAAATAGGTTTGCAGTTTGGATGCAGGCCTTTACTTTGTGAGTGGTCACAGAGTGTCTTCTCAAAGGGTCTTTTATTTCTAAATAATTACGGTATATATGAAACAGCATTTCACTGGATGGCACAGGGTGGCATCAGCCTCTGGGTGCTCAGGTCATGCATTGCTGTCCCCAGATTCTTTTTGAAGTCCCTTGAAGGCCAGATTCCCATGGTAGCTCACCAAAAGCCTTACGGTACCTGTCCCTCCTCTCTGAGGCACCATGGTACAATGGCTGGGTGAACTCTTAGATCCACAGGTTTTGGGCACAGGCAGTGAGGGCTGAATCGTTTACACTGAATTTTATCTTTTAAAAAGATTTATTTATTATATATGAGTACACTGTTGCTGTCTTCAGACACACCAGAAGAGGGCATCAGATCTCATTACAGATGGTTGTGAGCCACTATGTGGTTGCTGGGATTTGAACTCAGGACCTCTGGAAGAGCAGTCAGTGCTCCCAACCACTGAGCCATCTCTCTAGTCCTACACTGAATTTTAAAGCAATAATTAAACTAAGTTCAGTCTCTCCCCATCCTACCCCACCTCACCCCTGCCACCTACCCCACAGTCTTGCTATGTAGAAGAGGTTGGTCTTGAACTCATGATCATTCTGGTTTAGCTTCTAAATGCTGGCGCTATGGGTCTGTACCACCATGCGTGGCTCAGTGTGCTTTTTATTATTACCATGTGTTTGCAACTCTGATCAAAATATGCCTTCATGGAAAAAAGAAAAAGAAAGGAAGAAAAACATCTGTCATTGGTCTAAGTTCTAAGTAATTGCTGGAGCTACTGTGGAGATTAAACAGTCCATACATACACATGAGCGTCTATACATTGCGAGCGGATCCATTTAAATAACAGTGTGAGCTGATGGTGTTTTCTGCACAGAGGTTAATTTGGAGAATTAACCCGCGATGCAAGTGTTGCACCACAGCATTTGTTTCCAGAGTTAGAAGCTAATGAAATGGATCCCTCAGTTCCAAGCCCTGGGGAACCTCGATGCCGGCATTTAAGCAGCAGCTTCCAAATTAACAACGCGCACATGTGGTTGTACATGGAGAAACAGGTTCCCGGTTCCCCTCAGTTCTGTTGTTCCATGTGGCCATTGCCAGAACTCAAAAGCGCTGTCTAAAATGCCTTGTAGTCAGCAGGAACTGGATGCCTGTTCAAACCAACATGCCCTGCCTGGCTTGGTGGAGCATGTCTGTAATACCAGTACTCAGCAGACAGGAGAATGTAGAACTCAAGGCCAGCCTTGGATATATGCTGAATTCCCAGTCAGTCTTCCTGAGATCTTGTCTTAAACAGAACAGCGACAAACAAATAAACAAACAAGAGTTCTGGAGAGTTGCCTCAGCAGAACTTACTGCTTTTGCAGGGAATAGAGTTTGGTTCCTAGAGCCCACATAGTACCTAACAGTCACCTGTAACTCCATTTCTAGGAGATATGGCCTCTGTGGAATCCTGCACTCACGTGGTGTGGGTATATTTACAAGTAAGCTCAAAATATAAATAAAATAATCTTAAACAACAACAAATTTAAATATAAATCAGTATGCCCAACAATGTCAACATTTACTGCTACAGCCATTTTCTCTGACTGTGACCGAGGGAGAATGTTTACCAATGACAACAGAAATTTATGGTGAATTTTCTGGTGAAGCCACATTAACCAGCATTTTTGACTGTGGAGATAGTTGAATGAATAGGTCCATTGGTTGAACATCCCTATGCTTAGATCAGTTTTGACAAAGTCATTTACACATTTGCTTTAAGCCTCAAAAATAAAAATTGTAGGGGCAGGGGAGATGGCTCGCTGGTTAGGAGCCCTGGCTGCTTTTCCAAGGACTGCGGTTCAATTTCCAGCACCCACATTGAAACTCACAGCTGTCTGTAACTTCTATTCCAGGGGATATGATCCTCTCACATACATACACACACACACACACACACACACACACACGTTATAGGCAAATCATCAATGTACATAAAATAAAAATAAAAAAATAATAGAAGTTGTAATAATTACTGCTTTGGCAAAGGTATATTGATTACAATAGGTATGTGGGATCTAGTTTTTAAACGGAATTGATGTAATTAAAACATGAATCTATTATGTTCCTTTTTTGTTTTTTAACACTAGTTCATTTTTACTGGCATGGGTATATACATTTATACACATATATATGAAGCTCAGTAGAAGGAAATGTCGCTGTCTGTCTTCTGGCCATTGTTCTTCCAGCGGCTCACTGCACCGTAACTGTTGACAGTTGTCATGAGGAGAAGTTAATGATCCTCCGTGTGCAGTGTCTCTGGTGTACCCTTCTCCCCAGACTACCACCGTCTCTCAGGGGGGGACCCCAGTAGCAGGAGCTTCTGGATTGCTAGAGTGGGCATCATGATGTCAAAGGGTCCCCACCTCTTCATTTAAAACTTTATCTGCTGTAGAGATGGTTTGAGAAGTCGATCCTGACTACCTAACGGCCTGGTGGAAATCCTGGTCTTACAAGTTTGTGCTTGTGGTCAAGGAGTGGTTGAGGCTTACACTTACTTGAGAATGAAAACCTCTAAAGGCCTTTAAAATCTCCTGCCTACATGGGTGCTGGTTTCCACTGGTACAGAGGCCTGGTGTCGGGTGAAGGATAGAGCTGGCTCTGCTCTTCTGTTGGTTGCTGGCCTTTGGCCGAACATTTCATTGCTGGTTCCACACTGGGCACACTTTACAGAATAGAGAGATGGAGTGTCTTAGGGTTTCTGTCACTGTGATGAAAGGGAAACACTGTGACCCTAGCAGCTTGGAGGGGAAAGGGTTTAGTTAGCTTACACTCCCATATCACTGTTGATCACTTAAGAAAGGCAGGACAGGAACTCAAACAGGGTAGGAACCAGGAGGCAGGAGTTGATGCAGAAGCCATGGTAAAAGGGTGCCGTTTACCAGCTTACTCCTCATAGCTTACTTGCCCTGTTTTCTTATAGAACCTAGGACCTCCAGCCCAGGGCTGGTCCCTGCCCCATCAATCACTAATTAAAAGAATACCCTACAGACTTTATGGTCTTATGGAGGTATTTTCTCAAGAGGTCTCCTCTCGTCAATTGACTATAGCTTGTGCCAAGTTGACATAAGACCAGCCCGCATATGGAGGCAGGGCAGCCTGAGCAGGAATGGGAGGAAGTTGATGAGGATGGGTCCCTAAGCCAGGCAGTCAGAACAAGGTTTATTCCTAACGTAGCCAGTCCTAGGTGGGCAGGATGGTGACTCCCAGTTGGAATTCCTTCCCTCAAGGCATGGAATTCTTACCACTGTCCTCATCCTATGGATGTGTGGTGACTTCTCTCATTGATGCTTCACCTTTAATCAGCTTCCTAGATAGTCTTGTAGGTGCATATGTACCACAGAGGTTCTCACCATGACAGGAAGGACTACTCATCAGTTAATATGGTTAGCTGGGGCCTGGAAGCCAGGGATACAGAGCAGGGTAGGGAATGGCAGTCTCCGGGAGAAATCTAGGACAAACAGGCAGGAGAAAGGTCACTAGCAGTGTCTTAGGGTTTTACTGCTGTGACCAGACACCATGACTAAGGCAAGTCTTATTTCATATATGTGAGTACACTGTTGCTGTCTGTTCAGACACACCAGAAGGGGACATCTGACCCCATTACAGATGGTTGTGAGCCACCATGTGGTTGCTGGGAATTGAACTCAGGACCTCTGGCAAGTCTTATAAAAGACAACATTTAATTGCGTCTGGCTTACAGGTTCAGAAGTTCAGTCCAATATCATCAAGGTGGGAGCGTGGCAGAGTCCAGGCAGACATGGTGCAGGAGGAGCTGAGTTCTACATCTCCATCTGAAGGCTGCTACTGGAAGACTGACTTCCGGGCAGCTAAGGTGAGGTCTTAAGCCCATACCCACAGTGACACACCTACTCCAACAAGGCCACACCTTCTAATAGTGCCACTCCCTGGGCCAAGCATATATAAACCATCACAGGCAGGGACAAAGAACTGTGCTGGTGGGGGAGGCACCCAGAAGTTGGCCCAGGCAGGGGTTTGGTCATCACCCATTTGCCGATTCAGTCAAGTGTCTAAAGTGCCTGGGATAGCAGGCAGCAGCATGGAGACACTCCTACAGCAATGGATTTCTTAGAAGCCGTTAAAGTTATTGATTTAAGTCATGACAGGCTCAAGGGCACAGAGAGTCTCTCAAAGAGAAATCAAACTGTTTCCCCAGGTGACTCCCACTTTTTACTTAGGCAGAGGTCTAAATCTATTGAGGTGAATGCAACTGGGTCTCACCTCTGGCGCAATCTGGGGAGACCTATAAAGTTTATTGATTTGACTTACTTAACTTACATTGGCTAACACTAAAACAACTAGGCCCATCAATCACACCCAGAACCCTCAAGAGAATGATTACAGAGTAGATTGACTCCTTCTTGGAGGTGACAGTTAATGGAGAGCTCTCTAAGGGTGTCAGGACAGTAAGTACTGCCTTGAGCTGGGGCTTGGTTGTCCCTTTGCTTAGCACAGTGACCTTCTAGAGCAGCACATCAGGGAAGCCATCTCTCTGGAAGGCAGCCAGGAGTTCTCTGGGAACAGGCTGTAGTGGCCTTTCTGGATACAGAGAGCCACATGGTTGCATCAGGAGGGGTGTGGGAAGCTGCCAGGATTCTCTTGCCAGGCAAAAAGAAAAACGTCACCACGGGTTGAGGAAAGGGTGAATGCAGAGGGGCAGGCAACCTAGATGGCTGAGTGGCACCAAGGCCTCGAAGTCCAGAGCAGGCTGCCAGAGGGCACGCTGCAGACCACCTCAGTGCCAACATGAAGGACTTGCAATAGGAGTCTTTCCCCAGCTCGCCATGTTTTCTTGCTTCAAGAAGCAAGGTATGCCCCTCTCCAGGGTTATGTGCAGACTGGGTGGAGGGACCACATGTTTCCACTTGACTGGCACGTGACTGGAATCATTGGATGATGTAGTGCTCTACTACTAAGTAGTAATCCACTACTGTTGTTCACCACTGCCCACCACCGTCCACTAATCTTGTCCACCACTATTGTCCACCACTGTCCACTACTGTTGTCCACCACTGTCCACTACTGTTGTCCACCACTGTCTACCACTGTTGTCCACCATTGTTGTCTACCACTGTCCACTACTGTCCACTACTGATGTCCAGTACTGTTGTCCAGTACTGTTGTCCACCACTGTCCATCAGTTAGTGGCATTGGGAGTGCAGTGGGGAGTCAGGAGGAAGGGCGCCCCCATGAGAGCTCAAAGGTTAGGGAAGATGTCTGAGAAATCAAACTTGAACTAGGCTTTCATAGTTCAAGAAGAACACAGAAGTCGATGAGTAAATCTGTCTCGTAGCAACATGGCATCCAAACCAGGCACCACAACATAAGCCTGCTTGTAATCCTAGCCCTTGGGAGGCTGAGGCAGGAAGAGCAGTCCATGGTTAGCCTGGGTTACATATAGAGACCGTGTCTAAATAGAGGAAGAGGGCAGGGAGGGAGAGAAGAAGGAATGAGATAATTTCTGTGTTATTTGACATAAAACTGTTTAAAAATAGGGGCTGGGAATATAGCTCAATTGGTATGGTCCTCACCTAGCCCCACGAGGCCCTAGATTCC
This sequence comes from Rattus norvegicus, assembly GCF_021556685.1. NCBI lineage: Eukaryota > Metazoa > Chordata > Mammalia > Rodentia > Muridae > Rattus > Rattus norvegicus. Next base: position 102,074,430 of record NC_141539.1, read on the forward strand.
ATTTTGAGTACCACATTATGTTGGTCATGGCAGTAGGGAGGTGCAGCTGCAGGAAGACCAGAAGTTCAAGGTCATTCTTAACTACATAGGGACTTTGAGGTCAGCCTGGGATACATGAGTCTCCATTAAGCAAACAGACAAACAGACCAACAGACAGACAAAAGAAATACATAAGAACTGTCATATACTGTACAGACTGAAGCCAGGGTTTGGATTTAAATCGTCTCCACCAATCACTAGTTTATAAGAGTAAGTAACTTAATGTCTGCAGGACTTAAAACCCCTCATTTCCAACACAGGGGCAATGATTGATAATTCCTAATAACGTATCTAACCCCTGCCCCCTTTTGTCAGTTTGACACAAACTAGCACCATCTCAGAAGAGGAACAACAATTGAGGAAATGCCTTTATCAGACTGGCCAGTAGGCAAGTCAGTAGGCCATAATGGTGATCAATGATTGCTGTGTCCTCGCAGGACCTCTTGGCTGGTGGTCCTGAGTTGTCTAGGAAAGCAGGCTGAGCAAGCTTTGAAGAGCAAGCCTCCATGGCGGTTGCTTTGTTCCTATCTCCAGATTCTAGACCTGAGTTCTTGTCCCTACTTCCCTCAGGTTAGTAGGGTGACCTGGGAGTGTAAGTGGAAATAAGATCTTTCCTCCCAAAGTTGCTTTTGGTCACGGTGCCTTAGCAATCAATAGGAACTAAGACAAGCAGAATTAATAATAGTGCTGGTATAACAGGATCAGGAGCAGTAATAGTAGTAGCACTACTACTACTACTACTACTACTACTACTACTACTACTACTACTACAACTACTACTACTAGTGGTGGTGGTGGAGGAGGTGGTAGTGGTAGTACCCAATAATAGAGCCTGCATGGAAAAGCAGAGTAAGCCTGAATGAGTCTAATGCTTATAAAGCCCTTGGCACACATCAGGCACACAGGAAGCATTCGGTAAGTGCTAGTCACCGCCAGTACTCATTCTTGTGAATGGTGATCAAGACGGTTTCATATTACCTCCAAGCTGAGGCATGTGCAGGCTCCTCAGGGACTACCTAAAGAATGGATAAAGGCCGAGCGAGAAGAGTCCCTGTTCTGGTGGGGAGCTTGTAGGGAATGATTTGCAGTGTATGAGGATGCTCCATGCACTTCTGTGCCCTTTCTTTGTTTTTTTTTTTTTTAGGACGGGGACACTCTGCCTGGCTTCTTCCTTCTGCAGTTGGTTCAAGGTCAGCTCCCCACTGAGGGCTTTCCTTACAGCTTCAGCCACAGGGCGCTTTCTTCCACTTAACTTGTCACCCCTGCCTCTTCTTAGGCCATGAATTAGAGGGCTGACTCCTGTGCTTGACCCTCCTTCAGGGCAGGCTGTGCCCCTCTGCCAGCCACGTATGCATTTCTCAGGAGCTTAGCACACACACTGTAGTCCAGAGGCTGAAGACCCGGTGCTCTGCCATGACTGGAAGCTCTCTTCTTCCCTCCCTGCTTGTTTCCCATCAGGCCCGTTCCTCACTTCCTGGAACCCATGAGTCTTGGCTCCTTTGACCTCTGTGTTCTTCCCAGGATGCCCATGCTCCTGAATGAGGTACTTCCTGGGCCGGGATGGCACCTGTGGGAAGGCCAAGCTTCATGGAGGAAGGGGAATAGTTGCCCCACCTCCCAGCTTGGGTCAATTTCTGGTCTCTTCAGGCTGCTCCCAACGAGATGCCACCCTGGTGCCAAGTGGGCTTTAGTAAGTTTCCATTTGAGAAATCTGAGTTGAAGTCAAACCCTATAGCTGAGACAGATTGGGATCTGTGCTAGGACAGAGAGGGACACGCCTTGTCCTCTCTTCTCATGGTTTCCCCCCAGGGCTGGGAGTTCCTCCTAAATCATTTTTCTGTATCCTTGTTTTGTCAAAGTCACCTGTCAGAACCATTTCTGTTCCTCCTACTGCTCAGTTTGTTCTCCAAAGCATGGCTACAGGAGAGATTAGCCTGGAGATATATTTCCAGAAGATTAAAAAAAGGCTCCCACTCTGAGGAAGGAGGTGGCCACAGGAGTGGGAAGCACCTACATCCAGATCCAGTCACCCTAAGCATTGTGTAAAGCAACTGCACACAGGCCAAGGACATGTAGTCCTGTTAGGGATAGCAAACCTGAGGACTGCCCCCCCCCCCCCCCAACCACCCTGCACTGCTCTGTGGAGGAGAGACACTTTGATTACCAAGTGGTAGAGGTGGCTCTCTCCTTAGGCTGCTGTCCTGGTTGATATTTCTTCATGTGCATGCTTTTCTGAATTACACACGGGGTTCCTACCTAGAAAGTAGGAGGCCCAGGAGAGGCCCGAGGAAGGGAACAGGGGTATGTCAGTCACAGCCAGTTAGCTTTGCACCTGCAGGCAAGAGATAACATTCCCCTGACTTTTGCAGGGCCCCCAAACACACCACTGTAGTGCTTCTGTGGAGGTGCAGGAGAGACTCTGGGAGACTGCAGGCCACAGCCTTGAACTCGAAATACCCTAAAGAATAAAAAGACCAAAGAGCCACAGAAAAGGCGATCCTTCTGGGATTCAGCAGAGGCTCCTCATTTGACTACTGACTGCACAGGAATAGCTTACAAAGGGACCGTGGACCCTTTGTGATGTGAATACAAGCCCATCTTCAGCACAATCCCTATGTGCCCTGGGATTATCTACAGACATCCTTTGGGCCAGACAAGGAGCCAGGGTTCCTCACTTACTGCTGGCCACTGTCCTTCTATACTCTCTGTCCTGAAAAAGGGCTATAGATGTGTTAAGCTCTAAGAATAGGTATGTATGAGTAGGTAGGTGTTGTATGTTTTACCTACATGGGAAAGACCCTAATTCTTACTGAAGCAGAAGAGCTATTTTAAGAGGCTTGGCCTGGTAGAAAGTAGGTGGGTTATGGAATTCCTGTGAAGGACCCTAAGGGCTTTCACCAGTTTTACACCCACTGGCTCAGGTCAAGATTAGGCCAAGTACCAGCTTCCTGCCTCTGGTCAAGGCTAGGCCAAGTTCAATTCTCCACCCACAGTTCTCAGGAGGAGCAGGGACATTCTTGAAAATCTGCAGAATGTACTGACTGATAGTCACCTGACCCTCTGGTCCCAGATAGAGCTCGAATGCATGTCATATGCTTGCTAGCCAATAGATTCAAAGGTCAATATGCTTAGCCAATCAGTTTAAACTGTAACCTTGCTGATGTAACCTGTACCTTTAAAAAAGTATAAAAACTGCTTGTTATAGCCATTGGGGTTGCCTTCTAGTCACTTGCCACGAGGGGCTGATTGAAGGTCGACCCCGACACCCTAGAAAATAAACCTCTTTGTTTGCATTGAACTCTGTTCTCGTGTCTCACTTGGGGGGAGTCTTCCGGTAGTCAAGACTCACTTCGAGCCTTACACATGCATGTCTGTGCTCCACGCACGCCCCTAGTGCTGTGGAGGCCAGAAGAGGGCACTAGATTCTTTGGACCAAGAGTTGCAGACAATTGTGAGCCATGATGAGAATGCTGGGAACCAAACCAAGGTCCTCTGGAAGAGCAGCCTGTTCTTAACCACTGTGCCATCTCTAAGTCTCTAAGTTTTTACTTTTTAAAGGAGGGGGATTATAATAATAGAAATACAATATTTTTCAAACTTTATACTTCACGGTCAAGTACGTTTTATCACTAAAGGCAAACTGAACTATTCATAAGATAATAAAAGGCTTTTTACTTTTTGAGACAAAGTCTTGCTATGTAACCCAGGGTGGTCTGTAGCTGTGGCTTTCTTTCCTAAGGTTCCTGAGTACTGAGATTATGGGTGTGTGCTGCCATGCCCAGCTTTTAGAAAAACAGCATACTCGAATGGGAAAACAACAACATCAGTTGTACATCATGACATTTTCACACATGGCCAGCTTTGGAAAGCATTGTCTCCACAGTGGACTATGAACAGACTCACTTGGTATGGGAGACAGGTCCTGGGTGCATGAAGAGCATCATTGCTTTCCTTGTGTGACTCTGAGATCTCAGTGCACAATTTCAGAGGGGCTAGAGAGAGGGCTTAGTGGGTAAATGGCTTGCTGTACAAACTTGAGGACCTGAGTTCAAATCCCGAGTACCCTTGAAAGAGCTACCCAGTGCTTGTGGGTAGAGACAGGTAGGTCCTGGGGACTTGCTGGCTGGACAGTCTAGCAGAAACAGTGAGTTCTGTGTTCAGTGAGAGACCCTGTCTGAGAAGGTGACAGAAAGATACCAACATTGACCTCTGGTGTTCACATGTGAACATGGGAAAGCAAGCAAACACGCACATGCACACGCATGTGCACACATGCTCCCCCCCCCCCACTGCCAAAAAGAGAAATCATCTTTCATCTCCATTTGTTTATCAGACACCTCTGAGAATCACTTTAGAGCTGTGGGCTTGCCTCTTAATTCAGTTGTTCTGGTTCTGGGTTGGGAGAACTCAGAGTGGCCCTGTAGATAGGACCATCACGGTAGCTCTGCTGGCACTGCACCTGGGGGACAGAAGTATGGGTGGGAAGCCCTTTGACCTGCAGTACGTGGAACAGTGAGACTGGGTCCACGCCTTTGCCCCTCCAGGTTGCACTGAGACTTTTACACATAAGATTGGACACTGCATTGGCTGTGGGCATGACTAGCTCAACAACACAGCTCTGTATTGGCTCTTTTCCTGCCTCTACCCTCCCCAAGCCCCTCACTTCTGCCCCTAGGACCACATTCCCCATGAAGAGGCTGCAAAGCTTGTGCCTCCATCCACACTTATAGTACACATCCACACATAGAGTGTATACGTCGTTTGTTCTGCTGTCCAAGGCTCTCCTTTCTTCGTAAGAACTGCGTGTCACGTGACCTTCCTATGTAGCTCTTTCGGTTGGTTTTTTGAGTTCAGAGGCAAACCATGGCATTGATTGTGCCACACGCCATCTGTAGGAATGTTTTCAAAGTTCTGCTTGTGCCATTCAACAGTGTCAACTGTCTTTCCTAGCCTCGAGTCATCTATGAATTTGCCCATAAAGTTTATTGGCTGTTTCTAAAAGGCCATCAATGACCGATCTGTAACCTTAGCTCTCACCCTGCCCTCCCTGGTTGCTCTGGGCTGACAGCCTCACCGCTTCACTGGAGCAAGGGCCAAGCTCTCAGCCCCAGGGTCTTGAAGCCGTTACTCTTTCCACTTGAAACCCCCACCACAAAGGCTCCTCACATGAACTCTCTTTGTTATACACCAAAACTCAGACTGAAATGTACCTCAATTGGTAGCCCTGGGTTCTATCCCCAGCGATGTATAAACCGGTTGTTGAGACTGTGTGTTCCTATAATCCCAGATCCAAGAGGTGGAGGCAGGAGGATTTGAAGTTCAAAGCCATTTTCAGATGAATAGTGAATTTGAGGCTAGCCTGGGCTTCATGAGACCCTATCTCAATCTAGCCTCCAAACCTTCCAAAATGCTAGCCAGCTTAAAAGAAATGTCTCAAAGACACCGCTACTACCACTGCCATAGCACAGATCCAAGTCACAGCTGTCAGGCTGCAGGATTAATTTGCATCATTTTTTTTTAAACGTCTGTTTCCCTAATGAGAACAACACGTGCAGGGCAATAGGAACATCATTCCTTTTCCTATCATGGTACCTCTACGCCTAGTCCAGCACCCAGCACTTTGCAGGAACATACCTGACTCATGCTCTCTACTCATGGGGGAACCGGATGCCAGGCCTTTCCCCCACTCAAGGGCATCTCTCTACCAATTCTCTCCTCTCTGGCCATATCATCACTTTTCCCTTTCTTGAGCTGTCCCCACCAGCAGACGAACTGCTGACGTTTCTCCCCTCTAGCAAAGCAAACAAACGAGTTAGCTTTCTCTGTCCTGGACCTGGCTCATCTGGCCCACATGTTTTATTTATGTGCCGTCTCCTCCCTTGGAGCAGCACCTCCAGGGGGAAAGGCTTACGTCTGTTTTGTTGGTCGCTGTTTCCTTCACATCAAAACTTTCTGGCACAGAGCAAACAATAGCAATGTATCAAACCCGTGAGTCATTTTGTAGAGTAAATGAACGAGATGGCAAAGCCGTCCTGAATTAAGAGAAAACATCAGCCCATAGCTTGAGCTATGTCTAAATAATATTTACCAGAGAAATGAATAAGATGGGTCTGTTGGGATGTGTCATGGCTACTTACCCTGTGGATTCGTGGGGAAGAAGCTCTCCCATCCTCCATGTATGCTCCATTGAACACGAAAAATTTAACAGGGCAGTTTGACGATGAAGGATAACAGTGTTGATTTTAATGGGAAATTTGAAACCCAGAGATGGTGTCCTCCTCAAACACAATCGTCCTCCCTGCTAACCCTGGGCACAATAACCCACATTTAAAATTTGAGTTTCCTTTCTTTCTGGGCTTGGGTATGCAATAACAGTGTAGGCCAGGAGGTGGCGATGCCTCTCTCTCGCTCTGCAAGACTACACTCTAGGAAGCACTAAAGGCCACAGAGAGAAGAGTTGGGAGCAGGCCTGATCAGCCAGGAGCTGGTAGGAAGCAGAGCCAAGAAAGAAGGGCTTTGCCTCAGAATACCTCATTCCTGTTGGCTGGGCCCCATGAGGAAAGCAGTCCTTACTGAAAAAGCCACATTTTGAATGCTTCAGATGTGTGAGCAGCTACAAACCCGGGATGGTTGGCAAGTCAACACTCAGGATTTTTATCTCAGATTCAGGGACTCTGAAAATCTAGGACAGCAACTTGGCAACCAGGCGCTAACAGAACTTTTGTTCGACTTTCCCTAGGCTTGGGCAATAGACTCTGAGAGCCAGAGGGTTTTCTTCAAGATGCAGACTCTGCCTAGACAACAGACTGTAGAATTAAGACCTAGCCTTGGGGTTGGGGATTTAGCTCAGTGGTAGAGCGCTTACCTAGGAAGCGCAAGGCCCTGGGTTCGGCCCCCAGCTCCGAAAAAGAGACCAAAAAAAAAAAAAAAAAAAAAAAAAGACCCAGCCTTAAACCAGTGGTTCCCAACCTTTCTAACGCTGTGACCCTTTAATACAGTTCCTCATGTTGTGGTGACCCCCACCCCCAGCCATTAAATTGTTTTTTGTTGCTACTTCATAACTGTAATTTTGCTACTTTTATAAACTGTAAGACCTATGGTCTCAGGCCATCCCTGTGAAAGGGTCGTTTGACGCCCCAGGTTGAGAAACATTGCACTAAATTCTAGATATGTGTTTAACTTTGTGGACAAGGGTTGGAGATACTTATTACCTTCTGGAGTGAAGCTTGTTTGTTATGGGGTGGGGGTATACCAATGCTAGAGCTCTTGCCTGCAAAGAGCTTGGCTCTAGTCTCGAGCACAGAAAAGCAAAAGAAAGGAGGGAAGGCAGAGAGGCAGGCCATGCCCATTTCCTCCCCACCCCCAGAAGCATCACTAATTTCTCACTTTAATCCCAAGTAGTTCCCCGATGCATTCCAGTTCTTCAGTTTTCATTAAGAAACTGGACTGACCCTGGGCTCCAACCTCATAGGTAGCAATGAATAGCCTAGTAAGGGCACCAGTGGAAGGGGAAGCCCTTGGTCCTGCCAAGGCTGGACCCCCAGTGAATGGGATTCTTGGGGGGAGGGAGATAATGGGGGGAGGATAGGGAGGGGAACACCCATAATAGAAGGGGAGGGGGAGGGGTTAGGGGGCTGATGCACAGGAAACCGGGAAAAGGAATAACATTTGAAATGTAAATAAGAAATACCCAATTTAATAAAGATTAAAAAAAAAAAAAGAAAAAGAAACCTCTTAGTCAGACCCAGTCAAATGGCAGAAAATATCAGGTATTTGAACAGAGAGGGGATGGGGTGTATCTGCCAGAATGAAGCTGTTAGCCTGTTAGCCCGGTAAACATCAAAGAACGCTAGTGCTCTAAGATCTTGCAGATAGTTGGAGAACTACAGGAAGCCTCAACCCTTAAGGCTAGGCATAAGGATGGGTGGGGATCGTTAAAAATGTAACCCCCGGGTCCCCGGAAGCTGTGGCTGCTCTCTCTGAGCTGGAGAGGGGTTCATGGGACCAAGGTCTTCTGGAACCAGGAACTCAGTGAGGTAGATTCTGAAGTCCTGGGAAAACTATGAACTGCCCCTACAGCTCTCACTGTAGGGTGAAGAAATGAGGCTAAGGTGACCCTGGCAGGAGCAGAAATCCTGTAGGAAGTAGACAGGATGGAACCAGTCCTTCCTTCCTCCAACTGCCACATTCTTACCATGGAGGAGATGTCCCACGGAGCCAGCTGGCAAAGCAAAATCGTGATGGCAGTGTTTGGGCTCCAGTATCACACAGGGTAGGCTCGGAGCAGAGAGACCAAAGATTAAGACTGTCTCTTCTGTTTACTGAAATATCCAGGACTACCATCCAACCTCTCTGTGCGATGTATCTCTGAGCGGACTCTAACATAGCAAATGGATATTTAGTAGAGTTTGGCATTGCATTTCCGATAAATAATAGCAACCACCTTCCTCCATGGTCTTATACTACACAGAGTGAATCCTATTTCCAATTTTAGATCAGGTAGTCTTCTAATTGAGTTGGGGAGCAATGGAGACCTGACTACCCTAAAGGATGCTTCCAGCACTGGTCTGTTTATATAGCTGGTCTTAACCTCTCTAGTGACGTCTCCTGAGTCTCTGATTCAGAAGTGAGTCCACCCTCTTCCTGGACACTAGTATATCTGCTGATGTTGGAAAGATGGCTTCTCATCATGCCCAACAGCTATGACTCGGCAAATACAATTTAAAATACTGTTTTGGTTTCCCATCTTTTTCTTCTCCCACATCTGCTCAAGACACTAAATGCTTCCTCTGCCTCAGGTGGGAGGGAGAGCAGGCACTCACTACCCCATCCTTGCTGTGGTTTAAGTATTTCCTTCAAGGGTTTATGTGTTGGGGTCTCATCCTCTTGTGGGATATCAGTGGTAGAACCTTTCAGAGGTGGGGCTTAGGGGGAAAATGCAAAGCTGGTTCCTTCCCGTATTCTGGCTTCCTGTCTCTTAAGCAATCCCTCCCTGGTGCACACACTCCATTGAGCTCTAGCTAAGGGAGCCCAGCACTGTGCTGGTTGGACATCTCCTTTCCTAAATTGTGAACTAAATAAGCTTCTTTATAAATCACCCATCCTCGGGTATTTTGTTACCGTAACGGACAAATGTACAAACACAACGTTTTACTTGAAAATTGGCTTCTCGATCGTCTCCTAGCTCTGGATTCTTGAGAGATAATAAGGAGGGGGAGGCACTGCCAGCTTCGAATAGTTCTCCACTTGTTATCTGTAAATTCCAACCCTGAACACACCAATAATTCTACCACTTAGGAAGCTGAGGCAAAAGAATCCTGCTTTTAAGGCCAGCCTTTAAGGAGGCTGTGTGGTGAGGCCTCCTTTGAGCACAAAACAGGAAAGTAGAAAACAAAGTTGGATTTCCAGATCTGAGAAGTGGTGTGGGAACCCGGGGGTTGTCTTCCTTAAGTGTTTTAACTTGGCAAGTGTTAAAAGTTGCTTTTCAGAGTCCCTTTGTGGTGATCTTTCCTTCCCTGAGGATGTCCCTGTGGGATGGAGCCTTCTGTTCTAGCTGCTGTTCAACCTCTCTTGAGAAGCCTCGGGTTTCTCTTGGGTCTGTCTAACCATCAGCATAGCCCTAGGGACTAACCCTAGGGACAGATCTGAGACTCCCTACCATTCCAAGACGTGGTTCACATCTGGCTACATGCTTGCACACCCTCTGTTGGAATGAATTTGGGAAGTGTGTATGTCCCTAGCCCCTTCCCCTTGACCTCTTTTACTCCATGGTCAAAGCCAGGGTCAGCCTATGACTTGCTCTTTGGAGTTCCTAGATGAGAAACAGTCCTGTGGGCTGCCCAAGCTTCACCAGGCATGCATACTGGGTTCCCACAGTGGATGAGTTGAGGCCCCCTTTCATAAGTTTTCTAAGGTAGCCCCGCTATCCTGTCTCTCCCACAGAACACCAGAAGCTGTCCGCAAATATTCTGCCTTTATGTCCAAACTTGGAGAACCTATCACTATGAGCAAGTCGTTCAAGTCACAAATCTAGGATCCTCTCCCGTTCTCTTTCCTAAATCCTTCAGTATAGTTTGATGCCTCACCTGAGTGTGAGTTCTTTTGTCTTTGCACCTTAACAGAATTTCTATTTTGGTGTCTTGTTACATGTGTGCAGTGAGCAAAGAAAAAGTGTCAAAGAGCTGGGTTGCTTTACTCTAAAGGCAACAGCATTCTGAAAGCATCCCACCGTGAGAACAGTGGCCAGAACAGGACTCTTTATGCATCATAGGGTTTGCTGAGATAAAGGGGAGATGCTGTAGTTTCCCCCAGGGTCTTGGAATCAACATTCCACTGAAATCACCAAACTGTTTATAATCTTGTTTAAAAGGCTTGAAAGCTGCAGACTGTCTCTGGAGGACTGTCCTTTGCTTTGCTGATCTGCCATGGGGATTAAACATCACACACACACACACACACACACACACACACACACACACACACTTTTGTAACCATGTCTGTTGGAGGGTTGCACAGACATGTGTGGGACTATGGGAACCTTATGGAATTGTGGAGTATCAGCTTTTGCATTTAGTTCTGGGTTTGAATAGAGGGCCTTGTGCATGCTAAACATGTACCACTGAGCCACACCCAGAAGTTCTAAGGCTATTGCTAATCTTGTATTTACAGCTCCAAGAGGAAATTTTACTCTTTAAAGCTAGATCCTGGACAAACAACTGGGCTGCTGGGCAAATGTTTCTGAGAAGGGAGTGTATGAGGAGTGAGGTGATTGTAGCTATCAGCTGGGGTTTCACCCCTCACAGCTAACCCACTCCAAAGTCATTTGTCTGTTGTTCTTGGGTGCCAACCACTTCCTGCTCCTGTTTGAGCTTGTGCTCTGTTCCTTGAAGAGCTTATCCCAGAAGTGACCCTGCCCAGTGGCCGGTCATGGGTGCAGGGCTCTCAGAGATCATTCTGAGGAATGTGCCAAGTAAATTCTCAGAAGGTCTCAGAGAGGTTGAATCTCTTTTTCTCACTGAAACCTATTCACTATCCCCTTACTGGCTTGCCTCTATAGAAAGACAGACTTACAGGCTAGCAAGGCTGCAGTTAAGAGCACTGACTGCTCTTCCAGAGGACCCAGGTGCAGCTCAGTGGTACAATACCTCTCAGCACTCACATGGCAGCTTACAACTGTTACTGTAACGTCAGCCAAGGGATCCAGTGTGTTCTTCTGGTCTCCCCAGGCATTGCACATACATGGTGCACAGACATACATGCAGGCAAAATACCCATACACATGTAACGGTTTGTATTTGTTTGGCCCAGGGAGTGGCGCTATTTGGAGGTGTGGCCCTGTTGGAGTAGGTGTGTCACTGTGGGCGTGGGCTCCAAGACCCTCACCCTAGCTGCCTGGAGGTTGGTCTTCCACTAGCAGCCTTCAGGTGAAGATGGAGGGTGGAGAACTCTCAGCTCTGCCTGCACCAGGCCTGCCTGGACGTGGCCATGCCTTGATGATGATGGACTGAATCTCTGAACCAGCCCCAATTAAATGTCCTTTATAAAACTTGCATTGGGCATGGCAATAAAACCCTAACTAAGGCAACATATAAAATTAAAATAAAACAAAAAGACAAACACATAATTTTTTAATTTGAAGATTAGTTTTCTTCTCTTCCTTTCTTCCTTTCATCTCTTCTTTCCTTCTCTCTCTCTTCCTTCCTTTCTTTCTTCCTTCCTTCCTTCCTTCCTTTCTCTCTCTCTCTCTCTCTCTCTCTCTCTCTTTCTTTCTTTCTTTCTTTCTTTCATATATGAGAACATTCTCATATATCCCAGGCTGGTCTTGAACTTGATATTTAGCCTACCTCCGCCTCTTCATTTCTAGGTTTGCAGACATGCACTAACACAAGCCAGTTTTGGGATGGAACCCAGAACCTTGCTCTCAGGGAAGCTTTCTGTGCAAGCTTCCTGGATTTGTAAGTATTTTGAATTCAAGCTTCTAAGTGTTAACTCTATACTTGTCTTACTATCCCTGTCCACCTCAGCAGCCCTTAAGATAGGCCTCATAAAAAACACACTGAGAACAATGCAGAGTGCCTTGGGCTATGGGCAAAACCCCTAATTTAGAGATCTTAATTGGTTTTATCTGTGATTCGGGACCCAGGCAGCGCTTCATTCAATCAAATAAAATATGTGTGCCAATGAACCAAGCAGTGGAGTTTAATTTTATGGATATAAAAACACTGAAGAAAACAGAAGAAAAGAATAAGAGGAGGAGGAAGAGCAGGAGGAGCAGGAGGAGGAGGAACAGGAGGAGTAGCAGGAAGAGGAGGAGCAGGAGGAGGAGGAGCAGGAGCAGGAGCAGGAGGAGCAGGAGCAGGAGGAGGAGGAACAGGAGGAGTAGCAGGAGGAGCAGCAGGAGGAGGAGCAGGAGGAGGAGGAGGAGCAGGAGGAGGAGTAGCAGGAGGAGCAGGAGGAGCAGCAGGAGGAGGAGCAGGAGGAGGAGCAGGAGGAGGAGCAGGAGGAGGAACAGGAGGAGGAGCAGGAGGAGGAACAGGAGGAGGAGGAGGAGGAGCAGGAGGAGGAGCAGGAGCAGCAGGAGGAGGAGCAGCAGGAGGAGGAGGAACAGGAGGAGGAGGAGGAGCCAGAGGAACAGGAGGAGGAGGAGCAGGAGGAGGAGCAGGAGGAGTAGGAGGAGGAGGAGCAGGAGAAGGAGGAGCAGGAGGAGCAGCAGGAGGAGTAGCAGGAGGAGCAGCAGGAGGAGTAGCAGGAGGAGAAGGAGGAGGAGGAGCAGGAGGAGTAGGAGTAGGAGGAGGAGCAGGAGGAGGAGGAGCTGGAGCCGGAGGAACAGGAGCAGAAGAGTACCTTAGTCATTTCAAAGCTACTTTTCTGTGTGCAGAGAAATTAATAGAAAAAAGTTAACTGATTAGATGACTCACATAACCCACTCCCAGAAGTCCAGATAACAACTTAGTTTTGGTTTAGTGATGGATAACCAGTTTGATTTCAATTTTTCTTCTGGTCTGTCCAATCTATACAGAGCTTAATCCCAAACTGTGGCCTCCTGCAATGTTCCTGTGACATCTCTGAGATGCTCCTGTAGCATTCCCGTCCCCAGCTCACTTTCCCCACCTCACTTTCAGGGATCACTGACCAAGCAAACTCCTTGTCCTCAAACCTCAGTGTCTACTCCGTATGTACTGGTGGTGGGGATTGACGCTGAGGCAGTGGTGAGTCTGGACAGCCTGCCTCTGTCAGGAAAACGTAAACTGTACTGGCTGAAACCGGTACCTACTCCTCTGTAAAGTCGGGAACCGGTGCCGGCAGAAACCGTTAACAACTTCCGTTTACTGACAGCTCCTTGGAAGGGAGCGTGACCCCAGCACTTTCCCCCCCACACCCTGTTCATAGCAGTCTGCGGAGGGCACAATATGCTCCCTCAGCTCCTGGTTGAGGAAATGAAGGCACTGAGGTAAACTTGCCAGTGCCAGGGTTGATATTTGATGTTGGCCATTTGGTTCCGGAGCTCAAACTCTTGACCACACCCTGTGCTTTACAAACTATTAAATACCAGACAAGCCAGGGTTCTGGGAAGGCCTGTGCAGCTCTTGTGTGGTTTTGAGAAGCCTCTAGGGATGACTGAGCTAGTAAGATAGGTGTGGATATCCAAGGAAGTGGAGCAAACCATTTCTCCGCTCTTAGTTTAAACTTCATTTCTAATGTGAGGTTCAAGTGAGATGAAGCCCCCAGGCACACTTGGCAAACTAAACATGACGGGTGATTCGGATCCAGTAAGGAATATATCACAGCTTCCCACTACCTTCTCAGGGGAGGGCCTTCCCTAATGACTTCCAGGGCACAAGGCTCTTTCTTCTAAAGGGTTGTGGGTATAAGACATGAGTGAGGTATCATGGTGTAGTTTGCCTGGTCCGTGCAGGCTTGTACGCTGATAGAACTTAGGATCTGATAATGCCAGGTTTTACTTTTCATTTCATTGCCCCAAGCCTCAGTTTTCTGGTCTGTGAAATGAGAATAACAAAGCAAGACCTTGGGGAGAGTTCAGACGCTCTCGCACAATGTGTTGGTTGAAACCCAGCACTTCCGTGGTCAAAGTAAGGGGTCTTTAATATTACTATTGATTTTAGAACAGGAAAGCAAGCAAGCAAGCAAACAACAACAACAACAAAAACAAAACAAAACAAAACAAAACAAAACAACAACAACAACAACAACAACAAAACCAGTCAGCCCCACTCAAAGGTGTAGAAAGACAAAAACGGAATCCACTATCTTTAGAGCGGAAGAAGAAACTTACTAGCGATCTTTGTCTGTGGCAGGGAAGCCCCTTCGACACAGTTCCTATTCACATTCAGATCACATACTTTATCAAAGAAAAAGATAAAGTCGGTGGAAGCCACCCTGGACCTGCGTAACTGCATCAGCATATCTACAGCTGTGGATGCATACACTGTACTTACAAACAAAAGCGAATACTTCCGAATCTCAGAGCAAACACAGTCAGTGCGTTTTGGGGGCCTGGGGGTACTCTCCCCAGCTGGAGAAGAGACTGGGACATTACTTAGATTCGGAGTAGAACTGCAGGCAAAAGGGGTGTTAAGAAACAGGGAGGGGTCGAGAGAGGGGAAAGCAACGACTTCCTACACAGTAGCAGGAGGTTGAAGAAGTGATTCCTCCGCCCTGCCCTGCCCAGGGGCTCCTGGGAGAGAACCTGCTGGCTCTCCAGACTCGGGAGAACCCGCAATGCTTCGGAGGGTCTTATAAGTGCCTTTTGGAAACTCAGCACTTGTTAACTTGTCACCGCATAAAGGCAGGAGAGAAGCCTAACATTTTTCTGACGCCTGAAAGCGAAAGAAGAAAGGGTTCTCACTTTCAGGGCCACATCCTGAATGACAGGGGTCAGTGTGTGCAACCGATTGGTGTGGGCGCAGGCTTCTAATTATTTCCTGGATAACCTGTTATCTATTATCCATCAGGCTCCTTGCCAGAATATGCTAACGTCTCCAGAGTTCCTGCTCTGGAGTCTGAGGAACGGCTTGTTTTCATTTTTAAAGGGGACGTAGGCATTGAGCGACAGCAGTTGGGTAGCCACAGTTGAAAGGCTACCTACCCTCTGTTGGGCTTGAGCTGGTGGAGAGCAAAGGCTGAGGGGTTGGGGTAGGGTGGGGTGGGGTGGGTCGTCCGAGGGGGTGGGGGCGCTCAAGCCCCCGGCTAGAAACAAAACATTTCCTCCTCAAGACTCCTTCCCTCAGGCTTCTCTGGGAGAGCTGGCTGTAATCAGAAATGTCTGGAAATTTTTCTGAGAAAGTTGAGTTTTCTTAGGCTGTAGTCATCTATTTGCTTGACAAACAAGGAAACTCTTCAAATAACTTTCTGCTGGGAGATAGGGAAGGGAGGATGTCAGAATTCAATAGGCCTGTGTTGTAGGTCCCGGGCAAAACCTGGATCCCCACCCGGGCGAACTTTCAACTATCAGTCACACCCTGGCCTATATTTGTACTAAGGCACAATGAAATGTCACCCAGTGGGAGGGGACCATAAATATGGGACATTGTTCTGTTTTCTAAAGATAGGACATGTTCATTTATTTAAAATTTGGAAAGTTTAGGGAAAAAAAAGACTCCAAGTTGATTTCTCAGGGACTGTATTGTCCTTGTTAACATTTTTGGCTTTCGATGTACTCCCTCCCGCCATGTTAATTTATACCGACCCGTGAAAGCCAGGGCTTTTAAGCTAAAAATAGAATGCTTTCCTTTCATTCTTTGGAGGCATAGGGAGGGCAATGTGTTGTTATGCGCTGGAGTTTAAGGTCAGGGCTCTGGAACCCTCGGAAGGCCGCCCGAGTTGTCAGGCTAAAGGTGAGCCCTGCTCACTCTTCAGGGCCTGGGCTGGCTAAAATCCAGGCCTTTTGTTTCAAACAGAGCAAGAGGGTTAAAAGAGTATTCCAGTTATCAAAAGTAGGCAGACATGGGACTAACCCTCCATGGAAGCTTCACGAGAACTAGAGAAGGTGAAACAAAGTTTTCGAAGGTTCAGAAATTTGCTGAAAAGGGACAGAAGAGGTAATCAGTTACCCGATGATCCCGGATTTCTTCCGTGAAGCAGATTCCAGGCCAGAGCTCAGGCATGGAAACGCAAGCAGAACTCTGAGCTCTGAGCTTGGAGACAGGCTAGGAGAGGCCAAGCAGTTGGAATTTGCTGAGCAGAATGTAAGGGAGGCAGGAATTCCATGAAGATGTCACAAAGGCTTGACAGGAACATTCTGCTGAGCTCTAGGATGTGTGTGTGTGCAGGGTCACAGGAACGGCTCCACAAGACGGCATAAAAAACAGTTTTAGGGGCACTTACAAAAGTTATATTTTTAAACATTAGGTTCTGATTTTTTTAAGAGTTTATTTTGTATATTTGTTTTGCCTGCATGTTTATACGTACACTACTTGTGTGTCTGCTTCCTGCAAAGGTCAGAAGGTGTCAGATCCTTGAACTGGAGTTACAGATGATTGTAAGTCAGTGTGTGGATGCTGGGGGTCGAACCTGTGTCCTCTGCAAGAGCAATAAGTTCCCTTAACTACTGAGGCATCTCTCCAGCCCTAAATAAGTTCCTTCGGAAAGAAAGAATAAAGATATCTATTAAATGAGGCATCCAGTTGGTAGGTAGGTGAGAAAGCAGGTTAGAGAGGGATTCTGAGCTTCATGTCTTGAACCCGTTGCTTACCGGAATCCTTAACAGTTGCACAGACTCCTTGAGAGGACCTTAGAGTGTCTGTGAGGTAAAATTGATTGGCATGTATCAGCATGATTAGAGAGAAAAGTGAGAAATTTTTACAGTATTTATTTATAAGATTCATTTAAGAACAGTCTCACACCAGCTGGATGCCAATGTAATGACGTGCTAGACTTTTGACTGTCTCACTATGCAGCCCAGGATCTCCTCAAACTTGTAATCCTCCTGTCTCGGCCTCCTAAGTGCTGGAATTACAGGGTGCGTGTGCCCCCATGTCCAGCAGTAATAACACTGTTCAAATGAACAATAAATGATAATATACAAATTTTAATGAGAATACTGGTATTGATAATTTTGCAAATCTCTTTAGCATCTGGTGGAAGGGAATAGCTGAATACTTGTGTCTGTTTGTGTATCCAATACATCGGACATTTGTTTTAGTACAAGTATATGAAAAAAAACTACTCTCACCCAAATCTATGATTAGGAAAGAGATAAATAGGGCTACAGAGACAGTTGATTGGGTAAGAGTACTTGCTGTGCAAGCAGGAAGACCTGAGTTCTAGTCCCACTGTCCACATAAAAGGAATACATGGCCAGGTGTGCCAGTAACCCCAGCATTGCAGGATGGAAACAGGCAGGTGCTGGGGTGCTGCCCGCCTAAATGTAGAGTCTCCGGTTCAGTGAGAGAGCCTATTTTAAGGTAATGAATTGGGGAGCAATAGAGGAAGACATCTCATCCTCTTCTGACCTTTGCACACACAGATGCACACACATGTATAATACACACAGATACACACACATGTATAACACATACAGATGCACACACAGTCACACTCGCACTCACACACCAAGGGGAACAGGAAAAGGGAGGAACATTTAAATAGCGTTTCCTGATATTTACCAGCTTCCTTTTGGTAACACAGGAGAACAGAGCATGCAGTAGTGTCTCCTTCAGACGGCTCATTCTGTGGAATCCGAAACCATGTATCAAAAACTTTTTAAAAAAAAATCTTTGACCCCAAAGTCTCATAGCCTTTCTTCCATTTTGAATTTGTCTTTACCTCTGTATTATTTCGTAATCGCATGAGGGGGTCATTAGAAAATATCAGTGACGGCATAACACAGCGAGTCTGAATGTTGACACACATACTATTAAAATCACATTTGTTAAAATCATATTGCCACTAGACTTATTATATGCTCTTTTATTTTTAACATTTCATTTCTTGTAACTCCTTGAGAGTCATCCATGTATATAATCAATCTTAGTCACTTCTCCTTCCATTGCCCTGTCTTATACCTCCTCTTCTCCTCCCACTAAACTCCCTCTTTCCAGCAAATCCGTGTCTTCAGTGTGTGGCCCATTGAGCTGAATGGTGCTTTTTGCAATGGCAAGGCTGGGAGGCCACTTCTTAGAACACACAAAACTTCTCGGTGGCTACACCACTGAAGAAAATGACACCCTGTTCCTCAGCCACCCCTAACTGTCAAACAAGGTGGGAGGGGCAGAAAAGCTTCTAAGTATTAGGAATTGTCATGCTCAGAATGGTGGGTGCTCATTCCCCAAGCATCCCATTTTAATTTGAAAGCTCAGATTTTATCATTGGTAATAAACTGTCTTAGGTGTTTTCTCAAAATAATAGGAAGGTGCTCTCTGTCTGTCTGTCTGTCTGTCTGTCTGTGTGCCTGTTTGTGTGTCTGTCTGCCTGCCTGCCTGCCTGACTTCTTCCATGATGTGAGCTGCTATGTCCAGCATACCTTCCTTTCTAAGATGGACTAACGCCTCAGAGACCATGAGCTCAGATAAACAATCCCCCATTATGTCGTTTATGTCAGGTATTTTAACACAGCAGAGAAGTATGTGCCTGATACTGCTTTCCTGAGGTCTCATGGCAGCAGCATAGGAAAGAGCTACCCCTCCATCCGTTGAGGGGATGAGAAGAGGAGGTTCAGATGACTAGAGCCTCAGAATCCCAGGGAGAGACGGGTGGAAGCTGGCAGCCCTGAGCTGTGGCTCTGTGGAGGGGTGCCAGCTGGCTGGCGCGGGCGCTTGCAGTGAGAACGATACTGGTTTTCTAAGTGTCAGGGAAACTGTAAAGTGTGTTCTACTGATGCTGCTGGGGGAGGGAGCTGTGGCTGCCAGGGTGAAGCAGCATGGCTGGGGTGAGACTCAATCAGAGATGCAAACAGGAAGGAATCGGTCCTTTCTCCCTCCTCCAGCCTTGCACTTTTCCTGTCCCATGTCACCTGTGCAGAGCCCAACAGAATAAGGGTCCCAAAAGTCATAATGAAGGGGTGGCCTTGGAAAGTGTTGGTCACAGACACGTGGGTTTATGTGCTCTTGTTTGCATGTATATAAAGAGTCCTTCGCCCTCTTATTTAAGGCAGCATGTTAACAAGCTTCCAGAGAATCAAACCACACAAAAAGGTGTTTCCCGAGAAAGTCCTTTATTCCCGAATCCTTCCAGCCTGGTCTCCCACCCCTTATAGGTAACCTATTCTGCAAGCTTCTCATTTATCTTTCCCATGAGTATTTTCCAGAATTAGACAGATACATATGTTACTCTCCTTTATATTTTATACAGAGGTATGTTGTTACTCAGCTTTCCTTTACTGTAACAAATACCTCAGGCAAATAAATTTATAAAGAGAAAAGGTTTGCTGTGGCTCACAGTGTAAGAAGGGTCAGTTAGTGGCTGGCTGGCCGTGCTGCTATTAGCACCAGCACATTGTGGTGGGGAGATTGTTACAAAGCAAAGTGTTCATATGTCTGTCAGTAAGCTAAAGAGACAAAGAGATCAACATCCCACAAGGCATGAGCACATGGTCCCAGGTCCAAAGTTATACAAGATATCTTAGGAAGCCAGACCGCTTGAAAGGTCTGCTCTTCAGACAGTACCCAGCTGGGGTGTTCCAGATGCAAACAATAGCTTATGTATATATTATCTACAATTATCTTAATTTTGAATTAAACATTTTAAATTAACTAATTAATTAATTGTATGTGTGCATATGCATGTGGGGAGGTGCCTTGGTGTATTTGTGAAGGTCAGAGGACGTTTGCTGGGGTCAGTTCTTCCACCATGAGGAGCCCAGGAACTTGTGACCTTGTGATCAGGCAGGACAGTCCAGAGACTCCTCTCCATCTTGTCTTCTTGCTGAGGCCTTTTCCAGGTTTAATGAGAATCTGATCTTCTTGATGGAGAATCCCATTGAAAACTACCCAACTCTCTTCTAGGAACCAAAGTCAGGATGTCTTAGCTAACTTACCGTAGCCTTTGGTAGACTGCTTGTTTGTGTGGAACCTCCTCCAGCTAACACTGTACCGTAGCTTCTGTTAAACCTGTTTGATTTCCCCCAGTGGCAGTGGTGCATGCCTTTAATCCTGGCACTCTAGAGGCAGGGTTGAGGCTGACCTGGTCTACAGAGAGAGAGTTCCAGGATAACCAGGGCTACACAAAGAAACCCTGTCTTGAAAAACCAAACCAAAACTGCTTGCTCCAAACTGTTTATCTGCTCCGAGAAGCTCTCCTTGCAGCTGCAGAGTGAGATGCCTGGACGAGGTCTCTGTTCTTTTTTTTTTTTTTTTTTTTTTTTTTTTTTTGGTTCTTTTTTTCGGAGCTGGGGACCGAACCCAGGGCCTTGCGCTTCCTAGGCAAGCGCTCTACCACTGAGCTACCCCGAGGTCTCTGTTCTTAAAAAGCTGGTATTTGGGGCAGTCAGGGCCACACCTAGGCCCCGTACACTTGGTGTCTCTCCACAAACCCCACTGGAATAAAGACTTTCAGTTGGCTATAAACCGAGTCTGAGTGGTCCTCTCTGCTGAGCTCCTCGTAATACAGTGAACTCAGGTCCTCCAGCCTCAGCATCAAGCACTATTACTCACCCAGCCGTCTTACTAGGATCTCAGTTTGGATTTTTCAATATATTTTGGAAATCAATTGGTGAACATCTTTTCTAGTCTTTAAAAAATATTTTTTCAGCTAACCCAGCCAACCAATCATCTCTCTACTACTACTACTACTACTACTACTACTACTACTACTACTATTTCTTCTTCTCCTCTTCCTCCTCCTCTTCTTCTTCCTCCTCCTCTTCTTCCTCCTCCTTTAAAAGGAGTCTTACACAGTTGAGGCTGGCTTTGATCTCACTACATAGCCAGCCTAGCTTCTAATTTGAAATCCTCCTGCCTCTTGAATGCTGGAATTAGAGGCGTGTACTATCATGACCATCAGCAGAATTTTTTTCAACTCCGAATGATGCTGTAAGAACAGCCCAGCACATGAATATTTTTAAGTTGTTGGAGGTGTGTCCTCATAGTAAATTCTAGACATGAGATCACTGGGCTGATGTGGATCTCTGAGGCTTTGTCAAACACTATCAAATTCCTCTCTCTCAGGTTAGTAATACCTTTGCTTAGACTAGTAATATATAATGCTGGTTCTCTCCTACACCAGTAATATATAATGCTAGTTCTCTGCCACGATATACTTTCAAGATTTTGAAATTTTGCCAGTCTGATAAGTAAAACAAATCCTGTCTCAGTGTAGTTTTCCGATGCTGATGTAGGGCTGCCTGTGCGGAGGAGGCACGTGGGATAGTTTTAATTTGCATTTTTTTAAAAAGATGAGCGAGCTGAACAGTGGCTCATATGTTTAAGTGTCAGTTTTATATTTGTTGTTAATTTTCTAGTCATATCTTTGCCTGTTTCTCTAGAAAACTTTTGGCATTTGCCCTAAAAAACTTTAAATTATGTATAACCTGGGTGTGGTGGTACACAACTTTAGTCCCAGCGCTCAGGAGCCTGAAGTAGGAGGATTCTTTTTTTAAAAAGGCTGTGGGTGGGCAGTGTAGAGAGGGCTCGGCTTTGAATACTGCAGTTGCAGGGGGCCAGAGTTTGGTTCCCAGCACCGGTAAGGGGCAGCTCATAACCTCCTGTAACCCCAGCTCCAGAGGCACTGCATGCAGGTGTCCACGCAGGCACGCAGGCACGCAGGCACGCAGGCACGCCGGCACGTAGGCACGCAGGCACGCACGCATGCACGCAGGCACGCAGGCACGCAGGCACACAGGCATGCACGCACGCACGCACGCACGCACGCACGCACACAGGCATGAACTTTCTCACACACCCCCACTTGAATCTTTTAAAAAAGAAAAGGTTTCTGTATAGTAGGAATTTTAGAGCTTTTTCTTCTCTTCTCTCTCCACCACCATCCTGCTCTGTATGTGTACAAGTATACACATCTGTGTGTGCACTGTGTTCTTCTGTATGTGTACAAATATGTACGTCCGTGTGTGGACCGTGTTCTGTATGTGTATAAGTAAGTACAAATGTCCATGCGTGCATTGTGTTTTGTATGTGTACAAGTATATACATCCGTGCATGCACTGTGTTTTGTATGTGTACAAATATGCATGGCCATTCAAGGACACTGGGTGACTTCCTCTACTGCCCTTGGCTTATCATCCATCCTGAAGCAGTCTCTCTGGAGGAGGAAGCCTGTGGCTAGAGTGGCCTGCCTGTGAGCTTCTGGAATCTGTTTGTCTCTGCCTTTAATGCTAGGCCTGCAGGCAGGCACAGCCACACCAGGCTGTTTGCTGGGTGCTAGGATTTGAACTCATACCTTCATGCTTGCAAAATAAACCCTTTTACCTACCGATCATCCTGCCAAACTCTGATTTCGGTCTATTTTTTTTTTCTTTCTGTAATATAGTTGTAAATACTTCATCTTACTCTGACATACATCTTTTGACTTTGTTCATGGAGGTTTTGCGCTACAAAAGCTTAAACAATTTTAGAGCAATTAAATGTATTAATATTTTTTATCTTGGTGCACCTTCATTTTGGGGCATAATTAGCACATTTCCCTCATACCTGGTTTATAAAGGAATTTAGCTATATTTTCTTTTAATACCCCATCCCCTTTAGTTCTCTGATCCCTTTGGAACTTACAGATCTTTCCAGATGGCGTTTGGTTATCTACTGCTGGATGACAAAGTGGGTTGAAAGCACATCCATTATTTGTTGCAGTCAGTGTAGTTGAGCTCAGCCGGCCATGGCTGCTCGTCTGGCTCTGACTCTAATGCACCGTTCCTGTGTTTGGTGCTGGGCTGGGGCTTCTCAGAGCCTTGATGTGGATGTTAGGACAGCGGGCACTTTCTCCTTCCCCATCTGAGTCCTGGCCTCACTCTGGGTGGCTTCAATGTATCTTTCTAGTGGGGCAGCTGGACTGCTCCCCCCTTTGTTGTCTTTCTATTTTATTTTTGTTTCATTGTCATAAATTTAACAAACTATAGATTCCACCCATTTAACATTTATGGTTCAGCTGGGGGTCTTGGTGCTTTCCTTTAATCCCCGCCTTTCATGAACTCCATCTCTGTGACTCTACATATTGAGTTCCGGTCCAGCCTTGGCTACAGAGTGAAACCTAGTCTCAGTCAATCAATCAATCAATCAATCAATCAATCAATCAATCAATGCATAGTTTACACTTCAATATCTTCTGTATATTCACAGGGCTGGATCCCTCAGCCCTGCCCAAACCTCAGGCCACTTCAATCTACTTCGTAGCTCTATAATTTGTATGTGGTAGACATTCCACAGAAACGGAGTCATACAATATATAGACTTTTTGGACTGACTCTTGCACAGTAGCATTAAGATCCATCCAAATGTACTAGGACTTCGTTCCTTTTACACACACACATAGTAATGCACAGTGTGGGTAGTCCGGGTTGCTTATCCATGTATCTGTTGGGGCATATTTAACTTGTTTCCATCTCGGGACTGTTACTAATAATATTTCTTTGAACCTTTGGTATGAGTTTGTGTGCGAATATGCGATGGCGTCCCTTGTTATCTAGGGCCGTGGAGGAGGTGGTACCACTTGACGTAATATATTTACAAAGAGATTTATTTTGCCTCCGAGCTTGAAGGCTGCAGTCTGTGCTGGGCTGGCTTTATGCTTTGGGCCTGTGTGAGGCAGCAGTCATGGTCCTAGCAGCAGTGCAGTGACACTGATCACCTCACTGCCATGAAGCAAAAAAGAGGAGCAGCAAAGGTCCCTGCGAGCCTCTTCCACGACATGCTCTCCTCCCAAAGACTTCCCAAGCCCCTCCCAAAGGTGCAGCCACCTCCAGCTGCGCTACCCACTAAGGAAGCATTTAACACTCCGGCCTTTGGGGACCAGCTATCCAGATGACATAGCAGCCCCCACAGCTCTTCAACTTTCTTACATAAAATGATGCGTTTATACTTATGTAATCTACACATAGCCTCCTACACACTCTAAATCACCTTTGGAATATGTGTGTGTGTGTGTGTGTGTGTGTGTGTGTGTGTGTGTGTATTGCTTTTAAAGACAGGGTGTCCCTATGCAGTCCTGGCTTTCCTGGAACTTGATATCTGTTTATTTATCTTCAAGCTTGGAGGCAAAATAAACCTTTACTCTTTATAAACATATTACATCAAATGATATCACCTCTTCCATAGCCATAGGTAACAAGGGTCACAATTGCACATTCACATAAAAACTCATACTAAGAGTTCAAAGAAACACCTGTCTATCTGTCTGCCTGACTGCCTGCCTACCTACTTATCATCTATCTATCTTCTTTCTATCTATCTATCTATCTATCTATCTATCTATCTATCTATCTATCTATCTATCAGGCTGGCCTTGAACTTGTAGTGATCCTTCTGCCTCTGCCAAGTGCTGGGATCTATGGAGGACTGCCTCCATATTGTTTAGAATACATAGTATGATGTAAATGCCATACAAATCACTATTATATTGTATTGTTCTGGGAATAATAAAAGCTAAAAAATGTCTGTGTGTTTACTTTTAGACAGGCTAACTTCAAACTTACTATGTAGCTGAATGGCTGGCCTCGAACTTCTGATCCTTTTGCCTCCACTGCTTTTTCTTTTTTTTTTCCTTTTCTTTGTTTTGGAGCTGGGGACTGAACCCAGGGCCTTGCACTTGCTAGGCAAGCGCTCTACCACTGAGCTAAATCCCCAACCCCCTGCCTCCACTTCTTAAGCCAGGAATAGTAGACAGGAATATGTGTGGCTTTCAATGCAGACTCTCGTGTGAGTATAGGGTTGATATTATTTATGCGATCTGTGAAATTTCCCCATTGTGCTGTGGTTGGCTTGCAATGGGGATAAGGGACTGTGATGGTGTGTTAGGGCCCGTTTAAGCATAGTCTGATATGATTGGTGATGATATTTTTTTTCTTTTTTTCAGAGCTGAGGACCAAACCCAGGGCCTTGCTCTTGCTAGGCAAGTGCTCTACCACTGAGCTAAATCTCCAACCCCTGATTGGTGATGATATTATAAATAATTCTACAATTAAATCAATAGAAGGGGAAAGGGCTAAATCCGTTAGGTTAGTTGAGGTCCATCAAGTTGTTAATTAGGGTTACGTAGATTGAGGCCTTGCTGTAAGTTAGCACGGCCAGCCATGGTTTTGTTTAAAAAATATCGTGCATCTGCACTTAGTGGTAGAACCCATGCATAAAGGGAGCTGACTGTACTTAAAGTCTTTTCCTCTGAAGTCTAGACTAGAAGAGGAAATGCTGAGTTAACATGTTTCTTAAGTATATGTATACATAGTTTAAAGGAACTGCCGAATAGTTTTTCCAAAGTGGTTGCACTTTGTCCTCAAAAGCTGTATTGTTTAAAATGAAACCACATTGTTTCCTCCTTAGGCTGAATAATATTAAAGGGGTTCCCACTCATACCTTTTCTTTCTGAGATTGGGATTAACGTGTAGCTCAGACTGACCTCAGAATCACAATTTTGCTTTGCCTCAGCCTACCACACCTATCTTAGTGGCTCTTCCTCCTCCTCCTCCTCCTCTTCCTCCCCCCCCCCCTCCTCCTCCTCCTCTTTGTGGTTGTAGAACTTAAAGGTAGGTCAGGAAAGTGCTCTCCCAGGTTACATCTCCACAGCATTTTCTTCTTTGGTTTTTTGTTTGTTTGTTTTCATTTTTTTTGAGATAGGGTTTCTCTGTGTAGCTCTGGCTGTCCTGGAACTCACTCTGTAGACCAGGCTGGCCTCAAATTCACAGATCTGCCTGCTCCTGCCTCCCAAGTGCTAGTGTCAAAGGTGTGCATCGCCCCACCTGACTCCATTTCCTTCTCTTTTTGTTTGTTTGTTTGTTTGTTTTCGAAGCTGAGGACCAAACCCAGGGTCTTGCGCTTGCTAGGCAAGCACTCTACCACTGAGCTAAATCCCCAACCCCTCCATTTCCTTCTTAAGTTTAGTGGCTACACTGACTGCTAACCCATCAGGAGTCTGTGCAGTGACAAGAGTACAGCCTCCAGCTCTCGGATCTCCTTTTTACTTTTAAAAGTTTGAGGCAGGGTCTCATTAAGTTGCTCAGACTGATCTTGAACTCAGTCTATAGTAAAGGCAAACTTTTAACTTTCCACTCCTTTTTCTTAGGCTCCCAAGGTATGATTACAGCCCGGCACAAGTTATATAGGCCTGCATCATTAGGCCCAGCCAGATAAGGGATTTCTTTCTTTTTCTTTTAAAAATACAATCTAAAGGTATTCTTATTTATTGCCTTAGTGTGTTCATGAATGTGTGATCAACGTGTACCAAATGTTTACCACTCTAGTTGTCTGTGTGAAACCAGGAGAGTAGAGTGTAAAAATGAGGCAGACTAAAGTCTCACGTAATAACCAACTTTACTCAGAGCATCAGGCAAATTATACTCAGAGGGTTAAGAAGACTCACATGAATAAGATGTTCAATCACAAGAATAAACCGCACATGGCAAAAACATGATTCTGTAAAGGCACATGACTAGCAACAGCTGAAGCAAATTCCTATCTGCTATACCTGGGAGGAGCATGAAAACACATTCCACGAACAATTATGTGTTCTGAAGAAACTGAGGTCACAAGACACATGGCTTATTTTCTTGGAGTTCTCTCACAAGCACTCATAATTTCCCTGCAAGACTCCATTCCTAGACTGTGTTCTGACAGTGTGGAGCCCACAGGGAGGTCGGGGGAACAACCTGTGGGAGTTAGTTCTCTCCTTTACCACCTTGGTAAGGTTTTGGCTCTCGAACTCAAATTGTCAGGCTTGGCAGCAATCTCCTGTGTTCACTGAGCCATCTCAACAACCCCTTTGCCTCCCCAACCCTCCATACCTCCAACCCTCTTTCCCTTGCCCACCCCCCTTCTATTTTAGCTTCCCAAGAACTGGATCACAAGCACACAGCCCACACACTGTCTTATGAATTTCTTAATATCAGAGTAGTTCTTCCTCTTAGTGTCTTAGTTACAGCTCCTATTGCTGTGATAAAACCCAAGACCAAAAGCAACTTGGGGAGGTAAGGATTCTTTTGGTTTCCAGCTCAACATTATAGTCCTTCATCGAAAGAAATCAGGAACCTGAGGACAGGAGGCCACAGAGGAGTGCTGCTCATGGTCATGCTCCTCAAGGATTACACAACTTGGTTTCTTATAGTACCCAGGACCACCAGACCATAGGTCACACCACCCACATGGGCTAGATCCTTCTATATCAGTCACCAACCAGTCGCCAACCACAAAAACATACCCCAGGCTTATCTAGGGGAACACTTTCTCAAGTGAGGCTTCCTTTTTCCAAAATGACTCTTACTTATGTCAAGTTGACATAAGACTAGCCAGCACCCCTAGTATCTTTCCTGATGAGTTATTTCCTTTTTCTTTTTTTTAATTTAATTTTATTTTTTTGTGCTTATTCACTTTAATCCCATTCATTGCATATCTCCTGGTCATCTCTCCCTTAATCCTTCCCTGTCCCCCTTCCCCTTCTCCTCTGAGTGGGTGGGCCCTCCTTTCTCCCACCCCCCCCAGATATCCCCTTAACCCTGGCACTTCAAGTCTCAGTGAGGATAGATGCTTTCTCTCCCACTGAGGCCAGACAGGATGGCCCAGATAATAGGACATATTCCACACACAGCCAACGGCTTGTTTAGGACTCATACCAAGGTCAAGCTGCACATTTGCTTCATATGAGCAGGGAGGCCTAGCTCCAGCCCATGATTGGTTGGTGGTTCAGACTCTAAGAGCCCCAAGAGTCCAGGTTGGTTGACTCTGCTGGTAGAGTTGACTCTTCCTGTAGAGTTCCTATCCTCTTTGGGGCCCGCAATCCTTCCTATTCTTCCATAAGAATCCCCGGGCTTCATCCACTGTTTGGCTGTGGGCATCTGTATCTGTCTGAGCCAGTTGCTGGGCAGAGCCTCTTAGAGGACACCATGCTCCTGTCTGTATTGTTCAGGAGTCTGATAGAAGTGGAGGAGGTGCAGCAGGAGAATGGTGACTTATTAACAGTATCTCTCTGAATTTCAGGCCTTTATTTTTTTTAATTTTATTTTTTTCCTTTTTTTTTCCGGGGCTGGAGATTGAACCCAGGACCTTGCGCTTCCTAGGCAAGCGCTCTACCACTGAGCCAAATCCCCAACCCCAGGTCTTTATTTTTTAATCTGTAAACTATAGATACTAATAGTATGTACCGCAAATAGATGTGATGATGTAATGAGATAATGACTATAAAATGCTTTTCACAGTGTTCAGGGTATAGTAGATCCTCAATAAATGTTGGCTAGATATTACTATGTATAGTTATAATTTTTCACTAAATCTAATAAATGTCCCAGTCACAAAGTCTGACCTAACTAAATTTTCTGTGAAGAAATTTTCTCTGTGAAGCAAAGATATACTTACTAATAAGATCTGACTTTCAGGAGTGGTCTAACTACTGAGGAAGGTGCAGGAGCATGCGCAGGTCCAGAAATGCTTTATGAGAGGACCACAGGTAATGTGTACAAACCACAGTATAGCTTGGAAGTTAGGTGGACCTAGAGTGCTTCTGTACAGGTGTCCTTACTATACTGCTTAACGTAAAGGGGGGAGGGGTTGTAGGTTAGATTACATAAACTGTGATGTCATTATCTTTTAGCTTCATTTGTCTTCATATAACTAGCATCTAACTGAAGTATGAACAGGAACAGGTTCCTGCACAAATAGCACTAGCTTGTCAAGTTTCCAGTGTACTTGAGAGAAGTATTCTGGGTTACCTGAGCGTTCTGTTCTTGGCTGGCCTTCCACTGCTCACTCAGCTTGGTTAGAGCTCCGGGAGGAGAGTGGACCACTTCAGAGACATGGAGTTAGGTGTTATAGGAGTATAGGCTTTTTAGGTTATACAGTTCCTTTCCAAAATCAGTGTCTGGTGACTTTTATTATTCTTTCCACCACAGAAAACAGAATTTGCTGCCGAATGTCGTATTTTTCATTGCTACCACCGAATATACAGCAAGTAGCAACTTGAGAGAGGGTTTATTCAAAGTTGAAGGGTAGGGAAGGCATGCTGGGAGAAGCAGCTCTTAGTGGTTGCTGCAGGAGCACAAGGACTCTTGCTCACATCTCAGTAGATCAGCAAGAGAAAGGGAAATACTAACTAATACTAAGCCAACTCTCTTCCGTTTTATACTTCCGTGATCCCAGCCTGTTGGATGGTACTGTTTCCCAAGGCAATCCTTTCATGCAAGCGTTGCCACAGAGATGGCTAAGCTGTGTCTCCTACAGGATTCTAAATCTAATCAAGCTGACAATGGGGATGTACCATCACAGCTGTCTAAATAGTCCGATACACCAACGGCTAGAAAATACTGGACTGGATGATTTTCCTTTGCCAAGAAGACATGCTTCCAACACAGACCAGACTTTTGGACTCTCTTTGCTACTGTTCTATCGCTGTGAAAAGACATCTTTGACTAAAGCAACTTACAGCATTTAATTGGTGGCCACATGGGGCTGGCTTACAGTTTCACAGGCTTAGTCCATAATCATTATGGTGGGACGCATGGTGGCAGGTAGGTAGGCACTGTAGGCAGAAGTCTTGTACAGCTGAGAGCTTACATCTGACCCACAGGCAGAAGGTAGCGAGTGAGACTGTACCTGTGGGTCAGATGTACATACCTTCTCCAACAAGACTACACCTCCTGATCCACACTAAATAGGCTGACAACTGGTAACCAAATAACCAAATATATTAGCTTATGGCGACTGTTCTCATTCAAACCACCACAGGGAAGTGGATGGTTGTACAGATTACTATACTAGTTTCTTTTGTCATCATTGTGGGCAGATAGCTGTCCAGACAATTTAAATCTGAGAAATTATTCATCACTCGTGGCAGACATTTTATATGCCTGGGATATCTCGAATATCCTGGGGTTTCTACTACAGCGTAGAAATCACTCTTACAACGTCAATCTGCAGTCTCTTGGGGTTCCTGAACAAGAAATCTGACCTGCTATGCATCGTGTGACTTCCAAGACTCTCCTTTGAAAATGATGAAAGTTGGGTTGGGGATTTAGCTCAGTGGTAGAGTGCTTGCCTAGCAAGCGCAAGGCCCTGGGTTCGGTCCCCAGCTCTGAAAAAAAAAATGATGAAAGTCTCCATGATTCCATAAGTCTTGTGTTTTGCATGTATGCAAAAACTGCATCTCATGCAATGCCAAGTCTGCTGCAGCAGCTGGGCACCCTTAGATCATAGTTTCTGTGGCTTTTTGAGTACCCGGAGAGTTAATTTGATTAAACAAATCTTGGTGAAACACTTTCAAAGTAGTCATGCAAAACCAAGTTGACCCAGATGTGTTCTCTTCTCAAGGAAGTCTTTTAAATGAGCTTGTCATTTTCTACCCTGGAACCTGCAGTGGGCAGAGTCAGGCCACTTCCCGAGATGACTCAAGCCATATTTCCTCTCGTCCTCATGTAAAGTGCTCTGCTCCATTTTAGCAGCATAAATTTCTTTATCAACTACATCATCTTTGTCTACAAACTTTCAGTTTGCCTCTTTTCTGGTCAAACTGCACACTTTTCAAAGTTCTTTCTGATCCAAATTTTCCACTATACGTCTGCCTAAAAGCAGCCAGCGATAACCATATCCCAGCTATGTGATCATGAAATGTCCTCTGACAGGTTAACTAGAATGTTCATTTTAAGTTACACTCCCCCCAAAAGGTTCAGGATGCAGGCAAATCCCTGCATGTTCTTCACAAGGACGTAACACAAATCGCCCCCAGTCTAAATTTTTGTTTCTCTCTGAAGCCTTGGGAGTCTGGCTTTCACTATCTACATGCTGTTGGCATTCTAGTGTCCTGAAATCCCGTCATAATCTCCCCTTTGGAACAAATCAGTTCCAAAGGTTTAGGGTCTGCTATAGTCACAGGTATGGCACTACTTTTCCGGTACCATGTTTCTGTGTTTATCGCCTATCATCAAATAACTAGAATTGAGTGGGAAGGCTGAGGCGGTACGGTTCACACCCTGGCAGCCAGGAAGCAAAGAAAAGGACACAGGGCCAAGACGCAGCTCTCCCAGGGGATATCCTTAGAGACATACTTCCTAGGCTCCACCTCCTATTTTGTTACCTCCCAACAGCACCATCATGCTATGAATCTATCAAGTGATTAATCCATCCATGCACCAAAGCCCTCATGCTCCAGTTGTCTTAGAAACTCCCTCAGAGACACATCAGAAGTGTGATCTACTTTAGGTGTTTCTTTATTCAGTCACGTTGACAACTAAGCTTAGCTATCTCAGTAACTTTACCAGAGAATTTGAAGGAATCAGAGTGAATCTCACAGAGCTGCTTTGGTGTTGATACTCACAGAGAACTCCTGTCTCTCTAAGTTGGGAGCTGAGCCTCTTGGCATGCTGGATAGTTTATTTGGACAACTCCCAAGAGGAAAGAACAATCATGAAAAATCTTGAAGCTGGCTGTTAGTAAGTTCCACCTGACTCATCAGCTCGAAGAAAGGTAAAGGAGACAAGGTAAGATGAGAACAGAGAAAACACATCCAGGCTGGATACGAGCCACCGTTAGTGAGTGTGTATCACTATGTGCTGACTAATTCTCCTTGAAGTCACTTTCCATTTCTGATGAGAATCAATACAAACTTCTCTCATTCAGAATATTCATGGCTGAGATTAAACAGACTTGCCATTTGTCTCGTAGGCTGACACCAGAAGGGGACTGTCAATCTCACCTAGAGTCACTTACTAGACAAACTTCTGGGCATGCCTGTAAGGGAGTTGCTGGATTAGGTCAGCTGAGGTGGGAAGACACATCTTTTTTTTTTTTTTTTTTGGTTCTTTTTTTTTTTTCGGAGCTGGGGACCGAACCCAGGGCCTTGCGCTTCCTAGGCAAGTGCTCTACCACTGAGCTAAATCCCCAGCCCAGGAAGACACATCTTTAACGGACTGAGATTCTAGATTGAGCACCAGCTACCAACCCCCTCTCTCTCTGTGATTGAGCTGCATGTGCAACGTGTGGCCCACGCTTCTGCACCCTGGCAGACAGCACCTTCAAACTGCAAGCCAAAACAAACCAGAGAGGGCTAAGAGCAGAGTAAAAAAAATTGATTTTCAGTTAAGAGAATGTTTGGCTGGTATCACTTTGGATTCATCTCCGGCACTACAGAAGCCAGCCGTGGTGGTGCGTTCTTGTAATCTCGCACTGGGGAGTTGGAGTCAGGAGGAACAGGAATTCAAGGTCACTGTCTACTACATATGGAGTTCAAGGCCAACCTGGGTTACAAGAGACCGAGTCTCCGAAACAAAACAAAACAAAACACCCCAGCAATATGAAGCAAAGCGACCAAGGACTACTAGGTTTATACTTCTTGGAAATTCTCAAAGGCAAAATAAAAATAAAGACAAAAACAAGCCCTTAAATATATAATTTGCTTTCTCTCTTTGCTGTGGACTGGATGTTTGTTTATTTTCCCCTATCACTAATGAAGAAAAGACTCGTGAACTTTTAATCCCTAGTGTGACAGTTTAAGAGCTACCACCCTGCTTAGTAGTTGGGTGCTGAGGGCTCTACCCTTAACAATAGTGTCTTAAACTAGGCCTGAGGGGTTGGATGTGGTGCATATACTCTTGCAGTTATAGCAGGCTGAGCTAGGAGGACTGCTTGAGTCCAGGAGTCCAAGGCCAACCTGGGAAGCATAGCAAGGCTTTTGTGTAGTGAAATCCCTTTGCTTGGGGAGCTGCAATAATGTCTACCCCTCCTGCTGAGTTCCCAACAACAACCTGAGGCACGATTCCACCGAGGTTCATTCCGGAAAATCAGTGAGCTCCTTGGGCTTCCTTAAACAGCATAGATGCAGTGGGTAGAGTCACGGCCATTCCCGAGATGCCTCAAACCATATTTCCTATCATCCTCATGTAAAGTGCTCTGCTCCATTTTAGCAGCGAAAAATTTCTTTATCAACTACATCATCTTTGTCTACAACTTTCAGTTTGGCTTTTTTTCTGGTCAAACTGCACACTTTTCAAAGTTCTTCCTTTTGATCCAAAGTTTCACTATGTCTGGCTAAAAGCAGCCAGCAATAACCATATCACAGCCTAATGCTATGTGATCATAAAATGTCCTATGACAGGTTAACTAGAATGTTCATTTTAAGAAGCCTCTCACAAAGGTTCAGGATGCAGGTGAATCCCTGCAAGTTCTTCCCAAGAGTGTAACACAAATAGCCCCTAGTCTAAACTTTTGTTTCCCTCTGAAGCCTCAGGAGTCTGGCTTTCACTATCTACATCCTCCCTTAAAAGGCCATATAGGGATTTGGGCTTTCTCTAAAGAAAGATGGAGTCCCCTTCTTTAGTATTCCTGGGCCTATATACCCTAGCCCTTCCCCAAGGTCATGTGTAATTAGGGCAGAGTCATATACAACAGCATATAACAAGTGGTAATGAGCTGGATGTCCAGGTGAGAATCTTGTGACCCTCCCACCCCTCTATGGGGGGTGTAAATGGTCAGCAAGACCAGGATATTTCTTTGCAAGGGAGTGCAGGTGAATTGCCCAGTGGCTGATTCTCGGCTTAGACGATAATTACACACATACCTTTGTCTTAGAAAGAAAGAAAGAAAGAAAGAAAGAAAGAAAAAAAGAAAGAAAGAAAGAAAGAGAAACAAAGAGAAAAGAAAGGAAGGAAAGGCCTGAAGGAACTTGACCTCCCTTGTCCTCTTGTGAGGACACAAAGAAGAGAGCCCTTTCAGGATTTGCTCATGATTTTGGGACTGGACTCCCTAGTTTCCAGAGCTATGAGCAATACATTTTTGTTGTTTAGCCATCCCTTAGTCTAACTAATGGGCTCCTTATTAATCCCACAGGGGGTCACAGCAGGTTGTCCTGAAGGAGCCCACCCAACCCTCAGCCCCCACCCCCATCAGACTGCTTGCTCTTCAAGTGAAGCCTCTCCCTAGAATCAGGCATTAAGTGGCCAGTTGTGCCGCTGAGGGGAGCCGGACTTCTCTACCCTTCCAGCCCTGCCCCGCCCTGGGGGTTGGTGTTACACACTCGGCAGTGTCTGTTGGTCAGTCCTAAACATGGGTCCCATTTGAGATGTCCCCACTTTTTAGGGCCTTGGGCAGAAGGACTTGCACAGAGAAAGCTTACATGACAAAGCCGTGGCTGACCAGATGGGTGGTTTAGGATGGCTGGCTGTAGCCCCTATGTGCCCCAAGGCATCCTCTTGCCTTTTTCAGAGAAGGCTGCTGTGAAATGAGGGAAGGAATGCGTCCTGGTCCCTGTCAGTCCCTGAGTTAACCTGTGTGTACTCTGAGTCACTCAGTTGACAGTGGAGAAGTCCTTCCACGGTTCATCGGTTCATCGCTGTGGTCTAATGCCCCAAAGCGGTGCTTGGAAAGACTTCCCATAGGCCTCAGAATTGAGCTGCAGAAGTCTGGTGAGCCTGGAACAAAGGAGCCGTCTACAAGTACAGCAAGAGTATTTATTCCTGGGTCTCTGGGGAGGGGTGCGGGTGGCTTTCCATAGGAGCGATTCTCAAGATCTGGCCCAGCCGGCCCGTCCTCTGTGGGCTCCTTCTGTACTTTTTACTCGGTGCCCAGCTTCTGGCTTCTGCTACCTGCCTGTGTGCTCGAAGTGCTCATTGGATTTACTATCAACACACCGAAAGCTAATCGGAAGGTGAATCCACTGAAGAAAACCTGTCTGAGGCTCTCCCCAAGGAGCGAGTGTTCCGTTTTAGGAATAATTTGGCTCCCTCTCCTTCATTTGGCACAGCTCGGGAAAACCAAGTATGAGACAGTTGTTCCGCAATGGAATAATCCTTGGTGAGGGCCAGTGGAGTGGCACAGACAGACAGGAGGCACCAGTCAGTTTCAAGGAGGAGCCCATATTAGGCAAAGGGAGGCAGGAATGGTTCCTGCAACTGGGAACTGAAGTGGTGGGGGTGGGAGGGTGGGGGATGAGGGTGGGGGAGGGGTGGGATACAGGGTACGGGGAGGGAAGGGGCAGGGATCGAGGCGGGGGAGGGTGTTGTGGTATTTGTCTACAGCTCGGCATCTTTTATCATAGCGCCATGTGACTTCACTGTAGAATTGATTTGATCCACTTATTTTCCTAATGGTAAACAGAATGCATATTTTCTTCCCATACTGTAAATTGTCGTAGATGTGATGCACACTGACTCACAGGCTCTGACAGAGACCAGGACACATTCCTTTCCCCCACCTCATACCAGCCTCCTCTAGAAAAGGCAGGATGTTGTGGGGCTCAGGGAGGCCACAGGCAACATAAACCACAGATTTGTAAGCATTCTCTGTGGCGCTCCCCACCCAAGGCCCTGAAAGGTGGGCATTCCCACGCTTACGGGGCTTTTGAGGGTCCCCAGTAACAAGTCTCTTGAATGGATGGACTTCATATACACTGCTGTACAATACAGAGACAGCAAAGGGGCATCGTTTGGAAAATGAAAGTTTCTTTGGGAATGTAACTCCATTGGTAGAATGCTTGTCTAGTGTGTATAAAGCCCCCGGGTTCGATTCCTAGCGGTTCGAACTCTGGGTTGTGCTGCCGCACGCCCTGTAACCCCAACATTCAAGAAGTAAGGGCAGAAGAATCAGGAGTTCAGGGTCATCCTCGACTTTATTAAGTGAGTTCAATCAAGGCCAGCCTGGGCTACAGGAGACTCTCTCTGTTTTGTTCAGAAAGAAAGAAAAAAGAAAAGGAAGAAAAGGGTTGGGGTGGAGGGAGAGAGAAGAAAGCCTCTTGTAAGTTCACATTTCAGGAATATTTCCTGGTAACGGTTTCGTGCGTCCTTTTAGACTCTTACAAATGGAGTTTGTAAAATTTCTTCATGCTGTAATGGGCTCACCCTGAGAACCAGTCTCATGGCTCTCTCTGGGCCCGGGTGGCTGCTGTGATGGGCCCTTTCCTCCATTCCAGCTGTTCTGATCTCCTTGTTCCTAGAACACACTGAACAGGCCACTAGCACAGGCTGTTTGAGGACCACAGTGTTCTTCCTCTAAATAACCACTCCGGCTCTTCCATTACTCAGGTCTCCGTTCAATCATCACCATTTCACTAAAACCATCCCTGCCTACCTCCCTAAAAGAACACCTCTCATAGCTCTGCTTCTCCACAGCCCTTGTCATTGCTGCTTGTCATTGAGCTAGAAAACTCCAGGAGACAAAGATGCTACCTCTATCTTGCACCCTCTGGTATGTGCAATAGAAAATGGCAGATAGACAGCTGAGGGCGTAGCTCAGCAGTACCAAATGGCACGTAATAGATGCTCAGTAAATAAATAGTTAAGTAAATAAGATTAATGTGAACTCTACATATAGTTCTGAAAACTTGGTAGAAAATCTGAGTTTATTAACAGACAGTATTTCTTATGCCTTTACGTATTTTTTCATACCAGTGTATGAATCCTCTTAGTATTTTTATGACTACTTGATAATGCCATTTATTTTTTCTTTTCTTTGGGGGGCCTCTTGTAGCCCAGGCTAGGTTTGAACTCATGGTCTTCCTGCTTTCACCTGCTGGGTTCTGGGATTTCAGGCAGGCACCACCATACCTGACACCCAATTCTCTCTGATAAACACCTGGGTGGTTTCTCATATTTTGATAGTGAAGATAGCATCACATCTTTACTCCGATTTCTTTGCGTGCTTTGTGTTCTTCATAGGAAGCGATTACGAAAGACCCTGAAAGGATAAATATATGCCCTGGCATTAGGAAAGTAGGCTTAGATCTGAGAGGTGTATATCATCACTGAGTCATCCAAGTCAATGAAACTTAAAGGAGAGAGGTGAGTATAACTCAGGAGACACGGGCAATGAGCAATGTCTGCACCCAGAGGACAGGAGAGCAGGGCAAGCAGTGGCCTGTCCATTCAACGAGAATTTGGTTTAGACTCAGTGTCTCACTATGCAGCCCAGGCTGGCCTTAAACTACCAACCGACCTCCCTCATCCCCCAAGTGCTGGGCTTACAACAAAGATTTTTTTTTGTAGTTAATATTTTATTAAAATTAGAAACACAGTAGCATACAGTGAGAGAAGTAGAACACGTTATCCGCCTTCCAGTGGATTGGAGTCTAGTGGAGGAGATGCCAAAAAGGAGAAACCAAATCAGGCAGGCCAAGTAGGGTGGATAATGCAGGGTGACATGGAAAAACAGGGGGAGTACTTACCTTACAGCTTTGACAGAAAAGAAAATCTAAAAGTAATGTTTATGTTGAGTCTGGAGTCTAGGGAGAGTTAGCTGGGTAAGAGGTTGGGAGCCGGGAGCAGGGTAGTATCCAGACCAGGGTACAGCCCTTCTGACACATGGGGGCACTGGAAGAAAAACGTGTAGTATGACAAGAGAATGAGAGACAGAAAGGTTGTGGGATAGATAAGACTGAGAGGGAAGAGGTCCCTGGGCCAGGTTAAAAGGCTGCTTCTATTTTAAAGGCAATTGTGGTGGTTTGAATAAGAATGTCCCCATAGGCTCATAGAGTTGAATGCCTAGTCACAGGGAGTGGAATTCTGATAGGATTAGAAGGATTAGGAGGTGTGGCCTTGTTGGAGGAGGCTTATCATGGAGTTGGTGGTTGGGGGTTCTGAGGTTCAAACGCCCTGCCAGCCCCAGTCTCTCTCTTTGCCTATGGATCAAGATGTAGAGCTCTCAGCTACTTCTCTAGCACCATATCTGCCTGTGTGCCACCACACTCTTCACCCTGATAAAGTGGGCTAACCTCTGAAACTGTAAGCAAGTCTCCAATTAAACCCTTTTATAAGAGTTGCCTTGGTTATGGTATCTCTTTACAGCAAAAGGGCAGTGACTAAGAAAGGCAGTGAAAAGTTTTTGTCAGGGAAGTCTTATGATCGGAGTTCCTTTAGAAAATTGCAGTGTGCAGTATGGTCTGTCAGAGAGATGAGGTACAGAAGTTGGCAAAACTAGAGGGGAACCTTGAAGGAGCCTCTGGCCCAATGACAGACACAGTACTGGGCATGGTGAGCAGTGTGTGCCCAGGAGATCTGGACAGGACTCTGTCACACACTAAACTCGGGTGTTGTATGCGGTGGTGTGGTGAAAGTGAAGATGAACACAGATGAAGAACAGCTTCCGGTATGGATAACTCAGTCAGGAAGAGAACTGAAAGAAGGAAGGGGATGGAGTTATTTTGGACACGTTAAGTTTGGGAGCCTGTGGGAAAGACAGGGATTCTGGGTCACAGACAGGTGTCTTAGCATCGAGATGTCAAATACTGGAACAGCTTCACCATGATAGGCTTTAGGTATAGGATTCACTGGACACTGAATCCTGCTGTGTGCTCAGTAAGCACTGTGGTGAGAGAGACTTGTTGAGGATATAAGAAAGGACGCTCCTGGAGGGAGGGGCAAAGGGTGGGGAAACAGGACATGGCCCGTTGACAATGCTGCCAGTGCTGTTGAACAAGTCAAAGGCGACCAAAGGATCCACAAGATTATGCCAATGAGGAAGCCATTGGTGACCTGTGTGAGGGTGTTCTTACAGCATAACCAACTCTTTCAGGAAGTTTGGTTGTGAAGTGGGTATAAAGAAAAGTGAAGATAAGATAAACACAGTGACATGCACCTGTGATTCCTATACTGAGAAGGTGGAGGACGGAGGATCAAAAATTCAAAGCCTAGCCTGAGCTACATAGCAAATTCAAGGCCAACCTGAGTTATATAGTGTGACCTGGCTAAAAAAGCCAAGGGGTGGGGAAGTTAGTCAGTGATAGAGTGCTTGTTTAGCATGTGCAAGACTCTGGGTATGATCTGCGCATACACACACACACACACACACACACACACAGACACACTCACATACACATACACACATACACACACACATGCACATATACATGCACATGCACACATGCACACATGCACACACACACACACACACCACAAACCACACACATACATGAGTAGCACACACACACCACACACAAACACACACATACACACATACACATACAGTCTACTTACAAAGTGAAAAATAAGTCTACACTATTGGTGGTACATTATTGGTGTCAGACAGAAACTAACAGGTTGATTTTAAAATGTAGAGGATATTAAGGCAATAGAACAGCTAAAGATAGACTTGGGAACAAAGTTCTAGGATTTCAGTACATGGGTTCAAACCTACCAGGAAGCCACAGCAATCATTGGTCAACTGGCATAGATAATTTCATGATCATATCTGATATGAAGACGGGAAACAGACTCACATTCATTTTCAAGTAACTTTTACAATGTTGCCTATGCCTTAACACTGGGAAAATGATAATCTTTTCAACAAATGATGCTAGAATTCTATAGAATTTTCATATTTTAAAAAGTGAGATTCGAGGGCTGGAAAGAATATTTGATGGGCAACCTTAAGGACCAGAGCTCAGCTCCCAGAACCATGTAAACACATATACTTCTAGATTAAAGGGATCTGAGAGCATCTTACTGGTTACTGCACATGCACAGGCATGCATACCTGTCACACATGTGTGTGCTTATACTCAGATACATAGATGTGTACATACATGTGTGCATACATACAGACTGACAAATATATGTGTGCATACAAGCTCATATGTACACATACAGGCTTACATATATGTGCATACACACACAGACTGACACATGTGTGTACATGCAGGCAGAGACCCACAGAAATAAAATACATTTCTGATAAATGAGCCCCTCTTACCCATCGCCATTCACAAAAATTGATTTGAGGTCAAGTGTAGCCTGAAATGTGAGGACTATGCTATAGAACTTCCAGAAGAAAGCACAGGGTTCGGTCTTTATTACCTCAGAGTTGGTCAAGACTTATTTTGCAGGTTACAGAAAACAACAACCATAAAAATCCAACAAATTGAATTTCATCAAAGTTAAAGATGTGCATACTCTTAAGGAAATGAAGAGGCAAGTCGCGGCACGAGAAGGAGCGCTTGCAAAACAGATGTAATCAGTAAAATAGGAAGCAAGCCCGGTGCTGAGTAAGAAGAAAAGCAACACCATTTACACCAGCAAATGTGCTTCACAGAAGAAAGCAAGTGAAAAGTCCGGCAAGCAGATGGAAAAGTAGCCCTCTTTATTTTGGCAGGGAAATGCCGCATGACTATACTGAAATGACAGCATTTTACTGTCACATGAACTAAAATAGCTAAACCTAAGTTATAGACAACACCAAATGTTGATGGGGATGTGAAGCAACTAGAACTCTCTCGCATTGTCTGGAAGATAGTCTGGCAGCTTCTCATAGATGTGTGCACACTCTGTGACCAGCAATTCAATGATAGGTATTGTCCAAGAGAAATTAAAAAAAAAGCAGTAGTTCACAGAAAGATTTGTGATAAAGTGTTCCTGGCTCTAGCTGATTATCTATATTGATCAAAGTTTTCCAGAAAAACAGTTATCAACATCTATATGC
Organism: Rattus norvegicus; assembly: GCF_021556685.1. Lineage (NCBI taxonomy): Eukaryota > Metazoa > Chordata > Mammalia > Rodentia > Muridae > Rattus > Rattus norvegicus. The sequence continues at coordinate 102,114,962 of NC_141539.1, forward strand.
GTCTATATATATCCTCGTTATTCGTCTAGATAGATGATTCTTTTTAAATAAAGAATTGGTTCACATGATTATGGAGGATGGGAAGTCCCAAAGACTACACTTGGTGAGCCGGCGACTGACTGGAGAGCAGAGTGTAGTTCCAGTCTGAGTCACACGCAGAGAAGAGTGATGTCCTGCTTCGAAGAGAGTCTGGCCGAGCGAGCAAATTCTCCCTCAGTCTTTTGTTCTATTTAAGCTTCCAATGGACTGCTTGAGGTCCACTCACATTGAAGAGGGGAATCTGCTCGGTATAATGTTTAACCAACTATTTCATCACTTCCTGACTGGGAGAAAGGACATATAAAATCAGTTATCATTGGGCCAACCTTTGTCAACTTGACGACCAAATATATCTTAAGTCATGCTTAATTTTCAAATAAAGATGATAAAAATGTTATAATGTCTGCTAACGTCATACAAATACCCTTCATAAAACCAAACCAAACCAAAAAACCCCCAAAAGGCCCAAACAAAAAAAGAACTTCTTTCCCCAGAAGAGGAACTAAAGTCCTTGTTTATTTTCATAGAGATATTTACTTTCTCTGTGATACCTTATAACTTAAATATTGTGGTGTAAAATTAATGATGTACAAATACAATGATAGAGGAAAAGAAAGGTGGATTTAATATATAGTTAAATAGGAAGATAAATTAGTATCTACAATCTATCTATCTACACATGTATATTAATAACAAAACATAGAGAAAATTCAGTGATAATTACAGCCATTGTTTGTATAGCTGTTCAAATAGTTTCATTCAGCTTCCCCAGTTACCTATTCTGTATTCTCCTGTCCTGATGTCAACAACCACATTAGTTTGTTCTAGTTCTTTCCCAAGTAGTGTTATCCAGACTTGTATTCCTAGAGGTTGGAGTCATTCAGAGTTCTGGTTTCATTGAAATATAGTTTTCTATTGACTTTCACTAGAAAGCATGCTAAAAAAAATTGTACATGCTCACAGGTACATTGACACACTGTCTTAGGGTTTTATTGCTGTGAAGAGACACTATGACCAAAGAAACTCCTATAATGGATAACATTTAGTTGGGGCTGATTTATAGTTTCAGAGGTTTAATCCGTTGTCATTATGGTGGATAACATGGTGGCTTGCAGGCAGACATGTTACTGGAAAAGGAGCTAAGAGTTCTACATCTGGATTGGCAGGCAGCAGGAAGGGCGCACATTCTCCAACAAAGCCACACCTCCTAATAGTGCCACTCCCTGTGGACCCATGGGAGCTATTTTTATTCACCCCCAACTCTCCCACACTTCTGACCTTATATCATTGTGGAGTAGGAATTCCATTTCCCTTTGGTAATCAACATCAACCACCCTTGCCATCCAAGAAAGTATCTTTTCTTTGTCTTTGATTCATGAGCATAACAAACTCCAAGTAGACAGCAGCAGCCTTAATTTCCAGTATGGTAGAGCCATTGTTATGCCTCTTGGTGGAAGTAACTAAGTCTGCTAGGGAGCAGAGCATGATGATACTGTGATAATAGGAAGCTAGGGATTTAGCTCAGTGGTAGAGCGCTTGCCTAGCAAGCGCAAGGCCCTGGGTTCGGTCCCCAGCTCCGCTAAACTTTTGCTAATGGGTCACATCAAGTAGCATAACTCTCATCTCCACTCCATGACTTCCAGACCCTTGAATCCTTCTTAAGAAGACACAGTATCAATACAGTGGAATGCTAGCAGAACCTTGCAGCCTATAACATATTGGCATCTGGAAGAGGGACACCAGGGTACTATAATCTCCATCGGGGCGTGTCCCCAAAGATCTAAAATGTCTCAATAGGCTTGAACTTTTAAAGTTTCCACCACTTCACAATAACATCCTCCTCCTCTCTTTTTCTTTTAGCATTCTGGCCTTAAAGTGATTGCACTCCCCAACATAATGTGTTGCCTCACTAGAGGCCCAAAGCAATGGAGTTGTTAAGTTATAGACTATGATATGCAAGTACTTTGCCACTGAGCTGTATATCCAGCCTCTGGATGGAAACTATGAGCCAAAATACACCTATCCTCTTCTTACAAGTTATCTTAGGCATTTTGTTACAGTATTGCAAAATGTACTTGCATCTCCAGTATCTGGAAGTAGCTAGTGGAATGGACTTTGGAAGACTCTGTTCCACAGAACCAGCCAGAACTGAATTACAGTGGCCATTGTCAGGTTGGCTTCAATGAGTGGAAGTCTATATTGTTGAGCGTAGGCATATGTTTTATCTCTGATATCACTTTGGTCATGAGCCCATTGGGTGATGCCAAGGATGGCTGGGAATAGGGGCTGGCTGGCATTCATAGTACAGCCTTTTAAATAATTTTATTCCTAAAACCCTCATTTGCTAAGGTGTCCTTTAGTTATTATTCACATGGATGTGAATATCTTTATGTCTCATGTCCACAAGAGGGCTATATCTGAAGCCTCTGTCCAAATTTCCAGTTCTGTTCTTCCCACATTCCTGGCCATTCTTCCAAAGGATTGGCCACAGATAATGAATCTGTCTGTAGTCATATATCTGGCCACTTTCCTTTTTAAACAAAGTTAGCAACCAGGCAGACTTCTGTGAGCTCTGAACACTGGGGAGAGTTCCCTTCACTAGTCCTTTTGGGGCATCCCAGAGAGGTACTATGTAGCTACATCTGTCTTCTTTCAGGTGGTCTATGGATGCCGTGTGACCATCTATGAGACAGGTCTGGAGGAGAGAAGTCCTCCATTGTCAAGAGATAAGGAGGGACTCCCACAAGGCAGAGACACAGGCTGGGAGAGTGAGGGCAGTACGCAGAAGCGGGGCCTTGCATGTACTAAGTGTGTGCATTCCAGGCCTCCCTGCTTTTGCTTTTTGAGAGAGGGTCCCCTTATGCAGCTCACACTGAACTTTAATGTATGATCCTCTTGCCTCTGCTTCTCAAGTGCCAGGACTATAGGTGTCTACCATCACATCTGGTGCTGGGCCACTTCTTCCTGTGGTGCATTTGTGTCTTCAGGACCTGTTCAGACCTGATCTGTATTATTTTCATTTGATGATGGAATCTTAAAGTATGAACCCTTGCTTATAGCTTGATATGTCCAATAACCCTGGTAAATGGTGGCTAGCTTAGGTTTCATGGTAACTTACTAGACCTTGGGCAATCAATCACTGAGTTTCTGCTAAGTCCTAGTAGCAAACCAAGAGCTATCTCTTGAAAGGAGAGAAGTTATCTGTACATGACAACAGAGCCTTGCTTAAAAACCCTGGGCTTGCATTACATTTTACCCATGGGATCCTTTGAAAGACTCCAGCAACTTATCATGTACTGTCGGCAATGCAGGTACCAGTAGATTAGCTGGTCATATGACCAACTGGCAGAACAGTTTGTGCAACACTATGGGACTATTTCAGATTACTTTCTTATTCCACCTCCACTGAAAACGAGTAACTTTTCAAGTCACATGGGGGCAGAGTTATTCCCAGATGAGGGATGCTGTGCCTTATTCGTGACTGCAGGGGAGGCCAGGTGGAAGAGCTTATCTTTCTTCTTTGAAGAGGTATCTTGATATCTCTTACATCATCAGGCTTCTAGAAGTTTCGTGGAATGAACTGCATTTGTAATGGATCTTCTTCAGTGATGAGACTGCATTTGGCACGGGAGCTGCAATTGGAGTCACCACATGGTTAAGCTTTTAATAAGATGCTATCATTCTCAAAGACCCACCTGTTTTCTGTTCAAGCCATATATGTATGTGGGGATGTGCTGGGAATTACCACATCCATCTATCCCTTCCTTCATTTCTTCCTCCCTTCCTCCCTCTCTCCCTTCCTTCCTTCCTTCCTCCCTTCCTTCCTTCCTTTCTTCCTTCCTTCCTTCCTTTCCTCCTTCCTTTCTTCACTCCCACTTCCCTCCCTCCCTTGCTCACTTTCATTTAAATATTTAAATGTATTATGGTTGTTCCTGTGTGTAGGACGTATGTGTATGGACACATACCATGTTTCATATGCAAGAGACAGAGGACAACTTTGGGGTAGAATCGGTTTTTTCCATTTACTTTTACATGAGTCTAGGGGATCAACCTCAGGTCACCATGCTTGTACTTTTACCTGCTATGCTATCTACCCCTCTCCTCTGTCTGTCTGTTCCTCTCACCTCCCCTCTCTTCTCTCCTCTTTCCTGCTTTCCATCTCATGTTAAAACTGAACCCATGACCTAATGCATGCTAGAAAACTGCTTTCCTCAAAGTGAGTGGTTGAAGGCCACCTCCTTTAAATCTTGATGTTGACATTAATCTCTGTAATCCATCTAGAAACTCACTATACTATACTTGACTTACTATACTTGACTTACTATAGAGGCTGTAACCGTGGCTTCTATTTTACTATCCTCATCCTAATAGCTACTTACTCCTCTTAGCCTTTTACTTGTCGTTACAATGACCTTATTGAGGCTGAGGAACGTCATAAAGAAGAAAGCATACTTAGCTCACAGTTCTGAAGTCTCAAAGGCAAGCTGCTGATATCAGCTTGGCTCTGGTGAAGGCCTTCAGGGGGTGGTACCACAATGACAGCTGTGTAAGTCAGAATCACTAGATGGAAAGCCAGAGATGCCGGGGTGTGGCCAGGCTCATTTGATTTAGTTTCTATGGTAATGCTTCTGTTAGGATTAGTTCAGGCTCCCATGAGAAATACCCTAATCTCTTTTAAGAGCAATCAATGTTCCTAGTAAGAACTAGACCATTATTATTAGAACCCATCCCTTAAAGATCTCTCTAGCTCCCCCACCACACTGAGGACCAAGGCCCATTGTGAGGTTTTATGATAATAGAAAATTAAGTAGACAGTGGTATTTGAAGATAGGGCGCATATGAGCAAGGGTGTGGTGGTTTAAATGAGAATGGCCCTAACATTGTTTGAATGCTTGGAACTGCAGTTGGTGGAACTGTTTGGGAAGGATTAGGAGGTGTGGCCTGGTAGGAATAGGTGTGCCACTTCGGGGTTTCAAAAGATACATGTCATCACCAGTATTCTTTTTTAGCCTCCTACTTGTAGTTTAAGATGTGAGCACTCAGATGTTCCTGCTGCCATGCCTTTGCTCTATAAACCCAATTAAATACTTTCTAAGTTGCCCTGGTCAACTTAGCAATAAGAAAGCAACGAAGACAAAGTCCTTGATCCAAGGGGACTGCTGCTTTGTAAGAAGAGTGAGTTAAGCAAGAGAAAACTTGCCTACCATGTCCATGGTCCTGGCTTTGATTTCTGCAACACATAGGCAAACACTAGAACATAAGGGGGTAGGGGAGGAGAAAGAGAGAGAGCGAGAGAGCGAGAGAGCGAGAGAGCGAGAGAGCGAGAGAGCGAGAGAGCGAGAGAGCGAGAGAGCGAGAGAGCGAGAGAGCGAGAGAGCGAGAGAGCGAGAGAGAGAGAGAGAGAGAGAGAGAGCATTCATTGAGTGAGATAATTCACCTTGAGGCTCTACTCATCATCATCAGGGCTCATCAGATGTGAACATTCCACCTTGAATTTCTAGTCTTTGAACCATAAGCACTTTTTTTTTTTTTTTTAAATAAGTGATTATTTGTATCAGTCCATAGACCAGGGCTGGATGTAGGGACTCTACCCGGATACTTAATCTACTTATGCATCCCAGAACTAGGAGAGTGACTAGATAATGGGATTTGGGGTGGTCTTTTTGTGCACTTGCAGAGATGTGTCACTGTTTTTCCTTACCTGCCTATGGCATTTTCTGATTGGCTTTAATAAAGAGCTGAAGGCCTATAGCTAGGCAGGAAAGAGAAGGTGAGGCTTCTGTTTGGACAGAGAGGATCTCTGGGGGGAGGGGGGAGAATCTGAGAGGGGAATTCACCAGCTAGACATAGGGGAAGTCAGATGTCCTGAGACTGAATGAGAGGTGACAGATCATGTGGCAAATTTGGGCTAGTGTAGATGGGGTCATTAAGCTATATGAGCTAGTTGGGAACCAGCCTGAGCTGTAAGGCTAAGCTTAATAATAAGAAGTCCCCTCGTCATTATTGGGAGATGGCGGGTTGAGACAGTATGACAATAATGGGGTTCGGGGGAGTCTATTGGCCAGATCGTAAGATGGGTCTGGGGAAATGACTTTGCGTTGCATTTACATTTGCGGTTCATAAACCGGTAAGCATGAGAACCTTCCAGACTCTAAAAAGTGTATGTGAGTCTCCACAAGATAGAATTCAACATACAAGAAGGAACCAAATTCAGCCATGGAGAAAAAAGTATCTGTGACCTTAGGAAAAAAGACCTATCTGTGGTTATCTTGACCAGCGAGCAAGGCTGCATTGGGAGGGTGGAAAGTCCTTGGTGTTTGCTGTTCCTAGCTTCCCTTTCAAGTCAAGGTAATCAGATCGTCATGGTTGGCTGAAGGGAAGCTGGGAATGAGGATGTACCCGAATCTGCCCACTGAGACAGAAAGGAGAGGGTTTCTGGGGAGTTTCCATGTTTCAGAGGGGCAGACACAAGAAGACAGCCTGCTACCCGAGACTACCTGTAAACCTACCATTTCTGTATCTCAAAAGAAGCTAGAAGCTAGAAACTGGTAAAGGGACAGTGGCCAAACCAGCGACAGGAAGGTTCAGAGTTCCTCTCCTCTTTCCTATAGAATGTTACGGTTTTATAGAGAGGATTAAACACGAGCCGAGGAAATGAGCACATGAATACGTTAACTGGGTTGAGAGATAACTGTCAAAAATGTGTGAAATCCCTTCCCGGGAGGATGGAGACCCAGAGAACTGACAGTCTGTCCTGGCACAAAGCCAGGGTGTTCTTGGTTCTATCACAGCTTTGTCCTGGCCAGAGGCCAGAAATACCAGACATGTTTAGGGAACCAGTTTGTGTTCTCATTCCCTGTTTTCTTCTCACTTTTCCTTTTATGTAAGCACTCTGATGAACACAGCTGACAGGAGGCCATGTGTGGTCAGAGCCTTCACTGGCCCTTGAAGATGTGGACTGAAACTCTAGTCCAGCCACTGGGATGGAGGCGCATGGACGCTCCTCGGAGACAATGTGGTTGGGCCACTTAGGCCGACCAACTCACCTCCCCTCATCTCAGTCCAGCAAAGCCTCATCAGTCTCTTAAAAAAAAAAAGAGCCTTCAAGGCACCCACAGGGGACCCCTCCTGTGGGAGTTCCTTCCTCCTTTTAGTGTCTCTTCTACAAGGAAGCTTCTTTTCTAAAACGCACTGTTTTATCGCCTGTGAAACTCATTCTCTGAGTAGGTAAAACAGAGGACCTGGAAGCGCTTGTCTGGCAGTGGCTTTGGTGTCTGAGGACTGTCCAGCGCCATTGCCCTCTCCATCCCCAGTTACACTCATTTGAGATGGGTATCCATCACATTCAGTCTCTCGCCCCCAGCCTGTTCACTCCCATTCTAACATGGCCCAGCCTTTTCTGACCCCCACAATGGGATACCTGGGGAAAATGTTTATTCTTTGGAGTCCACTGGTTTAGAGTCCCCATTTTAAGTTTCTTTTCTTCCCCTGGATATTATTGTGTCTTAATGGAGGCATCTTTTTACAAGAGGAGAAAAAAGAAAAAAAAAGCAGCTGCAAGACAAAATCAACATCCAAGGACAGCAGAGAGTAGGGGTGAAGGGGGGAGTTTCCCTTACACCCTCTGAAGGGTCACTGAGTACCTGACAGGAGAGAGATTCACAGGGGGAAAAAACCACACAGGTAGATTTAACACACAGGAGGGAAATCAAGGGGAAATGAAAGGGACCGAGACCAAAGTGTGGTTTGTAAATGGTTTTCTGGAAGTTGAGTGGGTCTGGGAGAAAGAACAGCTTGTGGACGAGATACAGGAAGGTAAGGGTGGAACGGCATAGTGAACAAAGGTTATCTTATTATGCAAATAAAGTTCCCTCTCAACCCCCAATCTGTCAGCTGCTCTCAGAATAGATGAAATGTCTGTCTGGGTCTTGGTGACAATTTACAGTTTTTTCTCAAGTGGATAATCTTTCATTGGTTATTTAATGAGGTTTCTAGGGAGGGGGATTTAACAGAATTTTATTTGGAAGTCAGAGAAGGAAAATTGCCAGGAAAGAGGATCAAGGAGGGAGTAGAAGGGAAGGTCAGAGAGACCTTAGCTCCAAGGCAGCTTTTTCAGACGAGCGCTGTCCAAGCGAGGCTATTCACAGTGCTTTTCTCAGCACCACTGGCTTCACACTCGGACCTACTGCTTCTGGATTAAGAGTGTATCACTTAGGAGAGAGCACAAGGCTGAACGTGTTTGAACCTGGACTTTTGGATACTTACGACTAAAGCATCCTAACCAGTAGAATTCAAGGCTGGATCTCCAGAGCTGGCTGGTAGGAGCTTAGTGTTAATATGATTTAAGAATTAAGGAGATACATCTGACATCGTTTTAAGCTGATGCAGCCAAGACCATGGGGTTATCCATTCTTCCCACGGCAGCAGTGACTCACAACCCTGAGGAACCAAGGACTTTAAAACATTATTTTATTGTTATAATCCATTTTTTTTGAGACAAGGTCATACGCTATCCCAGGCTGGCCTGGCATTCAGTATGAAACCCAGGCTGGCCTAGAGGTAATTGTTATCCTGGTTCAGGCTTCCCAGTGCTAGAATTATAAGCACGGGCTACCAGGCTTGACTTTAGTTGCCAAAATTGAATTTCTATATTTTTGTTTGTATCTCCTTGTTCTTGTTTCTTTAAAAATCAAAATAAAACTGACTCAGCTTTCATTTTGTTGGCTTGTTTATACTTTATTTATTTGTGTTCGGGGAGCAGAGTCTCATGTTTCCCAGACTGGGCCCAAAGTTGCTATGTAGCCAAGAATGGTATTGAACTGCTGGTGCTCCCACGTCTACATCTTAAGTGATGGTATTGTAGGCATCTATTACCGTACTCAGCTCTCTGCTGGAGATTAAACCCCTAGCTTTGTGCATGCTAAACAAGCCCTTTCACAGCTGAACAGTACCCCCAGTTCATGCTGTCCACCCTGTTTAGTGGGTAGGTTATTAATCTGTCATTCTACAGGCTCAGTCTCTCTGGAAAGGCTGTGCTCAATCAGTTAAAGTGGGGCATACCACAAAGTCCTCAGTCAAGGTCTATAATTGCCTTTGCTGCCCCAAACCATTTCCAGTTTGGTAATCTTGCTGTTTCTGAGTCCAGGAGTCTTTGGAGAAGTAGGAAACCCAATGGCAAATACTGCATGTTTTCTGAGGCCTGGTTCTTACCGTAGTCGGTATCTATGTCTTTCTGATGTTCTGGCCTCTGAGTCTCCTTGCCTTTTCTTCAAGGGCCCCATGTCCCTGCTGCCTACCCCCTTATCCCTTTGTATCTGATTGTGCCAAAGACAGGAAGTTCTATTATCTTTAAGCAGCTTATGTTTCCTGTCTCAAAAGAATGCCTGGGGGTGGAGTGGGGTGTGACTAGAAGCACCTTCGTATGGAGAGAGGAGGCAATGGAAAAATACAGAAAAAAAATATATATAATATTGTTTTGTCACATGTAACTTAGAGGTTACTTAGGAGAACTCGGCCCCACAAGAGAGCTGGCTCTATGTCAGGCAGCACCCAGCCAACCAGTGAGCATGTGACAAAGAGAGAGAAGGTGTCATTCCAAAGAACTTTCCAGAAGCCTACAAGGTTGCTCAAAGCCTTGGGTCATGGCTGACCCCTATCTTTAGTCCTAAGGTGTTATTAAAATATCTTTCTTTTTGGTTGTCTTTGTAGTCATATGGTTGATGTGAATACTTCACTGGTACTGGGAGTGATGAGCTGAGATCACTTCTGTGAGAGGTCTCTGGTTGTTCTGCAGGAGGCCCTGACTGTCGCACAGGGCTGGAACAGCCCCTGTCCTCTTGTTCTCTGTGGGTCGCTCTTTCTCCAGCTGCAACCTGTAACCGGATGACACTGGGTTGTTTGGCCTTTCCTCTCAGGTAAATCAGCACAGCAACTATGCACGGTTTGGATTTCTATAGTTTCCACCAGAGCTAAAAGGACCTTTGAGATGGGTATGGCTGACTCCACCTGCAGATATAGCCAGGCTCTGAGGAGCCAAGGAAATTGGCTAATGTCACACGTGTGGACAGTCAGCTTTCCTTTAATCCCTGATCCTCTCATCTTTCCCTTAATTCTATCTTTTTCTGGGTCCTTGGGGATGATTTACCTGCGTAATCTTGCGGCTGCCTCTGAGGCCAGCATTCTGGACCCATCCTGCTGACTCCCGCTCTTTCCAGCCTATTGGGCTGTGGGATTATTAACCCAAGGACAACAAATGCTTGTAGAACTCATGGGGCATTGGCCTGGGTTTTGCTCACATCCATCATCTGTAGAGCATTTTTGAAGGGGATTGAGATGGTGGGCCTTTCAGAAAACAGTCTTATTTATCAGTTTATAGTGCAGGAAAACACACACACACACACACACACACACACACACACACACACACACACACACAGATAAAATCTCCTTTGTAGCTGGAAATAAGAGCATAACCCACTCCACCTACTACAGATATGTTCTGGACAATTCATGTGTGACTTTCTGATCTGAAATCAAGTGATCCAGCAAACAATTCTGAGGCCTTTTGTTTCCCATGGTTTTAATTAGCGTAATTAATAGCCAATAGCAACATTCTAAAGTTGTTTTAAGATCTTCACCTATGCTAAGGATGGAACATAGCTGTAGCCCCAGTTCTCAGGAAGGCAGTTCTACGCAGGCAGGAGAATTCCCAGTTCAAGGCCAACCCAGGTTATATAACAACTAAATCCCCAACCGTGTTCCAGGTCACTATCCATGTACACTCTACAGCTCACATTATGAGCTCTGTGTGCTTTTTTGGACACTCCCATCCCCCTGTCTCAGGCATGGAAGCTGAGTGGGCCATGACAGGTGACCTGCCATAGTTAGCCACTTTTAAAAGGAAGACTTGGGACCACAACCAAAATGATACTCTTCGTTGTAGCACAGAGACTTCTGTCTCCACTGCTCCACTGAGCACAGATTGGTCACGTGATCTACAGGTGGCTGTGGTGTTGGGTTGGGGTAGAGTCTATCTGGGGAGTGGCCTATTTTGGTAAAAGTTTGATAAAAATATTTGGAGCGTTGGAGGCAGACTGGGAAGAATTCTGGGAGAAGGGCACCAATGTTTCACAGAAGTCTCTGTCTACGCTGGGCTCCCCACCTCCAGTTCCCATTTTTTTGCCTCTATCCTGGCTATGCTTTTGACTGTGTTAGTCATGGCATAGCAGGAGACAGAGTTCCGTGCTGTCACCCACAGCAGCCTGAGACCTTTGTTCCCTTTTGGGGACGAGATTCTTGGCTTCACCAGAGGAACGGATTTTCAGGATTGAAATAATTTCAGGATGAGCCCATGTGCAGCAGAGTTGGTCTTTAATTAATTGTGTGTGTGTGTGTGTGTGTGTGTGTGTGTGTGTGTGTATTATGCACGTATTCATGTGCAGGTGCCTATGTACATTCTGAGGCCAGAGGAGGAGGATGGTTGTTCTCCCCTGTGACTCTCTGTCCTGTTCCTTGCACTGAGCCTGGAGCTCCAGGACTTTTGATGAGGCTGCCGGCCAGCAAGCCCCAGACGTCATCTATGTTTACTTTCCTCAGCACTGAGTTTTTCACATGGCTGCTATGATCCAACCTCCGGTCCATACGCTTGTGCAGCAAGCACTCTTAACCATGGTGTTCTTTCCCCAGACCCAGTGGGAGTCCAGTAAAAGACATTTTAAGTGTAGACCTTAGGCAAGGGGGCTAGGAGGAGGAGGAGATCCTCAAGGAGAGATTAAGCCACACCCGGGTGTGGGTATAGACTTTTCAAGGGATAGTCATGCTCAAGTGTCCTAGTGATGATCCAATATGGGATTTTGGAAGCTTTTGGAATGTCACTGTTCAGCAGGTTTCTAAAGGAGCCTCCCTTTCTCTAACCCACATTTTAATAATCAAGACTATAGGCTAGCTCTGGAGGTGCAAGGTAGGTTTATAGCCAGATGAAAAGTAAAACCTGAAGCCACTAGGCTTGTGAAAGGGGGCTTGAGACACAACCTTTAATTGTAGATGGGCTTATGGTGAGATTCCTAGAAAACTGCAGGTTTATAGCTGAGGAGGGAAAAGGCTATAAGCAGATGTCACTACATTGATTCTCAGTGGACAAGGGGCTTTAACCAGACTCCAGCATGAGGGCTTCCTACCCCCTCTAGTCCAGATGATTTTCCTTGTCTTTTTGATCCTGCTAAATTCCATGGCCTGAGTCTGGAGCCTGAATCAGGCCTCCCTTATCAGCCAGTAGCTTTAGATTTCTCTGGAGCTGGAACTGAAGCTGACGGCAGTTGTGATCCACCCATATATAATATATTTCATATAAATATATAAAATAAGTAATATGTAATAAATATATAATATTTAAATAATATTTTTATTAATTTATTGAGAATTACCTATGCACAATGTATTTTAGTCAAAGACTGTCTTAGAGTTTCTATTGCTGTGACAAAACACCATGACCAAAAACCAAGAGAAGTAAAGGGTTTACTTGGCTTACATTTCCAGATCATAATCCATCATTGAAGGTCGTTAGGACAGGAGCTCAAATGGGGCAGGATCCTAGAGGCAGGAGCTGCTGGAGAAGCTGTGGAGGGATGCTGCTTACTGGCTTGCTCCCCATGGCTTGCTCAGCCTGCTCTCTTATAGAACTCAGGATCACCAGCCCAGGGATGGCACCACCCATCATGAGCTGACCCCTCACTCATTGATCACTAATTGAGAAAATTCTTTACAACTGGATCTGATGGAGGCATTTTCTCAACTGAGGCTCCTGCCTTTCATGACTCTTGTGTCAAGCTGATACTCAAAAGCAGCTAGTACAAAGACTGAATTTAAAAAAAAAATCTTAATTTTTTATACAATGTATTTTGATCATATTTTTTCTTTCCTTCAACTCCTTTCAGAACCTCTCACCTTCCTACCCACACAACTTCATGTTCTCTCTCTTACTCTCAACACACCCCTCCAAAAATCCCAAACCGAGAATCAAAACAAGTTACAAAAACACCAATAAGATAAAACTAACAAAACAAATCCAGGAGGTCCATTGGTGTTGGCTATCTACTCTTGGACTTGGGCCTGCCTTAGAATATGTTTGGTATACTCAGTGCCACTCCATTGGAGAAAACGGATTTTTCTTTTCCCAGCAGGTATCGGGTGCAAATAGTTTCTTTGTTAGGGCTGGGACTTTGTGTCTATTCCTCTTCCTAGAGCTGGGATTTTGTCTAGTTTGAACCTGTGAGAGTGTAGTGTGTACTTTCATGGCCATTGTGAGTTCATATGTGGACCAGTCCTCTTGTGTCTGGAAGACACCGATTGCCAAGATAGGTGTTATCTATCACAATCTTTCCATCTCCTCTTCTGCATAGATCCCTTAGCCTTGGGCGGAGGGCTTGATGAAGACATTCCATCTAAGGCCCAGTCTTCAGGTTGTCCCATTAGCTTCTCCAATGGGGGATGATCAACACAATGATCAAAGTCCCAGCCTCTGAAAGCTGAATTTTTAATGAACGACAAAGCTCTTGCTTTGCCTTAACTGAGGTCCAGAGTGCTCTGCAGGGCAGTTGTAAAGATGGGATGTAAAGTACTTGGTGTGATGTCTTACGTATGGTGAGCCCACAATGAATGGTGGCTGCGATGCTATTATGATTGTTCTCATCATGTGACCTTTCAGCTCGATTTGTGCTGCCTCCACCTGCCTCTATTCTCTGCCTAAACTGAAAGATCTGTCGGTCTTTCTACTAAACTACCTACTTCCCAATCCAATCCAGGACATCTATAACATTTACTCCTTACCATGGAGCTCCCCCTTGGTACGGGATACATGTAACCTGACCTGCTGGACATCTCTTGCACATTGGTCTGACCAATGCTGGTTGTCAAGGTATTGAACGTTGACAGACGTTGCCTTGGGTGGGTGAATGGTAGGCAGTCACTTCTTTTTATTTCATTTCCTTATTGCCTGTATTTTCTGACTTGTCTTGTCATAGCATGCATTACATTTGAACCAAGAAAGGAATTATATTTTCAATTTTTAGAAAATCAAGTTGTTGCCATGTCTAGGAAACTTTCCCTGGAGGGTTCTGCTGAGTTCTGAGCACTCCTTTTAAACCTCACCGCCCCCTCAGCACCTCCATTCCCTCTGCTCTGTCATATTTCATCGGTTTGAATGTGTCTGTAGATGTTCTGAAAGGGCTGAGAATCCTTGAGTAGGCAGTTGGCGGCTTGAGAGTAGAGGCTGTATCATTTCTTTTTTAGGAATAGCTTGAGTGTTTCGTAGCCCACCTCAGTTTTCTACCTAACCTTGAACTGAATCCAAGTCTGAGAAATTGAGGGTGTTCAGTTAGAGCAAGGCTTGGTTGTACCCAGATAAATTCCACAATTTTTCCAGCTTAAAATTCCTGACACTGGCTGCAATCCAGGCAGCACAGCACTTGTCTAGCTGGTATGGGGTCCTTGCTTAGATTGGCAGCACCACGATATGTTTCCTGACACTTAGGTAGCATGAGAGTTCAGTCTTTGGGGAACGTAGATTCACAGGGCAGTTTTCTGTCAGGACTTCCTGTGTCATGGAACTTGGGGCCACATTTTAGCTTATGCATGAAGTCAAATCTTTTAGACTCTCCAGATATTAATTTTATTTTATTATATTTAGTTTATTCCACTTGTGTATAGGAGAAGTAACTTCTCATCTGTAACCTACAGGCAGAACTAGAATGGAACAATGCTTATCTGTCTTAAGTCCTTTTACTCTTGGTTCCTCTCTGTTGGTTTGTGAAATGGGATTTCATGTAGCCTAGGCTGACTTTGAAGCTGCTATACAGCTGAGGATAACCTTGAACCCTTGAATTACCTGCCTCCACTTCATTAGGACAGGTCCAGGCTTAGAGTCTTACTATATAGCCATGGCTGTCCTGGAACTCACTATGTAGACCAGGCTGAAATGAGTATGTCTACTCACTATGTAGACCCAAATCCTAACACTAACCCTAACCTTAAACTCATGGTGATTAGTCTGCTTCTGCCTTCTAAGTACTGGGATCAAAGGTTTGAGCCACTTGCCTGATGAATACTTTTATCCTCACTTTTTTAAAAGCCCCTCACAGTCCTGAGAGGCCTTATTTATTTGCTCACCTGGTTTATGTTTCAGTAACAAAATGACTAAAAACAGATCATCCTATAACTCAGGCAGCTGAGGCAGGAGGATTGATTCAATGTGTATTCCTAGAAGGAAGGAAGGAAAGTGGGTAGGGAAGAATAGAAGGTAGTGGATTTAAGTCAGGCATGGGGATGTGAAAGGACTAGCACTGTATGGGTCAGATGATAAAGGTTTAAACAACATGGCCTCAGTGTGGCTATCTGTAGCAAATGAACTAAGAAGCCAACTGCCACAAGGGAAACCACGTTTAGCAATGAATATAATGATTACATAATTTGTTGCACAACAGTTTCTTATAAATGACATTTTTGTGTAATTTTACCTAAATATGTTCTTAAGACCAAAGGGCACACACCTTTATCTAGAGTAAATAAAGTACACCACATCTGTCTCCTGATTCTTGCCTCTTTTTTAACTTCCTAGCCTCGGGGAACCCTGGGTCCTTGGCCTCAGAGCCTGGACCTGTCCTAGTGAAGTGGAGGCAGGTAATTCAAGGGTTCAAGGTTATCCTCAGCTATATAGCAACGTCAAAGCCAGCCTAGGCTACGTGAAACCCCATTTCACAAACCAACAGAGAGGAACCAAGAGTAAAAGGACGTAAGACAGATAAGCATTGTTCCATTCTAGTTCTGCCTGTAGGTTACAGATGAGAAGGTACTTCTCCTATACACAAGTGGAAGTCCACTGTATAGGACCGTTATGAGAATTCAGGACAATAAGGCATAAGGATTGCTCTGCTCTTAGTGGCAGTTCTCATTACCGCGGGGAATGTTCAGTGCAGCAGGGATAGTAAGAAAGGGACGTCCTTACCGATGACTTGGAAACTCCTTTTCTCACAAGGGAGAGAGGAAGAGCTGCTCAGAATGTGTGGCTCAGATTGAAAGGTATCACTTTCATAGGTGGGAGGGAGTGAGGGTAAGGATGTTCTAGGAGCTGACTTTGCAAGGGAGCCATCTGAGACTACAGAGAAAGTCTTGAATGCATCTAGAAGGACAGGTAAGGGATGGAGTCAGGGAGAGGATGTGTACTATGGAGGAGGGGTGCTGGGTAGGTTTTGGGGTGGGAGTGGCTGATGGGGCTGTGGGACAGCAATAGGCTGGTAGCTAAGAGCTCTTGCAGTAGAAGAATAAGGCCTGCACTGGAATCACTAACAAATGCTATGATCTTGGGAATGTAGACCAGGCATTTTTTTTTAAACACCAGAAAGTCAAAATCCAAGCTCAAGGCATCAAGTCGGTTGGGCATTTGGTGGGACCCATTTCCTGGTTCCTAGATGGAGCTTTCTTGCTGTGTTCTCACAGGATAGGAGTAAGGGGACTGTGTGGAGTCTCTTACAAGGTCACTATCATGACCTAATCACACCCCCCCCCACCAAAGTCCCACCCAAATACCACTGTCTTTCAGGTAGGACTTCTGTGTCTGAATTTTGGCAGGAAAAAGACACTTAGACTATGACAGTCACTCACCCCAGGAACCTGTGGGGTTTTGTTTGGTTTTGGTTTTTGTTTCTTGCTTGTTTGTTTTTTGACTATGTAATAAAGCTAGCAATAACTCCTTCTCGTTATGACTTTTTATGAGGAGTTCATTAAATTAAGGTATGGATTGCATTTTAAAAGTTCACTAAATACTAGCCAAGATTATTGTTGTTATAATAATAATTACTATAGAAATGACACTTGGACTTTTTACTTCTATAGAAGAATTCCATCTCATATCCATCCAAGTCTTTCCCATGCATTTGGATACCCACATGAAGTCATCTGTCACACAATAATAATGATGATGTGAGGGCTGGGGAGATGCTCAGTGGTTAAGAGCACTGGCTGCTCTTCCAGAGGTCCTGAGTTCAATTCCCAGCAACCACATGGTGGCTCACAACCATCCATAATGGAATCTGATGCCCTCTTCTGGTGCGTCTGAAGACAGCTACAGTGTACTCATATACATTAATTAAATAATATATAAAAATTAATAATAATGATGTGCTATGCATGTATGTTTGTAATAATAGACAACTTTTAAATAGCATAGTACGGCGTGAGGTCAGGGGTGGTGATTCCCCCCCCAGAAGTCTTTTGTTTTTGACATCCTTGGTTTTCTGGTTTTCCATATGAAGTTGAGAATTGCTCTTTCCATATCTGTGAAGAATTATGTTGGAATTTTGATGGGAATTGCATTAAACCTGTATATTGCTTTTGGTGAGATGGCCATTTTCACTATGTGAATCCTACCGATCACTTATTAGTGAATATATATCATGCCCTTTTGGGTCTGGTTACCTCACTCAGGATGATATTTTCTAGTTCTATCCATTTGCCTGGAGGATCATGATGTTCTTCATTTTAAGAGCTGAATAGTATTCCATTGTGTAAACGAATGAATACATCTTCTGTATCCATTCCTCAGTTGAGGGACATCTGGGTTTCTTCCCGTTCCTGGCTATTATGAATAAGGGTGCTGTGAGCAAAGTGGGGCATGCGTTCTTGTGCAATGTTGGAGCATCTTTGGGGTGTATGCCCCGGGATGGTAGAGCTGAATCTTCAGGTAGAACTATTTCCAATTTTCTGAGGAATCTCCAGATTGATTTCCCGAGTGGTTGTACCAGCTTGCAATCCTGCCAGTAATGGAGGAGTGTTCCTCTTGTGCCACATCCTTGTCAGGATTTGCTGTCACCTGAGTTTTTGATCTTCACCATTCTGATTGGTATAAAGTGGAATCTTCTAATGACTAAGGATAAGGAACATTTCTTTAAGTGCTTCTCGGCCATTGGAGATTTTTCTGTTGAGAATTTTTTTCATTTGGCTTATTTGGTCTGTTGGAGTCTAACTTCTTCAGGTCTTTATATATTTTGGATATTAACCCTCTATTGGATGTAGGGTTAATGAAGATCTTTCCTGTAGGCTTCTATTTTGTCCTATTGACAGTGTCCTTTGCCTTACAGAAGCTTTTCAGTTTCATGAGGTCCCATTTATCAATTACTGATCTTAGAGCCTGAGCCATTGGTGTTTTGTTCAGGAACTTTCCCCCTGTGCCAATGGGTTCAAGTCTATTTCCCACTTTCTCTTCTATTAGAGTCAGTGTATCTGGTTTCATATTGAGGTCCTTGATCCACTTGAACTTGAGCTTTGTGCAGAGTGATAAATATGGATCAATTTGCATTCTTCTACATGCAGACCACTAGTTAGATCAGCACCATTTGTTGAAGATGCTTTCTTTTTCCCCATTGGATGGTTTTAGCTCCCTTTTCAAAGATCAAGTGACCATAGGTGTGTGGGTTCATTTCTGAGTCTTCAATTCTATCTCACGGATCTCCCTGCCTGTCTCTGTACCAGAACCATGTGGTTTGTATCTCTTTCCAGAAGATCACTGACCTTAGTTAGAGTCATATCTGGTGACTGGAACCCTGTGTTTCAGCAGAGGGGTTCCACTGGGAGTCCTTGGATTCTATGTGGGAGAGGAGGAGAAGGGGAGGGGGAGAAGGAGGAATAGAAGGAGGAGGGAGAGGAAGGGGAAGAGAGGAAGAGGATGAAGTGGAAAAGGGGAGGAGGAGGAAGTAGAGGGATGGGCAGAGGAGGAAAAGGAAGTGCTATTGGGCAAAGTGAGGCAGACCGAACAGGACCCCACTTAACATCCTAGTTCCTGAGCCAGGACAACCCTACTTGGACTTGCATGTTTTCAAAACAAACTTACATGTAAGATTTTTGAGTAAAGTTCCTTTAACACTTAAAGAAATTAAAAGTGGCCGATCTGATCTAATCTTATTTTATTGTTCAGGAAATGAAACTTTATACAGTCCAGTTCCAGAGTACTGTGACTCCCCCTCCTCTCACCTGCTGGAGCACGGTTCAGTGATGGACCTAGGAAAGCCATTACTGAGGTGCCCCGCGGTGGGGTAGAGTTTCCTGCAGAAGCTGGCAGAGGCGTCAGTACACTTCTGCTCCTCATAGGTCTTGGTGCTTGCCAAAGCCACAGGAACTATGTCTTTTTGCCCTGCACACAGCAGGCTACCTAGCAAGTTTGGTAAATTTTGTCTCCCATTAATTGAAATGTAGGAGTACAGACTTTTCAGACCTGTGGTTCCTGATGGACTTGAGGTCAAATTGAAAAATCTGACCTCCACCAGCAGGTGTTAAAGTTCATTCTCAATTTTTGCTTGAGGAAATTTGCTTAAAGTCTTGGAAAAACAAACACAACTAAACAAACCCACAATGGCCATGTTGTTATTTTGTATTAAGCAGAGCCAGAAATGGGTATGTGGCTGGAGAGGTCTGGATGATATGATATATAGAGGGAAGAGTGCATGTCAATGATTGCATATAGGAGAATATATGTGGGGGAAATGTATACAGGGAGTATGCGTATAGGAATAGTGTGTACAAGGATGCATATATATACATATATATATATAAAAGAAGTGTATATGGGGGATATGTATACAGGAGAAGTATATATAGGGAGGAGTATATAAAGGAGAAATGTGTACAGGTGAGTGTATACAAGGAGCATATATACAAGGGAGCATGTGTATAGGGATGGCATATGCAGGAGAGAATATATATGAGTGGAGACTGTATATAAAGGGCAGTGTTTAAGGGGAGTGTGTATGCAGTGGGGAATGTGTACAGGTTATTGTAAACATGGGTGGTGTATTCAGGGGTGATGTTCACAGGGGAGTGTGTATGCAGTGGGGAATGTGTACAGAGGTGGTATATGCAGGGGTGATGGATACAGGGCTAGTGTATACAGGTGTAGTGTATACAGGGGTGGTGTATACAGGGGTGGTGTATACAGGTGTAGTGTATACAGGGGTGGTGTATACAGGGGTTGTGTATACAGGGGTGGTGTATACAGGGGTGGTGTATACAGGGGTGGTGTATACAGGGGTGGTGTATACAGGGGTGGTGTATACAGGGGTGGTGTATACAGGGGTGGTGTATACAGGGGTTGTGTATACAGGGGTGGTGTATACAGGGGTGGTGTATACAGGGGTGGTGTATACCGGGGGGTGTATATGCAGTGGGGAGCACATATGTGGGAGGGAGAGGTGACAAAATGGAGAGAAAAATATCCATGGAATGAATAGACATTTAAGACAAGCATTTCTAGAGGTAAGAAATCAGTGCCTGTTGTCCAGGCGCATATGATTTCCTGAGAGAAAGTCCTTGCCAATTACTTCCCTCTAACAGAATTTGATTTCCTTTGTTGTCAGTTAGTTTTACTGTATTGTGTAATCTCAGTTATACAGTGCTTAGTGCAGGCAGCAGTGCCTTGCACAAACACAGTTTTTGTGCTAGGACTCTGATGACAAATTTCATAATAAGCCTTAAGTTAGTTGTTTAAAGCTATAGTAACAAAATACCACAGGGCAGATGGCTTGAACAACACAGATTTATCTCTGTATAGTTATTGAAGCCAGAAGTCCAAAACCTAGGTGTCAGTAGCGGAGTCTTTCTCCACGGCTTACCGATGCTGCCTTAACAGTCAGTACTCACACTATACAGGCCTGGCCCTTCCAATATCCTTCTCCCCATTTATCTGTGTGTAGGTGTGCATATGCGCACACGCGTGTACACACACACACACACACACACACACGCACGCACGCACGCACAAATGCTTGTGCTATAGCACATGTATGGCAGTCAGAGGACAACTAGCAGGAGCTGCTTTCTCTCCTTCCACGATGTGGGTTCTGGGGATCAAACTTGGGTCTCAGGCTTGGGTACAAGCACTTTTGCTCTGGAGCCTTCTTGCTGGCCCTAATGTCCTTTAGTTATGAGCACACCAGTCACACTGGATTAGGGCTTGCTCTAAAGACCTTATATTAACTTAATCACTTCCTTAAAGACTTTTTCACATTCAATTGCAGTTTGATGTGCTGGAGGTTAGCACTCCAATACATTAACTTTAAAGAGATATAATTTGGCTCATAACAAGTGTTCAAGAGCGGTTTTACCTATACTGCATGAATGTGACCCCAGTTGCAAACTTGAACATGAAGGGTCCTTTTTCATTGACACCAAAATCTTTCATCATTTATACAAGTTGGCTCTTCTGCCAGTGGGGAGGGCCTGTAGAGGAAGTAAGTGCCTTTAAAAAACAAAACGAAACGAAAAGTACGTCTCCCCCAAACAACTTACACTGACTTAAAGAATTTTGACACTTGCATTTCTCTCCTTCACATTACCTTTTTGGTTCGATTTTACAAAAAGTTATTTTCCTCCTTGGGAAGTCCCTGGATGATGCTCAGTATTAGCAGACTAAGGACTTATGTGGCCACTGGTGACATGGAAGTGGGTGCAGCACCTGTGTGAGGCTGAAAGCAGGCAGCTAGCTCACTGAACAGAGTGACGCGAGCATTAAATGGAAGTTGTTTCTTGTGTTAAAAAATGGATGAAGGGTAGAATGCTTCCTCTTGTCCTGTGTCATCCATTCCTCCATCCCGTCCCAAGTCCATTCGTATTTGTTGGACATCTAAAGCAGGCTGAGCAAGAGACTAGTACTGCTGTGTCCCTGCCTTTATCAGTTTAGAGTTGAGCTGCACCAGCTCTTAAAGAAAGTGACTCCCAGACACGCGGTCTCCATCTTACAAGTGGAGGCGATCCTAGACTTCTCTTCTGGCCTAGAGCGCTGGATTCATTCAATCTCCAGCAAAGACTTACAGGGCTGTGACATAAGACTTGTATGAGGGGCTGGAAAGAGAGATGGCTCAGTCATTAAGTGCATTGGCTGCTCTTGCCGAGCTGAGGATTGGTTCCCAGCACCCACATGGTGGTTCACAGCCATCCATAACTCTAGTTTCAGGAGTATAACACTCTGATCTAACATCTTCAAGCACCAGGCACATATGTGGTGTACATATACACCTGGAACACACATACACACACACACACACACACACACACACACACACACACACACACACACACTAAATAATTTAAAATAGCATGACTTTGTTTGAAATGAAGTGAAACTTCTTGGCAATACACATTCAAAGATGAACTTTATCGATGACCTGGACAGTTAAAACTAAGAAAAACCATGGTGTGTGCTTTTCTTGTCCTTTGTCCTAAAACCACAAGAGGATATGGTGTGAACCTGGGTGTAGTGGTATAGGCCTGGAATCTAAACTCTAGACCTAATGTCTGAGTTTGAAGTCAGCCAGCAATTCATAGTGAGACTCTGTCTCAAGAAACAATCAAAGAAAAATAAAACAATTTAAAATGTGTTCTTTAGGGGTTGGGGATTTAGCTCAGCGGTAGAGCGCTTGCCCTGGGTTTGGTCCCCAGCTCTGAAAAGAAAAAGAAAAAAAATGTGTTCTTTATACTTTCATTCTTTGTTGAAGTGAACATTTTAAAGGGAAAGCCAATTTAACCAAAACCACTGTAATACTCAGAGTTACAGACTTCAAAGATAATAAATGCATAGAACAAAGTATGCATTTCAAAAAGAGAGAAAACAGAATGGAAAGGATTGGACCAAATCAGAACCAAAACCCAAACTCCATGGCTGGTGTCTGAGACATGCCGTATGATGTTAACCACAAAGGGCTTGGGCAGCCTTGTCACTGCAGCCTGACTGTAGTTCAGGTGATCTCTGTCTTGACCTAACTTCTACTCACTACCTGTGGCTTTCCTTGGCAGACGATCCTTATTCCTGGCATCTTGAACTTCCTGTGTTTCTATTGTAGTCTACGCCTCACACTCCCAGATGCAGGCATTTCCGTCTCAGAGGGTGCCTATGTGTTTCCTGACTTTGCAGGCTTTTACTTGCAATCTGAAGAGCCCTACAGGACTTTTTAGTATTTCTGCATCTTGTTGACACTGCTGAGCTCTGTCATTAGCTCAAGTGGGAGCTGGGCCCCCTTAAACCATAGCTACAGTGTCTTCTGAGTACCAGGGTGTTGGGGATTGGTTCTAATGCTTTGATTTAATTGGGAATCTGTCCAAATGCTGAAGGTCCTTGTTCCCAATTGGTTGTTGGTCAATCAATAAAGATGCCAATGGTCAATGGCTGGACAAAAGGAGATGAAGTGGGACAGGCTAGGACGCAGGAGAGAGGAGGATCACCATGATTTGGAGGGAGACAGCTCAGATTTAGAGTTGCAGAAGGAAAATCATCCGAAATGTAGGTGAAAAGGAATGCAGCCCCCAGAAAGGGCTGCCCAGAAGTGCCTTGGGCAGCAAAGACTAGGCAGCCGCTCAGAAGGAACAGGGCAGCAAAGATAGATCATAGATTTAGAGAGTGTTGAGTAAGGAGTACTGGAGGAAAATCGATGATAGATGGGTGGAGGAGGGGTAGAACTGCCCAGCTTTTGAGCTAGCCAAGGCATTTCAAAGATAAGCTAGTGTGTGTGTGTGTGTGTGTGTGTGTGTGTGTGTGTGTGTGTGTGTGTGTCTTTCATTCTTGGATCCAAAGGGTTCCTGGACATGTGGCTAGAAGCTGTGACCTGCTGGGATCCATAGCAGTGTAGCTAAACTCATCGCTACACCAGGGTGGCTGAACCCAGGGAAACATTCCTCTAGATAACTCTGTGTGCGTAAGCTGTCCCAATGGATTTATTTTCTCAAGAGAAAGTCTTTGAGATGAGTTTTTAATATTGTATCTGGGAGCCTGGGACAGATGAAATTTGGCCAATTTTGAGATGCCTTGAAGGCATCCTGTAGCTGTTTTTGTCTATTTTGTGGGTTCTTCTTTCTTCTACCCTCCTCCCCACCTTTTCCACCCTTTCCACCCTCTAACACTAGATAGGAGAGAGAAAAAAGGAATCGAAAGGAAAGGACATTATTCTTATACTATTTCCTGCTGTTTAGAGGCATCAAGTTTTATCCTCACGGTCAAGATATCTAATTTCTTTTTGTTGTTTCTTCTTTGTGCACGACCAACAACAACCAACTGTAACAAGCAACCCACCATACCCCTGGAGGTCCTGGCATTTTACCCTCTGAAAACTCCTCAGAATTCCAAATGTCGCACAACCATACTGCAGCTGGCAAAATTCCACCCCTGTGACAGCATGAGGCAAATCATAGTCAGCTGATGTGGACAGTCTAAAGCAGTCCCATACCCCACATCTGGGATTAAAATGAAAGCACATTCCTATTTCCTTATTTAATAAAGAAATTAACATTCTCACTACAGCATCCTTTCTATTGCTGTGATTGAAGAACTTTACTTTTTATACTTATTTTTATACCGAATATACTTATTTTTTATTAGATATTTTATTTACATTTCTAATGTTATCCCCTTCCCGGTTTCCTGTCCATGAACTCCGTATCCCATGCCCCCCTCCCTTCTTCTATGAGGGTGCTCCCCCACCCACTCACCCACTACTGCCTGCCCGCCCTGTACGTATGTAGGTATTCCCCTGCACCTCAGCATCGAGCCTTCCCGGGACCAAGGGCTTTTTCTCCCATTAATGCCCGACAAGGCCATCCTCTGCTACATATGCAGCTGGAGCCATGAGTTGCACCATGTGTACTCTTTGGTTGGTGGTTTAGTTCCTGGGAGCTCTCAGGGGTGCGGTAGGGGGGTGGGTTGGTTGGTTGATATTATTGTTCTTCCTATGGGGTTGCAAACCCCTTCAGCTCCTTGAGTCTTTTCTCTACCTCTTCCATTGGGTCCCCTTGCTCAGTCTGATGGTTGGCTGCGAGCATCCGCATCTGTATTTGTCAGGTTCTGACCGAGCCTCTCAGAGGACAGCTGTATCAGGCCCCTGTCAGTCTGTACTTCTTGGCATCAGCAATAGTGTCTGGGTTTGGTGTCTGCATGTGAGATGGACTCCCCCAGGTGGGGCAGTCTCTGGATGGCCTTTCTTTCAGTCTCGGCTCCACATTTTGTCTCCATATTTCCTTTAGACAGAAGCAATTCTGGGTTAAAAAGTTGAAGATGAGTGGCCCCATCCCCCAACGGGGGGCTTTACCTAACCTCTGGATATGTTCTCTACAGGTTCTCCCTCCCCTTTGTTGGGCATTTCAGCTAATCTCATTCCCATTGGGTCCTGGGAGTATCTTACTTTCCTGGCATCCGGGACTTGCTGGTGGCTACGGCCAGTTCCCCATCCCCATTGTTACACACCTCTGTTCAAATTCCTGACCCTCTGTATATCATACACATATCCTTCCATACCTGATCCTACCTCCTTTTCCCCCTACCTCTCTTCTCTTCCTCCCAAGTCCCTCCTACCATCTACTTCCCGTGAATATTTTGTTCCCCTCTTCTAAGAAGGACTGAAGCATCTACACTTTGGTCATCCTTCTTTTTGGGCTTCATATGGTATGTGAATTGTATCTTGGGAATTCCAAGATTTGGGGCTAATATCCACTTATCAGTGAGTGCATATTGTGTGTGCTCTTTTAAGACTGGATTACCTCACTCTGAATAATATTTTCTAGTTCTATCCTTTTGCCTGCGAATTTCAGTAAATCATTGTTTTTAATGGCTGAGTACTACTCACTCCATTGTGTAAATGTACCACATTTTCTGTATCCATTCCTCTCTTGAAGGACATCTGGGTTCTTTCCAGCTTCTGGCTATTATAAATAAGGCTGCTATGAACATAATGGCGCATGTGTCCTTGTTATATGTTGGAGCATCTTTTGGGTATAAGCCCAGGAGTGATGTAGCTGGGTCCTCAGGTAGTACTATGTCCAATTTTCTGAGGAACCTCCAGACTGATTTCCTTAGTGGCTGTACCAGTCTGCAATCCCACCAACAATGAAGTAGTGTTCTGCTTTTTCTACATCCTTGCCAGCATCTGTTGTCATCTGAGTTTTTGATCTTAGCCATTCTGACTGGGGTGAGGTAGAATCTCAGAGTTGTTTTGATTTGTGTTTTCCTGATGACTAAGGATATTGAACACTTCTTCAGATGCGATATTCCTCAATTGAGAATTCTTTGTCTAGCTCTATACCCATTTTTTAATAGGGTTATTGGTTCTTTGGAGTTTAACTTCTTGAGTTTTTTGAACATATTGTATATTAGCCTTCTATTGTATGTAGGATTGGTAGAGATCTTTTCCTAATTTGTTGGTTGCCATTTTGTACTACTTGACAGTGTCCTTTGGCTTACAGAAGATTTGCAATTTTATGAGGTCCCGTTTGTCTATTGTTGTTCTTAGAGCATAAGCCATTGGTGTTCTGTTCAGGAAATTTTCCCCTGTGCCCAGGTGTTCAAGGCTCTTCCCCATTTTCTCTTCTATTAGTTTCAGTGTATTTGGTTTGATGTGTTCTTGGATTCTGTTTGCCAGAATTTTATCGAGTATTTTTCCATTGATATTCATAAGTAAATTATGAAGTTCTCTTCTTTGATGGGTTTTTGTGTGGTTTAGGTATAAGCGCAATTGAGACTTCATAGAAGGAATTGGGTAGTGTTCCTTCTACTTCTATTTTGTGGAATAGTTTGAAGAATATTGGCTTTAGCTCTTCTTTGAAGGTCTGATAGAATTCTGCATTGAACCCATCTGCTCCTGGGCTGGCTTTTGTTTGGGAGACCTTTAATAACTGCTTCTATTTCTTTAGGAGCTATGGGATTGTTTAGATGGTTTATCTTATCCTGATTTAACTTTGGTTCCTAGTATCTGTCTAGAAAAATGTCCATTTCCTCCAAGATTTTCAAGATTTGTTGAGTATAGGTTTTTGTAGTAAAATCTGATGATTTTTTTTTAGATTTCCTCAGTTTTTGTTGTTATGTCTTCCTTTTCATTTCTGATTTTGTTAATTTGGATACTGTCTTTGTGCCCTCTGGTTAGTCTGGCTAAGGATTTATCTATCTTGTTGATTTTCTCAAAGAACTAGCTCCTGGTTTTGTTGATTCTCTGTATAGTTCTTTTTGTTTCTACTTGGTTGATTTCAGCCCTGAGTTTGATTATTTCCTGCTGTCTACTCCTCTTGGGTGTATTTGCTTCTTTTTGTTCTATAGCTTTCAGGTGTGCTGCTAAGCTGCTAATGTATGCTCTCTCCTGTTTCTTTTTGGAGGCGCTCAGACCAATGAGTTTTCCTCTTAGCACTGCTTTCATTGTGTCCTGTAGGTTTGGGTAAGTTGTGTCTTCATTTTCATTAAATTCTAAAAAATCTTTAATTTCATTCTTTATTTCTTCCTTGACTACATTATCATTGAGTAGAACATTGTTCAACTTCTGTGCATATGTGAGCTTTCTGTTGTTTTTGTTGTCATTGAAGATGAGCCTTAGTTTGTGGTGATCTGATAAGGCTGCGTGGGATTATTTCAATCTTCTAGTATCTGTTGAGGTCTGTTTTGTGACTGAGTATATGGTCAATTTTGGAGAAGTTATCATGTGGTGCAGAGAAGAGGGTATATCCTTTTGTTTTAGGATGAAATGTTCTATAGATATTTGTTAAATCCATTTGTTTCATAATTTCTGTTTCATTTTGTCTCTGTTTAGTTTCTTTTTCCATGGTCTGTCCATTGATGAGAATAGGGTGTTGAAGTCTCCCATTATTATTGTGTGAGGTGCAATGTGTGCTTTGAGTTTTAGTAAAGTTTCTTTTATGAATGTGGGTGCCCTTGCATTTGGAGCATAGATGTTCAGAATTGAGAGTTCATTTTTGGTAGACTTTTCCTTTTTGGATAACTTTTGTTTGAAAGTTGATTTTATTCAATATTAGAATGGTTACTACAACTTATTTCTTGGGACCATTTGCTTGGAAATTTTTTTCCAGCCTTTTACTCTGAGGTAGTGTCTATCTTTGTCACTGATGTGTTTTTCCTGTATGCAGCAAAATCCTGGGTCCTATTTACATATCCAGTCTGTTAGTCTATGTGTTTTTATTAGGGAATTGAGTTCTTTGATGTTAAGAGATATTAAGGAAAAGTGACTGTTTCTTTCTGTTATTTTTGTTGTTAGAGGTGGAATTATGTTTGTGTGGGTCTCTTCTTTTGGGTTTGTTGAGAGAAGATTACTTTTTTGATTTTTCTAGGGTATAGCTTCCTTGTGTTGGAGTTTTTCATTTTTATCCTTTGTAGGGCTGGCTTTGTGGAAAGGTATTGTGTAAATTTGATTTTGTCATGGAATATCTTGGTTTCTCCATCTATATTAATTGAGAGTTTTGCTGGATATAGTAGCCTGGACTGGCATTTGTGTTCTTTTAGGGTCTGTATGACATCTGCCAGGATCTTCTGGCTTTCATAGTCTCTGGTAAGAAGTCTGGTTTAATTCTGATAGGTCTGTCTTTATATGTTATTTGACCTTTGTCTCTTACTGCTTTTAATATTCTTTCTTTGTTTTGTGCACTTAGTGTTTTGACTATTATGTGACTGGACAAATTTCTTTTCTGGTCCAGTCTATTTGGAGTTCTGTAGACTTCTTGTATGTTCATGGGAATCTTTTTCTTTAGGTTAGGGAAGTTTTCTTCTAAAATTTTGTTGAAGATTTTTACTGGCCCTTTAAGTTGGGAATCTTTGTTCTCTTCTATACTATTATCCTTAGGTTTGGTCTTCTCACTCTATCCTGGATTTCCTGGATGTTTTGGGTTAGGAGCTTTTTGCATTTTGCATTTTCTTTGATGGTTGGGTCAATGTTTTCTATGGTATGTTCTGCACCTGAAATTTTCTCTTCTATCTCTTGTATTCTGTTGGTAATGCTTGCCTCTATGACTCCTGATCTCTTTCCTAGGTTTTCTATCTCCAGGGTTGTCTCCCTTTGTAATTTCTTTATTGTTTTTATTTCCATTTTTAGATGGATGGATGGTTTTGTTCAATTCCTTCACCTGTTTGGTGTGTTTTCCTGTAATTCTTTAAGCAATTTTTGTGTTTCCTCTTTAAGGGCTTCTACTTGTTCACCTGTCTTCTGTATTTCTTTAAGGGAGTTATTTATGTCTATCTTAAAGTCCTCTGTCATCATCATGAGATGTGATTTTTAAATCCAAATCTTGCTTTTTCTGTGTGTTGGGGTATCCAGGACTTGTTGTGGTGGGAGAACTGGCTTCTGATGATGCCAAGTAGCCTTGGTTTCTGTTGCTTAGGTTCTCGTGGTTATTTCTGGTGTTAGTCTTGCTGTCCCTGACTGGAGTTTGTCCCTCCTCTGAGCCTGTGATCTTAAATGAGTCAGCACTCCCGGGAGACCAGCTCTTTCTGGTTGGGATTTGAGAGTAGAGAGCTGTGACACAGGGCTATCTTCGGGGCACAGATGCTGACCAATAGGATCCTGTCCCCAGCTGCTCCATGGTTCCTGTGCCCTGTGGTCTTCTGTTAGGTGTCTCTTGGTCAGGTATGAGAGCAAAAGTGGTGTTCTCACCTGTGAACTTCAGAGTGACAGCACTCCTGGAGACTCGCTCTGTCTGGGGGGAATTTGGGTCCAGAGAGCTCTGGCACAGCCTTAGCTCTGGGGTAAAGATTGAGACTGGCCACTTTACTTTTTAAAAATAGGTTTGTATGCTGTGCTTATATACGTGTGTGTGTGTGTGTGTGTGTGTGTGTGTGTGTGTGTGTGTATAGGGTAGATGATAACCTTGTGTGTCATTTTCATCTTCTCTGAGACGAAATTACCATTCATCTCCTCCGAGGCAGGAGGTGGGTCTGGAGTCCACCAACTAGGCTATACTGACTCACTGGTGAGCCCCAGGGATCTTCCTGTCTCCACATTCCTAATCTTGGGAATACAAGCAAACGTCACCATTGTCACTTGGATTCTGAGTGCCAAACTTAAATCCCCACGTTTGAAAAAAGTTCTTCGAGACATCTACCCAGCCCCATCTATGGTCTCATTTGAATTAGACCATCTAAAGTAATGGTCTAATCTCTTCAGAAACCATTCTTCCCTCAGCCCCAGTTTTCCAACAGCTTTTCTGACCGAGTTGCAAGTCTGAGTCTTTCTACTCTGGGAGTGTTCCTGATTCTTTCTGTAAACCTAGTTCAAAGGTGGTAGCAATAACCATGCCATCGCCTGAATACTGGATTGCCTCAGGATAACTCCCCCAGATCAATTTGTCTATTATCCTCAGACTCAGCCTCTCTTGAAGTCTCTGGTCATGACTAAATGTAGCCAAGTTCTTTGTCAGCATATAACCCAGGTGACCTATACTCATCATCTACAGAGTCTTCATTTCCTTTCAAACCTCATGAGCACGGTCTTCATTGTTTTGATTCCTACCGGCATTCGAGACTACCAAACTCCTGTTGCAGTCATCCACCAACTGTGTTTACAGCACTCTAGGCATACTCTCTCCCACATCTTCAACCTTTTTCAAATTGTTCCCACAGTTTACTTCCATGAGCTAGAACATGGTCAAAGTTAGTGACAGTAATTTTGTTTCTCTGATAAAAATTTTCGTTTAGTTTTCAATCCCTGTTGGGAAGAATTTAATTTGGTTTGTGGTTTTAGATATTTCAATCCACAGTGGCTTTACTAGTTTTGGAGCCTATGGTGAGGTAGAATATCATGGTGGGAGGAGCTTATGATAAGGACTACTTATCTTTTGGTGAAGAGGAATCATAAAGACCACAAAGGCCAAGGAATAAAATACCTCCAAGGAAACGCCCACCAATGACCTACTGACATACTTATTCCAGTTAGGCCCCACCTCTTGGAGTTTCCAGCACTTTCCAAAACAGAAGACCAGTTGAGAACCAAACCTTCAATATTCTAGCCTTTTAGAGAGGCACTTTATATCTGAACCACCACAACACTCTAAGTGGAAAAGCATTTATTTTTATTAAATCAGGTCTTTAAAAATTCATGGATGAAGAGCTAGGGATGTAATTTGTGTAGTGCTTAGTTTGTATAGTGCTTGCCTGGCATGTTCAAAACTCTGGGTTTTATCCTAAGTTCCACTTAAACTTGGCATGGTGGTACACATCTGTAATCTCAGCATTTGGATGGCAGAGGCAGGAGGACCAGAAGTTCAAGGTAATCCTTAGCCACACAGAAGTTCAAGGCCAATCTCAAGAAGAACTTCATGGATGGGTTAGAGGAACAGGTCTTGGGCTATGCCTCCAAAAGAACTTGTAGAATCCAGCAGAAATATCTGCTAGGATTCAGGCTTGGTGGGAGAGACCAGTATCCTCCTTGAGGCAATAAGGATCACAAATTCAAGGCTAGCCTGGGCTCCACAAAAGAAATACGTTCCAGTGGCTTCTACCTGTGTCACTATTGAGAAGCCACCACCAGGACTACAAAACCTTACTTTGATCCGGGACAGACTGTGCCTGCTTGTTCTATGAGGGCAAAAATGAACAGCCACGCCCTGCGAACTGATTCTCTGCACCAAGAATCCAGGAATGGGCTCCAGGATTTTTACTAGCAATGCTGTCGAAGTCCAGTGTGTGTAGGCTCATGCTTGCCCGGGGAACAGCAGACATAAGAAACTGCACATCCCAGGCAGTGTTCTGCTTCCACATGAAGGGTTCTAATGGCTACTCCATTAGTGCCACACTCACATCCTCCTTCCGTTCTGCCACACACTCCTTCCCATAGAGGTGTGATGTTTATGATAGTCAGATTTGGAAAAACCAGCCCTCTAACCCCCCTTTTCATCCACAGAAAATGGTTTTATTGCATTGCAGTTCCAGGAGATGAATGGAGCTCCTTAGAGTTGCCTGACGCTGTCTGAGTAAATGGGCCCAATACTGGAGTCCAATATTAAAGTGCTCACTTGCCTACACAGCTTACAACAGGTATTTGAGAAATAAGGGGAACACTTTGATCTCTGAGTGCCGGTTTATTTTTTTCTCTCCTAATCAAGGGATCTGATCCAGAAACTAGGTTTGGAGAAATAGTCTAATACTGTACTGTGCTAATAGCCAACACCTGACACTTATGATGCTTCCTGCTTTGAAGTGCCAGCAGCTTTTAAAGCCTTTCCTATTTGTATCTCTGTGATCTTCACAGTAACGAGGCAGGATATCATCAGCGCAGTATGTGGCTCTTACCACTTCCTACCTTCTTTTTATTATGACTATTATATTATGACACATAGAAAATCTGAAAGTATCTATGTACATGCACACAAATATACATGTACATAATAATTTGAGAAAGGTATGAGACTGCCGGGATTCTTGCTGCTCTAAGATTTGCCTGACCACTCTGAGCATTGAGGTGTTTGGGTTGTTCAGAGCCATTCACTACCTACCTCTCGGAAGAGTCCATCGTAGGGAAGTGAGTGAACTAATTCAAAGCTACAAGGTTACTAAAGCGGTAGAATTGTTTGGGAAGGATTAGGAGGTGTAGCCTTATTGGAGGAGGTGTGTCACTGTGGGTAGACTTTGAGGTTTCAAAAGCCTAGGCCACTCCCTCTCTGTGTTGTCTCAACACGTTAAGTTCTCAGCTGCTGATGTCAGTAGGCCTGCCTGCTTACTGCCATCCGCTGTTGAAGCATGGTCTATTGCTATACAATGCCAAATTCTGTATCTAAAGGTCTAGGCCTATGAGTGAATTCTCATGTTCACAAGCTTTTGTTCTACAAACCTTGTTCCTTGATTTGAAATTACTGATTAAAAAAATTAGCTAGAGCGGATTACAGGGGTTAAAAATAAGTGAGTTTGACCTATTTGGTTTAGGGTGGAGAAAAGAGAGGAGGGAGGAGGGACCAGAAAGGAAGGAAGAAGAAGGAGGGGAAAGGAGAGGAAAGGAGGAAGCCACCATGAAGGGAGATAGACCATGAACATGTGGCCAAGTGAAACAGAAAATATCTGAGGGTACACTGCTGGGGAGGGAGTCAGGATGGCAGAAGAGTAGATTAGGGGTAACCCTCCCAGTATTTGTCAAAGCCAAGTAAATAGTCCGAGTCTCATTTATTTGTAAGCTAGTTGGGGATAAGCTTAAATTGGTTGTACTACAATCCTCCTTACCAAGATTGTCCTGGAACCATGAGCCCTCAAGTAAATGCTCCCTTTCATAAGTCGCCTTGGTCATAATGTTTTGCTGTGGCAATAGATAAGTAACTAAGATGCTGGCTAGATGTTTAAGTCCAGACCCTCTGAATCCCAAACGAAACAACTTCAAACATAGCCTGCAGTGGGAGAAACCTTTATTACCAGCACAAGTCCTCATTATAGCTTACAAGGTCCGAGAAGGTTCAAACCATGGCTTCTTGTTTCCAGTTGTCCATGTCTACTGGGATCATTTTCTACCCAGAGAAATCTGCCTCCTGACATGTCTTCTCCTTTCTGAACCAGAGCAGGTGGCCCTAGTTACATTCTAGACAGGTAAGGACGGAGCTCTAGAGATGAGAAGATCTGCTTTGATCCTGTGACCTGGCTAGGCACCCTCATCTCTTTTTATGTTTGTTTGTTTTGCACCCTACCATGGGGCAGACAATATTTGTTAGGTAACCCAAGTGCTTTTGATTGTCCATGTAGGAGAAGTTCTCTTGTCTGGTGTGACCAGAACAGTAGATGGTGCATTCATTAATAGTGTTGTCAAGCAAGGGAACTGTGAAAAAAAATGATAGAAATATACTTGAAACTTTCATGGTGTTCTTTTGGTTCTAGAAATTGAATATAGAGCCTTGTACGACCAGATAGTATGCTGGTTAGTTGGTTTTGTTTTGTTTGTTTGTTTTGTCAGTTTGGCACAAGCTAGGGTCATCTGGAAAAAGGGAACCTTGGAAAGGGCCTTCATCTGAGATTGGCTTGTAGGCAAGGCTAAAAGCATTTTCTTGACTAATGATGTGGTAGGGCCCAGCTCCAGCCCACTGTGGGCAGTGCCACCAGGGAAGGTCATCCTGCATTGAATAAGAAAGCAAGCTGAGCAAGCCATCGTAGCAAACCAGTAAGTAGCATTGTCCCATGGCTTCTGTTTGAGTTCCTGTCTCCAGGTTCCTGCTTGAGTTCCTGCCCTGACTTTAAGTTGATTTTGGTTAGTGTTTTATCACAACAAATGAGGCTATCTGGGACACCAGGCAAGTACTATACCCATGACTATACTATTAACCATTCTTTAACCTTTTTAAATTTACATAGTCTGTATTCACGGAGTTACATTCAGTTGGGATTATCTTTAAGTCTCAAGGAGTTTGAATGGTTTTGGTTTTACAGGGCTGGGGTTAGAACTTAGGACCTCACAGTGTTAGGCAAGCTCTCTACTGAGCTGCACTCCCAATAGCTTCAGCTGGCTTAAAGTGCAACGGGAGCTTAAAGACATAAGGCAATACCCTATGATTCCCATGTTTCCCTTCCCTCCTCTCCTCTCTGTTTCCACTCCCACCTCCCCAGTCCACTCATCCACTCTTCTTCCCATGGATAGCAACCAGCCTTAGCATATCAAGTTGCAATAAGTCTAGGCACATCTCCTGTTGAGGCTGGATGAGGCAGCCTAGTTAGGTGAAAGGTTCCTAAAGGCAGGCAACAACAGATGCAGAGACAGCTCCTGCACCCACTGTTAGGAATCCTACAAGAAGACCAACCTACACGACTATGATATATGTACAGAAGACCTAACTCAGTCCCATGCATGCTTCTTGGTTGGCAGTTCAGTCTCTGTGAGTCACTATGGGCCCAGATTAGTTGTTCTGTAGTTGGTCTCTGCATCTTTTTCCATGAGTTGCTGAGTGAAGCCTCTCTGAAGACAGTTATGCTAGGCTCCCATCTACAGTGTCAGGGGTGGGCTCCCTCTCATGGCTTGGGTCTCTAGCCAGTCAATGGTTGGCCCTTCCCTCAATTTCTGCTCCATCATTACCCCTGTATATCCTGTAGACAGGACAAATTGTGGGTTGAAGGATTTTGCCTGGGTTGGCATCCAATCCCTTTATTGGAAGTCTTGCCTGGTTACAGGAGATGCTTCTGTTCAGGCTCCATATCCCCCATTGCTATGAATCTTAGTCAGGATCAACCTCTTAGATTCCTGGGAGACTCCATTGCCCTAGGTTTCTAGCTTGTCCAAGAGATGCCCCCACCTCCTGATTCCATTTATTTTTCTCAGTATTGTCTCCTTCTGTCCTTCCCCCACCTGATCTCTCCTGTTCTCATCTCCACTCCCACCCCCATCCAGTCCCCTCTGCCATCTATGATTGATGTGTATTCTATTTCCCCTTCTCAGTGAGATTCACATGTCCTCTCTTGAGCATCCTTGTTACTTAGCTTCTTTGTGTCTGTGGTTGTAGCATAGTGATCCTTTACTACTAATATTCACTTATAAGTAAATACATACCATGTTTGTCTTTCTGTATCTGGGCTACCTCACTTGGGATGGTGCAAATTTTTTTTTAATATTTATTTATTTAATGTATATTACAGATGTTTGTGAGCCACCTTGTGGTTGCTGGGATTTGAACTCAGGACCTCTGGAAGGGCAGTCAGTGCTCTTAACCACTGAGCCATCTCTCCAGCCCGGGATGGTGCAAATTTTATGATGCTATTGTTTTTAACAGCTGAATAATATTCCATGTGTAAATGTATCACATTTTCTTTATCCATTCTTCAGTTGAGAGACATCTAGGTTGTTTCCAGTTTCTGGCTATTACAAATAAAGCTGTTATGAACACAGTTGGGCAAGTGTCCTTGTGGTGGAACAACCTTTGGGTATATGCCCAGAAATGGTATAGCTGGGTCTTGGGTATATGCCCAGAAATGGTATAGCTGGGTCTTGGGTATATGCCCAGAAATGGTATAGCTGGGTCTTGAGGTAGATCTACTCCCAATTTTCTGAGAAACTACCAAGTTGATTTTCAAATGACTGTGCAAATTTGTGCTCCCACCAGCAATGGGGGAGTGTTCCTCGGTTTCACATCCTTACCAGCACGAGCTGTTGCTTAAGCTTTGATCTCGCCATTCCGATGGGTGTAACATGGACTTGCAGACGTTCATGGATTGGTAGGATTAACGTAGTAAAAATGGCCGTCTTACCAACAGCAACCTATAGATTCAATCGCCATCAAAATTCCAACACAGTTCTTTATAGACCTTGAAAGAATAATACTCAATTTTATATGGAAGAACAAAAACCAGGATATCTAAAACAACCCTGTACAAGAAAACTTCTGAAGGTACCACCATCCATGATTTGGAGCTGTACTGCAGAGCAATAGTAATAAAAAGCATGATACTGGCATAAAAACAGACAGGTTCATCAATGGAATCAAATTGAAGACCCAGAAGTAAAGCCACACGTCTATGGACACTTGAATTTTGACAGAGAAGCCAAAATTGTACAAATATATTTAAAAAGCATCTTTTACAAATGGAGTTGATCTAACTGGATGTCTGCATGTAGAAGAATGTAAATAAATCCATTTCCATCTCCCTACACCAAACTCAAGTCCAAGCGGATCAAGGACCTAAACATAAAACCGGATACACTAAACCTGATAGAAGGAAAAAGGGAAATAGACTTGAATGCATTGGCACAGGAGACAACTTCCTGAACAGAACACCAATGGCTCAGGCACTAAGATCAACAACTAATAATGAACTGAAAAGCTTCTGTAAGGCAAAGAATACTCCCAATTGGACAAAGTGGCAGCCCACGGAATGGAAAATGATCTTCCCCAACCCCACATCCAACAGGCGTCTGATATCCAAAACATATAAAGAACTCAAACTAGACATCAACAAACCAAATAACCCAAATTTAAAAATGGGGTTCAGACCTAAACAGAGAATTCTCAACAGAGGAATCTGTAATGGCCCAGAAGCACTTAGAGAAATGTTCAACATCCTTAGCCATCAGGGAACGCAAATGGAGATGCTGCTCTTGCTTTTTACCGTTCCTCTCTGCTTGTCTTTCCCACACCAAGCAGTTCAGCAGCAATATTTCTGTGTGTATGACTTGTCCTCACGGAGCCTCTGCAGAGTGTACCCACTCTGGCTTTCACAGGAACAAGAACTCTTGTTTTTCATTCATGTATCATTGGTTTTCACAGTAATTAAGTTGTATCATTAAAATTACAAGCGTAATGGCAGACGTGGGTTGAGAACAAATAGCACTGACCTCTGGTGAGCACTCAGCTCAATTTGTGAAGCAGAAGAGCCTGAGAGCACCTCTGTTAGTTGTGCATCTGGCAGGCAGGGCGTAAATGCATTTTATAGAGGCAGGGGGCAGGGCAGGTTCAAAGGCTCCTGCCTTCCTGGTCCATCCTAGTTCAGATGTGTAATGGGTTTTGAAGAACTTGTGCCACTCTCACTGAAGGGCTCAAATACTGAAGCTCTTCCCTCCCCTCCCCTCCCCTCCCTTTCCCTCCCCTCCCCTTCTTTCCTCTCTCCCTTCCTCCTCTTTTTTCCCCCCACTTCCTTCTCTTCCTTTTCAAGGTCTGTCTGGGTAGCCCGAGATAGCCTCAAACTGTGCATCTTTGGTTAGCCTTGGCTTCACAATCCTCCTGACTGCCTTCAGAGTGTGCTAGGCTCAGTAAGCAGTGCACTTGAGGCTGTACTTTTATTTATCCATGCTTTGTTTGGCTTTTTAAAAAATCCATGGAGCATGGCTCTGCACAGCCTTTCATGTGATGTCCTCTGGAAGTGTCCATTTCCCAACGATCTTCCCTGACTTATATCCTTGGTCAACCCCACTCTTCTCCCTGTAGCAGTGCTTCCTTAGGATAACAGAGTCCCCACCCAGATCTTCCCTGTGCCTCACAAAACTC
Organism: Rattus norvegicus; assembly: GCF_021556685.1. NCBI lineage: Eukaryota > Metazoa > Chordata > Mammalia > Rodentia > Muridae > Rattus > Rattus norvegicus. Next base: position 102,152,726 of record NC_141539.1, read on the forward strand.
ATGCCTCCAGAGGCCAGCTGAGAACCATTACAGGGCAGAGGAAAATTCTGGTCTATGGAAAGGGGTAAAGGAGAATCAAGGGTACCTTGGCTTCTTCCTATGACTAGGCAAGTAGAAGCCAGCACACACACACACACACACACACACACACACACACACACACACACACACACACACACACTATACATATACATATGCACACACTTACACACACACTATACATATACATATGCACACACATACACACACTATACATATACCTATGCATACATACACACATACATGTGTGTGTGTGTGTGTGTGTGTGTGTGTGTGTGAGAGAGAGAGAGAGAATCAGCTCTAGTCTTCTACTTTTTAATAAAACATTTGCATTCCCTTGTTATTAGAAATCGGCTCTATTTTCCTGTCTTGAATTTCACAACAGTCTTCCCTACTCCCATCAGCTCCCTGATCCCTTCCAGAACCATCTGGGACAAGTGGTAAAGGTTCAAAGAGGATGTAGTCTCTGGGCCTCTCTCTGGAATAAAATACTCCAATTGGTCCTCTGAGGCAGAGCCAGTCACCTGTGTAGTAGGGTAAGAAGAGAGCAGTCAATCCCCGTAGAACCCTCTCTAAAAAGCAAGAAGTTAGAAACAAACAAGACAACTGTAACAACAAGAACAAATGATAGAGATTGTCCTAGGTCACATGATATTTTTGAAATGACAAAAAGGGGATACAGTTTATTTAATCCCAATAACTCTGTTACTGATAATGAAGTTAAGACACCATGGCACAGTGACCTTCAGAGGACATGGCTGCCAGCTGCAAAACTGGGGAATAAGCCCCTCCAATTTAGTCACCTGTGGCCACCAAGACACCAGCCTTTTTCAAAGTGTAGTGGCCAAGCCCCCAGGTCCCTGCCCTAAATGTTCCTAAAGTCAAAACTGTTTTCATGACACAATGGTGTATTTTTCAGTGTCTGACGTCCTCACAGATGGAGGATAGAGCAAAAGTAATGGGGAGTGGAATTCCTGGCATTGTCCCTGGCACCAAGGCCGAGCAGCCAACTGTATCAGTTACCACAGCTACACACTTACACAGAAACAAAGCCTCTACTCTCACCTAAGAATGTCCTTGATGAAGCAAAGGTATCAGTTGTGTTAAATATTGGTACTTCTCACAAATAATCTGTATAATAAAATGTGAATTATGCATGAAATATTTTTTATGTATTCCAAAGTATGATTGTTACCATAGAAAAGCGCAGAGAAACACCAAGGCAATTATTTCAATTGTGAGCTGAATGGACCACTTTATCATAGAACATCTTTCTTTTTTCTTTTCTTGAAAGAATGAGTGACAAAGAGCGCTTTTTTCAGACTGGGCACTTGGCAGACACTTTCTCAAAAACGAACAAAGGGAGTCTGTCACCTCAAGGAAAACAACTGATAGTATTTGTTGCCAATGATGGAATTTGAGCTTCTATGTGCAAATTAGAATTTTAGAAAACTCATACCTAGCACCGTGGTACTTGGTAGCTTCCCAATGCTTAAGGACCTTCCTGATGAGGTCAGTGATAGTCATGAATAGGTTTTCTTTCTTCTGACATGGTTTAATAAAGTGTGCCAACTTTTGGAATGCTCGCACAAGTCAAGAAGCCAAGTGCACTGTGCACAGGGTACTGAATGCACAGAAGGTGTAGGCTCAGCATTTAATAAGGCTGGCTCTACCAAGCCCCTTCTCTATCCCTGGCTCTTCCACTAAATAAACAAAATGGTATTGTAAGTGTAAAGCACGTGGACGAACAGCAAGTTCACTGACACGGAGTCATGTTCCACATTGGAACTAGAGTTTAAAATAGCCCTTTGGAGGTCAGCGAGATGGCAGAGCAGTTGGCACCAAGCCTGCTAAACCTGAGTTTGACCCCAAGCCCCATAGAGTAGAGAAATCCGTCTCCTTCAGGTTGTCTTCTGATCTCCACACAGGCACTGTGCGTGTGTGCACACACACAATAAAGAAATAAAATAAGGGCTGGAGAGACGGCTCAGCAGTTATGTGTGCTCGTTCTTGCAAAGGACTTGGATTTAGTTCCCAGCATGAAGACTCACTATGGTCCATAACCCCAATTCCAGGGGATCTGGTGCTTTCTTCTGACCTCTGAGCACTCTAGAAATGCGCACATATTCATACAGGCAAAACACTCATTAACATGAGAAAAACAAATCTTAAAAATACATGTGTTTGTGTATGTATAAGACTACCCACTATTATTTTTAAAGAGGCTTATCTATTATTCTTCCTTTTCTTATATTAATGTCAAGCAGTTTTTCTTCATGTACTTCAACAAAAATATCAACTTACTGAATACAGAAGCTGAAGAAGAATTCAGGTGCTTTCTATCTGAGGACATTATAAAACACTACAGACTTAAGTCTGGTCCCTGGGACCCAGGCAACGATGGAAGGTGAAAACTGACTCCCCAAGGTGTCCTCTAACCTGTGCGGCACACCTGCAGCCTTCCTTCACAAACGTCAAGTTAACAAACCATCTCCCAAAGCCCTTGGCCCTGCCAAGGCTGGACCCCCAGTGAATGGGATTGTTGCGGGGAAGGCCGTAATGGGGGGAGTATGGGGAGGGGAATACCCACATAGAAGGGGAGAGGGAGGGGTTAGGGGGATGTTGGCCTGGAAACTGGGAAAAGGAATAACGTTTGAAATGTAAATAAGAAATACTCAATTTAATAAAGATGGGGGAAAAAAAAGAATGCCACAAAAGAAAAAAAAAAAAAAGAAACATGACATCATCCCCTGGCCGCTTCTCCCACCTCTGTTCCTGCCAATGGTTGAATTAACAGCACTGAATTCTCTTTTAAAATATATCATAAAATGTATATTTCTAATAATAAAGCAACCCATCTCCCAGCATGTGTGGGCACACACACACACAAACACACAAACATACACATACACATGAATGCGTATGCATGTGTACACATACACATGCACATACACTTACAAAAGTGAAAAGTGGTATTACTTTGTCTACTAAGTATTTTATTTTGAAAGGTCTGTGTGTGTGTGTGTGTGTGTTTAGTACTGGGAATAGATCCCAAGGCCTCTCTCCTCACTCTACTGTGGAACATTTTATCAGCTATTTTTAAACTATTATGTATGTATGTATGTATGTATGTATATATGTATGTATGTATATATGTATGTATGTATGTATATATGTATGTATGTATGTATGTATGCATATAAGTGTGTGTAGTACGTGTGTGTGTGTGTGTGTGTGTGTGTGTGTGTGTTGGGAGATGTGCACATGTAGAGAAGGAAGAACAATTTTGTGGAGTCAATCTTTTCTTTTCAGACAAGAGCCTTTACCAGCTAGTTACTGGCCAAGCTACTTCACAGGCTTCCCCTGCTATCCATCTATTTGTCTATCCATTTGTCCATCCATCCATCCATCCATCCATCCATCCATCCATCCATCCATCTTGAGATCGAGCCTTGCTAAGTTCCCCTCAGCTGGCCTCCAATTGTTTCTGTAACCCAGTCTGGCCTCAACGTTTTTTCTGTCTCTGCTTTCAAGGCCCCTGGGAAGCCATGATCACAGGCCTGTGAGATCCTGCCTAGCTTTGAAGATGTGAATTCTATTCTATAAGAATAGAAATACTTATGTTAATATTTAATGGGTTCGTCTTGGATGTATTATAGTTAGTAAGTATATTAACATCTCTACCGGGAGAAATAATCTCCTACAGTTCAGTATATAAAGGGGTTCTGAGACTGAACCATTTGACCCTCTGGAAAGCAGACTGGAGGGAAGGATGTCTGTCTGCTTTGTCAAGTAACCCAGGGCTGTCACTGTTTTATTTTTAGCCTGCCCTGTGCCCAATGACTGAAAACTGCAGAACTTTGGCACCTCAAAATCAAAGGACTCAACACAAAGAAATCTGAAGTAATGGAAAGCAGAGGTCTCCGGGGATCTGTGGTGCAGCGGCTTCCACCCCTCTAGGCAGTCTGTTGGTCTCATACCCAGTCACCCACTGCCACCCAGTCCCACCCAGTCCCACCCAGTCTCACCAGCACTGTGCTGGAAAGCTATTGTTCTCCTGGTTCTCAAACACAGAGACCTAAGAAAACTCAAAAGCTGACCTCTGCCCTCAAGCCTGTGCTCTGTCTTAGGCCTTTAAGCCCTGTTCTCAGGCTCCCAGCTGAGAAGGAGAGATACTGTAAATCTCTCAGACCACTTGCACAGAGCTGCCAGAGGCTGCTTTCCTGTTAGTAAACAGGGTTGCCTGGGCCATCTTTCTCTTCTTTAATAACCTGTGGGGCATCTATTGATTGCACGTGCTGGTCTCTCATAAATTAGAACGGGGGATGCCTTCTGGTCGCTCTGGAGCAGTATGGATGATGAAATTGGCCTACTAATACTTCATGTGTACAGAGCACAGTGTCCTGTGACACTTAACATAAAGAATATGTATCATTGGGTGCTGAGAATGGACAGGAACGGCTCCGGGGGCAGATGCAGCAGCTAGGCATGAGTTCTGGGGGCAGCCGAGACATCTGGACAGGCTGCAGACTTTGATTAGGTGGTTTCTTCCACTCCAACTGAGATAGAAAGGAAGGGAGATTTCAGGCCTCAGTTTCCAGTGAGAGGGAACCACTGGCTCACGTGGGTAGATGGACCAGGTCTTCTTTCTCATCCCCTTAGCAGGGATGGGAGCCAGTAGAAAGGAAGGTACCTCTCTTAGCCTGTGTTGTGGGTGGAGCCTCAAGATAGAAATCAAAGGGTGAATTCAAAACCCTCCCTACAGTGGCTTCTCATCCCAGTGTCAATCTTAACAAGTTGGGTCCCAGATGCATACTTGTAACCCTGGCAACAAGCTGGGAGGAGACAGGAGGATCTTTGAGGAGGAAGAGGGTGATAGAGGAGGGCCCTGGGTATCTTCTCTGGCCCAAGGGTACCCACATGCTCAAACTACACATTCACACACAAAGACATACATACCCCCAATCAATCACTCCAAACAATCATTCAATTGATCAGTCTGAAACAAAGAAAAAAATGTACTCTAACCACTGGATAATATAGATAAAACCACAGAGCTCTAAGCAGCACCTGGATGCTTTTTTATGTCTAATTATTGGATTTTCGAGACAGGGTTATAGACAGTCTAGCTCTGAGTATACAGGTTTTGAGCACAGAGGTCCACCTGTCTCTGCCTCTAGAGTGCTAGGATTAAAGGTGTGTGTCAGCATCACCGCCTGGATTCTTATGGGCGCTCAGTGACAGACACGGCTCTCTGAGAATCCAACAATGAAGTGGTGTCTCCTGAAGAGATCCATGTGCAGCGCGACATGCCCCCCCCCCCCCCATTCCATGGCAGACTGCTGGCTGGTGCCCTGAAGTCAACTTTGCCTCCTGTTTTGGTAACGGAAATCAGACCTCCAGGGATTTACTCCACTAAAGCTGACATCCCAGCATCTTGCAGTTAGGCATGGCTTTGGGAGTAAATTTTGGTGAGACAAATATAAACAAAGAACAGACTTCTGCAATATCTCCTTGTGGAGTAGGGTGAAGAATTTGATCCTTTGATGGTTAACTGTTGACTTGACAAGATTTGGAATCCCCTAGGAGCCCCATCTCCGGGCCCATCTTTGAGGGTGTTCCCAGAGAGCTTTAGCTGAGGGGAAAAGATTCACCCTGAATGTGGATAACACAATCTCTTGGGTTGCCTTCACTGACTGAACAAAAATATGAAAAAAGAAGCCAGCAGAACACCGGCATTTATCTTTGCTTCTTGACTGTTGACCTTTGTGACCTGTCACTTCACATTCTAACTGCCTTGCCTCCCCTACATCATGGTCTACATCCCCTCAAACTGATGGCCAAAATAAGTCATCCTTTCATTAAATGTTTAGTCTGGTATTTTGTCACTGCAATGGGAAAGGTAACAGATACATATTGTGTCCCCCAAAAGTTTTTATACTGGTCCCCAGAGTCTCAGGATGTGGTCTTGTGCACATCGAGTCCTTGAAGAGGTAAGTAGCTAGGCTGAGGCTCTTGGCTGAGGCCATTAGGGTGGACCTTGAGCCCATATTAATGATAAGCTCATAAATGGGGCACATGCAGAGGGTCAGACAGGCACATGCATTCGCACACACACACATGGAGACTATGGGGGAAATGACAAGAAAGACTGGGGTGATGCTTCTGCAGACTAAGGGACCACAAAAAGCGACAGAATGCAAGAAGAGCAAGAAGCAGTAAGCCCTCCCCCCCCCCCCCCGGCTGTTGAAAGGAGCTGACTCTGTTGACACACTGGCTTCCTGTGCAGCCTCCAGAACCGTGAGGACCACGGGGGAATATGTTTCTTCTAAGCCGCTCTGTGGTGATTGGTTGTAGCAGTCCTAGCACTATTGCAGATCCACACTCCCTTCCTTACCACTTTCTGTCCAGCCACTTGGAGGTGTAGAGAAGAGTGCTTGTTCTCCATTACTCATTCTGCAGCACAAAGAAGGCCACGCCCACACGTGGCCAAGCAGAGAGCTAGCTAGAAGGATTGAAAAAGAAAGATTCTGGTGCTGTTGACCTCTATCCTCTACTTACACATGTACATGTGCGTGCACACACACACACACACACACACACACGCACGCACACACACACGCACACATGCAACACACACTCACACACACACACACGAGTGCATATCCACCCACACATATGTATAACACCCTGCCCCCAATACATCCATTGAGCTAGTTATGATAGTTCCTGCCTTTAGTTTCAGCACTTGGGACCTGAGGCAGTAGGATTGCCATGAGTTTGAGGCCAGCTTGATCTAGAGAGTACCAGGACATCTAAGGCTATGTAATGAGAGCTGTCTCAAGTAAACAGACAGACATTTTAATTAAGAAAAAAAAGGAACCTGTTTTTCAACACATTTTTACATAAGAAAAAGAGGAGGTGATGATGAAGAAACTAAACTGTTTGACTGACTGAAATGTATGCATCTTATTTGGCTACTGGTTTACCAAAAAAAATGTTTAAAATTAAAAAAAATTTTTTATGTCATTGTGGGTTAGAGGACCACCCTATAGGGATTGTTCTTGTGTCGTCAAGGCTTACACAGCAGGTGCCCTTATCTACTGAGCTGTCTTGATGCACACCCCACCCCACCCTTTTACTTCATGAGGCAAAGTCAGACATGCCTAAGTGCACAGTACTTGGGCAGCCGAGACAGAATTACAAGGCCGAAGCCAGCCTATGTACACAGGGAGTTGTCCTTTTTCCTATTTTTATTCAGTCTGGGATGCCAGCCCTGGGATGATGCTCTCTACATTCAGTCTGGGTCTTCCCTCCTCAGTTAAACTTTTCTGGGGGTGTCCTAGCAGGTAGGCCCAGAGATGTGTCTCCTAGGTGACCCCAAATCCTGTCAAGTTGGTTATGGAGATTAACTAACACAAGGGTACCGGGCAGGGGCAAAATGGCCCTACACAAAGAGCAACAGTTCTCAGTATCTCTTAGACATACTTACTGGAACATATACAGTTGTTACTTATACATTATGTTGGGGATTTGCTTTTTAGGCTAGTCTGTATATACCAAGAATTCACCCCAAAACTCAAAACAAAACAGATGAGAAAATTGGAGAAATTTCAATATTAGTTGTACATTGGATATTAGGGAATTATTATTACCTTTAATGCATACTAATAATGTAGTTTGAATTTAAAGTGTTTTTATCTTTTAAACTCTAAAGTGTGGTTTTCCAATCTTGGCCAAATTCTTTTGTGGTGGTAGACATCATTTTTACTATGAATCTGACACTCTAGATTCTACTGCCTTAGCCTAGATTCAGGATTGCAAGTTCACCTCTTCTGTCCCCCATGATGTTTAGTGACATTCCTGTATTATTTTTCTACTCATTAGGTGGTAGCAAGCCTCTTCACACTCAAAGCCATAAATATGGCGAGACATTACCAAATGTCCTCTGAGGGCAATATTGTCTCGAATAGAGAATAACTACTCTCAATATCTCATAGAGATATTTACAGGAAATATATGTCAGTGCAATGATTTTCCTTTGGGATTTTGTTTTGAAAGGATCACGTTAATTGTGGAGGAAGCCCTGAGTGTGTAAGCCCCGTGTGAATATGTGTTGATATAGGTACAGCCATGTCAAGGACCACAGAACTTCAGACTCAAAGGGAAATGGCAAAGCCTTCTCTTCTGGTCCACGTATGGAATAGTGTTGTTACTATGTGCAGAAATGTCTACCATAGCTTCCCCTCTGCTCCCAGATACTTACCGCCTGAAGACTCTTCAACTTTAGAGTCCACTTCTACTGAGGTCAGCTAAACTTGCCTCCTCGTTTGGTTATAGACCACCAACCTTTCCTCCTTGATTATCTGTATGTTATGATCCCCTCTTCTTTGTTCAGGTATACACAATAACCCCACTTTTCTGTTCAACTCTATTCCTGGCCAGTGAGGTTTCTACAGCCGAGAGCCCAGACTATCTAATCCCAGCTTTTTGTATATGTGTCAGGTTCTGTCTTTATTTTATTCCCTTACCACCCGAGTCAGTTACATTCCTGGAGCCATGCTGGACACAACACATAATGTTCCATAATGAAAAAGTTAAAGTGCATAAACACATGTTAAGAAGTCTGTTTAGACTTGGTTTGGTGGTTTAAGTGAGAATGGACCCCATAGGCCCACATTTCCTTGATGGACCTGTTTGGGAAGGATCAGGAGGTATGGCCTTAGAGGAGGTATGGCACTGGAAGTGAGCATTGAGGTTTCAAATGCCCACACCAATCCCAGATGATGCGTTCTCTCTCCTTCCTTCTTTTCCTCCCTTCCCCTCTCCCTCTCTCCTTCCCTCCCTTTCTTTCTGCCTGGTGGTTGTTGTCTCAACATGTAAACTCTTAGTTCCTACTTCAGCACCATGTCTGCTTACCTGCTGCCTGCTACCTGCTGCCCTGCTCCCTTCCAAGTGATGATGGTCATGGGCTTTAGTCCTCTCAAACCGTGAGCCTCCAATTTAAATGCTTTCTTCTACATGTTGCCTCAGTCATTGTGTTTTGTAGCGACAATTTTGGAAGTTTGGTTTCTTTAGAAAACACAGAAATATAAGAATATATTTTCATTTTAACCCAAAGTGTGGGATATGTGCCTCATGCTCTAGCAGGTGTGTGATTTCACCAGCAGCAGGTAGTTTCTGAGAGTGTGTGACATTTGGAATTCTGGGGACTTTTCAGAGGGCATATAAATGTGAAGGCCCTGAGAAGTTGGTGGGTTATTGTTAGTCATGGTTTGTTAAATAGTTGTGCAAACAAACAAACAAACAAACCAAAACAAAACAAAACAAAAAAAAAAAAAACAACAACAACAAGAAGGAATTAGATATCCTGACAGAGAAGATCAAACTTGCCCTAAGGAACTCATGACCTCTAAGGTTGTTCCCCTAAGGAATTCCCTGCCCTTAACGTTGTTGCTTCTGACCCCTGACTTTATTCAGAGATCTCTTTCCTTTCCTCTCTATCCTTTATTCTCTCTTGTCTAGTGTTAGGGGGTTGAAAGAGCTGAAGAGAAAGGGTGAAAGAAAGAAGAACCCAGAAAGTAGCAAAAGACTGGCCACAATGTTTTGTCATAGAAATAGAAAACAAAGAAACTTGGCTTTCTGTCAGTGTGGTAGATTAAAATACTGCAATATCCTCTCAGATATGAACATCCTGGGTAAAATACAGTGACTACTGACCTTTCTTAGCCCTTAGCTCAGCTTCTCCATGTGGTCCTGAGTTTCAAATCTGACTGAGGCTGCTCAATGGTGGAGCGTTTGCTAGCACAAGCAAGTCCTTTGAGCCTTCTCCAGCATTGAAGTGGAAAACATTTGATTGGGTAAGGTAGGATTTGCCTCAGAGGTCACTAACTGTACCCACCCTGTGGTGTCCTTGACCAGGAGCTTCTCTGGGACCTACTTCAGTTACTTGGTTTGACTCCCTTTGCAAGTTCTCCTGCCAGCTCTTCCTTGGGGCCTCCTCATCTTCCTGACACCAAGGCTTGACCCAACTGGACCAAGGCTAGACTCATTCCGGACAGACCTTTAATAATGCTCAAGAGTCCAGTACATCATCTTTCTGTTTACAAAATCATCAGAATCTGACTGAGATGATTATCTACAAACACATATATGCAACTTCCCAAGGCTACCTAGGGTTTCAATTGGCTAGTCAAGAGCACACAGGCCCTCACAAAGGTCATGTCACCTGGTGTCTCTGCCTGAACTGACTTTCAAGCCTCTAAATCTTACCAGGACTGTGGGCCTTAAGAACTTTAGCCAAAATCACCTCACCATATGGGTCAGGGATTCTTATTCAAGTCCTTTAGTGGGTCGGAGTTCAAGGAAGGGCCTTAGCTGGAGATAAACTGGGTTAAGTTTTGTGATGAGTCAAAGAACTTGTCTTGAGGTGGAGACGGTGGGGGTTTGGTCTGAGGAGGGCTGCCCAGTTCAAGGATTAGCTGAGCCTTCCCAGAAGAGCAACACAGCAGGGGGAACACTCCAGGCTCTAAGGAAACTGTAGACATCTCTGAAGAAAGTAGCTAAAACATTTCTACTCCCCGTTCCAACCACAGCAACTTGTTTCTAAAGGTGGGCGGTGTCTGCCTGTGGTGTCTGCCTTCAGGAAAGCTCTTGGGGTGAACGGAAGGTAGGAGGCTGGATCCCACCCACTTACTTCCTCCCCTGGTCTGTGTTTTCTGAGTCATTCACCCTGCTTCTACACTAATTTTCTGCCACCGACCTACTTGAATGGAAAATTGTCTGGCCACTGGTGAACTTCGAGTGACTGAGAATCATGGGTGGACTCACATAAAAAATTTTCCACTATCCGTAACAGAAAGAGAGCATTAGACAGGATTTCAAGAGAGTTTAGAAGTCTTAGAGCCCCAGGTTCAAATCTAAGATAAAAATATAAATAAAATAAAAAATAAAGCCTTTAAAATATTTATAAAATAAAATATACATCTGTTTTTTAAATATTAATAGTTAAAAGTAGAGCTTTTGAGATATTAAAATTGTATTTCCCTGCAAAGTCTTCACGACTGAAACCTGGTGGCTTTAGAATAAGGAACTAGAAGGCTTATATATGCCCATAAGCTCCTGGTCTGCTGTATGATGTCCTGAACCACCTCAGGGACTGACAACAAAAAGACTGTCACCAGTCCCAGTGCCGTGGACCCCAGAACTGTGGACTAAGTAAGCCTCACTTCTTTGTAAAGCTGTTGTTCTAGTTAGTTTCACTGACTTGACACAGCTAGCCTCATTTGAGAAAGGAGTCTCAATGGAAGGATTGGCCAGGTCAGGCTGGTTGTTGGCCATCTGTCTGGAGTTATTTTAGTAGTTAATTGATACAAGAGGGGCCACTCACTTTGCAACATTTCCTGGACAGGTGATTCTGGGCTGTGTAAGAGAGCTGGCCAAGCATGAGTCAGCAAGTAGATCAGCAAGCTGCAGTTCTCTGTGGTTTCTACTCAAGGGCCTGCTTGAGTTCCATCCCTGACTGCCCTGGATGAACTGTGACCTGGAAGTGGAAGCCAAGTAAACCCTTTCCTCCCTTAAGTTCTTTTTGGCCAATATGTTTTATCAGAGCAACAGAAAGGAAAGGAACAATTACCCAGCCCCAGCTATTTTGTTATAAATACATAATGTATTAACAAAAGAAAAGACCCATCTTCTGGTATTCCCATAAGATGAAGTTGACCTCATCCCTACCCCCCAGATCCAGGTGCAGCTCTGCACCCAGGCTGGCTGGCTGGTCGCAGAGTAAGCCCTTTGGGTCAGGAGAGTCAGCATTGAGACATCAGCTGAGAACATTTAATACATTGGAAGTGCAAAGTGGAGAAAAGCCAGTCAAAGCCAGTTCTGGCCAATTTTGCACCTTTTGGACAGAGCCAGCCTGAGAAGCAGAGAAGTATAGATGTGGCGTTGTCCTTGACATGTGCCTGGAACCAAGCATTCCTGGAGAGGTAGCATTTTCCTTTATAGGAATTAGGTCTTTCCTTTCTAAAGATAGCCCGAGTTTGGCTTCTGCTAATGGCAACCAAGGAGGTAGGACTAATGCACCGATTCATATTTTTATTTTGATGAATAATTTGCAATTTTTACATTGTGGGAGATGGTGGTGGAGGAGGGGGAAAGAGGGAAGGAGAAGGAGGAGGAAAAGGAGGGGGAGATGGTGGTGGAGGAAGAGTTGGAGGAAGAAGAGAAGGAGAAGGAGAATGAGAAGGGGAAAAGGAGAAAGAAGAGGAGAAGAGGAGGAGGAGGAGGAGGAGAAGAGGAGGAGGAGGAGGAAGAGGAGGTGGAGGAGGAGGAGGAGGAGGAGGAGGAGGAGGAGGAAGAAGAAGAAGAAGAAGAAGAAGAAGAAGAAGAAGAAGAAGAAGAAGAAGAAGAAGAAGAAGAAGAAGAAGAAGAAGATTGGGCTCCAAAAAGATTATAGCAAACATGAATAGGATTCGAGTGACAAAAGGCAAAAAAGCTTACTCATCAGAACAATATAACAATTCATATGAGAAGGAAAAAGCATTTTCAGAAGGTCAAGGCCATAATACTGGAAAGGAGAGACCCTGCAGGGGTGGGGTAACTGCAGTTTAGCTACAGATTAGAGGGGCAATAAAGTAAAAATAGAATGATTTCATCTATAAGGCCCTGTAGGAGCTCAGTTCCCTGCTTTGTGCCCGACTCGTCTGATGTGTATGATGTTGTATGTATCCTAGTTGGCACTGTCAACACAGTCTGGAGTCACTGAAAACAAAGTCTTAATTCAGTGAGTGTCTTTATCAGGTATTGTGGGTATGTTGGCGAAGAATTGTCTTGTTAATTGATGTGGGGGGGCCCAGCCCACTGTGGGCAGTAACATTCCCTAGGTAGGTGGTTCTGTACTGTATACAGGAGCTAGCTGAACCAACTGAATACCAGTGAGCCAACAAGTACTGTTCCTTCACGGTTTCTGCTCTGGGTTCCTATCTTGAGTTCTTACTGTAAGGTTCCTCAAGGATGATTTGTGACCTAAAGTATACGCTCAATAAGTCCTTTCATCCTTCAAGTTGCTTTTAAAAATCCTTTTTATTGATTCTTTGTAGAATTTCACATCATGTACCCCAATCCCACTCATTTCCCTGTCTTTCCATGTCCTCCCTCTGCCTTTGCAACCTGTTCCTGTTCCCAAAAGAAAACAAAAAGTAAAAACAAAACAAAACCAAAATAGGTTTTAACACACCATAAAGCATTGATGTGTTATGGTATGTCCCACAGTGTATCCTTTTGCCCAGCTTTACTTGCAAACCTTCATTGCAATGAGTCATTGGTCTGGTTTGAAGCCTCTGGCTTCTGCTGCACTATCAATACTAGATCCTCATGGGGTTCCTCCCTCTTGGATATACTGTGTTATAGAGATCTTGTTGCTTTGGTTCTACAGAACCTGCCCCTTCACACACTCTTGCAGTTCGTAGATGGGGCAGATGTTGGGGTGGGGCAACTCAAAGTCCTGGATGGTAGCTGAGTTGGTCAGGCCACCGGCTCTCCTGCACTCACACCCCCAGGGCCAGCTTTCTAGCAGTGTCCTGGTGAGGGACAGGGCCAGCTCTCCCATACACACACCACCAGGGCAGCTCTACTATGCTGTCCAGGTAAGGTGTGAACCTGCTTTCTCAAGTGCTGCAGCCCATGAGGGATACGGCCAGCTCTTTGCTGCCCTTAGACATCAACATGACCCCAGGTCACAGCCCAGACCAGGGACATCTTCATGGCCTTTCATGGTAACATGGGCCAGGGACAATGACACAGACTCTGGATGTTGCAGGGTCACTGACCCAGACATGGTCCTTTGTGGCTGCATGGGCCTGGACATCACCATAGCCTCAGGGGGCAGTACAGGCTACTCACATCAGGCTGTTCCTCACACAGATGATAGCAGACACTGTGAGGGATGAGTGGGGTTGGAGGTGTGGAGGAACAGGACAGTGAGGAATCAAAGTTGACTGTGCAAATGGCAACTATGGCCTGGTGGCTCTAGGGTTGGGCTGTTGCTTAGAAGCCAGAGGCAAGGGTGCAGTGGGAACTGTGTACCAGAGGCTGGTGGAGACTGGGAGATAGGAGGGAGCCTGGGGAAGTTGAAGGTCACCCTGTCCTGATTTGCGCCAGGATTTTCCTGGTTTACAAACCTGAAGTTCAGCATCCTGGAACCTCCCTAAGCCAGGTGAACTGAGACATCTGGACAATCTCAGAAGATGGAAGGAGGGAGAGGGTTGGTTAGAAATGAGTCTCCTCTCAGAATCCCTTGAAGGAAAGGGCTCCAAGGAAAGCTTGTCTCCTTCTTGTTCTTGCCCAAAGACCAGTTGGCTGCTTTTTTTTTTTTTAATTAAGTTTGTGCGCATGTGCATTCGTACACGTGTGTACGAGCCAGCGCACTTGTGGAGGCAAGGAGATAACTCAAGAGAGTCAGTTCTGTCCTTCCAACGTGTGAGTTGAAGGGCTGAACTCAGGTTATCAGGTTTGGCAGCAAGTGCCTTTACTCACTGAGCCATCTCATTGGCCCTCAAGATCAGTTCTGTTCTGGTCTTCAGGGTTCAATTACTTCTTAACCACCCCCCTGCTTCCACACCTCCCAGAAGAAACAATGGGTAACTTCCAGTCAGCTCAGGTAACTGGTTTAGTTCCAATGGGTGGGTCCTAGCACAGACCAATTAGAAGAATTCTGGATTCTTAAATTTTGAAATCTTGAGGCTCAAATGGAGCTCTGCACAAAGGGTTCATTCTCAGTAACTGAGCGTGTTTATGCCAAGGGGGAACCTGAGAGTGTAAACAACTCTGCAGCCACTGTGGCTGGGGATACAGGAAGCTGTCTCTCCCTTGTAAGCAACACAGGTCAAGAGTGGTAGCACCTGCTTCCACCGGGCACTGAGCGGTGCTCAGATTTAAACTGAGGGTACGTCAAAAAAAAAAAAAAAAAACAAAAAAACAAAAAAACAAAAACAGAAAGAGGATGCCCTGAAGGAGAATTCTGTCTAAGCCTCTTTTAAATTGGCAATGGAGTAAAACCTTGACTATTATAACCTTCGGACCTTTGATTATTATAAAGAACAAGTTAGACAACAAATTGGGAGTTAGCTTGTAAATTTCAAAATATTTAAACACAAGTTTTTGATAAGGTCTTATTTAAAATAAAGCAACTCAATATTTGACTTGCAGAAAACGTGGTTATTGCACCCAGGGAAGCTTAAACCTGACTTGTAGAAGTAAGACATATATCTAGGTACGATAAGAACTTAACTATATTTGCAAAGCAATCTATAAGGAAGTAGAAGCCAACGTTGGGTGTCAACTTCCCAGCCCCTGAACCTACAATACTCAGAGCCATCTTCCGAATGAGAATAGGAAGAGTGCCCAGTTCTTCCTGGTCAGAGAGCAAGAGGGGGTACCTAACCTTACAGGCAGACTCTCTAGAAAGGCCAACCAGGACAAGAAAGGGACAAACCTAAACTGTGTGTGGAGGTGCATGCCTATAATCCCAGTCTTGAGTGAGAGGATGACATAAACCCCATGCATCTCCATTTAAGGACCAGGCCTGCTTTTGAAAAGAAGGCCATAAGGCACCAACTCCAGGAACAGACCATAAAATCCAGGGACAAGGTCATAAAACCCCCTTCCAAAGAACAGTCTAGGGATGACCACAAGAATGGGGAAATACCTTATCTCAGAATGGGCCATCTGTGCTCGGCCACCCATCTCATCCTATGGTTAACGTTCATGACATAGGAATGCAGACCACTGACCACTTGTGACCCGCCCCCAGCACCCACCAATGAAATTTTAGATTACCTAATCCTTCTAGAGAGTTCCTCATTCCCTATAAAAAGGCCTGTGTGGCTTTGTCTGGGGTTGTCATTTTGGAGAATGGTTGTCCACTGAGTGCTGGTTGTTTCTGCAAAATAAATGCTCTTTGTCTTTGCATATTATCTGAGTCTGAGGTCTTCCTTCAGCTATTTTTGGACTTTTATAGATAGGCAGGAAGAGTCCAGTTAGAGGCTAGCCTGGGGTGTATAGAAAGTTGCAGGCCTGTCTGGAATATGAGACATTTAAAAACAAAACAGCAGCAGCAGCAACAACAACAACAAAAGAAAGAATGAAAGAAGGAAAGAAAGAAAAGAGAGAAAGAAAGAAAAGAGAGAGAGAAAGGGGAGAAAGAGAGAACGAGAGAGAGAGAGAAAGAGAGAGAGAGAGAACGAGAGAGAGAGAAAGAGAAAGAGAGAGAGAGAGGCGCTGTGGCAAACCAGGGCTTTATATGTTGTTGAGAATTTAATTCCCTAAGTAGTTATAGAACTCATCTATGTGACCTCATGGTCAAGCTCCATACTGGGTGTGGATAAGGGGCTGCCCCATATAATCTCTTAGGCTGAGAGAGGTTTGATCACGGATTGTCGCCACCTCGTCATTGGCTTGCAAAGCAGCAAAGGAGGGAAAGAAAACCATAGGTGTTTATCAGAGCCAGGACTTCAGGTGGCTTGTATCACTTCCATGAAGACCCAACTGGCTAAAACCAACTTGCAGTGAAAGGCAAGGATATGTTCGTGTCCTTTCTGCCCTAAAAGAGGGAAATTGAAATAAAGTTTGATAAACACTAGGTAATATATCAATCGTGACTTCTGCTTCAAAAAAACCTTACCATGTCTACAAGTTAACACATATTTTGTTGATCTTTATTTCCATTTTGCAGGTAAAAATATGGAGGCAAAGAGGAAGGAAATCTCTTATTCAAGTTCCTACAGCCAGAGAAAGGCACAGTAGGGATTAAAACTCTATTTGTCCTCCAGAGTTCTTATCCAACCACTAAGCAATATGCCCTTTGGCAGGGACAGCATAAGCGTGGGAGTCATGTTGTAATCCCGTGTCCCCTGTGTTTCCTCAACTCAGCCACACACAGCTTCAGGCAATGGTGTTTGAGTCTCATCAGAGCACTGTGCCAGTGTTCCTTCCTAAGACATCGACTGTGTATTTCCAATATTCTTGACCCGCCTATCTTGATATCCCATCTGTTCACAGGATGTGGCAGAGAGCTTGGTTGTGAATACAACGCTATCTGGCTAGATGCCATTTCTATATGTGACACATCTCGCATGGGGATCGGCAATCGTCACAACCACTGTGTCCTCCATCTCTGTCCCTAGATGAGACATTCTGGCTCCGCAGTCCTTAACTGCTCTCAGCATAAGTTCTTCTCATTCTTTAGGAACGAAAGTCAAATGGGCTGCAGTTTTCTCCTAAATCACTGTCATGGGGCAGATTATCTACTGACAAGTAGCTGGGGGCGGGGTGGGTGGGCCGCACTGGCAGCTGGCCCTGAGGGGAGCTGAGGTGGATGTGCTAGGAATCCAAGTTATCTCAAGCCTCAGAATTACTCGTTTCCTTATGTAACCCTGTAGCCAAGGTCAGACTAGAGCAGAAGCAATGTAAGGACTATACCTTTAGGAAACCTTACATAAACATGGATTTTGTTTATTTTGTTCTTTAGTGAGTATCGAGAATCTAGTAGAATATCTTGAAATCTAGTAGGTGTGCCACTACTCATGTTAAGTAAATGTGTTGACTAAATAAAGCATTACAGTACAGTGGAGAGTACCAAGGGAAAAAAGGAGGTCCAGGTTCGAACTTCTCAGGCTGTGTGACCACTTATAAGTTCCTTTCCCTCTCTGACCTCTTTCTTCCTTATTGGTAGAATGAGCCTATTATTACCTGTCTCTTGTGTTATCGAGAGATACTTATGACTGATGTAAACTACTGATACTATTAGGGTTTTTTTTTTAATTAGTTTAATAAGAGACTTAAACAAAGGAACCTAAAGAAGGAATATGATTTTGGTCTCGGGTGTTTTGGTCTGTCGTGATAAGGGATGAAGTATGGTGGGGTAGAGAAGTTCACATCACGATGTCGAAGAAGAGGAAGAGGAGGAGGAGAAGGAAGAAGACGAAGAAGAGGAGGAGGAAGAAGAAGAAGAGAGAGAGATTTAGGAAGGAGCCTGCACAAGATCTAGCTACAAGGTCAGGCCCCCACTGACCCACCTCCATGTAGGCCACACCCTCTAAGATTTCCAGCCTCTTCCCAAATAGCCCCACTGCCACCTGAGGACCTCAACTTGTGGGGACATTTTATATTCAAACCCTGAGAACCACCCAGTACATTGTGGCTATTGGTGGCTTTAGCCTGCCTGCAGACAGTCCTTTCCAAGTTCCCCTTAGACACCTTTGCAAGTCACCAAAGGCTTCTTGGCTACAAGACTTCTGTTGGATTTCCCATCAACCTCCCCTGCTCTCTCTCTCTCTCCCTCCCTCCCTCCCTCCCCTCCCCTCCCCCTCCTTGTCTGATGCTGAGGTTTCAATCACCACTTTGCAGGACCTACCATGTAGGGTGTTAGTGTCTCCAGCTGATTGGTGGCATCTGATGGCATTTCTTCCTATTCAAACCCAGTGATATCAATGCCGAGCCAACAGTCTGGGCCACTGTTGCAGTCAGTGCATAGGGACATTAGGTATTGGCCAGAGGCACCTACTATGGCCCATTAAAGTCACCCAGTGTCTCTCTGTTAGCTCACTTGACAGAGCCTCTTCTGAAGAGACTCCAGCTGCTGAAGTCTCCCTAGAGTGTCATATCCCACATGGTTCCACAAACAGAACAACATCACCATCCGCAGAGCTTCTCTTGTCCCCATGGTACCTGTAGACTCTTGGCATCTCCTGGAAGTGTCTAGGACTGCTTCAGCACTGCAGTGCTCAAGCCCCTGCCCGCCCCCAGATGGCTGGGATTTACTTGCATCCATAGATGGAAAACAAAGAGGTTCATACCAGGTGTTTCTGAAAACCATTCCTTCCCTCGAAAGTCAAGGGCATTTTTATCAGCCGCAATTTGCACCTGCCAGTTTCCCTTCGTTCCCCTGAGTCTTTACTTTGGCTCCCTGGTCTCTCCTACAAATTGTCCTGACAGGACCTCCCTGCTGGCTCTCTCTCTCTATAACACCAGACAAGTCCAAGCCCCACCTAAAGTTAGTGCAGAGCCTTGTCCCATTTAAGAGGGAAATTTTGAGAGAGTTAAACTGAAAAGCATTTGCATTCTTGGGTTTTCCAAACCTGATCATCAGAAGACACAGAGATTACAAAACCAAGGTCTTCTCTGATAAATTAGGAAAACATCACTGATTAAGAGACTGAGGCAAAAGTGGGAGGCGCTGGCTTTTCAGACCAGGTGGGAGAAAAGTTCTTCAGAAACCAAACAAGGAGCTATTTGCAGAGTTTATGTCTAACATGCAAATTCTGATAAAGCTTGAAAATCAGAAGACCTGGTGGAGGCCCTTGGTGAGACCATGTAATAAAACAACATGTGCTACAAGCTTTTTATGGCCCGCCTCTAATGTTCAAACAATTCTGTGGTTGCCCCTCCTCTCTCCCCTACCACTGGATGAGGAGGAAAAGTTTCTAAAAGCAATCATAGTTTGGAACTCTTCGTTCGTTTGTTTTTTCAAAACAGGGTTTCTCTGTGCAGTTCTGGCTATCCTGGAACTCACTCTGTAGACCAGGCTGGCCTTGAACTCAGAGATCTGCCTGCAAAGGCATGCACCACCACTGTCTTGGGGCCAGTGTAAAACCTCTGTGGAATTAGTGGTTAAGGACCGAGGATAGAGCCACTGGTCCACACATGCCAGGCAAGTGCTCTACACCCACCCACAGTCCTAGTCCTGTAGTGTATGTAGTGCATAATCTTAATGTTTTAAGAGGGTAGCATCTTACAATCTAACAGGGTGTCTTACCTAATTGAAGTGTGACAAGAACTTATCCCCCTGTCCCCTTCCAGAGGCAGAGGAGAAAAGAAAGATGCAGAATCTGTATATATGATGAAAGACTGGGATTAAGACTGGAGAAAGTCCAAGACACAAAGAGAGGAGAGAGAGAGAGAGAGAGAGAGAGAGAGAGAGAGAGAGAGAGAGAGAACATCCATCTTTAAGTATGCTTGGCTGGACGCAGTTTGGTTCATGCTCTGCACACTCACTCCAGTGAGTGAGCTCTTGTCAAATCGGGGCTGAACTCTGCAACTAGGCTGACGTGGCAGGAGGATGTGGTCGGGGTTCTGTTTTCAAACATGGACTACTTGTTCTGTCCCTTGGGAGAGACAGCGTTTTTGACTCCTGGTCTGTCTGGGTAGCCCGCCTCTGTCTTTGGGTAGTTGGGGTGAGTGACTGCCTCCGGTGGGGTGGGGGAGATTCACACATGTTTGTTGTGTGCCAGTTACAAGAGGATTCGGGGCAGAGGTAACCTGGGGGCTGATGAGTCAATATTTCAGGGCTTGGCTAATCCTGTGGAAGCTCACAGCCAGGCTGATTTTACTTGGCTTCAGAGAATGTTCTGAGGACATTTTACCTAAAAACTGGCCGTGGCTCAACCTGCCACAAATGTAGGAGTGACTCCTGAACCAAGTCTGTCTAATGTCATTAGAACCCTTTCCTTTTAATTTTTTTTTTTTTTTTGCACAAAGTGGAAGTACTTAACATTTCTGGCCGTTCCCAACCTTGATTTTATTTGTGTTTTGTACAGTTATAACTTTCACTATAGTAAACTTCTGAGGGGGAGGGTTTCTACTTAAAGAGCAATATCATGGTCTCATGTAGTTCAGGCTAGCCTCCAACTCACTATATACCCAAAGATGACCTCTTACCTCCACATCCCCAATGCTGGGATTATAGGCATGGGCTTCTGTGGCTGATGCACACACACACAGACACACACACAGACACACACACACAGACACACACACACAGATACACACACAGACACACAGACACACACACACAGACACACAGACACACACACAGACACACAGACACACACACAGACACACACACAGACACACACACACACACACACACAGACACACACACACACACACACACAGACACACACACACACACACACACACACACACACACACATTTACTGGTAGCCATCCACCTCAAGATGGAGTCAGATTGAGCAAGATTAGCATTGTTATTTCTCCCAAGAGACTGACTATGTAGAACAATGAACAGGACCACACCCTTGGCCAGTACTCGGCTTCCAAACATTAGCATTTGGTCAATAATTACCAGTTTCCCCGGATGAAACCAGATGACCCAAATATATTCTCCCCACCAATCCTGTCCCCAGGTACCCTCTTCTAGTCAGTTTGCCCCCAGTCTCCATGTAGAGCCATGCTCTAGCCAGAGAATAGCGGGAAGAGTTTCCTTTCAAAAGCACCATGAAGATCTCCACTTCTCCGTCCCACGGGTCTTCACCCAAACAGCGATGGTGACTGAGTTCCTGGGTGTAGCTCCCTCTGTGTAGAACTCATTTGTTCTGGGTCTCATCAGAGTGGCTTTGTTGACATCCACCCTCCCGGCAGGGCTTCCTTCCCTCAGGTGGATATTGGACCTGAAGGAATGTCACAAGCAGACACTGAGCCCATGGGGGAAATCCCGTCAAGAGACTTAGCTTACACACGTCGCACACGCATAACCTTCCAGGCCTTGGGCCCTGTGTCTTCCTTATACTTGCAGCAACAGGAGAAGCAAAAGGCCATGCAAAATAAATGTGCTGCGGAGCTCAGACCGCCTCAGTCCATCACACCGCTGCACCACCAGCCTGGTGCTGTGCCAATTACCACCACAAACACTGAAGACACTTTTCAAAACATGACCAAGTAAACGCCAACAGGGCCAGCCAGGCGTTAAAACACTCGGACAAGATTGTCAACGCAAAGAAATACATGCCAGGAAATAGGAGTCTGGGCTACGGTTAAGCAATCACCAGGGTGACAGCCCCGTGGTTAACCTTTTTGTGGACAGACCTGCCCTGTCAATCCCCTCAGAGTGTCCTGCCGAGAGAGAGGACAGAAGGTCCTGAGATGGGAGAGGCCAGACTCGGAATTCATTCAGACTGAAACGGTGGTGGTTTTCTGCACTGTTATTTCCTGGGCAACCACAGGGTAGATGTGGGGTATCAGCTCAGGTCACTGTGGAGCAGGTGTAACTCTTCCCAGCTGTGCGAAGCCTCACAGCCAGAATCACCCACAGGGACACACGTTTTCTGACAACCTATTGTGTGTACCTAGCACCAAATTTCCTTGACAGTTTAAAGATATCTTTGAAGTATTTAACACCTCGGAGGGCAGAAACGCTACCTTTTTTCTCTTTAAGATTCCTTTACAAGCAATCAGGGCCATTATAGATTGCCTGCATTTTGGGTTTACAAGGAAAAATTTTTGAAAAGTTCCTCTCTAGCCTAACAGTTTGAGAAGCTAAGCTATGTTTGTTGCTGTTGTTGGTTTTTTTGTTTGTTTTGTTTTGTTTTTAAAATGTTTTTGTTTCTGTCTCGAGATAGGATTTCATGTGTCCCAGACGAGCCTCAAAGTTGCTACATTGTCAAGGCTTTAGATTCCTCTGAGTTCGCTTTCCAGGTCCCCTAGAAGAGCAGCAAGTGCTTGTTCATCCCTGGGCCATCTCCCCAGCCACACTTCCCCACACCCCTGTTTCTCCACCAAAATAGACTTTTAAACCCTACTCGGCATTACAGAACACATCTAGTTTAACCTCTGCAAACCTTCCAAGTTACTTACCGTAATTACATAATTAGTATCCCCTTTTTGAGACTCAAAGATTTAACCTACTCATGGTCCCGCAGCCAGGAGGGTCCACAGGCTCAGTTGACAAAATCAGATGGAATGTTTGGTGGCGGTGAGACTGGGGGACTGAGGGACTGGGTGATGGCGACTGTAGAATTTCTGTTCTCTTTAGAGCTGGGGGTGGTTTCCCCAACTGCCCTGCGACCGTGGAGGGTGTTGACAGGGCTCATGTAGAGGGACTTGTAGTTGCCAGTAGCCTCCAATAGCAAGGGAGTGCATACAGGAAGCATCCCTTTGGATGTCTTAACGCAATTAAAGGCAAGAACTAGAAGTTAGCACTGCTGAGGCATTTCTGGAGGTGCACTGGAGCTAGGCAGCTCACTTCCTAGATGTAAAGGAAAGGTGTAAGAAGATAAAAACCAACAGAACAAACAGATAAACAAACAAACAAAAAAGGTACAGAGACTGTTCCCACTGCCTTCTCCAACCCTTAGCAGCTGCAGAGGGCGAAACAAATGAGCTTCTAAAGATGGAGTCCTTTGTTTGAATACAGGTTAAATTTGGCTTCTCTGCTTAGAAGCCAGGTCAGGCAGCTGACACCTTCATGCTTCCACCAGGCAGTAAATACGAGCTCTTGGGAAAAAACAGCCCATTGCTATCTATTAGAAAACTCAAGACCTTGTATGAGTGGAGGATGAATCGAGGATCAAATCAGGTTGAGGAGAGTAAGAAGCCTGTGGATCCAGGAGGAAGGTCATTTTTTTTCCCCCTGCAATAAGTTCTCCTAAACTTCTTCCTCTGGTGCATTTAGATAACAGGACCACCTGATAATGAACCTCACTCAAGTCCAAGTAGGCATGGGCTGAGTGAGAAGTGCCCTGGGGTAGAGCCCCAGGGGTCTATAACCTGTTGTGTTGGCCCATGAAAGGGCAGGTCCACTCTGCTTCCAGCCCTGGCACCAGCCCCACTCTCCACCAACATGGCTAAACTGAGTGTTTTCAGGAATCTCCAGGGCTGGGAAGGAACCTGCCCCTCTCTAATTTCTCTCCCTCGTCACACATCCTGCAGGTCGCTACTCACTGATTGGCTGTGCCCTTGCACGACTCCCTGTACATGAAAGCCCTGCTTTCACAGGGGTTTCGGAAACCTGGGTGCCAGCAACACACAGTTGGGAAGATTATTCGCAGATTATGGTGTCCTTTTATGCTGCCTAGGATTCCCCTTGGAGAGAACCAAGGGGTCAGGATTCATCACGTGGAATGATGGAGTGACGGTGGCGGCGTCACCATAGATCTTTGTCACCTAGAGTTCAGTTCACAGTCTTTCAGTTTCTATTCATCTCTGAAGAGCACATGCCTTTTATGAGACCCCAAATATTAATGAACAGACTATAGATAGAGTAGATACGATGTTTATTGTTGTGACCACACTATGTCAGGAACACAGACAGACATGTTTGTGTCTTTCCCCTACGTCAGAATCACAATAGCAGAATATTGAATAACAGTAAATTTATACCGCGTGGTGTGGTTGGCTACAATTTACAAATTGTTGTCCCAATTTCTCCTAATAGCTGGCCATTTGGCAATCATATGTTCTATTCCAATCTTAATTACTATAACTCTCAGATCTGGAACTATTCTTCATGAGATATGTAATAGATTTTACAGACTATCTACAAGGATACTTTATTTTATTTTTTTAAGGCCGCGGAGTTCAAAGACATTTTCCTGAAGGCAGAGGCAGAGGGCAGCTATAGATGCAAGGAGTCCCTGCAGGCGCTTAGCTGTTAATCACCTCAGCTGAAGAGTTGCTGCCAGCAACCTGTGGGGTTAAACCGCAGGCAGTGGTATAAGACCACGGAGATGAGGTCCTACATATGGACAGATTGACCGATGGATGACCAACAACTTCAGCAGACCATGCTAAACAATGGGGACTATGTTGAGCTGAAGCCCTGGGGGACATTTGGGAGGTCTCTCTGCCCATTGGGTTGCTCCCTTGATGCACCATGTGGTCAGATGACAGGCTGTTGGGGCCATCATCACTACAGTAGCAAGTGCCCTTGTTTCTAATGGGTCAAGTGAGGGAGGGTATTGCAACCTTTCTTTGATTAGTATTTTCTTGTTTTTGTTGTTGTTACTTGTTTGTTTGATTTTTATTTATTATTATCATGTGTGGATGCCTGTGGGTGTGCAAGCCATGCATGCATGTGGCAGCCAGAGAACAATTCTGCAGAGTTAGTTCTCTTTGTCCACTTTATGTGAGTTCTAGGAATTGACCTAGAGGACTAGGCTTGTGAGCAAGATGGTTTGATGTGTAAAAGTGTTTGGCTCACAAACCTAGTTTTATTTGTTTGTTTGTTTATTTGTATATTGTATGTGGGTACCTGCAGAGGCCAAAAGAGGATCTTGGATCCCCTAGAGCTGGAGTTAAAGGCAGTTGTGGGTGCTTAATTTGTGTGCTGGAAACCAAACTGGTCTTTGCCAGGGCTCTTAACTGCTATCTCTCAGAGCTCTCATTTGTTGTGTCTGACAGGATCATCGGCTTGGCTTTCCTAAGAGGTCTAAATAGTTTTAATTTTATTCTATTTTTGTTTTGTGTGTTTGAGTGTTTTGCCTGCATGTATATTTGCTCCACACATGCCTAGTGCTTGTGGAGGTCAGAAGAAGGCATCGGATACCCTGATACTGGAGTTACTAACAGTTGCAGAGCCGCCATGTGAGTGCTGAGAATCAAACCCGAGTCGTCTGGAAGAGCAGCCAGTGCTCTTTATCACTGAGCCTTCTTGGCAGTCCCTGATTGTGATATATCTTGTGCCCTTGTGTTCCCACTCTACTTTGATAAGTTTAGGGGTGGTATTTTAGGGATATTATCTGTCAGTCTGTACCTCACGGTTTACACTGAACAGATCATGGCTTCTAGGGCACAAACATCCCGCTCTCGGTTGGCACTCACATGGAGTCTTCTGGAACTTGGACTTCTAGTCTTATGGAACTTGGAGTAACTTAGAGCAGAGCAGAACCTCATCTTCACGGATGGCTTACTGACAATGCTGGATTTCTGCTCGTTGGGTTGGTCTCAAACATTGTATCCTCTTTTTTCTCAAGTACTGGGTTACCACCGTGAGCCACCTTATCTATCACCTTATCCAGCTTATGCTAAAATGTTTTAAAGTAAGTGAGATAAATATAACACAAATTAAGTCTAGTCTGTAAGTTTGTTAGGAATCATAGATTATCTGATATCTGAATCTTTGCACTTCTTTTAAGTGGTTGGACATCAAACATCTCTGAGTTTATGGTTGAAACAACTTGAGAGCATATCAGGTGTATGGGCTCCCTCACTGCTGATGTCCTTGCCCAAGGGTGGGTTGCCAGAACAGGTCTAGCAAGCTCTGTAATGGCAGGGCATTAGAAGAGGAATTTCAGCCAGGTGCTGGTGGCACACAGGTCTTTAGCCCCAGCACCTGGGAGACAGAGGCATGTGGATCTTTGAGTTCAAGGCCAGCCTGGTCCACATTATTCTGTGCAATTAATAAGTGCCAACAGTTTTTTAACTAAAAAAGACAGAAAGGGGAGTTTCTGTACCCAAGATCCTGCTGCCGTAGCCCTGTGCCCTTTCCTTAAAGAGAAGCTCATTATTTCACAGAAAACCAGCCCTGTTCTTGGCTCTGTATCCCAAGAAGCCTGTTGCTGAAGGTGTAGATCTGGCTAAATATAGCCACGGTGTTCGGTCTAGGAGCAAGGGATGCCTTTCCCCATCAACCCCAGTCTCACTTTCAAATATAAAGAATTCAATGTCCTTTAGTAGCTACCGATACAAGAACCTGTCTTCTCCCGTGTGAAACTGAACTCCCTTTTGGCCAGAAGGATGGAGACACATTAAACCTTAACATTACTAATTCAGGAAGATACTCAAGTATTTGGTCCAGCTTCCTCATTTAACAGATGAAGAAGGGTGAGAGTTACTTAATAGCCATTAATACACAGCAGCGTCCTGCCTTTCTTCTTTCAACGCACACACAAATGATGTCCTTGCTGAGAGAAGCTGGTTGGATGAAATTCTAACATAGTCAGCATAGTCAGAGAACGCAACTGTAAAGACATCTTTCTGTTGCAGGAGCAGGAAAAAGGACAAAATCCCCAGGTCAGGACTTTTCACATCATAAACAATTACAGTTTGGATGGGTTAAACATCTGAGCTGAGAGGCAGATGTGGTGGGTATGCTGTAGTCCCAACTACTTGAAAGTTGGAGGTAGGAGGCTTATTTGAGTCTAAAAGTTCACACCCAGCCTGGGCAACATTGTGAAGCTTATGAACTTAATGTTTTTCTTTCAGAAGAAAGAAAAAAAGAATGAAAGAAAGAAAGAGAAAGAAAGAAAGGAAATAAGGAAAATCTGAAAATTTTAAGGTAATAAGAGTAGATTAAAATTTGATATCTTTTGACTTATGAATAGGAATTATCATATTTGTGAGGAAGACACGTAATTCCAAATTATAAATAAAAATAGCTATGCATATGACTGAATAACAATTAAAAGCTGTAAACAATATGTAGTATCAGTAAAGGGTTAATGTCTATCTATAAATATTTTTCAATAAATAAATGCAAGCAGGGCAATGGTGGCACACACCTTTAATCCCAGAAGCAGGGGCAGGTGGATCTCTGAGTTCGAGGCCAGCCTGGTGTACTGGAACAGAGTGAGTTCCAGGACAGCGAGGACTACACAGAGAGACTCTGTCTCAAAAAACAAACAAACAAACAAACTAAAACAAAAAAACCACAAAATAAGTAAATTAAGAATAATACGAAATGCAAAGATAGTTAAATAGAAAAATGGGCGAAGTGTATGAACTGATTAGTCACAGAAGTAACACAAGTCTGCACGTGAGCAGATGATTCTAGGGCAGTGGATTTTCACTGTGATTTCAGGTCACACCCAGCATCAGAGCCAAGCAGACAGAAGTCACAGGCAGGGACTCTTCTCGAGGGAGGTAGGTTTCCCAGAAAGTTCACACTGAACAGCAGTTGTTGTTTGGTGACTGCTGGCCTTATTTAATTTGTTTCAAAGTATAGAAAAGGCCACCATGGTGTCACATACATACAATTTCCAAAGTGAGTAGGCTGAGGCAGGAACACTGGGTAGAAGGGCAGCTACACAGGGTCCAGAAACTAAGCAAGGGATCATTGGTAGAGCATTACCCAGCATGCACAGAGTCCTGGTAATACTAAGTTGACAAAATCACCTTAGACAGACACATGGTGTGTGTATATAAAAGTCCTTCTGGGGGTTGGGGATTTAGCTCAGTGTTAGAGTGCTTGCCTAGGAAGTGCAAGGCCCTGGATTCAGTCCCCAGCTCCGGAAAAAAGAACCAAAAAAAAAAAAAAAAAGTCCTTCTGAAGGGCAACGAAACACTAAATGCAGTGACGTTAAGGCAAAAGTGTTACACCTTCCCAGGCCTCACTTGACTTCCTCACACAGAGTATGCCCCACCTTCAGGCTTAGTGTCTATTGAAAGCTACAGAGGGGCATCTCTGTACTCACCAATTATATTGTTGATAAGATTATACCGTCAACTAATTAATGTGTGTGTTTTGTGTGTTCTCCTTCTCAAAACCACCTGAAGTACAGACAACACTTATCATCTGGATTTCTATCAATTATCTATCTATCTATCTATCTATCTATCTATCTATCTATCTATCTATCATCTATCTATCTATTATCTATCTAGTTTTGTCTTTTTCAAGACAGGGTTTCTCTGTGTAGCCCTGGCTTTCCTAGAACTCACTTTGTAGACCAGGTTAGCCTTAAACTCTCAGAGATTTGCCTGCCTCTGCCTCCCAAGTGCTGGGATTAAAGGCGTGGGCTGCCACAACTGGCTCCATTCTAATTTATTAAAGCAATGTAAGTTAAAATGAGATACAGGCTTCTAGAGTACATAGATTTTTGTCTGTAGTATCTAATGGTGACAAAGGAGTTCTTAAGTACAATCCACTATACTGTCAGTAAGGGAATTAAAAACTGTGTGTGTGTGTGTGTGTGTGTGTGTGTGTGTGTGTCTGTGTGTCTGTGTGTCTGTGTGTCTGTGTGTGTGTGTTGTTCACATGTGGGGAGTGTTCATGTATGTGTGTATTCAGGTACACATGGGAGCCTGAGGCTAATTTTGGGTGTGACCCGTGAACACTCTCCATTTTATTCTTTGAGGAAGGATCACTCAGTCGAATCCAGAGCTGACCAGCTAGTGAGGCCCCTTCCTCTGGGGATTCTTTGTCTCCACCTTCTGTACATGGGAGTTGCCATGCCTACCCAGCATTTACACAAGGTCTAAGGATTTGAACCTCATTTCTCACGCATGCATAACAAATGCTTTATCCAATAACCTATGTCCCCAGCCACTGAGATTATTAAATACCAATTATGAATTCCCTTTGACCTTTTATAACTCAGAAACATGTGCCAGTATTTATGTGTATAAATATCTTATTGTAGTCTTATTTCTATCTAAAACCACTGTCCTGAAGATGTAGCTTGGTGGTAGAACCAGACATGCTTAGTATATGTGAGGAGGTGTGTTGATTGGCTGGTCCCACAAACCAAAACACCTACAAAAACCCTGAATGTTCATAATAAAAATGCCAGACAAACTAGAGCATGTCTTTGTTTATCTTACCCCAGAAGCAGACCACATGACTAGTACAAGGTACATGTTTGAGAAGCGTTAAGTGGCATATGGGAAGGGAGGCAGCCAGTAAAGCTGCCTATTGCACCATAAACTGGAGGGACTGGAGTTTAAACTTTCAGGGAAATTGTGAAAGTAGTGCCAAGCACATGCTAAAGACCATCCTAGCTAAGATCCAGAGAGCTCAAGTGTTTACACCCCCATGGCTTTGAGTGAAGGCTTTGCCCCAGTGCTTATCAATTCCAAGCACTTAGACAACTAGCTAAGGTCAAGGTGACTTTGGTAGCTAGAGAAAATGATCCAACAAGGTGGAGGTGCAGGTCACCAGAAGTTGGCCTGCTCTGTGCAGAAATGATAAGGTTTCCAAGGAGATGTGAGCAGAGCACCAGCAGTGCCAGCCACACATCCTAACAAACACAGCGGCCTTTGTAGGGAATGTTCTCTTACAATACATGCCAAGCAGGGGCAGATGAATGTCTGTCAGTGCCTCTGTTCTAGTCTACATTTTATTTTATTGAGATGGTCTCCCTAAGTAGCTCATGCTGGCCTTCCACGCCGTGGCTTCCTGTGCCTCATTTGTTGTACTTACAGACGTGTGCCACCATGTCTGGCTAAGCACTGGGCCTCACGTGGTCTATGGCAGTTCCCTCTAGAGAGCGCAGAATGGAGGAGAGAGTAGATTCTCATTTTCTATTTTATATATTTGTGGGGTTCTGTTTTCACAACAAACTCAAAGGCTACCTTCCTTCCTCTCTTTCTGAGCACTTTTTTTTTCTTTTCTTTTTTTTCCGGAGCTGTGGACCGAACCCAGGGCCTTGCGCTTGCTAGGCAAGCGCTCTACCACTGAGCTAATTCCCCAACCCCCACTTTTTTAACTGAAAAAATGCATGCTGCTGTAACCCAGTGGTAGCATATATGCCTAATATGGATGAACCTGAGTTTAATCCCCAACAACAGATATCTCTCTCTCTCTCTCTCTCTCTCTCTCTCTCTCTCTCTCTCTCTCATCTATCTACCTTTCTTTCTTTTGGCTTTTGTTTTTAAGTTAAAACAAGGAGCTCTGTGTCACTCAGAGATAGAGGACATGTTCTAGGTCCAGTTCGAGTGACAGGGGTTAATGGGTAAGAAAACTGAAAACACATTTGTTAATTTATCATTTAACAAGTTTTTACCTAGTGAACTATTTGACAGGATTCATCTCAGATACCTGTAAGAGTAGCTGAGACCATTCCAGGACTTAAGAGTTTGACAGTAAAAACAAAGCGACAAATGAATAAAGTACTATGCAATTTTCTTCGTATTGATGGAGACTTGGTTTGTGTTGTCAAAACATTTATGCTGTTCTGGAAGCTTCTAAAACCACGTGATTAGGACTTGCAGCCTTTTTGGGGCATTGGTCTCTTTAAAAGAGGAAAAAGTCAGCCATGGCGGTGCCTGACTGAAATCCAAGCACCTGGAAGGCACCTGGGTGGTTGAGCGGGAGGTTGCCATGAGTTGGGGCCAGCCTGAGCTACATAGTAAGTTTCAAGCCAGCCTGGGATAAGGGGTGGGGGACAGAAAAAGAAAAGACAGAGAAACAAAGACAGAGACAGAGATGCAAGGCTGAGGACACTAGTCCGCGGTAGAGCAAATGTCTTAGTATGTGTTAGAAAGCCCTGCATTTGACCCCAAGCAGCACCAAAAGCTGGCATGATTGCACATGCCTGTAAGGCCAGGAGACAGAAGGAAAAGAATCCTGAGTTCTAGGACAGCTGCATTATATACTGAGAACAAAGGCTTAAGAACATAGTACTACATTGTGATTGCTTTCACTCGTTGCCTGAACAGAGCGAAGTGTTCGAGAGCAGTGTTCATTGACAAGTGGTGAGGGCGATGCTTGTTCACACCAAATTACTTCACGGTATTTGTTCACACCTAGCAGGGAGGCCATCCTGGAGACTAGTGTTTGGAGGTTCTGCCTCCATAGGTCTGAGTGTCCGGCTACTTCAGGGCCAGGGGTTAGAAATGTGACCCCAGCTCATCTCTGAGTAACTGCCTGGGATTCCTGACATTAGCCACTGAAGACAAAGGTTCGGAGGGTTTTCGTTAGTTCCTTTATTGAGAAAACTAAGCAAACACTCTACTATTCAGCTACCCCCCCTTTTTTTTTTTCATTAAAAAATGAAAACCGACTCTTTGGGTAGCTTTTGGACTTACCAAAAGCTTGATTGGCATTTTATAAGTCCTCATCCCTTTTTCTTTCAGAAAGTGTTCTGGAAGGGTACTAGGGCTAGAGAATGGGAGAGACCTGGGTCTTGGGGGTTGGGGGGAGGACCAGTATTAGCAGGGTGACCTCAGGGAAGTATATGGAAGGCTTTATCCTTCTGAGTCACAAAGACGAAAGGCGTGGTTTCTGTCCCCTGAGAGCACACAGAAAACGGAGCAGTTAGTAAAGAGCTACATCTCTGTGTGGTAAGGGCTGCAAAGGCTCAGAGAGCACAGTCTCAAGGGGAGGCACACAGCTGGGGGTGGGGGAGGGCAGGAAGTCGCCTATGCTCTCTGGCTTTCAGTTTCTCAGCTGTGCAATGGACTTTTGTGTCTTGGTAACATACACCAGAGCCAAACGTCAGTTCCAAATGAAGCCCCTGTAGTGGCTTGCACCTATCCATTTGCCAGTGGGAAAGGAAGTTTGATAGCTCTCACCATCTTTCTACCTAGGACTCTTATGAAGAAAGGTTCTTGCCTTCCAACTTAAGTACACAGCACCCCACCCCCACCCCACCCCACCCCATTTAACATCCACATCATTTCTTGGCTCCCCGTGATGAGTTTCAGGGGAGTGTGTGTGTGTGTGTGTGTGTGTGTGTGTGTGTGTATGTGTTGTATGTGTGTGGTGTTTGTGTGTGATGTGTGTGTGTATGTGGTGTGTGTGTATGTGTGTGGTGTGTGGTATTGTGTGTGTGTGTGTGTTGGAGATTGAGGATTTCACGCATGATAACTCCATCTCTGGGGAAGCACCCTCAGCCCACCAGATGTGCTTTCTATTTAAAGGTACTAAGTCCACAGAATTGAGATTTTCGGGATCTGTAGAATCGGATCACAACTGAGCCCACAGAGTCCAGAAGACAGAGAGGAACGAGAAGAGTAAAGAGTGGAAGGGAAGAGATCACAAAAGCTGGAGGCAAATGATCTCAGCTCCTGAAACAATCCCAGCCTGGCCTGTCCACAGATGAGGAGAGGGGGAGGCCTAGACAGCCCCAGAGGTTCAGGACTACTTGACACTCTACGAGGATAAAGAAAAGCCAGCAGCATTCTCTCTCTCTCTCTCTTCTCTCTCTCTCTCTCTCTCTCTCTCTCTCTCTCTCTCTCTCTCTCTCTCCAGTCATATTTATTTATCAGAAGCTCTGTCTTTTAGGGGACAAAGTCAAGATGAAATTAAAAGAATGCAGACTTCCTAAATAATTAGAGAGCCCTCACCACCGCTGCAGAAACCCGTGTTCCTGTCGAGGGTACACTTAAACTGCATTTCTCATTCATTAATGTCCATAGTCATCCATTCACTCAGTGCCAGCCTTGGGTGGAGTGCGAAGCTGCACCGTTTGATTCTAGCAAGCACTTCCTGAGCATCCATCCTGTGCCAGACACTGGACTGCATCCTAGAATTGAAAATAAAGAGAGTACAGCTTCTCACCACTGGAGCGCATTGTCTAGTCAATCTGCTAATGGAATGTCTTTATGCTCATATCCTAGGCATTACCTTGAGCAGACATTATTCTTGCTTGAGAGTCTGTCAGTTCTCTGGCCTTGTTGGGAGAATAAATCCAGAGGATTTATTCTGGCGTCTTGGCAGTTGAGCTTTGAGCTCACGGTGTTTGTGACTGAGAGAGAAAAACGATCCGTTTCCCTATCTCTTCCCCACAGGTTTAACAATGCCCCTGGCTGGGTCAGGACCATCCACTTTGTTCTCTAAGTGAGGTGTTACACATGCACAGTCATTTTTCTGGCTTTCTAAAAAGCTTGGTTCAACCCTCCAATTTCCTACCTTTCTCTTCCACCTGTCTTGTTTAATAATTAGGCTGCATAATAACTGCTGTTGGTGGGGAGGAGGGGGAGGAGGATGGAGATTGCTAGGGTTTACAAGACCCTGGGGAATGAATGTAAGGGCTTCGGTTGCCAGAGTCATTCTGTTGTGAATAATTCCCTGGACACATTGCAAGCAACAAGGCTGTTCTTTCCTGCTCCAGACTTGACTGACCCTGGTTCATTCTGTACCCAAGCGTCTTGCCAATGGATTGGCTTTGGTTCCTGTCCCTGACTTGTGTTGTTTCTACTCTGGGGTGTTTACTGATAGCATTTGACTGATATTTTTCAAGTACTCACTAGGTCTGAAAGTCAGCACAGGAAAGGAAAAAAAGAAAACAACAAAAGGCAGCTGTGACAACGTAGGGAGACCAGGAGGCCTCGCTGGTAGAGGACAGATCTGCTCAAATACACTGAGGCATGGGCTTCAGGACAAGTGATGGGTATCTAGCCAGCAGAGTGGAA
The DNA here is from genome assembly GCF_021556685.1 of Rattus norvegicus. Lineage (NCBI taxonomy): Eukaryota > Metazoa > Chordata > Mammalia > Rodentia > Muridae > Rattus > Rattus norvegicus. Next base: position 102,186,632 of record NC_141539.1, read on the forward strand.
CCAGAGAGAGATGAAGATGAGTGGACAATCAGAGAGACCTTCATGTATACTAAGAAGCTATGTAGTGTGGGGGCAGGAACACGGGTTTCACAGTCACACATATGTGGGTTCAGATGCCAGCTGCTGTGCTGGCTAGCAGATGATCTTAGGCACAACACTTAGCATTTCTAGTTTTGGTTTTCTTCATTATAAAAATGCAGCCAATAATTATTTTTAAAGCATCCATTTATTTTGGGGCTGGATGGCTTAGTGATTAAGAACACTGGCTGCTAATCCAGAGGACCCAGGTTCAATTCCCAGCACCCACACAGCAACTCATACCTGTCTGTAACTCTAGTTCCAGGGTTTCTGACACCTTCACACAGGCAGACATGCAGGCAAAATACCAACGAACAAAACATGAGAATAAATTATGTATAAAAAATATTTACTTTGCGTGTTGTGTATATATATATATATATATATATATATATATATATATATATATATATGCACTACATGTGTGCAGGGGTCCATGGAAGCCAGAAGAGAACAACAGACCTCTTAAAACTGGACTTAACAAGCAGTTGTGAGTCTTTTGGGTGTTATGAACCAAGCCCAGATCCTATATGAAATCAGTAAATACTCTTTTTTTCCCTTTCTTTCTTTCTTTCTTTTATTTTTTATTTTTTATTTTTTTGGTTCTTTTTTTTCCGGAGCTGGGGACCGAACCCAGGGCCTTGCGCTTCCTAGGCAAGCGCTCTACCACTGAGCTAAATCCCCAACCCCTCTTTTATTTATTTATTTATTTATTTTTTTTTTTTAAGAGCTGAGGACCGAACCCAGGGCCTGTGCTTGCTAGGCAAGTGCTCTACCACTGAGCTAAATCCCCAACCCACAGTAAATACTCTTAACCACTGAGCCATCTCTTCAGTCCAGTTAATAATTCTTACCTTTCATAGACATTTTTGGGAACTGATGACAGACTATGGCAAGTTATCTGGATTCACTAGTCACTTGGTAAACAGTGTTAGGGTGTGGTAAAGAGGCTCACCTGTGGTTCCAGTCGCTCAGGGAGAGACATTGGAGGTTTCCTTGAGTCTAACACCTGGGCCAACTCATCCTAAACAAACAAGGGGGTAGGGAACAGGAAGTAAATGCCACCTGGCACTATTTTTTCTGTACTAGGTATTAAGCTGGGTTTGGGGAATATGTATAGAAAACGTGCTGTGACAAATAGGATTGCCTGTTAAATGGGCCCCAGAGCTCTTTTTTTTAAACCTGGTAAAAGATTAGTGTCCTCTTTCTCAAACCTAAATTTCTTGTTGGGCAAGGGACACAAAAAGCCACTAGCTGAGTAGTCACAGCACCAGGCTGCCTAGTGTCTGAGCACCAAAATACTTATCTTTCCTAGAAAAGTTCCTCTCAATTTGAACCATACAAAGAAAACAACAGAGGGTCACTCCTCAGGTGAACTGCCACATGCTCATCCAATTGCATCCCAAGTGATCCCACTTTGCTGCAGAATCCAGTAAGAGTATGGTTCTGTAAAACTGCCCCTCTCGCAAGTTTCACCTATACCAGTGGTGCTGTTAGTACCAAGTCTTTGGCCAGACCAAAAAGGCACCCTGCTTCTCTCCAGTAAACAGTGATTATGATACTGCATGAGAACACTGTGGTAAAGTTATTCCACAGGGCCTTCTTAGAGAAGGTGCTATTTGAGATAAACTTTGATGTCAGGAGCCATAACAGGACAAGCTAATAACTAGCAGGTGATCATCCTGAGATGGCCAGTCTCGGATTATTATATAATCTGCGACCGGTTCACCCTTATTAAGCAGGCTGTAAGGGATTCATTTTAGGAAAGATTCCTGCTATTAAAATGCTTTTCCTGTTGTTATTATTAAACACATATAACAATCATTAAGTAATAGCACACCTCTTTGGAGCAGATCTCTGCAGATCTATGAAGATGTACTGTCTCGTAGTGATGCTATATAGACAAATAGATGACTTCTTTAGTCTTAAAGATGATCCTGTAAGAATTCCTAAAATTATAACGTGATTATTAAGCTCTTTTATAGTGGGACTGCTATTAAGTCTCTTTCTGTAGTCAAAACTGCAGTGAGAACTCTGCCAGTCTCCCAAGTGTCACCAGTTAATTGCTCCTAGATGGTAACCAGAGTTTCTCCTACTCAGAGCATATTCCAAGAGGTTGTAAAACAATTAACCAAAGGTCATAAAAAGGGAACTAAGGGATTTATTATAGGTGCTAGGACAGAGGATAAAATATTGACTGGGTTTATCTGTACAAAACTTCACTAATAACTTAGTTATGGTTTTTTTTTGGTTCTTTTTTTTTTTTGGAGCTGGGGACCGAACCCAGGGCCTTGTGCTTCCTAGGCAAGCGCTTAGTTATGGTTTTAAACCTTCAGTGAACCTGTGGAGCTGTGACAGGTGATGGATGGTTAGCCAGATAATTACTCCTAATGGATGTGCATATAAACATTCTCTGTTGTAAACTTCTATTTCAATTTATGATTTGATTTTTCATATGAACTTGTGATGAACTTTGTAACATGTGATCATGTATTCTGAAAAATGTTTAAGTGCTGGGGACTGAGCCGAAGAGTCAGGACTGAACTGAAGAGCAAGGACTGGGCTGAGGAGTCAGGACTGAGCGAAGGAGAACTGAGCTAAGAAGTGTGCTAAGAAGAACTGAGCTGAGTTGAGCTAAGGAGAACTGAGCTAAAAAGATCTGGGCTGAGAAGAAATGCAGGGTGGAATAACTTAGAGACTATAGGTAACTTGAAATACTAAGAGAGCAACATACAGAACGCAGAGGAAAAGAGGAAAAAAGAAGAAGTTGGAGGGAGCAGAAGGAACAGGCAGGTTTCTCCTTACCATGGTACAGAACAGGCTGTTTCTTAATAGCAAGGCAGGCTTAGTCTTATTAAAAGGAACAAGTCTTTTTTCTTACAAAGTTGAGTTTAATTCAATAGTAGAAGCTATTTCTTTTTCTATGTAATAAAGATTGTAGCTCATCTTTCATCCAGAATGAATGAGTTCTTTCTGCACTGGTGCTTGGTCTTTTGCTCCATATGCATATGTAAGTATGGATGTGTGTGTAAGTATGTAATTGTGAGGATGTATGCAAGCATTCTCTGGGCCCAACTGATAAAATGAAAATGAATAAATGCACATTCATGAATCTGTATATGAACTTATATAAGTTTATGCGTATTTGCCTATGTAAAAGTTTTTCCTTCTGCAAGTGCTATTCACTTCTCTTGGAGAAGTGCAGGAGATGTGGGGGTGCTTCTGTGTGGAGGACAAATGGAAGAGCATATGGAAAGAGGAATTCTAAGTCCTGCTTGTTCAAAGTGTTGAAATTTGTAGTAATGAGACAGGAGATGTTGCTGGGAGGTAGGCTAGACTTTGAGGAATGTGATAAAAATTATTTTGGAATTTAAAAAGTAATCAAGAATACTTGAGGCAGATGTGCATGCTAGGCAGATTCTTTATCAGCTATATGGGTTCAGAGGAGCAAGGCTAGAAGCAGTGATCCAGGCCAAGGTGGTGCATATATGAAGTAGGTCAATGCAAGCAGAGGATTGGAAAGAAGATTTTCAATATGACAGGGCTGAAAGAAAATTCAGGAACCTGCAGTTCTTTCTTTTGTCACAGAAGCAGTTGAAGGCCAAAGAGACCTCATGACTTCCCACTATTTGACTTTCTGTACTCCCAATCCTTCAACCTCCCAAGGAAATGCTAGGGAAGTTCACACGACATGGCCATTTTTCTCTGGGTGTATTATTCTTGGTCTTTGGAAGTATATTGAGAAGAGTGGGAACAGGGGACTTCTAATTAGAAGGAGATTAGGAAAAGGAAGACAAGAGACTATAGAGGTCTCTTTTCCTTCCTCTGTAGTCTCTGAACACATTTTTCATTTTAGAGGAATGCAGGTTTTATTTCTAGAACCGTAGCCTCTAGCATGTTCGTTTATTTGTAGAAGACTTGGCAAATGCTATTGTTTCCTATCAAATATAACACACCCAATTTATTAGTGTTTGAGAATGCCTGGGAGTTGGGCCTACAATGTATACAAAAAGGCAGAAATTCATTCTGATGCAGAATGTGTGGCTGAATAGCAGTCTCGTCTGTTCCATTAGGGTTAGATCTAACACTAATCAATGACAAATTGGCATGGATTATATAGATCACTCAAGATGCTCATTAAATAATTCTGTGCTACTAGTAGTACTTAACAGAGAGGGAAACTCAGGTCCAGAGAGACTACCCATATGACACAAAGTAAGGAAGCATGACTCAGGTTCATGACCCAGAAATCCCTGATTTCAATTCTCTTTGCTTCCCACCACACCTGATCACTTCTTCTGTAGTTGGCATAGGGACTTGCCAATATTTCTACTGTATCCTTAACTTATGCAAGCCCATGGCTAGATGATTTCAAGTCATTATCTAGACAGAGGATATATTCAACTTTTTAATTTGATAGGTAAATTTTATTAAACATTTAATATTCATATGCACATATAATGTGTTTGGATCTAATTAACCTCCTATTCCCTTCCCTCCAGTCCTTCCCCTATCCTTCTATTTCCCTCCAGCTGTTCTCTGTCCTTTTTTAAATTTAATACTCACAGAGTCCATTTATTGCTGTCTGCCTGTGCATGTGTGTAGGACTGCCTATTAGAACATAAGTAGCCACTCACGTGTCTGCAGCACTGAAGAAAGAGACTCTTTCCTCCAGCAGCCATCAGGTGCCAATGGTTCCTCAGATAGGAGTTGGACTTCTTGAATCTTTTCCCCATCCAGGCTGAGGTTTCGGTTGGCTTGATCTTATGTAAGTCTTGTGAACCCAATGCTAGCCATTGTGAGTTTATGTGTGCTTCAATATCCAGAAAATACTGTTTCACTATAGACATCCATTCCATCTGACTCTTAAAATATTTCTGTCCAGTTATCCATGATGACCTGAACATTGGTGTGTGTGTGTGTGTGTGTGTGTGTGTGTGTGTGTGTATGATATAGAGTTTCCATTTAAAGCTGAGAACTCTACAGTCCTCTTATTCTTTGCACATTGACCAGTAGTTACTGTCTGCTGCAAAAAGGTTTTTAAGTGGGGTGTAGAGAAAGATACTAATCTCTGGTTATAAAGATAAGAGTTTAAGGAACAGTGTATTACTATGTCCATTCAGCAGAATAATTCTACTAGGTTCTTCCCTAAGACCTATGACTTAATTGGCCATGGGGGTTTTGGTCCAGTTAATGGTACCATGCATGGAGTCCACCTTAAATCCAAATAGAGGGTTGTAGTTTGGGTTTTTTTTAAAGCCTACATTTATATGCTTTAACCTTCCTCACCAGAGTTATTGGGAAAAAAAGGTTATTAGGAAATGGACTTATTTGGAAATGGTTCTTTGGAGCAAATCCCATCTGTGTCATTGTCAGGAAATCATCAGTTCAGTTCACAGGTCAGCAGCAGCAGCAGCAGCAGCAGCAACAGCAGCAGCAGCAGCAGCAACAGCAGCAGCTTGATATACTCGCAGACACTTCACAGATACACCAGCAGTACAGTTTGGTAGTATCGGGATAGCAGCAGAGGTGGCACCACCTCATAGGAACAGCCAGGCCTTAGCAGCATCAGCATTAGTCATTAGAAGGGATTCAGACCAGCAGGAATGACAGGAGAAGTTCTTTGCTATGCCTCTCTCAGTGAAGCAAAGATCAGTGAAGACTTAAGACCAAGAAGAGTTGGAGAACTAGCTCTATAAGCAAGCTCTTCTCACAGTCCGTTGAGTCCTAGTTATACTTCCTCCAAATGTCACCTGTTCTCCATGGGTCTTGCCTCACCACATGTCTTGCCTTAGCACAGGAGTCTGTCTTAGCAAAACTCCACATGAGTCTGTATCAGCTAACATCACCCTGCCAATCAATCCGAGTCTGAAAAAGCAGCAAGAAGCCCCAGCACAGGACCAGAACTTTTTTGGTGTCTTTCTTTCTATGGAGTCCTGACAAATGGAGCTCAATTTCACAATGTAAGGTGAACCAATACAATGCATGTTGCTGGTAAAGAATGCTTCATCATGTGTCCTTTCATGTGCTTGGTTTAGAAGAATATTCTTTCATCTGTGTCTGCTTCAGGAAAACACTCCTTCATGTGTTTGCCTCAGCAAAACACTGTCTAATACAACTGACTTTCCAAAGAACTCTTAAGTTTCCACTTCAAAGGGTAGTTTGTTATTCCAGGAACTTTTGTGTCACTATTGCACTAGTGAGTATGTGTAGTTTGCCAGACCAGTCATCATAGCTCTCATGATTCACAGCTGGGAAAGACTGATGATGACTTTTCTCTTCTGGTAGTGTACATAGAACCTTCCAGAACTATAAAAGCTAGCCAGTATAGAAAGGTAGCTTCTAGGTTGTCTAAACTAAGTCTTATTATCCAATAGCCCAGGTTAGCCTTGAACTTGTAATCCTTCTATCTCCGTCTCCTAAGTGCTGAGATTCAGTCTTATTCTTTTGGACTTCTGACTCAAACATGGACTATACCACTTATAATTGATTTTAGGTTATCTTCCCAACCAAAAATGTCCTTTTTGGAGAGCATAGGTATTATGCTAGATGTTAGCAACATCATGTTAGAACAGGGCCTTTTAAGAGTACAGTGACTATCTCTTTTTCTTAAATGAGGGGAAAAAGAACTATTAAGACTTAATGTTTCTTTCCTATTTCTTGTTTTAAATGTATTGTATTTTATGTACATGAGTGCTTGCCTGAATGTGTATATGTGTACCATATGTGTGGCATCAAATTTCCCAGAACTGGAGTTATGAGTGTTTGTGAACTACCGTGTGGGTGCTGGGAGTGAAACCTGAGTCCTCAGCAGGTGTAGCCTCTAACACCTGAGACATCGCTCCAGCCCCAATGGTTTTTTTTCTTAACTGTAATCTCAGCACTCAGGATGCTAGTTTCAAGTTTGAGGATAACTTGTGCTACATAGCAAGACTATCTCAGAAGGAGGAGGGGGTGAAGGGATGGAGAAAGAAAGGGAGGGAGGAAGAGAGAGAAAAAACCACACAGAGAGATATTTATAGTATTAAAATATATGTAAAATATATAAACTTTTTGGAGTCAGACCTGGTGACACAAGCTTGCTTGGGCTACAGAGTAAGTTCATAGTCAGCCTGGGCAACTTAATGAGATTCTATGTCAAAGTGAAAAGAAACCTAGAATATAGCTCAGCGGTAGAGCACTTGTCTACATAGTTGGGATTAGGTTTGATCTCAATCACTTAATAAAATAAAGAGTAATGTTTGGGACAGGGAGATAGCTCAGTGCGAGAATTCATTCATGAGGCTCTGTGTTCAATTCCCAGGATCAAAGAAGGAAAAGTAGTAACACTCATCCTACAGTTGCATGTATCAATATTTGAATATTTGTACATATTTACTTATCTATACATTTTTATGAGCATAGATACATAAACAAGCCACCAGGGACTGGAGATGGGGGCTTTGTGGTAGAGTTCTTACCTTTCCTGTGTGAATCTCTGTTTTTGATCCTTGACAACTGTAAATAAATGAATATGTGAAGCTGTATACCTGTGTATATGGTTATACACATATTTATTGTTTTCCTGTTTACAAAATAAAGCCATCACAAAATCACATCGATGGGCTTCTATGACTGAGACAGGCACTGGAGAACATGGGTGTGCCTCTACTGTTTCCTAGTGGCTAATGGCAATTGCACAGCCTCACAAGGCTTGTGTGTAACTGGTCAAACTGAGATCATGCATCCAAGAGGATTTTACAAGCTACGTGTATTCTGTTCATGTTAGTTATCAAGGTATCTTATGTGACATGAAGATTATATTGTGCAGGAATGGATTGGATATTTCCCTTTTGGTAATTCTCACTGGAAGGTAGGATTTATTTTTCCTACCCCTTCCCCAGTTCCTTTCTCTCTCTCTCTCTCTCTCTCTCTCTCTCTCTCTCTCTCTCTCTCTCTCTCTCTCCCTCCCTCCCTTTCTTTCCTTCTTCCTTCCTTTCTTTCTTTCTTTCATTCATTGGTTTGCTTGTTCGTTCTGGTGCTAGAATCAAGCACAGTGCCTCATGCATACTAAACAAGTGCTCTACTACTGACTAGAGTCTCACTAAGTTGCCCAATTATGTCTTGAACTCACTTATAGTGAAAGCAGTCTTGGATTGCAGTCCTTCTGCCTTGGTTTCCTGAGAAGCTGGGATTAGACACCTGAACCACTAGATGAAGCTGGATGTTTGTCATAATGGTTTGAAACAGTAGATGTGGGGACCTATTTGTGTTTTGAACAGGGGTTAAGCACCGGGGTAGCTGGTTGAGTTCACAGAAAGTGGTGTCAGGTGCTCACATATTAGGGACTTTTCTAGGGCCCAAATGACCTGGGTCCCTAAGAACTTCTTTCTTTTTCTAGTAATCTCTGTACACTAGACTACCCTGATGATTAATCTGAGGAGCCATATTACTCACATCTGTCACCAAAGCACAAAACCCTAACCACAATGGAAACAAGATTCTTTCCAACATCCCTTGGAAGTCCATAGTCTCAGGGCATTTCCCATTACCATATAAGGAGGTTTAACTTGGAGAATATGGAAGACCTTAAGAAGTGTAGCATCTCCTTAGTTGTTGAAAGCAGTTCTTGATTTTTTTTTTTGTTTAAAGATTTATTTATTATATATGAGTACACTGTAGCTGTCTTCAGACACACCAGAAGAGGGCATCAGATCCCATTACAGATGGTAGTGAGCTACCATGTGGTTGCTGGGACTTGAACTCGGGACCTCTGGAAGAGCAGTCAGTGCTCTTAACCACTGAGCCATTTCTCCAGTCCCCAGTTCTTGATTTAATACTTTGCTTTTTTCTTTTTTCAAATGACAGCTCAAGTAATTACAAATTGATGACTCTTTTTTTAAACTAACAGCAATCCAACTCATAACGGTTCAACCATTCTTTGCTCCCCATACTGTGTGTCTATAGATAACAGGCATATATATTATCTACTTTTGTTTACTTCTCCCCAAACGGAAGTCTATTTATTTCCCAATATAGTTTACAGAATGACTTGCCTACTGCCAGCGCAAGAAGGGTATATTAATCCTTACACTCAACAGTGTTTAAGATAGAAAATAATGGGAACGAGAAGAAACTGAAGAGCCAATACGACTCATTTGTCTCTGATGTTCACCCTAAACTACTTCAGAAATGCTAGCTGGGAATTAAACCCTGAACTCTAGACGACTGACCTAAATCACACTTTACAAAGAGACTCTTTAGCTTCTTAGCAAAAATTGCGTTTTATGTCTAGACGGAGGGAGCTCCATGAAGGCATGAGTCGAGTGGCGTGAACTTCGCTGTCTCCTCTGAGGATAAAGTCAACATTATCTCTTTGTGCTCAGAAGCCTCTTCAGTAGAAGACAAAGGGAGGCCCCAGCCTGGTCTAAGATACTGACACGTGATACATTAGTCTAGAAAGGGAGAGCTGGCTTGGAAAAAGGAGAAGGAGGGCTTTCCTTGCTCGTAAAGTAAACCTGCGCCTCTGCTTTATGGATGGCGGAAGGGCCAAAGTAAACACATAAGCCCCACTTGCCCAATGACAGCTAACTTCCTGGCGTGTTGGAGGCTATTGTTTACGGGAGCTAACTAGCCGCATGTTTTCAATTCCCTAAACAAGTTGTTTGACCCAACTGCACCAGATCTCCTTGATCTGCAGAGGTATGCAGGCAGGAGATATGTCTGGATATGTGCTTGCTCCTGACTGGATGTGGGTGAGAGGCACTCAGACAGGAAGTATGTCAGGCTATGTGCTTGCTCTGATTGGACCAGACGAGAAATACAGTGGTCTTCCCGGTTGCCTTTTTAAGCCTCTGTAAAATGTGACCCGGTGTCGTATTCTAGAAACCCAGGAAATAATACTGGGAGATAAACCTGTCTAGAGTCCATCATCCTGGCCAGTATTAATTAAGGCTTGCTTCAAATTTGGCTTAAAAACCATGGAACTGGTCTTTCTCTCCCGAATCTCAGTGTTACCAGATGGGAATCCTCTTATCTATCTCAATCTCTCACCTAGTAACTGGTTTTTTCTGTGAGGTGATCTGAGCTCAGGGCTGAGATTAAGGAAATGACTAGGAGAAGACGGCAAACAAAGCTCTTTTTGTATGAAGTTACAAGGAATTCATATTGAGCTAGTTACTTTCTGAAAGCAAGAAATCTCACAACAGAATAGAAATTATTGATAATGTTGTTCAGACATTGGATGTCACACACATTCATTCTACCTATTTATTGTCCAAGTTATAAATTTAGTCGTGTAAATTAACAAATGTCCAAAATTCTTGGACACTTAAAAAAGGAGGCTACTTACATAAGGAAGAGAAAATTTGAACAAATTAGACTCTTATGAGGGGCTGGAAGTGTGGCTCAGTGGTTAAGAGCACTTGCTGCTCTTGCAGAGTCTGGGTTTGGTTACCAACATCTACACGGTGGCTCAAAATCACCTGTAACTCCAGTTCCAAGGTATCTCATTCACATACATGTATGCAGGCACTCACACATACACTAAAAATAATTCACTTTTTAAAAAGGCTATTTATAGGGCCTGGGGAGATGGCTAAGAGGTTAAGCATACAGGCTTCTCTTCCACAGTATCTGAGTTCAATTCCCAGCATGCATGTGGCAACTCATAGCTGTCTGGAACTCCAGTTTCAGGGGATCTGACACCTATTTCTGGTTTTCCTGGACACTAGGCACACATGTGGTACACAGAGATGCATGCAGATAAAACACATATAACCTAAAATAAATAAAAATTTGAAAAAAAAATAAAAAGTATTATAAAAGATGGGGGAGGAGAGTGCACAGTGGGGTCTAACCTAACTTCAGACCAGTTCTTTAGACAGAGCGTATGTGATAGTGTTAGGTACTGAAGGTCATAGGTAACAAATGTAGTTTTCAGGGCAGCACTTGGCCTTCGTCCTTGCAGATGTAGGCCAAGTATTTATTAGTGCATGTGGAATTGGTAGGATTGACAAAAAAACAAGTGACAAAATTAAGAAAGAAACAAAGTGAGGTTGGCAATGTTACTCTGTATGTGAGGTGCTGGGTTCAAGGACTGCACCACAAGTGCAAAGAAACAAAAGGGACCTGGGGCGTTAGTTAAATTAGAAGCTTCAGACAAACCAGGGACATTTGTGCTATGAATGAGAATCCCTGGAATGAAGCCAACTGTGTCTGCAAAAGCTGATTGTCTGGTTAAAACAGCCATGACTTTGGAGAGGTTGAAATGTTACAGGTCCAGAGACTGATTACAATTTCTCTTGGGCTATCTTTACCCCCTTTAAAGAGCCATGTTATTGCCCACCTCTGTATGGGACCTAACATCCCACTGTGCAGATAAAAGCCTTTGGAATGTATTAAACCAACAAAAGCCTGTTCTTCACCAAAGGGTTAAGGAAGTCATTAGCTAGCCTCAGGGACCTATAGCTGCGATTTCTCTGCCTGACTATAAGCCTGCCACCAATTTATGTCTGTTAAATGCCTTGATTTAGGACTTTGTTTTATTATTATAAAACTGTCTTGATCCTGATTCCATGTTGGAACATGGAACTTGGGGTAACCTGAATCTATGCTCTCAGCCCATGGTCACTCGTATTGGCACCAGAATGATTTATTTTGTTTTGATATTGTTTTTTTTAAGACAGGTTAGCCTGGAACTCGCTGTTTAGTGGAAGATATCCTCCAACTGCTGGTTCTTCTGTCTGCACTTCCTAGATGTTGAGATTACAAGAGTGTGCCACCATGCTGGTTTTCTATGGTGCTGGAGGGCTTCGTGCATGCTGGGCAAGCACCCCATCATTTCAGCTCGGGGAGAAGGGCAGGCAGCCCCAGTTATGTGCCAGCAAAGTGCTATAGCACCACAGCCTAACCCCCGGCACCACAAGAAGTTGCGCCGGGGGCTCAAAGGTAGTGTGTAGTGCTTATGTTTTTATTTGCTAAGTTATAAACTTATTTGTGAGGCTTCAACTGGTAACGTTCCTAGACTTATTAATTCTTATGCCAGTGCATGGGTCTGGAAGGCAGGCAGGCACACTCTCTGGATATCATCAGGGCTCCACTGTGCCACTTTCTTCTTAGTGTTTGCAAGACCGTGTTCACCACTGCCTCATAAATGCCACGTTGTAGAGCAGCGGGTCAAGAAGCCTCTACAGCATCTAGGCCAAAGTAGAACTTGTTTGCCTGCAGAGACACCACCCAGAAAGTGAAATATCAGTCCCTTCTAACCTACAGCTACCTTCCTCCCACAAGGCAATGCTTTAGCAATGCTGGCCTCCGTTTTTTTTCTTTCTAAATTTTACTTTTACTTGTCTGTGTCTGTGTGAGTTTGTCTGTGTGTATCTCTGTATATACACATGCTTGTGGCTGCCCATAGAGGTCAGAAGATGTCAGATATCCCAAAGCTAGAGTTGTGAACAATTGTGAACTGCCCAATGTAGATGAAGTCTAGGCTTTGCAAGAGTAGAAAACATTCTTTTTTTAAAAAAAATTGATCATTTGGGAATCTCACATTATGCGCCCCAATTTCACTTACCTCCCAGTCCTCCTATGTCTGCCCTCCTCCCCTGTAACCCCCCCACAGAAGAAGAAGAAGAAGGAGGAGGAGGAGGAAGAGGAGGAGGAGGAGGAAGAGAAGAAGAAGAAGAAGAAGAAGAAGAAGAAGAAGAAGAAGAAGAAGAAGAAGAAGAAGAAGAAGAAGAAGAGCAGCACAGTCAGATTCCTAGTGGCCAGCCTGCCAAAAGAAGGTGAGTCCTTATCTTCACTCCTGCCAGAAACAATCGCCTGTGGAGAGCCATGGAGAGGGGCAGGGCCAGCTCTCCAGTGCCCATGCCACCATCAGCATAGCTGGTGAGGGGCAGGGAAGAGAAAACATTCCTAAGCTCAGAGCCATCTCTTCAGGCCTTCCATTCCCACCCCACTTTTCTGTATTTATTTTTCAATCGTTTAAATAACAAGTCATGGGAAACTCCTTATTGTAGACAGGATGCCACGCCTAAGCCATCTGCTGACTACGTCAATATTCTATGGACTGCGAATCTGCTTTCAAAGAACCATACTATGTGTCTTGCTAATATTTAAGAAACTTGAGAGTTTTAATCATTAACAGGCATTAATTTTGCAAGGTGCTTTTAGATATGTACGAGTATTTCTTTGTTTTTCTACAAGAGAGGACAGAACATAAATTTTATCTTAGATTTCCCTTTTATATAATGTAGAAGAGTTAATCTAGTAGATACAAGGAGTCTAATTTACAGTTTCACCTTTTCTCTCTTGTAGATGGATCTCTAATGTAGGAAGGGAGAGGCACCCAGTAATGCTAGGTGCTCTGAGTTAGCCCCAGCATGCCTTCTACACCAGTGGCCATGTCATCACCAGCCTTTAAAAGGTCCCACCATCATAGCCTGCTCTTTCACTCTTTGTCTTTCTCACTCTGTCTCTGTCTCTGTCTCTGTCTCTGTCTCTGTCTCTCTCTCTCTCTCCTTTCACCCACCCCCTGCCCTGTAAATAAATCTCTTGCATGAGATCTGTTGTATGGTGTGTTCTTTGCAGCATTCCTTGGTCCCTAACTGATTCGCTGAGGTCCTCTGCTGCATGAACCCTAGCAACTCCATCTTGTTTTCAGTCACTGGATCTTTCCGCACTAATATCCAGAAATATTCACCATGGTTCCATGCCTTTATTCATAGTGGTTCCTCAGCCAATATTAATTTTGGAAATCAGAAAACAATATAACAGAGGGGCCCTTTGATGCCCTGAGCTAGAGCAGCAATCTTTAAGTCAACATCTCTCCATTTTTCTTTTGTTTCATTCCAAACAGGGGAGGGACTCTCTTATCTGACTTAAGGAAGTTCTCTCACACAAAATATAATTATCTTGAACCTCCTTCCAGAAACCTGTTAGCCACAGAATTGTAAAATCAGAGAACAGGAAGGAGGACTGAAGAATGTTACCATACATAGACAGACTTTGTCATAATTACTGTTTGTTCCTTAGGCCTATTCAGTTCCTACAAAAATCATTAACTACATTCAGGTGTGGTGGCACATGCCTTTAAGCAGGCAGATCTCTGTGAAGCCAGCCTGGTCTACATAGTGAGTCTCTGGACAAGCAAGGTTACGTAAAGAGACTGTCTCAAAAAAACAAAAACAATCATTAACTACCTTTGAAACTGTCTACATTCCTGTATTTCCCTGTCCCCTGTGAAGAGAGGGTTATAATCCTCTGAGCCTCCTTGGGCTGCTGGGTAATTACTGTGCTATAATATACACCGATAAATTAATAAATGTGAAAGCCAGCTTTCTCCTGTTAATCTCTTGTCTATTTCAAAAATGTAGCGCTTGAACTTTCCCAGGGGAAGAAGCAATCAGTGTTTTTCTTGCCTGCTGTTTAGGATACAGCTGTTTCTCCATGGCTGGTTCCTTTGGGCTACAGGTGCTCCTTCTCAGCTAACTTCTGAGTCCTCAGGAAATGCAGTGTCCAACCTCCCCACGCCCCTCTCCCTCTCTCCTCTCTGGGACCACAGGAAACAAGACTGTCACTGAGCTTTCTTTCTATCACCTATCTCTCCTAATGATCCCAAACCACCATGGCAGAAACACATCTGTGGGGTCATCTGCTCTAGATGAGCAGAAGACATATAAGGCTTCCTTTATTTTAGATTTTTGAATTTTTTCCCTACTAGCTAGAAAGGATATTGAGGGGCTGGGGAAGGTAAGTTTTCTTGAAGACCACAAGATCCCTTTACCTCAAATATCTGAGAATGGGACCTTGCACAGAACAGAGGGAGGAGTTTCTGTGAACCAGTCTTACTTAGATCTCACTGGTTAAGTCCAAAAGAGTTCCCAGATGTCGAAAAGACCCTTTCTCCTTAATTAAGACATTATGTTTGCTGATCTCATTTAGAATCTCAGAAACCAATATATATGTATATATATTTACATTTACACACACACATATATACATATACATATATATATATATCATATATACCTACACACAAACACATACATATACAACACCCCATGCCTGGGCCTGCCCTGCAGGAGGCTGCAGTGAAGAATGTGGTGCTGACTGTAGAAGAGAGGGACCTGGTTAATGTCTCAATTTTTCCTTTTGTAGTTGCAGTGTTCCTGCCTCTGTGCTGAGTGCCTTAGGCTCTTCAAAGCCTCAGGACAGTCCTTGGGACTGATCATAGATAATTTATTTACATGTGGCGAAATGAAAGCTCTGAGAGGGCATGTACTACCCTGTTTTCTTTGCTGCCCTGATAAAATACTTGACCGAAACAGCTTAAAGGTGGACTGGTTTGCTGTTTCATGGTTGGGGATTTCAGTCCACCAGAGCTGGGAAGGCTGGGAAGTTCACAGAGGCCTGAGAGTGTGGCAGAGGCTTCCTGCTATGGTAAATCAGAGAGCAGATTGCAAGCTAAAACTAGGAGGAGTGACCTTCAAAGGCCCACCCCTAGTGATTTACTTCAGCCAGTCAGGCCCTACCTTCTAAAGGCTCCACAGGCTGGGAATGAGTGCCCGAGACATTTCAGTAGACACCTGTTCAAAGATTACACACGTAAGAGACACCCTAGACTCAAATCTAGGGTGACCTAATAACAAAGCTTTCATTTAAAATGTTAGCACTAGTCTCAAATCTGGGCCAATAACTGCCTCTAAGAGCACTAGGCTGACGTGATCTCCTTAGCTTTGGCTGTAGGTGTGTGCCACCACCCTGGCTAGCCACCAACTCACTTTGCTATCTATATGACTCCAGCTTCTCTAGCAGTGAGACCCACTAACTAGTTCAAACAGGACCAGTTACAAACCCAGGATCTAAAGCTTGCATCCTTTTGCTCTCTTCTCAATGCCCAGGCCACCGTATTTGTTTTACTGCTTGGTAGGAGTGACAGGAAACTAAAAGGGATGTAACAAAACTTGCTTGTGTCCTCTAAGAAAGGTCAGGCACAGGGCACTTGGTGGCACCTGTACTTTTCAACATCTTGTAATCTAAAGCAGGAGAAGTGAGTTCCAGGCCAGCTTAGGTTACGTGTAGCGATGAGTCAGGGCAGACAGACAGACAGACATAGACCATTGTGGGGACATGAGAAGGGAACAGGGCCCTTTACGAAGGAGTCTGAAGCTTCCTTCCTCCAGTTGAGCATCAGGAAAGCCAACCCAATTAACGTTTCTTAAGCTGGCTGCTGACATGGAGACAATATATCTTTTTAATATATAGAGATGTTTTCAAGTAAAACTTATAAACAGCAGTGAACCATGCTTACGGTCTAAATAAATGTACGTGGCCTTTCTTCTCCCCTAGCTGTAAACCTGCAATTTTCTAGGATTCTTGCCAGAAACTCCACTTACAGTAAAAGTCTTATCACCATTGTTGCAACCTGGTAGCTCACAGTTTTATCTTATCACATTGTAATCTAATCAAAGGCAGCTCCAGAGCTGCCCTATAATTTTATTTATCAAAAAATATAGGAAGAAAATGTCTTAAACAATCTTTTGAAAACATAGCTTGAGAGTCACGGAAGTGGTGCATGTGGCTCCCGCCAAGACACTTCCAGGGTGGCTCTCTTCTGAAAAGCCCTTGTACAAGCCAGTGGTATGCCTTCTTCTTTTTAAAAAACTGCCTTTCTGTTCATAATAATACTCTAGCCCTGCTGTATACTGGCTTGTCCTGAAATTCTTTTCTGTGTGAAGAATCCAGATTTATCTGACTCGAGGTCCCAGGAAGGTTAGGGAAACTCCTACTCCTACTACAGTCCTACTAGACTTGGCGGCTGCCTGTAGCTCTGCGTTCTACAGAGGCTGACCGGATCCCGGCACAACCACCACCAAGACTCAGGCAGATCTGTGCTGCAAACCACGTTGCTATTTATTCTAGCCAGATTTGTATGAGACGAGGAAAATGAAAGCCCTTTGGTCTAAATAGCTGTTTCTCAAGATGTTCTGACGCAGAGAGGCCACCGTCTGTCAGTACAATATTTTCTTAAACACCTTACCTGTCCACTTCTAATTCTGCCCCGCAAGTCTCAAGGGGGCCAGTAATACAAAAACAAGTTTCAAACCAACCCATCTGCTTCCCATTTCCTGCGGAATGCTAAAAGGAGTCTTTCTAAGGCTGCTTAAAATATGCACTGTCCTCTGGCCCGCCCCTTGAGAGAGCTCGCTGTGTCCTCAGACCACCTCAGCAGCTCCTACACCTGGAGCTGCCTCTTTGCGCATGCTCTCTTCGAACAATGCTCACGGTTATTCCAGGCACTGGCCTTTAGTTTTGCACATTCAATGGTACCTTTTTCAGCTTCTGTTTAAAGCACTTCTTCTCGCTCCTTCTTGCCCCTTTCTCCTTTTACAAACCTACCACTATCAAATTTGAAGGTGCCTGGTTCACTGGAGTCTGGGAAATGGCCTTGGCAGGATGTAGAGAAGCAAGGGCCGAGGCCGTCCTAGGGAGGGCTCAGCTGCCTCTCTTTGGACCTCCACTCTGATTTCAAGGCTGGAGCTGGGAAGAGTGGCGCCTGTATTTAGTAAGTCTGTGTTTCCTTTCTAACTTTGAGCAATGACTCCTGGGCTTAGCTACCCTTGACTTTGCTCCTTCCCGCTTAGCATCTGTTAAGTAGTGACCTTTGCTACCAATTAACCAGAGCAAGGCTTTACTCCGTTGCAGAGAACCACCAGATTGTAATCAAAATTGGGGGGTGAGGGGCGTTCAGTTCTGAGTGAAAGTGAGGACATTGTTGAAAATCCGCAGCCTCTTTTCTATGCTGGGAGCTGCAGCACTTCCTCTAGCTCAAGGATTTAAATTGCTCTCTTGTCTGGGACAGATTAGCAGACCCCACACTTGCCCCTAAATGTGCCATCTCGTCCTGTATTTCAGGGTCCTGCCAAGAACAGGTTAGGCAAGCCTGACAACAGCTGCTACATCCCTAATGCCTTTCTCTAAATGTCAACAATGAGAACTCCGGAGAGCTGCCTTTCTGCACGGCTCCCAGCATGCATTAAGACTCAGCTGTGGCATTTAGGCGGCTTATGCTTTCCTTCAGAGACAGGATGTGTGCACACTCAAAGATAATGGCGAGGACCTCGCCACATGAACCAGGAGGATGGCCATGGATAAAGGAATATGCAAGCATTTAACAAATATCTGGTGAGCACCCGTTGAGTGCTACTGAGGCTGGAGAGAGGAAACGTCGAGGGGACACAAGAAGGGAAAGAGTCTGTGAGGTCCAGTTTGTCTTTCCTGATGGCAGAGTGAAGAAACTTCAACACCAAAATTGCCTGGGGAGATAGCATGTGTTTCCCAAACCATCCTAAGCATGTGTGTTAAGAACAATAAACTATGCTTACTGGAACCTGAACACTTAGCACTCCTTTCTAACCCCTCCATCTAAGCAATGTCCCTCCTAAAAGCACTTGACATTTTTATTTACAAAGGGAGCTTTTTTTTTAAGATAGGAGAAACAAGTAAACAGGTTTTGCTTAATCTTTAAGCCTTATTGTAAACTACACTGAGCAGAGTTGATGTTTGCTGAATGTGACAGAACCCTTTTCTGCTCTCTATGATGTTACAAGGAGTGGGGTGATCAAGGGTCACCAAAGCCATCTGGAACCAGTGGTTTCCCAGTCTCTTGTCTGATGCCCAAGAAAACAAGAAGTGAGAAGATCCAATGTAGATTTATTAAGGAATAGTGAGAGAAATTCCAGGAAAGGGAGGGGGGGGTTGGCCATACCAACATGCTGCCTGATAGTCTCTCCTGGGGCTTATGGCCAGTATTTCATAGAGACCGAGATAATCTATTGAGATTGGTCATCTTTGAGTGCACACCAGCCGAGCCAGCAAGTGGCCTACAGACTTCTGTGCTCAAGTGGAGTGACCATGTGTTACTTGTTCAGTCAGGGGAGTGGTCACGGTCATGTTCCCTTTCATCCTCTCGCCCCCAACTTGTTTGACTTGTTTTATAAGCTCTTGATCCAGTCACTTCCCTTTCTTGGTCTCAGGCTACATGACTAGTTTATAATCTGGCCCTCTACTGTACTACGGACAGAGAGCTAACTCCTATCTCTAGATGACTAAGATCTGTCTCTGTCTCTCTCTGTTTCTGTTTCTGTCTCTCTGTCTTTTTCTGTCTCTCTGTCTCTCTCTCTCTCAAACACACACACACACACACACACACACACACACACACACACACACACACACACACACCACACAAAGATATCTAAGTATGAGTCTCTTAAGAAACCCCCCAACCCACATCTTGGGTGCATACTGGGCTTTTGACCTGTTCAGTGGGTTTTGTTGTTGTACCTGATCTAATGGGAAGGAAACTCCTCTGGGTTGTTGGCAGTAGTAGTACTAGGTACTGTCACCCTGCCTTGACTTGACACTGTTTTCCTGTAAGAACTGTGGCTGAGCCAGTGAACAACATGTCTAAGTTGCTGACTGTATGTATATTGTGTGGGACAAATTCTCATCAGGAAAACTAACCTGACAAAGGAGGGTATCCAGTCAGAGTTGAGGGAGAGAAGCTCTTTAATGAAAGACCAGGAAAGACTTCTCTGGTGAGGTCCCACCAGAGTCAGACTCTGAAGGGAGAGAAGGAGCAAGCCATCTATCTGAGTGGCTGCAAGAACTTGCCAAGCAGAGAACATATGGAGTGTATAGAGGGGTGGGCTTGGTGTGTGTGACTGGGGCTGTGAACAAGAGTAGTGAGCAGGAGATGGGGCCAGGGAGGTGACAGGGCAGGTCCCAGAGAGCTCTGAAGGCCTTGGTGAGGACTTTAAATTTTATTCTGAAACCAGTGAGGGCTTTGAGCAGGGCAGTGATGGGTTTGAGGATGTACTCTTAGGGTAGAGAAACCAGAGGCCCATAAGGAAATGCTTGCAAAAAGTGAGCTGGTGGTTGCAGGATGAGCTGATGTTGGCTTGGTCCAGAATGAGTGCCAAGGATGGTGAGAAGTTGGATTGTGAATGTACTAAAAATACATTTAACAGAGACAAAATAGATAAATGGTTACGATATAGATCAGGAAAATCAGGAATGACTCCACAGTTTTTGGCTTGAACTCAAGATTTTCAGTTCATCGGAAAGAGTGACTGTGTCTTGTTAGTATAATCAGAGAACAATTAGAGTACAATTTGGGTTGTACTTTAAAAATGAGTAGGGTTTCCAGCTGGGCTGTGTGGCTCAGTTGGTAAAGTAGTCGCTTAGCTTGGACAAAGCCCTGGGTTTGATTCCTAGCACTTCATAAAACTGGTCATGATGGTGCATGCTAGTAATCTTAGCACTTGGGAGGCAGAGAAAGGAGGATCATAACATATTTGAGGCTAGCCTGGGCTATGTAAGACTCATTCTCAAAAATAAAACAAAATAAATAAGTAAATAAAACATTATGGTTTTATGCTTTGTAAAAATTTTCAGAGGAACTTGGCTTGCCTGTCATCCTAGCAATTAGAAGGCTAAAACAGGAGGACCCACGGTTTCAAGCCAACTGGAATCACATGGCTATCCTCAAAACTGATAGGTCTCCAAGAAAACTTGGGACAAGGCTCACTCAGTCCCTGTTGTTTCTCCCAGCACTTCTCACCCTAAACATTCTTACCTCCTACCCTTAACCTCTCCAGCCCAGGACCAGGGTTTCCCTTCCCTAGCCTGTGATCAGGATAGAACCTCAGACATTTTGGGCACACAGTTTGTTGGTCTCTTGGCTCCTGGCTGGCTCCAATCCTGGATCTCTCTTGATCTGTTTGCCCACTCTCTTTTCTCTCACTTTCCACCTCTCCTCACGGCCCACTTCAGTCTGCTGGCCATGTTTAGTTTGGACCCTTCTAGATGCCTCTGGCTGTGCTCTCCCTCTTGTCTACAATAAGCCTTCTCCACTGTCATATCTTCATTTATCATTCAAAACCAAAATAAAATCAAACGCAATGGCTTATTCTGAGAACTTTTTTGTCTTCTCCGACCCTAGCCTTTCATTCTAATTTTCCTCAGTTGTTAAATTTAAGCAGCTTTCAGTACAGGGACTTTGGACAAGAGACTTACTCACCTCAAGGGAGCTGGATGCATTCAGCTCTGGCCAGATTGAACTGTTAAGACATAGTCTATTTTATTTTACTGTTAGACAGGTGTTACTATGTAGCCAAGGCTGGCCTACAATTTGTAATCTTCCTGTATAAATCTCTTGAGCTTTGAGATTGCAGGTGCCACTTCTCCCCCTAGCTAAGGTCACGACCTCTAACTTCATTTGCATCTCAGAAACGTAAAAAGACAACAGAAAAACAACCCACAAATCAAGGATGGGGGGGGGGGACACTATAAGTACTCTGATTCTTTAAGGAAGTCTGTGAGTTACTGCCCTCAACATACCTGGAATAGTGAAAGGACTTCTTTATACAAGAAATAAATTTTTAAAACTTTTTTAAAACCAGGAGGTTTTACACACCTGTTATTCCAGTTATTTGAGAAGCTGATCTATATCAAGATCAATTGCTCGATCCAGGAGTTGGAGGCCAGCCTTGGCAGCACAGTGAGACCTCCCAGGCTAAATAAATAAACATGTTCATCTCTTATCCGTAATGCTTTTAGGTTATGCAACTTGTACTTGAAATATAAAGTATTAACTCTGCGTTTTCTTTTTGAAATAGAGTCTCACTATATAGACCAGGATGGCCCCACACTCATAGATATCTCTCTGCCTCTGCCTGTGAGTGCTGGCATTTAAAGTTGTATCCAAGCTAGTTCATCATTTTAACTAACCAACAAAGACCTCCCATGAGAAAACACAGGGAAAACGAATGTGCTTTGAGACACGGACGTTCCAAGGTTAGTTGAGAAAGACATTGTTCTTTATGTTCAAACATTCATTTAATGGTATCTGGGCACCTACACTTTATCAGGCACTGTCCTGAGGTCTAGGGAACTAGGAAGCGAGGTGGACAGTGTCTCTCAGGGAGTTTATTTGCTTGTGAGAAGTGATTGGTGCATATGACTTGTGATTACTGTTACTGGATAGCAGAGGCACAAGAATATGGTCTGAGAGGACCTAATTCAGGGAGGTGTGTGGGGATCGAATCATGGATCTTGGCCATGGCTTCATGTTTCTTCCCTATTCTGGATTAATTATCTAACAGAATTATTAGGTGTAGGAGTCCGAACATTTTTATGATGATTACTCTTCTAATCAGGAATATTAATTTATAAACACCACCCACAATGACTATAGCTATCAATGATATCAGCTTTAAATGTGGACATTGACTTGGATTTTAATTTGAGAAGGTATTCATTCAGTAAAAGAAGTATCACGCTTCTTCCAATCTGTCTCCTATTAGTAACTAATAAAGTTGAGTGTAGTGATGACTATTCTTGGCTGTCAACTTGTCTACTTCTGGAATTAATTAAAACCCCAAAATGAAGTGGCATACCCGTGAGGGATTTCTGCTCTCTCTGAAGTGGGAAGAATCACTTTCAGTCCAGATCTTGGATCTTTGAGTTGGGAAGTCCCACGTCCGATCTGAGTCATGCCTTTTGCCGGAAGCCTATGTAAACGACACGGAAGAAGGAAGCTTCTGCTCTTTGACAACTTGCTCTTGCCTTGCTAGCGAGTCCATTCTTTTACTAGCTTTAGAGTCTACTTCTTTAGGATTCCAGGGTGTACGGAAGACTTTCCAAGGTACCAAGCCTTATGAACTGGACAACTACTGGGTTCTTAGACCTTCCATTCATAGGCAGCCATTGTTAGATTAGCTGGACCACAGCCTGTAAGTCATTCTAATAAATGTATTCATTTTATAAGTGCTGCTACTCCAGAGAGCCCTAGTATAATTTTTTGCATATGATTATTGCTTATTCATTTGTGAATTGCTTTGTTAGTAGTTTGCTCAGTTATCAGCTGAAGTGTTTTTGAGATTCTTTTCAACTTTGGTGAATTCTCGAGCTAACGGTATTAAACTTTTTTAGTGTGTGTCTTATAAATGTATCTTTTAATATGTTACTTGTTAATTTTGATATTGTATTACCTATGAGCTTTCCCCACATAAAGTTTTATGTAAGCGAAGAACTTTTTAAGACTTTTTTCTATGGTAAGACAAACCAAGTTTTCATTGTTTTGATAAATATTTAATCCCATTTTCTGCTGGACTTTGTAGTTTTAGATGTGTTTAATATTCAAATATAATGGAATTAATTATAATGCATAGTGTATAAGAAGACCCTAAGTTCTCTCTTTTCTCTCCAAATTGCCAGTCAATTATCCTTCCACTATATATTGAAAAAAAATTTCTCTTTATATAGAGATATCTTCATATACTAAAATTCTTATGAACAATTATGTTTCTGAGCTTCCTGTTATATTGCTGAAATCTGTCTATTCTGACACTAAGACTTAAATATTGTATTTTTATTGGTTTATAGATTTTACTGTTGGTAGATTTTATTAATTCTCCTTACTAGGAGGCTCCACTCATTTCTTGTTATGGTCTGCACATAAAATGTCCCCACAGGCTATCATGTTGGACACTCTGTCCTCAACCAGTACTGATATTTAGGGATGCTCTGGAAACTCTTTAAAAAAAAATAACTAACTTTTAAACCAAGCATAGTGGTGCATGCCTTTAATCCCTGGATTTAGGAGGCAGTACAGGTGGTTCTCCATGAGTTCAAGGCCAACCTGGTCTACGTAGTGAGGCCCACGCCTGCCAGGGCTACATAGTGAGACTATGACTCACTGACTCAAATAGACAAAACATAACCCTTAAACATTTTTTCCAGTAAGAATTTTATACAAGCATGAGGTACCCTCTGGTTACTGTACCCACCCCATGTCATCCTCCCACCCTACAGCATCCCCTAGACAAGGCTGTGACTGGGATCTTTTGGAGGACAAATTGGAGGCAGCTGGCTCCTGATGGCATGACTTGGAATGTTCTGGCCTCAGTTTTTCCTTGCTGTCTGTTTCTTTTCTTCCCAGTACACGAAGACTCTCATTTGCTATGCACTCCCACCAACTGTGATGTTCTGCCCATGTGTGCAGGGCCGACTAACCAGGGACTGAGTCCTTTGAAACTGTGAGCAAAATAACTGCTTTCTGCTTAAATCTTTCTCAGGTATTTTGGTCAGAACTACATAAAAATACAGTGATTTTTCTTCCCACCTGCCTGAAATTTTTCTTCCCCTTCATACACTTAGAAATTTTGGGGTAGTTTCCACCAATATTTTCCTATCAGTCATGTAAGCTGTAGGAAATGGATCTTGATGTGACAGTTCAGTTTCCAGTCTAAGAACATACGTATCCAGCAAGACATTCAGAAGATACGAAGATGCACAATGGAAGCTCATCTCTTCCCTCCTCTGCTCCCCAGGAGTTTTCTCGGTTTCATTTCTCTGTTGTAGATTATTCCCAACCTATTTTATGCATTTTCAAATATCTTTTTTCTTGTTCTCATACAGTTTTTTCCCTAGTCTGGAAACTGCTTTTCTCAGTTATTACTATTTGATATACCTCCCTTTTCAAAACATATTGAATTGCTTTATTCTTTTTAATGGCTGCATATAATCCCAGATGAATCTAACAGTCTATTAAGCGGTGTCTTACTGATGAACAACTGGAAAGTTTTAGAAGACTTACTTTAGAGAGAATTTGCTAACTACTATATTCTTGTGCCTACATTTTATATATGTTCCAGTTTGGTTTCTGTTGCTGAGATAAAAACACAGGCCAATATATATACACACACACACACACACACACACACACACACACACACACACACACACACACACACATATATATATATATATATATATATATGTATATTTAGGTTGCAGACTATAGTCCATCATTGAGCAAAGGCAAGGCAGGAACCTTGAGGTAGGGACTGAAGCAGAGACAACAGAGGAACTCAGCTTAATGGCTTACTTCCCTTTGATTTCCCCAGCTATTTTTCTTACGTGGCTGAGGCCCACCAGCCCAGGGCAGTCACTGCTCACAGTGTGCTGGGCTGTCCTACATCAGCATTTAGGAAAAGACTCCACAGATACTCACAGGCCAATCTGACTGAGGAGGCTTCTCAGTTGAGATTCCCTCCTTCCAGGTGTGTCAATGAAGTTAACAAAAGCTAACTACAACAGCATACATGGAACTATCTCAACAGCTAGAAATAGAGTTATCAGGATTTGGGGCTGTGGAGATGATGGTCAAATTGTCTACCATACACTTACGTTATATTTCCATTAGCAACGGGTGGACGTACTTTCCCCCTTGGTGATATTAGGCAGTACCAAGTTTTTGGTTTTGTTTTTATTGGTGCTGAGGATTGAACTGAGGGACTCACATGCATGCTAAGCACATGCTGGACCAATGGGATGTATCCTTAGTTCTGATCAAGGTTTTTCTTTTCGAGTTGAGTCTAGATATGCCCCCTAGATTTTCTTTGAATTCAAGGTTCTCTTGACTCAGGATTCTCAGTGTTGACATGACAGTTGTATGTTAGCACCCCCAGTTTCCTGATTAAATGTTTGTTCTTTGTCAATGTAAAGGGGAAAATGGAGTCTCACTAGAGTTCTAAAATGTGTTTACTTCAGAAGTTCAGTTGAGTTTTAAAAATATATTAAATAGAATTTAATTTATTAATTAAATTCATCAATTAAATAAGTAAATTAGTATTGTATTTTGAAGTTGATGTTTCAAGTATAGTATATTATGGCCTTTACAACCCAATTTTATTTATTTTTTTGTTTATATGTGTTGTGGTAAAATTAAAAAATGGCATTAAAAAAAACCTGGTTCCCTTGAGTTCTCACTCTGTGCGGATCCACACGCTCTTGCTGTTTCTCTGTTACCGCTTTTACACACCGTCCCCTTGGCGGTTGCTACCACACCTGAGACTCACATCGAGTTCCACAGGTCATGCTAGTGTGACCCCACACCACGCTAGCCCAAAGCGTTCTCTAGACTAGTACAGCTTCCTAGACTCTGTTCACACCTCCAACAATCTAGTAAAGATATAACTCAGCAGACTGCAACCCAAAACCACATTTATGTATTAAATGCTCAATGTACAATACATCCACACAATTAACTTACAACCAATTGAAAAGGATATTAACCGCCCACTAGATAAGATATATTTTGTTCATCTAGACATACAAAGCCCTGTACACATCCATCCCTTAAGAATATTCATAGCAACCTATAGATGGGCAGAAAGAAATCTTAACACCCGCTGACATGTTCTCTCGTCTGCTCTCTCTCTCTCTCTCTCTCTCTCTCTCTCTCTCTCTCTCTCTCTCTCCTCGGTCTCCCCCTCTCTCTAAAACTTTTCTCTGGCCCATCCTTCCTTCTCGTCCAATGGCAGGCCTTGTTCTATCCTGTACTTGCCTTCACCTGCATAATGATATCAACCTACAATATGTGTATACATGTGTGTTTGTACATGCATGCATGTATGCTCTCATGCACCCAAAGAAGCCAGCGAGAGTGCTGGGTCCTCTGGAGCTAGAATTATAAGTTGCGAGCCACCTGATATGGGTACTGGGAATTGAATGACGGACAGTCTTCCAGAAGAGTGGCAAGTGCCTTAACCATTGAGCCATCTCTTCCTGCCCCTCATTTTTTTCCTTTAAAATGTTTTCAAAGATATTTGAGTGTGTGTGTGTGTGTGTGTGTGTGTGTGTGTGTGTGTTGTGTGCCCCAGTACATTTAATTAGGGTTGCTTCTGTGAGCATGATGGGGTTAATTAATCGAGCAAGAGAGGCTTATTTACTTGAGCAAGGGCAACTTACCAGGAGTTGTATCCTGAAGGCTATTAACTCCTTGACCATAGCTAGTCAGGAAGGATTAGGCTCTTGAGCCTCCTCTCCACCCATAGTGGAATGTTTATGAGTTCAGTCTTGTCCAGGTAGCCACAGTTTCTGTGAGTGTATGAGTACAACAGTCATTTCGTATCCAGAGTACAGTATTTCATGGCATTCCTTCCTTCCAGCTTTTGACATTTTTCTTCTTCCTTCTGAGCTTTCTTCCCTGAGCTCTGGTGGGGTGATATAAATCTCCTATTTAGGGTTAAGCATTCACCAAGCACTTACTCTCAGCACTTTGGCCAATTGTGAACCTGTGCATTAACTGTTGCCCATTGTACTCAGAAGCTCCTCTGGCCAAGGCTGAGAGCAGTACTAATTTATAAATATAAACAAGTATTTAGACGGTGCTTTTATCACATTTTTTAAGCCAAAAAAGAATTGAAAATTTCTCCCCTTCTATGACTTCCCTAGCCGTGACTTTTGACCAGGTTTATAGTCCCAGTTATGAATTCCTCCTGTGAGGTGGTTTAAAATGCTATTAAAAAAACAAACAAACAAACAAACAAAAAAAACCCGTAGTGGGTTACTTCTGTAACAGGCATGACACTGTTACACCAACCAGCCTATGTTGTGTGTCAGGTTGATATAGTAGGTCACATAATTCATAACTTGGCTAAGACCATTGACAACTACTGCTCCCTTCCCCCACAAAGCCTGCATAGTACCTTCCGGAACTATGGAATCTACCCAGTAGGAGAGAAGATTCTAGCTTAATTCCAGATTGATTTTGTTATGTCCTGCACCCAGAGTGTATGTTGTCTTCAGCAATAGGGTCATATCGTCTAGTTCTTGGAGACAACAAAAGAAATAGCAATAGCTTGTATTGTTTTGGGGGCCTATAGGTCCTCAATGATCAATAATTTATAAGGGAGTATCCCCTATTTGATTCTCTGGCTTTTGCTTAATAAAATCTATGACTTCTGGGAGCAGCATAATCCCTCATGCAGGGTATCTTCCCTCTCATTCATTCATTCATTCATTCATTCATTCATTCATTCATTCATACAAAGCAAGGTCTTTCTATGTAGTCCTAGCTATCCTGGGGCTTGTTTTTATACCAGGCTTGCCCAAAACTTATGGAGATCCTCCTACTTCTACCTCCTGAGTGCTAGGATAAAGTATTTACCACCACACCCGAGAATACTTTTAAAATAATGTTTTAGTTAGATTACAAAATAGTAGGGTTTGCCTATGGTTTTTCATATACCCTTAGTTCTGGTAAGCTTACCACTGTCACTGCACTAGAGGCCGTGGGACCTGGGAGAAGGGAGCCAGTAAATGAGGTGGACTGAAGCCTCATGCAATAGCCAACTTTTTTCAGTGCCTCAGAGAATTTATCCTCTAGGGGTTCAGAAAGGGCACGTGAATAAAGTTCTCATGAGTTCAAGCTATATGCAATTGTAAGGACACGCTACGCATGGCAAAATATATGTTTTTCCATAGAGGCATCTAAAGGTTAAAAAAAAATATATATATATATAATCAATCGCAAGTCGTAATGAGTACTCTGAAGGAAATTCATTCCTATCCACTACACCTGTGAGGAGAATGAAAACACATTTTAAGAACCATTCTGTGTTTTGAAGAAAGTGAGATTACAGGACTCTTGTCTCATTTTCTTGGAGTTCTCAAGGGAACTCGGAATTCTCCTCTTAAGTGACCCCATACCTGCACCATGTTCTAACACCACCAATTGTCTCCCTTATCCTTCTACCTCCCATTCCTAGTTTAAGACCTACTCACCATAGTCATTCCTTTCTGTATCCCTGTTGCTGCTCTGTAGAATAGTCCCCTTTTCTCTCCATAGCTTCTGCATTAGCTCCATTCAATTTTGACTGTAACCAAGACAAAACCCTGATTCAGCTGACTTTTATAATACAGGAAATGTATTAGCTTACTGACATCATGTCTTGGATACAGTAGCTTTATTTAATTAATTTGTCTACTTATTAAGGTCATTGAGGTCCCTGGTTGTCAGGGTTTGGATTTTAAGCATCCTCCGGGGAGCTTGGTCCCCAGCCTGTGACACTTGGAAGATGAGGCCTACTGAAGAGAAGTTATGCTCTTGAGGTGTGCCCTTAAAGGACTCTAACCCTTCCTTCCCTCTCAAGTCCCAGTCACCATGCAGTAAGCAGCTTACACTGACATTCGCTCCTGCCATGATACCTTATGCTGCCACAGACAGGGCTCTGTGGCCATGGGTGGAAACCTCTGAAACCAAGAGGCAAAAGCAATTCTTTCTCCTTGGAAGCTGATCATCGTGGGTATTTCATCATAGGGAAGGAAAACTGATCAACACATTTGTCTTCCTATCATTTTGATTGGCACATACTTAGCTGGATTACCTCATGATCCTGAGATGGCTGTGTCCTGGCCAAGTATTCCATGAACACAATAAAGCATCCTGTAGAGGGAAAGACAGCTATCAACATCATTTTCTTTTCAGGACTGCTTCCCAAAGACTGCTCCCTGAAGATCCTCCCTCAGACCCCATTGGCTAGACTGGGGTCTTTTTGCCAACCTCTAAGCCAGAAACTGGCAGGGATCCTGGCACTGCCACGATTGGTTCATGTCAGAGGGTTTTGCCTTGTTCTAGTTTCATCTCTGTTGCTGTGATAAAATTCCCCGACAAATTGCCACTTAGGGAAGAGAGGGGCTTTATTCCAGGTGACAGCCCATTGTTGCAGGACAGTCACAGAGTCAGCTGGTCACATCATCCCCACAGTCAAGAGCAGAGAGACAGGGACAGGCACGCTCACCCACTCACCTACCTACCTATGCTCAGCCTAGGCTTTACCCTCGCATGTTCCAGGGCCCAGCTCTTGAAACAGCCTTCAGCCTGGGTCTGCTCATCCCCAAGACAAGCCACAAGCCAACTCAGGGAGACAATCCCTTATTAAGACCATCTTGCAGGTGATTCTAGACTGTGTCAAGTTGACAGTTAAAGCTAACCATCACACCCTTAATTTAAAAAGTCGCGGTGAATTGTCTACTTCCCTCCTAAAATAAGGGAGGCACTGCTGGTCAGAAACGCGGGGATTCACCACATGGCAGATAATCAGTTGTGACTGTCAGAGCTTGGAACGTGTTGCTTCCTGTCTGAAACTGCACTCCTGTGTGTTTACTCCTCTGGTTGGCTACTATTCTTGAGGTGGCTCCAGGGGACCCATCCTACCTCCTCTAGTTGAATAGACACCTCCCCCACCTCCCTGGCAGCCTATACCTTTCTTGTCTGAATCAGATTACTGCCTGATCCACCCCGTTACTGCAGGGCGGCACTCATCTGCATCTGTATTCGTAGTCTGAGAACAATACTCGAGGCAGACGTTTAACTCGTGTCTGCTGAATAAAACCTACCTGCTTTTGTTTAATTTCAGAACTCCAATTCTACATTCGAAATGCTTACCACCTTATAGTTATGTGTGTAATGACTGGTCACGTGGCTGGGGTTTGGAATTAGGTTGATTTTTATCCACAACAAGAACAAACCGAGGAGTTTCCAAGACAAAGTCTTTAATGATGGGGATTATCGGTCTCTTCAAAGTTCAGAGCTTAACAAGCATTTCCTCTCACACGTTGTGTGCCCAGCATTGTACTGGTTAGCGCT
The DNA here is from genome assembly GCF_021556685.1 of Rattus norvegicus. NCBI lineage: Eukaryota > Metazoa > Chordata > Mammalia > Rodentia > Muridae > Rattus > Rattus norvegicus. Next base: position 102,217,191 of record NC_141539.1, read on the forward strand.
TTGTATGCAAGCGACGAGAGAGCTTGCCTCCTAGTAGGAAGGTAACGCTCAAGGCAGCATTTTTCAATCATAGGTAATGAAATCAATTTTGTGGCTCGAAATCATCATTAAAAGGGGGAAAGAATAGGCAGTGAAGTAAAACAAAATATATCAGAGCATGCCACTCTTGGTAAGGCTCCCCCGGTCCACACACATAGATGTGTGTGTTTGTGTAGTGTACTGGATCAGCACGTGCAAGGAGAATTGGGAGCTGAGGTCCAGCTCAGCTACATAGCAAGTTTCAAGCCAGCTATGGCAATAGAGTAAAACCTTGACTTGATAATACTAATATCAAATCCCACTGTGTGTCAGACATGGGATGATAAACATCACAGTGTTGCATAATTTCACATATATGTGAAATCTTAAGGTATTTATTTCATAAAAGTCCAAAGATAATAGTAATTTCCAGGGGCTGGGGAGAAAAGAAGTGAAGATTAGTCAATTGGTACTAAGTTCCAGTTAGAACAAATACGTTTTTCTAATTCTACTGTACTATAGATAATATATATATCTACGTAATTCTGTGTATTTTTTATGATAATATTCTGTGTATTTTTTTTAAAGCTAGATGAAAGGATTTTGGATGGTTTTACCACAAAGAATTTATAAGTCGTGAGATCAATACACTCACCCTGATGTGAAAATGACACAATGTATACATGAGCCAACACATTACACAGAACGCCATAAAACCGTGCTCTTTTCATATGACAATAAAAAGTCCGTCTCCTGGAATTGGAGGAAGGACATCAGGGCATGGACACCTAGAGGAAGTTAAAAGGGACTCTAGTTCTCAGGGCTGGCAGATACTTCACTTACAAATCAAGCAACCAATCAATAAGCCAGAGGTCACAGCTTTCTCACTTTTCCAATGAACAATTAATTTTTATTTGTACATAGACCGTATTGAGGGGAGACTGTGGACGCTGGTGTGCATTCCAGAGTGGGGACAGTTTGTTGACAGTTTCCTTTCAGGGAATATTGCAGGAGGTAAGGGTAGGGATTGTCTTCCCTTTGTCCTTGGCAGAGGGGTGTAGTGGAGGACTCACCCAGCCAGGAGATCCTGCATTTTGAGAACTGCAGAATGCATAATTGAGAGGCAGAACCTGGTCAGAGTGGCTGTCCTATCCTGAGGGTCACACCTCACATTTCTGAAATTCTCTTCTCCATAACTGTTTCTGAGAAACAGTGGAGAATGTGTGCACAGACTGTTTCTGGCCATTGTTCCCAGTTGTTGATACTGCCAAATTACTCAGACTTTAAGAAAGGTTGTGCTCTCTGCCCTACCCCAACACACACACACACACACACACACACACACACACACACACACACACACACACACTCCTACTTACCTACCTACCTACCTACCTCTTGACAAATTGAGGAAGCTGGGAAGCTGACCTGAGCCAAACATTAGAGCAATGAATGTTGGTACACACCATGGTACCCTGCCAACCAGAGTTGGACTTGTCCTTAATTATTCTAAGGAATGCAGAATGAAAGGGAAAAAGAGAGAAAGTTCAAAGGTGAAGACCAACAGCAGGGGAGCCTCCCAAGAACTCAATGGTTCTTTGGTTGGTTGTTTTCTGTTGTTGTTGTTGTTGTTTGTTTTGTTTTTTGTTCTGTTTTCCCCCAGTTACTCCCTCTTCACAGAATCCCATCCAGGATTTTGTCTTTCCCTTATTCTCTAAAACACTCCAGTCTTCTGTGGACCCCAAAGGTTCTGGGTTCAACAGCATTCCCAGCAGAAGGAGTCAGAGAGATAGCTAACACCTTAGCAGTCATTGCCAGGGCCAGAACAGAGGCTGGAGGCACTCAGCTACCAGAGGACGTGCTGCTTGGTCTTCCCCACATGCACAGCTGCTGAGTCCATTGATTAATATCTGTCTCTTATTTGTTCTTTCTTGAAGGGTCATCAGTGACTGTTTCATTTGGGAATTAAACCTAAGGCCTTGTGCAAACTAGGCAAGCTCTGTACCACCACCCTACATTCTTTTTAACTAAATAATTACTTTCTTACCTTGAGACAGGGCCCTCACTCAATAAGTTGCCCCAGAAGGCTATAAACTTGCAACCTAGGCAGGCTTCCTTTTTTTATGAGACAAGGTCTCCATCTGGCCTCAAAATTGCAATGTCACCAAAGGATGGCCTTGAACTTCTGATATTCTTGTCTCTACTTCCCAAGTGATAGATTGCAGGCATATGCCACCATATGCCTTATGTTTCTGATGCGCTGTTCATGATTGAATTTAGGGTTTATTCTAGGCTAGCACTCAACCAACAGAGATCCTCCCTTAAGCTTGCAAGCAGGCTTTGTACCTGGGACCCTCTTCCCTCAGCTTCTGTTGTGACCTGGGTGCCAAGAGGCAGTTGTTTTCTGGGGAAAGGTATGATCAAGTGGACTGAGGGTGGAGCTTGGCTACTGTCCATGCAGACGCATTCTGGGTCTTTGGTCCTGTGGGCAGAGCCTGTACTAAGAAAAGTGCAGGTAGGTTGGAGGCTGGTCCTCTCCCATCCCCAAACAAACAAGATTCTTTAGTTTTCAAGATCAGACGAGTTCAGTGTGATTTGACCCAAGGATAGGGTTGTGCGGCCTTTTCTACTCCACTACTTCACAGCCTCAGGACTTAACTCAAGACTTCTGTATCTGAACTTGGCCTTCCTGGTGATTATAAAGATATACTTGCCAGTGTAGGAGGGCAAACCCATCAGTTTGTCTAATTTATAACTTCTGGAAGTGGTATATGGCTCCCGTTTGTATTCATGCGTGGAGCCCTGCACACTGTAGGACAGTCACTCTGTGCTTCACTGTTGGTCAGGTTTACTTATCTCTTGTGTTGTCGACAACTGAACACAAGGCTTCAGGTATGCAAGGCCAGTTCTCTGAGCAGGCCCAACTCTTGAGATGGTTTTTGAGCTAACTGCGCAGTCCAAGGAACTTCTTAAAAAAGTGTCCTTCAAACAAAACTAGGATTATGTCATTAACCGCCTCAGCTTTCCCATGCTTGACATGGCAAGTAGCACAGAACAGCCCTCTTAGCCCCTTTGCCTCAAAGCTTTTGAAGATGACTAGCACTGCTCACTGGGAAGTGAGTGGTTTCTTACTCTGAATGAGGGTGGCAGTCAGATGGGACCAACCTTTTAGCAGAGAAAAGGGCTAGGCTAGAAAAGGCCAGGCTAGAGTTGATAGGAGAGCACAGGGCAGCCTGGGACCAGGCCAGGCAGTCACTGATGGTGTGTGTTTATATAGAAAAGCCTTAGAAAGTCAAAGATGAGTACAAGATAAATGGCCAAGAAGTGACTGGAATGACATCATGGAAAAGGAGATTTGATGTCAGGTCTTATAACAGTGTCTGTGTTCAGATTTTTCTGGTCTCAGGGCCTGGCATTTGTGCCATGTAAGAACCAACATTTGTCCCATGTAAGAATCTTCTAGGGGATGGGAGTGGACCACAGATGCATGGCTCAGTGCTTAGCAACAGTTTCTAAGAACCAACTCAGGACAGTAGTGAGCATACAGTACATATGATAAATCTCCTATTTTATTCATCTATTTTTTGTGGGCTGAAATCAAGCTTGAAATATCATCCAAGCCGGTTTGCCACTGAGCTACATCCCCTTCCCTGAATATTTTAAAAAAGAACAGACTTGAGAAATGATTCATTTATACCAAGGAAACGGATACAGAGGTAAGACTGGAAGGGGAGAGATGCTCTAGGACTAATGAGGTTCCTCAACTTTCTTAACATTGCAGAGGGAGAGTCAGGTACTCCTACTGGAAAGGATGCGGAACCCCGTCCAGCCTGAGGTGTGTACTCAGGACAGCTCAGCCGCACAGTCATGGCCCTTACTCTTTCTGTAGATGTAAGGGGACGAAGAGCTCCAGAGAGAAGACGTTGTTGAGGCTCAGGAGCAAATGGATAATTTTTACAATAAGGAATGAGGAAGGAAATATAAGAAAGAAAGCCTTGAGTATAAACTAAAAACCAACCAACCAATCATCCCAATCAAACAATAAAACCAAAAATATGCACAGCTTTCCTGTACTTTAAATCAAGGCTTTAAGGGCAGACTCCAAAATCTAGACACCAGGCTGCTCTTCACAGATGTGTGCTTTTCTCAAACTTCCTGAGAATGGCTTAACAGAGGGAAGGGCACTGTGCTCGTGTCTAAGGACACTTCCTTGTGAGAGACTTCAAAGGCCGCCTTGGGCAGGTGCTCTTACATATAGTGTGGGCTGGGAGTTGTGTTCGTCTGAAACAAAAAGTTTTATTTTTCCAAATTATTCTCTCTCTCTCTCTCTCTCTCTCTCTCTCTCTCTCTCTCTCTCTCTTTCTCTCTCTCTCTCTGCCTCCTAAGTGTGGGAATGTAAAGATCATAGGCAGATGCCACCACTTCTACCTCAGAATTATTCCTTGAGAGCAATTATAGCAAAGATCTCACTTTTAGTAAATGAAATGATATGTTTTAAAAGCCACTTTAGTAATATTACAAAGAAAAAGAGTTCTTCTATGAAGATGTGGGGAAGGACCACATGAACTCCCTCTCATATAAACTTGTAAGAATAATAAGAGCCAATGTTCTAAAGGTCATAAGAGTTAGATAACCTGCCCATTGCTCCCACCACAGTCCCTTTAAGCCTAATCGCTTAGGAACAGCATAAAGGCCGAGATTTACAAAGCATGGAGTGGGCTTAAAATCAAGGCTGGTAAGAACCAATACTCCAATAGTCCTGAAAGGGCAAGGGGGTGGGGCTAGTGAGGGGAACCTAGAGAGCAAACTTTGAAATGAGGGCCATATAGCAAGAAGGAACAAAAAAGATAAACAAGGTGACTCCCTGGCTCCTCCCCTGGTGAGAATGGAGGTCAAAGGAAGCCAGTGGAGGCAGTCCTTATGACTAAGCCTTTCTCTTGGTAGAGGGAGAAGGCAGAGAAAGGATTATGCCAGGTGAATAGAAAAAAAACCCAAAGTCTTTCAGAGACAGCTGAGAGATTAGAGTGGCTATTGTGTGTCTTAGCAAACACTGCAGAAAACAGTGAAGGAGACGGGCTTTTCTGCCATCTCGTGTATATAGAACCCTGCAGTGTGTTTATAAGAAAAAAACCCTATTATTTCATGTTCTGATCATATGTGGTGGCGGTGGTGGTGGCAGTGTCCTATGCCTCATCCCCAGACCTCTGCGAAGCAACCCTGAAATGCAAAGTTAAACAATTACTCAAAATGCAACATATTCATTTTACAACCCACTGAGGTACAAGACAAAAGACTGAGTGACAGCCATAATCTTGAGATTTTCTTGTTTTCTTTATTCTTGAGGCAGGGTCTCGTTGTGTAGTCCAATCTGACCTCAAAATGACAATCCTCCTACTTCAGCCTCTTGAGTTTTAGGAGAATAGGTGTGTGCAATCATAGGATCTTGTTACGAATGCAGTAAAGTTATCTCTGTTGTGAAAATAATTCTGTGTAATGTCTGAATGTGTGTGGACAAGTACAGGAAGAGAGAACAGACAACTGATAGCAATTGCTTTGTAATATTTGTAAGATTCTATGGAATCTTTAAAATTGTGTTTTGATGATGTTAATGTTCATATAAGAGTTCATTGAATGAAAACCTTTTAGGAGTTTTACAGGAGGTACATCAGAGACAATCACTCAGCACAGTTTATAGACTACTGAAAGTCTTTATTCCAGTTGGCTGGGACTTCACTCAGGTATTCAAGGTGCAAATGTAGCCCTGAGTGTTTAGGGTAAAGGGTTTCTTAAAGGTAAAAACCAGATCCTGTTATCACTCTGCACCTGCTGGGAGAGGTTTTATGCAAACAAGCAGTTTAACAGTAGCTAAGTTAAGCTGGTAGCTGGAAGGGGAGGTCTGTACAAGCAGGCAGCTCAACAGAAGATAAGTTAGCTGGCACAGGTTGACCTTAGGTTTCTAGGATAGAATTGGGTAATTTTCCACAGACTTCCCTATTAAGGAGATCAAATTCTAGTTAAACCTGAAATGGCCCAGTAAGAATACAAAATGGGGGCTAGAGAGATGGCTCAGTGGTCAGGAGCACTGACTGCTCTTCCAGAGGTCCTGAGTTCAATTCCCAGCAACCACATGGTGGCTCACAACCATCTGTAATGAGATCAGGTGCCTTCTTCTGATGTCTGAAGACAGCTACAGTGTACTTATAATTAATAAATAAACAAACAAACAAATAAATAAATCTTAGAAAAAAAATGGAAGAACCTCTGCACTGTCTTGCCCTGTCACAGGAGTCCTTGCAGCATGATGATCTTCATAAGGTTCTGATTCTACTTCTGAGGAGTCTGTGGGATTCAACAACAGTATCTGTTCTATTGATCTCTGTCAGAGCTATGAAGACTCCTGATTCAATTAGCTCAGTCTTGAAAAAAAAAAAACAGATTGTAAAAGAGGGAGGTAACCCAGTCTGGTTTCATAGGACCCCGGAAGACTTGTTGTTGTTGTTGTTGGACAGGGTCTCATACCATAGCCCAAGCTATCTTTGAACTTAATGCAATCTCCTGTCTCAATCTGAGTACTGGGATTACAGCATGTACCACCATACCCAGCAATCTCACATGTGCTTTAGATATAAATGATTACAGGGCAGCCATCCTTGACAAAGCTTGCCTATCTCTCTCATTTCTGAAATAAAGGGCAGAGCCTTCAGGGAGGCCTCTCCTCTTAGTTTCTTTGTCAGTATTTTTCAGAAAGTAAGGTAACCTTAAACTGCAGTAGAAACTACTCTCTGGGCTAGAGATGCCAAGGTTACTGTAAATTCAATACAGCACAGCACAGCACTTACTACTGTGCCTGTACCTAGATTTCTTAGTTTGGCTGATCTGATGGTGACCCGTAAAGCTCTGGACAGGGCAGAGTAGGCTTCAGAATTCAGCATGGCTCCCTGGCAGAGACCAGTGAGTTGCCTGCCAACAGGAAGCCCTGGCTAGTAGGTCTTGGGGAAAGCGGGAGAAGAACTCTGTAACCTAGGAGCCAGGAAATGCTCATTATAGACGCTATAAAGGGACCCCCAGTGTTTTCTGGGCTAACACAGAGAAGGACTATTATTTCTCAGCAATGGCTTTCAGAATTGGCAAGCTCAACGTGAAGCAGGGAAACGCTGATCCAGATCATCATGTGATGGAATTACACCTGCTGAGATAGAGAACAGTGTGGCTTCCCAAGCAAGCATTCTTGTGGATGCTGCATTGCAAATCAGGGCCCAAGAGGTGCTGGGATAATTTGTCTTTTGCCAGCTGAAGGCAAATAAATGCAGGTGGGCAGAACCTGGCAGCTCCTCCAGCTGCCTTGTGATTTGAGAATCAGTCAAACCCCACCCCAACAAGGGGGTGGCTAAAAGAGAGGTACGCGCTCACACTCCATCACCAAGGAGCAAGGAAATGCATGGCCTTAGTTTCCCAAAGCAAGCGAAATCAGGTTGTGGGCCCCACCTGGATCTGACTTGTGTGAGAGGTTGCTGATTTAATGCCTCCCTTTGGTTAAGACCGTATTAGAATATAAGAGCTTTGTTTGCTAGTGGAGAAAAGGGGTAAGGGCTTGAACTACTCAACAAAATCACCAGGTTTAATGTTGCTTCTTGGTTAGGTGGCCTAGCTGGTAAACTAAATGTTTATCTCCTAGTGCCTGCCTCACCTGCCAAGTCTGCTAGGAGGAGTCTTGTCTAGTTTGTCTGTTTATTTTACCCAAGGTCCTGTAGAGTTAGAGACTGTCCTTGAAGCATTGGTCATGAGCTGAATACTAAGTTTGGGGTTGGGGGAGGCAGAGGGAGCTTTGCAGAATGCCTTTTCTGCAGACTTCATATCAGCCTTTCCCACTGTTACAGCCAGCTAATGCTTTCTCATTTTCAAATACAGGGCCATGTGACCATCTCAGAGTCCTTTCTGTTGACCTTTCAACCAGCTTGCTGCCCTCAGACCCTCCTGCAGAGAAGCACACTAGAGACCTGACTGCCAGGCACCAATTGCTTCCCTAGAGCCATGCACAGAAGAGGCACAAGCCTCTGTGAGGGCATGGCTTTGAATGACCCTGTAGACTTGTGGAGTCTAGAAAGCCAACGTCCTCTCCTCTGCTCCCCACCTCCAGTCTAATTCGATTTTGGACTTTGGCCTTTAATTTATAAAGAAGCCATCAGCCTACCCTCGCCAATCCTCTTCTCCTCCTCCAATAAAAACAAGGAACTAAGACCCTGAGCACAGAGTCTTGGGTGACTGGGGAACTAAGGGGGCATTGAAGGAGAACAGATAGACATGTTTCTTAAATCAGAAAGGGAAACAAGCCTCGTTTGATTATTATTCTGTTACTGGAGAATCACCCCTTTAGGGTGATTAGAGACATAGCTGGGATCCTGTATTAAGCTGCCCTACTGGGAGAGGGGCAAGTCTTCAGAATGTGGCAGGAAGAAAAATAGGGTCCTAGATTTTTGTCCTGCTTAGACTCACTTCCAGCCATTGGCCTAGTAGTTAGCTATTGGGTGAGGCCTATCAGGGAGACTTCCCTCTTTGGGTGGAAAATATACATTCTCCCTGCCTCCATTCACCTATCCCTTCCCCTATAGGCCTGAAAGTGCATAGCGCAGACTGGCCTTGAACTCTTAATACTTCTTCTCGAGTGCTGGGCCACCATGCCCAGCTTAGCAAATGGGTTTCTCATGGTTTGTGAGGGCTGGGCTTTGACCTCCTAGGCTGGTAGCTAGACAGAACGATTAAACCTGATATCAAACCACCTGGGAGCTATTGATGTTTATAAGAAACAACGACTCAAAGGTCAAGTTTAAAGAGGCGGGTAGAACTCAGGCTCATGGATCCCTCAGGGCATGGAAGATTGCTAAACTCCTTTGGTGCCAATGGGGACTGGAAACAACTCATTAAAGCGATATGGTCAGGGACAATCTTTGAGATAATTTTCCTCGGAACAGCTAAGGCACTAGGTAGCATTTTGAGGCCCCATTGATTAATAGCAAGACGGATTCCTTTTCATTTGCTAGGTATGCAACCTGGGGCATTTGCTTACATTGTGCCTCAGTTTTCTTCAACTCTAAAATGGGAATCATATGTCCGCTCCAATGTGTGTTCTGAGGATTTCTTTTTTTTTTTTTAAGATTTATTTATTATATATAAGTACACGGTAGCCGTCTTCAGACACACCAGAAGAGGGCATCGGATCCCATTATAGATGGTTGTGAGCCACCAAGTGGTTGCTGGGAATTGAACTCAGGACCTCCAGAAGAACAGTCAGTGTCCTCAACGACTGAGCCATCTCTCCAGCCCCAAGGATTTCTTACTACATAGATGTAAAGCACATCCAAGAGTGCTGTAGCTAACTATAAGTGACTGCCTTATAGCATATGCTGTATAAATGTTAACTGCTGTAATTACTGCTTCTGTTTATAGAATCATTTCAGGAGCCTCCAATAAGCCTCTGGAGCTAAAACTAGAGAGAATCATACTATTTGTACTGCTTCCCAGACTGCCAGAGGCTATACACGGGATAATGAGTAAGTACCTGATTCACTGCTGGAGTAGAGGTGGGATGTTGTTTTCAGGCTCTGACACTTGAGAACTCCCAAGTGGTGGAAACTGCACCTCCATCCCTGCCCAGTGGCCGTAACCTCCATCACAGGTCTGACTTTTAGGGGCTAACATTTTCTTTACTACTGCCAGTTTCAAAGAGGTAACTTGGTCTAACGGCTGTACATCCTGGCTTTCACTCACTAGCTGTATAATCTTGGAGGAGATGGGACTCTGTCTCTGCACCAGTTTCCTCACCTGTGAAAGGGAAGATAATAATGACAACTGTATAGAATGTGTAAGAATCAAATGTAAAGTGTGGCTGGGCCGTGGGAACACCCATCTTTAGTCCCAGCACTAGGGAGGCAGAGGCAGGTGGATCTCTGAGTTCAAGGCCAACCTGGTCTACAGAGTGAGTTCCAGGACAGCCAGGGCTACCCTCAGAGACACTGCCTCAAGAAAACAAAACAAAAACACAAGCAGACAAACAAAAAATGGACTGTGTGTAAGATTAAGCAAAGTAGCTGCTGTCCCTTGAACACTCAGGGACTTAGTGATGGTGGTTTTGACTAGAGAAGGAATAAATTAATAACTTAATATTTATTAACCCTTGAGGTTTTTTTGGCCTCTGGCCTTGCAGTGTAGGGTTCTGAAACAGAGGCTTCATACATGCTGGACAAGCACTCTGTAGTCTTAGCCCTGAACACTCAATTTTCATGCTTTCTAGTAAAAATTATCACATCTACAAAAATTTAATAAATGAATACAATAGGCAACTCTATACATAAATTTAGATTCGATATTTGCTTTAGATCTAGGTCTTTGTATTTTGTGTTTTGTTGTTACTCAGATCTGGGTGTGTGTATGTGCATACCATTACTTTACTGCTGTGTGTAGACACATATTTTCCCCTCCGTAATTTGAAAGTAAGTTGCAAAGTCATGACATTTTAGCCCTAGATATTCTGTAAGTAGCTTCTCCAACCAGGGACATTCACTCGCATAAACCAAGTACTATCACTACCTCTAAAATAGTAAACAATGACTTTATAATATGATTTAATAATTATTATAATTTGAATATGAAATATCTCTCAAAGTTCGCATTTTGAATTTTTAGTCTTATTTTTTAAATGAAAAAATTATTTTTCATGTGTATGTATCTGTGTGAGTATACGCCTGCTGAGTGTTGGCGTCTGAGGAGGCCAGAAGAGGGAGTAAGACCTTCAGGAGCTGGAGTTACAAGTGGTTGTCATCCGCCTAGCATGACGGCTGGAAACCAAACTGTTCTCTGGAAGAGCACCGTAAGCGATCTTAACCGCTTAGCCTTCTCTCCAGCCCCATGTTTTAAAGACGGATTTCTCAGGTGGGAAAGCTAATTTAGGAGGAAACTTTAGGAGGTAGAGACTAGCTAAAGGGAGAAGCGGGGATCTTTGGGTGCATATTATCCCTTAGTCCCTCTCCTCTCTGTTCACTGGGATGTGCACAGCTATCCTATGTCATATATTCCTATAGGCCCGAGGCTCTGCTCAACAATGTATGGTCGAGTAACTATAGATTAAATCCTGCAAAACCGTGAATCAAAATAAGTGTTTCTCCCTTAAATTGTTCTTAATAGGTATTTGGTCACTGTGATGAGAAAAGCAACTAATGCAATATTATTTCCACACTAAACATTTTTTAGTTGCTTCCAAAATGTCTTTCAGAACTCCTCCCCGCCCCCGGCCCCAATTAGGAACCAGTCAGTCCATACATGCATTGTCTTTACATTCAGAACATTATTGCTTTCTTATCTGATTTCTGTTGTTAGAAAAGCTTAAAAATGTCTGAGAATAGCTTTTAAAGCAAAATAGTTTGTTTGGGCTCATAGCTGTGGAAGTTGGGAAGTTCAAGATCAGGGTTCCATCTTCTTGTTGGTCGTGGTGAGGGCCACACACTCTGTACTAAAATGGGAAGGCAGACGGGTCAGTGGTAAGGGAAGAAAAGTTAAGCAGCGTCGATGGTGTGGGTCTGCTTTCCCAACAACTAATCCAGTTAGGCCCTTCTTCAGTGACCTAGTTACCTTTTAATGTCCCCCAACCTCTCAGTTCCCACATTTCAGTATAAACTTCTGAGGGAATAGATGGCATCTACCCTGGAATTCCCCATCTTTTCTCTTGTGGAGGTGATAAGTTTTGAAGAGACCAAGTCGTCAGACGTACAGTGCCTTACTCTCTGTTTGAGTCATTGTCTGTCCATGGCACTGATTTCAGTGAGCTTTGAAGAAGGATGAATAAACTCTGGAACTTGAGCTCTTGAGCTGGGGTTTCCCAGGCTCTCCCAAAATGGAGAGAGAGAGAGAGAGAGAGAGAGAGAGAGAGAGAGAGAGAGAGAGAAACAGAGACAGAGACAGAGACAGAGAATTCAAAAATAAGACACACTCTTTTCCTTTATTGTGGTAAAATGTATACAACATAAACTGGGTCACTTTTGCCTTTTTAACTGTATGCTTTAAGCACACCCACGTGGTTTTATGACCATCACCATGCCATCCTGCACACAGTGTCTTCATGAATCTCATTGCACTGAACACACCATGTGGACGATAATACATTATGTGACTAACATGATGTCACTGACATGTCATCCAGATCCATCCATGAGGTAGCATGATCAACATACTTCAGGCAGACTATCCAGGATTTATCCCAAGGTTCTGAACTAACACGGAAGCTTTGCGTCTAGTGTCTCAAGAAGTATGCAGGTTTGAAGGACGAGGACTCTGCATTGAGCTTCGCTGATAGTCACGTGACCTGGGACAAACCCTCATGACTATCCACGGAAGACAGTACTAGAGAGATGAGTGTAGAAACAGAAAAGCTCTGAAGTTGAGTTCTAACTTTCCCACAAAACAGAAAACAAAACCAGCCAAACAAACAAACAAAAACACCCTTGGGCAAATCTCATAATTTTTAAAAGCCTTTTAATTACATCATTTAATTTAATTTATTTATTGGGGATGGAGTATGTGCTATAGTGTATGTTTGGAGATCAAAGGAAAACATATTGGGGGTTGGTTTTCTCCTTTTTCCATGTGTGCCCTGATGATCACACTCAGGTCATAAGGCTTGGTGGCAAGCACCTTCATTTTATGAGTCTATAATCCTTTTTTCAACAGTTTCTCTTTAAAATCGGAATGAAAAATGTTGCAGGGGAGCGATAAAGATTAAGAACAACGAAGCTGATGGGAAGGCACTGAGGAAATACAATGGCTAACACAGGGTGGTTATATGAAGAGCTTTACAAATACAAGGTTAATGCTGACAGCTTTCGAGACTTACAGAGCTAAAGTACTATGTTCCTACACAAGAATGAGAGTCTTACGTGAATACAATAGTTTACATTAAAATTCGATTACCAATCTCATCTGAGACGATGAGATTCTGCCTGAGACGGTGCATTTTCTCCAGTATTTTCTTCCATTGCTCTGAGTGTTGTGGTTGGCCTTCCCTACCTCTGCTCTGAGGCGTTCTGCAGCTGTTGAAATGCTTGCTTTCTCTGGGGAACGTGTTGCAGCAGATCTTGTTCCCACAGCCCTCTCGCTGCCTGTGGAGCTTTGGGTTTGCCAGTTGTGGTGACTCGAAAGCCCTTTGTCAATTCTTCCAGGCCTGGAACTCTTGATCACCTAGTTGGGTTTCATCCCGCTTTAACCGCTGAAGAGCCTTCCCAGGCATTGCCATGTTTGACAATCTAAAGTCAATCGTGGCTGTTTAAACAATGTTTCTTGTCAGAGCTTCAAATAGTCAACATTTGTTTACTTTTTTTTAAAAACAGGCTTACGATCTCATTTTCTAAGGAACTCCAAAGTTACCAGATCAAAAGGGGGACTGTCTGAGGAAGTAAATTCGGGAATCATGAGCTCAGAACCCATTCAATGGATCAACTGATTACAAAGCTTTAGAGCTTAGGGTGATATGTTATACTCAGCGATGCGTAAGACTCACCTGGAAGTCACAATAAAGTGCAGATTCTGGGACTCCGACCCCAGTTACCCACTTCTTTTTTTTTTTTTTTTAGTTCTTTTTTTCGGAGCTGGGGACCAAACCCAGGGCCTTGTGCTTCCTAGGTAAGTGCTCTACCACTAAGCTAAATCCCCAACCCCCAGTTACCCACTTCTTGAGTGAGTGGGTAGTGGTGTTCAGGACACCTGTTTCGACATTATTAGGCTCTTGAGGGATGGGGGTGGAGATGGTGACAGTAAGGGTTGGGTCTTGCTTGCTTCAGTTATCTATAAGGGACCTGTGCTCCCCTGCTCCCAGCTCATTATTCCACAGCCTAAGCTTAAGGAGCTTGAGCAATAAGTCTGTGCTAGAAGGACTTGTTGACCTTTTCCAGAATGAAGTTGTAAGACCTTCACGTGAAATGTGCTCTCCCTATGCTGGGAAAGAACAGTATCTGACCTCTGATGAGAAACGCACACAAGGCTCCTGATGCCTGCCCCAACCGATACCCCCAGGTCTCTCCAGTAAGCCCTCTGCTCTGTCTAATCGTATATCTCTGTACTCTGCACTCGGTAACCCTCCCATAAAAATGACCAACATTAACTGATTGCTTAGCTCTTCATGTCTTAATGAAGGCCACCATGTTGCATGAAATTTATATTAAATACATATAGAGACCTTTCTTTTGCTAATCTGTCTTCTGTTACGAGTGTTCCAGTAAAGAACTCAGAAGGATAGAAGGAAAAGGTGTTTCTTTCTTCACGAGTGTGAATCCTTTCAGGTGGACTCCCGGGGATCCTCATGCAGGGTTCCACAGTTTTAGAAACCTTGTGGAGAGATTATTGATCCTTGTATTGTAGTAAACAAGTAGGTTTTGGAGCAGCCACTGACTGACTTGAGTCTGCATTTGTAGGTGTCTCTGAAAACAGCATCAGTCCTCCCAACCTCACAGGTCTAAAACCTGTACAATGATAACAGCTCTGAAACATTTGAAAAGTGTTCATGCGAGTGGAAGACATTCTCATCTGCCCTGGGAATTCTCTTACCTCAATGGGGAAGACCCTAGCTTGTAACCCATCTTGCCCCAACCCTTCTAGATACTTCCAAGTATTCACTGGAAAGGAGAGAAGCCTCAGTGAGCTGTCTTTGGTTCATTTATCTGGACAGGCTTCCCTGACTTAACCCTTCTCCCAAACTGTGCTATAAGACCACACGCATTTCTGTCTAAGTCATGCCAAAACAAGGCTTGAGATGACCCTCCTATTAGGCCTGGATCTTCTGTGAAATATGCACACACTTGTGTCATTAGTGATCCCACTAACTTCATTTTCCACACTGCCACACCATTTCTGGGCCCTTTGCAATGGCCCACGTGTTTTCTCTGTGAGCCAGGACTTGTACCAGAGGGTTTACATCCACACCCAGCCTCATGCCATGGCTGTGTTCCCAGACACAATGTGTACCTTTTCAAGTTCAGAGTGATCAACTTCACATTAATCTTTACTCCTGTCCTCTGTTCTAATCCTTCTGGCTAGAAGCCATTCCAAAGATTTCTACCCTTTCTGGCCACATTTACCTTGAAACTATATTGGAAAACAGGTTCCCACTAGAGCACACAGCCCTTGTCTTTGTGTGTGTTCCTTTGTTTATAAGATTTAGATTTATGTTTTAATTATGTGTGTGTGAGAAAATGGTATTGAATCCCCTGGAGCTGGAGTTAGGGAAGACTCTGAGCTACCCAGTATGGGTTCTGGGAACCAAACCCTGGTCCTCTGCAAGAGCGATATACATTCTTAACTTCTGAGCTATTTCTTCACCATCTCTTATTGTTGTCATGTAGTCCAGGATGCTTCAAACTCATGATGTTCTTTCCTCAGCTTCTCAGAGCTCTGAGGTTACAGGTTGGTGACATATGCACTTCCACACTCGCTTGCTGTTCTCCTCCTCTCCCTCCTCTTCTTCCTCCCCCTCCTCCTCTTCCTCTTCCTCTTCCTCCTCCTCCTCTCCCTCTTCCTCTTCCTCCTTTACTTTGTTTCTTCTTTTTGTTTGAGATAGAATCTTGGTATGAGGGTTAGGCTGGCCTCAAACTCACTGTGTATCCTGAGGAAGGTAATAAATCCTTAATTCTCTTCCCTCTGCCCCAGTGGCTGTAGCCAAGGTCTGTACCACAATGTCCAGCTTTCCTTTATCCCTTAGATATACTGGATGGCCTATCTATAAGGCTTTTGGCTGTCTTAAATATTGTGCTTTATCATCAGAGCATGTAGCGTATATTTGCAGTCACACTGCCTCTCCTAAGAGTGAAGAAGGGCATGATTACTTTCTAAGGCCACACAATTTTTTTCTGTTGTCTGTTCTCTCTCAGTCATTCAATCATTCATTCAATTACATATATATAATACATATATATGCATATACATATATATAATACATATATAATATATTATATTACATATAATATATATGTAATATATATATATCTCAAGCTCAGGCCTTGCTCATGTTAGGCAGGTAATGTTACATACAGAGCTATGCAGCAAATAGTTTTTGAGTACTTGATATATGCCAAGTGCTGGAGAGATGGCACAGAATTGATGAGGTCCCTGTCCCTTTGGACTATGTGCTATAATGAGGAAGACAAGAAATAAGTGAACAAGAAAGTTTTAGATTATTGTAAATATCAAAAAGAAAATGGACGTACACAGCGACTAGAGAAGTATTGCTGCCATAGACTGAGATTCTGGAAGGGAAGTTACTCCATACCACTGTAACCAATTAACCCACAGGAACAATGGGGAAGGAGAGATTCATCCTAGCTCACGGTGTCAGAAGGTTCAGTTTATCATTGTGGTAAGGCCTAACAACGACTTTGCTGACACAGTGGGCCAGGGAGCAACCAAAGATAACACCCCTCACCCAAAGACCATGTTCTAGGTAGGCCCTCTCTCTTAATGCTTTTGCAAGCTCCCTGTCTTGTGGTTCTAGGTGGGAACTAAACAGCCAAGGCACTAGCCTGCCGGCACTCTTCCATAGTCAGTCCATAATGGAAGCGATAGTTGAACTGAGACTGAAGGAACCAGTCATGACAAAGTCATTCCACAAGCTTCCTCCTGATGCTTTCTGTATTTTCTGGTAGAAAATGGAATTCCCCTCATGTCCTTGGGTCATAACAATGTTATAAGTCCCTGCCACAAAAGCACATCACAATGAGTACTCAGGGGATAAAGGACTGGATAAGGTGTATATGAGGGTAGGAAAATGGCGTTTCATTAAGCATGTGATACTTCATCCTTCAGAAGGAGTACACTGAGCAGGAAGATCCTGGTAAGATGAGCCCTCTGCTACGTGACTTTTATCACTGCTTAGTTTTCGACAGTTCGATATAAACTTGAGTCACTCAGGAAGAGGGAACTTCAATTGAGACATTTTCTCTATCAGATTGGCCTGTGGTCAGGTCTATGGGGACAGTTTCTTGCTTAAAAATCGATGTGGGAGGGCCCAGCCCTATGGGCAGTGCTGTTGCTGGGCAGTTGCTTCTGGGTTGTGTACATCAGCCATAGAAGTGGTGTTTAGTGGACATATTCTGAGAATGGTGAGCTAAAGTAAACCTTTCCTCCCCAAGTTGTTCACGACAAAAGAGAGTAAACTAGGCCAAGGCTGACCTGGGCTATCAAGAAAAGAAGCTACCAGAAAAAGAAGAGAAGAGGGGAAGGCGGTTGCAGAAACTGGGATGAGGAAGCAGGACCACTCTACCAGTTGTCGACACATCTGACCTTTGTTCACTATCTGACTGCAGGCGTCTAGAACAAGTAATCATTCTATGCCCAATGTCTATATTTTTATTTATTTATTCACTCTACTTTATGGAAATCTTTACTAAGTGTACACACACACACACACACACACACACACACACACACACACACGGGCACACACATATGCACACACTTTCTTTACTTCTTGTTGGTCACATAGTTTCTGTCACACATAGTACGTGTTCTTCACAACAGATATTTTCCCACAAAGGTGGGATTTTTCTGTGTAGTAAGAACTCCTTACCTTTCCTGCCTTCTTTGGAACACTGGTCCAGAGATATCTGAACTTACAGTATCTCTGCAGACTCTAGGACTCCAAATACACTATTTTTGTTGTTAATGACTGTGGCTTGGATTGATCAACCACAGTAATAGTGTTGAAGCCTATTGGGCCCCATACATTACTGAAACGAATCACCTTTTATGCTGATTTAATGTGGTTACGAAACTACTTAAAACTACACACACAGCTCAGAGTATTTGCACTAAACAGTATTCTTCTAAGGATAGTTTCATCTCCAAATCAGTTTGCAAGCTTTGATCACAGAGTTGGGAAGTCAGGCCTTGTGGTATGAACCTGTAATCCCAGCACTTGGGAAGGCTGAGGTAGAAGGACTGCTCAGACTTCACGCCCAGCCTGGACTACTGTCTAGAGTCCATCATTGAATAAAACTGGGGCAAGAACTCAAGCAGGAACCTGGAGATAGGAAGTAGGACAGGGGCCACAAAAAAATGCTTCTTATTGGCTAGGTCCCCATGGCTTGCTCAGCCTGCTTTCGTATGTAGTTCAGACTACTTGCCCAGGGGTGACACTGTCCCTGTGTGAGCTGGGCACTCCCCCAATGCTGCCCTCCCCATCAATCAGGCACAGAGTTACCTACAGGCAACCTGATAAAGGCATTTTCTCAATTGAGGTTCCTTTTTGGTATATAATTCTGCCTTATATCAAGACAAAACAAAACAACCCAAAACACCCCCCCCCAAAAAAAAACCCCAAAACTAACCAGGACATGTTTCAAGCTTCAGCTTTGTTTTGATTTTGTTTTTGTTTTTGATGTTTATTTATTTGAGAGGGGTGGGGAAGGGAGAGAGGGAGGGAGAGAGAGAGAATATACATGTGCGTGGAGGTCAGAAGGCAACTTGTAAGAGTCAGTTGTCTCTTTCTACCATGTGGATCCTGTGGATTGAAGTCAGATCTTCAGGCTTGGTAGCAAGCATCTTAACCTGATGATGAGTCATCTCTATTGCCCATGGCCTCATACTTGAGATCCTCCTGACTCCGTCTCCAGAGTGTTGGCATTGCCGATGTGCACCACCACCATGCCTGGCTTGAAAATCTTCTTTGCTGCTGTTGACATCGGGATTTTTTTTCTGTAAGTTCGCACACATGTAATCATTATAAGGGTTATTGAGGTATCTTACATTGTTTACATCAGGTCCTAGGGAAACTCTGTTTCCCCAAATTCTGCAAAGCGGAAGGGACACGTGGCTACCTGTGGTGCCTATCAGCCTACCAAAGCACATGTGGCCTTCAGGCTCCTTCAGCACCACAAGTGCCTGTTACATGTTTCAGAGCCCATGCTGGCATCCTAGCTCTTCCCGCCTCCTCCTCTACCCTAAGCTTCCCTGCCCTGGGGTTTACCTCTCCACAGGTACTCATTCTCCTCATAACCCTGCTATTTCAGCTAAGCTCCCTCTGTCCTCCCTCCGTCTCCTCCCCATTTCCCTCCTTCTCCTGCTCTCTCTGCTCTCTTTACGCCCTCTCCTCCCTGTTCTACTCCTGTTTCTCTCATGGCCAGGCCCAGTCTGCTGGCTACATTGAGTCTGTGACTTCCTCTCTCTGCTCTGGACATTTCTGGATGCCTCTGGCTGTTCTCTGTCTCATACTTACAATAAAATCTTTCCCCTTAACCATACCATGGAGCAGTCGTGCTATCAGTTTATACAGATTATGCACCTTTGACATGCAACATATATTATACACATATAACTTACAGCAAACTAACCACATTTCAAGTGCCGACTAGTCGCATATGGCTAGCAGCTTCTGTATCAAACAGCGGGTCTCATGGGCTAGGTTGACAGACAGGAGAAAAGGAAAGACTAGATCTCAAATATGAGGACAACACTTCATTTATGAAGCTTTCATACGTTGGTGCAAGAGGAGAATAATAAAAACAACATGCTTTTCTTTAAGGCAATATATCCAGGTTTTATGATTTGAGACTGCCAAAGTCAAATGCTTCTCAAAGAAACAAATGCTTATTAAAATTATAATAATTGATGGCAGTCTCATTCTTCTTAGTGCTATTCCTTTAATGTGGCTAAATAAAATGCTGATAGCAGTAGTGTTCCTCCCACTGGAAAAAAGTTCCACTGGACCATGAAATCCGAGTGGCAGGAAAACCTGCTTTATAGCACCACTCCTCTGCATTAGTGTGCAATCATCATGGCCGTAGGTGCATTACTTGCTTTTTCAGAAACTGTAAGGTGGGGGAGGGTCAGGGATTGTTGACCTGGTGCTTTATCACACACCATGGAAACCACAAATAGCTATGAGAACTTAGAAATTAGCCTTGATAACTCACTTTTAACTAATACTTAGCTCTGACACAATTTGCCAGTTCTCTCTCTCTCTCTCTCTCTCTCTCTCTCTCTCTCTCTCTCTCTCTCTCTCTCTCCTGCCCCCTCCCCCTCCCTCTCCTCTCTATGTCTTTCTCCAGGGTCCAATGGTCTTGCACTGTACGTCATAGTGAACTTTATGTCAACCCTCCTGCCTCAGCCTATGGAGCGAAGGAATAGCAGTCATGAGTCATCACACCTAGTGTGACATTGTTTCTTTAGCCTCCTTCCTTCCATCTAAAAGAGTTGCTGAGTTTCTTTGATTTGCATGATTTTGATGCTTTGAAAAGTATGGCAAGTTATATCATAATGCATAAGTACTACCTGGTACACACACACACACACACACACACACATGCACACGCACACGCACACACACACACTCTTACGGTCCCAGCCCCTTGGAAAGCTGAGGCAGGAGGATCATGAGTTGGAATTGAACTGGACTGCATAGCAAGACTAGCTAAAACAAGACAAAACAAAAAAGATAATTCAGTGTGGGGTTATTTTGAAACTAGAAGCATCCTCATCAAACTTCCATTTATTTGTTTATTTGGGTTTTTAAAATACATTTTTAAAATTTAGTTGTGCTTATAATTTGTATGAATGTATGTCATGTGTGTTCAGGTATTTACAGAGTCCAGAAGAGGACGTGAGATCTCTTGGAGCTGAGGTTACAGGCAGTTGTGAACCACCGGATGTGTGAGTGAGAGAACCCAGTTCAGGTCCTCTGAAGGAGCCATCTCTCTAGCTCTCATTGTTCTTTGCTTGGTTTTATTTTTGAAGCAGTCTCTCATAAATCCTAGGTGCTAGTTTCTGCCTATATAGTCCAACAATAACTGCACTTCCAGTGCTGGGATTACAGGCTTGACCAGCCATCGTGCCTGGTTTATGTGGTGCTGGAGAGTAGATCCATGCTGGTTTTCGTGGTGCGCTTCATGGGTGCACTTGCATCCAGGTGTGTGTGTGTGTGTGTGTGTGTGTGTGTAGAGAGCACTTGAGGGTGTGTAAAATTTTGGTTTCTCTTTGGCTCAGGCCGTCAATAAGTAGGCTATCTAGCTGGCTAGCAAGCTTTGAAGTCTTCACCAGTGTTTGCCTCACATCCAGGCTTTGCCAGGATGACAGGAACTGTACTAGTGTGCCTGGGGTTTGCTGAGTTCTGGGTGTCTGAACTCTGCACCTTCAGACTAGCCACGCAAGCGCTTGACCCACTGAACCATTGCCTCTGCCTCACCCTTAAACTTCTACGATTTGATCTTCAGTTTAGTCAGTAGAATCCCTTGAAGCTTCCATGTTCTTTGACATACTCTCTCCATTCTTTAAGTACCATTTTTGCTCTCTGACAGAAATTATTATTTGGGCATATTTAACCCTTTCTTCAAGGACTACCAGTGGGGGGCTGATTTCAGAAGCCAAGAGAGATCTATCTCAAGCAAAGGGGCAAAAGTGCCTGAGATATAAGGTCTGAGTGCTAGGGGTGTTCTTTAACATTGGAGCATTGTTCTTTCTAGGCGTCTCAGCCGTTGGAGTTCAGAATTAAAGTATAAATGTGAATTTGTACATCAACATACTAACATTCTCATTTATCTACCTATCTCATTTACATTGAAACATGGGCTCGCAGGGATACCTCCGTTTCTAATCTGACATGATGGGATACATCTTTGTTGACTCTCTTTGTTTACATATCATTCTCCAGTCCCAGTCTAGAAGCTCTTTTATGTATTTGATCAAGCTTCTAGACCAGTGGTTCTCAACCTTCCTCACACCGTGACCCTTTGATACAGTTGCTCACATTGTGGGGATCCCAGCCGTAATATTATTTTGTCGCTGCTTCATAACTGTAATTTTGCTACTGTTGTGAATCTTAATGTAAGTATCTGATACATGATCCCGTATCCCAGGTCATGACCTACAGGTTGAGAATCTTCCCTTGGTGTTTACAAACTCCTATCTCTGCTGGTATTTCCTCTTCTGAACAGATTTTCTTGCATGACCTGAACTCTGATGCTTTGTACATGGCTCTTCCCCATCCAGAGAGCCGCACTCACTTTAGGCACTAACAACCAGGCCAGAACTTCTCCAACTGCTTTCCAATAATTATAACAAATTTTAACTTCAGTAAGCATATTTCCAATTCCCCTTATGTTAACATGTTTTTGAATGTAAAGACTCACTTACTTCTGTGTATGAGTGTTTTGTTTGTATATGGCTGTGTATCATGTGCATCCCTGGCATCTGATGTCGGAGGAAGGCTCGGATCCCTTGAACTCGAGGTACGGATGGTTGTGAGCCACCATGTTGGTGCCGGGAACTGAGCCTGGGCCCTCTGAGAGAGCAATGGGTGCTTTTAATCACAGAATCAGCTCTCCGGCCCTTACATTAGAATTTTCTTCCTTCACTTTTTAAATAGATTACTGCTCTTGTTTCATGGAACATTTTTTTCTTTTGTCTCTCTGATGCTAATAATTCCAATAATAATTTATTTCTCTTCTGCGTTTTTCACTGTTTCTGTTTGTGTGACTTTTCTCCAGTTGAAGGTTCCCTTACACTTGGTTTTCAGCCTTTTGTTCCAAGAAGGATCATTGGTTAGGATTTTGGGTGGGGACTAGAGATTCTAGATAATATATGGATTAGAGTTAGACGTTAACTACATTTGTCAAAACAAATGGTTGCATTCTATGTCTATGTTCCAAATATTTCACAGATCATATTTTTACTAAGAAATGATTCCTTATTTATCAACAATTCACATGAATCTCTTCACCCTGTTTTTATTTGTTAAATCTAGCTCTGAGATCTTAGCTACTGATTTAAATAAGGATACTGGTATGGGTTCTTAATTTTTTTCACTGATAGTTTTATCAGAAAAAAATCTTTCAGGCTCCAGCAAAATGGCTCATTGAATAAAGGGAATTGTTCTCAAGTCTGATGATCTGAGTTCTATCTCTAGGACCTACATGGTAGGGGGAGAGAGCTGATTCCTGCAAGATATCCTCTGGTCTACAGGATGCACTCACTATGACATGGACACACACACACACACACACACACACACACACACACACACACAGTTGGTAGTGTACCACAAGCCAATTGTGGGAAGGAAGCAGTGTACAGGTGGACTTTGATGTGAAGCCTCAGTGTTCTGAGCGTATCCTGGAGGAGTAGGTGTGGAACAGTTGCTAAGCAGAGAAAGTCCAGGAGAACAGGAAATGCTCTAAGTAGGTTCTACACACACTTCACAATCCCACTGTTTTCAGACCTGCCTCTACAATCCCACTTTTTGACAGAACCAGTTTTCCAAGTCTCTGAG
The DNA here is from genome assembly GCF_021556685.1 of Rattus norvegicus. Taxonomy (NCBI): domain Eukaryota; kingdom Metazoa; phylum Chordata; class Mammalia; order Rodentia; family Muridae; genus Rattus; species Rattus norvegicus. The sequence continues at coordinate 102,240,502 of NC_141539.1, forward strand.
ATCACTTGATTTGTTCTTTCTATATATTTGTTTTTTTAGCTGTCTTTGAGTATTGTTTTTTCCCTCTTATTTGCTGTGTCTCTGTCTGCTATTCTTTTTATCTTTCTGAGTTTATGCCATTTAAAACTCTTCTGTGTTCGTCTCATAAGAATAAAGATAACCATGAACGTTTAGTCTACTTCGTAATCTTTTCTGGAGTGGGGGAACATTCCTTTCATTTATTTTCTTGTCTCCAGAATGCTGCATATTTCAGTGTCCTAGGAGAAGAAATATAGATTAACCTAGGATTTTCCTTTGCCTTTTTTTCCTTCCACCCTCAACAAAGGACCAAAGGTGGCTCTGAAGTGGGTTCTTTGGCTTTTCAAACTTCTGTTTTTGACACTTGTTTCAGGAAACATTCGTAACCCTCCCTAAAAGACCACCAAGGAGCTGATTCCTATGCAATCACATTAGGGTCTCTGAGTTTGAGCTCCCCGCCAACTCTGACACAGCAGAAAGGTGAAACCCTGACCCTAGTTTTAGGCAACCATTTATAGAGACAAGAAGGATGTATCTAGCCTGGTACACATCTGATTCGGGAGCCATTATGGCCTTTAACATAATTGGCTGGTGTTGGGAGCCAAACCATAAATTTAATTTCTGTTTAAGTTGGAGTCTGAACCCCAAAGATTTGACCTCTCACCACTCACAGTTGCCCAAGGAGTCCTGGACTGTATTGCCTAGGAATCGTCAGTGTTAACTAGGTGACTTTTAAACCTAGTCCTTCCCCACACGTCTGTGGCTTAGAGCAGTGAATTTAGATAAGAGGAGGGTTTGCTTTCTTTATTGCCTTACATTAAGTACTGTTTGCTCTTCACAACTGTTTTGACAAAAGTTCTTAAGCCGGTCATGGATACCTAGAGTCATTTATTAAGCAGAGGGCAGATAGTCTCAAGTGCAGAAAGCCTTGGCCTTTGCCCAGTTCCTTAGACACACCCTCTGAGGAAAGTTCACAGATAGTCTGAGGATTACTTTAAAAAAAGATAAAAAGGAAAAAAAGAGAAAAGAAGCCTTTCACTTTTTGGCCAATCCATTCTGTTGTAAGTGAGCAGGGCCACTGCATTCGACAAATGACGAACAAAGGCAATGGCAAAACATCTAAGCTAACCGCTTCAGGCTAGGAACAGAAAGCAGGAGCTAGCATTGGGCAGGAGTTGTGTTAGCTCTCACTAAACATGGTCTCAGTTTTCTCAGCTGATGGACACTTAGGAAGCAAGGGGTGTCACAGGTACAGAAATACACTGCCTCCTACAGAGAGCCATAGACCCTCTCTGAATCAAGAATTTAGAAAGTCCAGCTGGTGGTAACAGATCCCCGTGATCCCAGTTACACGGGAAGCTGAAGTGGAAAAATCAATTGAACACTGGAGTTTGAGAGCAGCCAGAGCAATGTACAAAAGCCACACACACACACACACACACACACACACACACACACAAAAACCTCGTAGGTCTGTATTCGTTCTGAAAGGTATATATAGATGGGAAGACCAAAGCATTTCCTGCAGACAGCAACTTCCAGTTCTTTTCTCCCCAAACTTATTTTTCCATAATCAGTCAACTTTTCTAGCAGATATTCCAGAGCAGTGGGACCAGAAAGATTTATTTTGGTGGAGAGAAGAAGTAACTATCAGGCATGAGTCTGATATTAGTAGAAGCTGAACAAAGTCTCAGAGATGTGATAGTGATAGAGGCAAAAATCAGAGTTCTTTTTTGGTTAGGTCCACTGTTGAAGTGGGTTGACTGTGCGAGTAAGTGTATGTGCGTGCTGAGGGGGATGGACCCAGGGCTTAGTGCTAGGCAAGAGCTTTACTACTGAGCTAGGTCCTAAGCCCCCTGATATTCTTTCAAAGCGGGTGACCTTTAGAAAAACCAAGACATCTCCCTTGACAAACAAAACAATCACCTCCAAGGTTGGTGGGACTCAAGACTGAGTTTGTCTGTCCTCTAGATAGAGAGGGAGTAGAGAGAAATGAGTTCCTATAAAGACTTTCGTGTGTGGAAAGGAAGGATGGGCATCTATGTCTGCCACTCTAAGGTAGCCTGGAAGAGTCAGTGTTAGAGTTTTATGTCCATTTTAATTGTTTAGATGTCCTAACCTAACAATAGATCGTCAATTAACCACTTTTACAGAATAATAAAAGGCACAGGAAATGTTGTTACTTCCTGTTTGGGGCCCCTCCCAGTGTAATTGTTATTGACATACATTTCATTCAGGGGAGTTGACAGTTTTAGCAGAGCACAGATGACTTCTGACAACCACCCTGTGCGGGCTGCAACAGATAGCGTTAAAAACCTTTAGGTCCAAACTCTCTCTGGCTCCCAAGAACACAGTTGAGTGAAGGACAGTTTGGGTCTCCCCAAAGAATTTAGTGACCAGGTTATTTATTTATTCATTTATTTATTTATTTTGAAAGTACATATGCCTGATCTTGGGGCCTAAAGCTCAGTAAATAGGGAAATAGGTGATTAACAAGTAATATACTTACTTTTACATTTAAAATATTTTTGAAAAAATAGAAAAGCATACACAATGTAACTTGTTTTTGTTTTAATGGTTCAAACTTTAATCAGCAATAGCCATTAAAATTTCATAAAAACAAGGCAAACATGATAAAACGAGCATTCCATGTGAATTCTGAGCTATGTGGATTGCTTACAGGGTCTCACCATGTAGCTCAGGTTAGCCTTACACTCACTGGCTCAAGTGATCTTTCTGTCTTAGCCTCCTGGTAGTTGGAAATATAAAGTGTGAACCATTGTACTCAAATAAAACTGCACAAGTCTTTTTTTTTATCATTTTTTTTTAAAGAACATGTGTGTGTGTGTGTGTGTGTGTGTGTGTGTGTGTTTGGGTGGGGAGATGACAACAGGATCTTATATAGCCCAGGCTGGCCTCTAAATCCTTTGTAACTATGGATGACATTGAATTGATCCTTCTTTCTCTACTTCCAAAGTGCCAAGACTACAGGCAGGTACTTCACACTCAGTTTTACATATATATTTTTAAAGATGGTGATCTTGCTATGCTGCCCAGGCTAGCCTCAGACACCTCATCTTCTTCCATCAGCCTCTGTCTGCTTGGGTTTTGAAAACAGGTTTATGTAATAATATTCCTGAATCCTTTCCAGTTACAGTGAGATCAGATTGTTCCCCGAAGGGCACCATGCAACAGGCACTTATAAAACAAAGTCATTCTCAGTTTCTGGCATGTGTCTCAATGTGTCTGACGTCTAATCTTTGAATTTAAGTGAAGAGGTGAACTTTCTTTACAAGATTGCCGCGTGGACTAGTTGATTGTCAATGCTGGCTTTGAAAAAGAAAAAAAAAAAAAAAGGCAGGAGTATTTCTGAGTAGATTTGCCTCTATTGGAATCTGCCCCTCCCTTTAGGTGCCTGACACTGAGAAGTAGCTGAGAAACTGAATGGGGTCACGTGACTTTCAAATGGCTGGAAATTCTTGACATAGTAACATGGTAAAGCTGCAGAGTACAGACACTAGTGACTTGATGATGACTAACCCAAAAGTCCCAGCACTTCACTTGGTTGCTGTTGCCAAAGGAGGAGGCAGTGGGAGAAGACACAGGGCGATGAGGGGCGGGGAGCTGCCTCGGTTGTGACAGTTCTCCTAGACCATAAATTTAGCTAATTAACAGTATCGGCTGTTACTTATTATTTAATTCAGCAGGGCTGCTCTGTAATTCTACAACTCTTAAGTTGGCAAAGCATTTTGTAATGGAGCTAGCTCAATGAAAGATCCTATATAAAATGAAATGTACAGTTCTTGTCACCTTGTGGGAGTCATTGAACAGCGCAGGCCACAGATTAAGAAGGTGAGTAACGTTGGGGACATAGTCTAGTGGGAGAGTACTTTTCTAGTGCCCACGGGTCCTGGGTCCCAGTCACAACATGAAAAGGGGAAGGAAGACAGCAAAACGGTGCCACTGAGGATGTGGTTTCACACATGCTTGTTTCAAGTCAGTCTTCTGCAACCCCTTTCTCCAAGGAGCAGCAGCCAGTCAGGAATGGTTAAGTAGCATACATCTTCAGTAGGGTCACGGGTGCGAGCTCGCTTACTGAATTTGCCATCATGTCAATCTTTCAGAAAGGAGAGGAAATGAAATGTTTGCCTCCATTCACCTGCTCAGGGTGTAAGAGAGAAGGACATAGACGAGACATGGAGGCAACCCCAAAGAGACATTAAAAGCATCAGGTGGTGTCACACCTGAAGGTCTCGTGCAATAACAATTTCGCTTCAAAGTTAGGTGTTGGAAAAGAGAAGACAGAAATGGGGCCTTTAGAACGACACTCCCTTAGCGCACTAACATTAAGGTATTTCCAGGACTATTGACAGTGAACACAAGTTACTGGCAGGTTAGAGAAAAGCCTACATAAGACTCTTTCTTAGAACGTCAGAATGAATGATCCTTTGACTGTTTTATCCCAAGAACTGTGAAGAAACGTAAGACTTCAAAACCTCCTACTTTATAAAAAAAAAGGTTTAAATATAAATAAACATGGAGGTGCACAAGAAAGCAGCTCCACGTAGACCGAGGTGGAACAATAAAGGTCTAGCAAGCACCAACTAAATTATTGGATCAAGCGTTGCTGGGAGCTGAGGTTGTCTCATCTATGAGTTGCTACAGTGGTGAGTGGCACACAGCAGGATCCAGGCTCCGTCTTGTGTGGAAGCTGCCCAGTGTTCTGGCCTCAAGTCTGATGGGCTCATATTTGTTTTCCACAAGTAGTTTAGCCTCTTAGTGCTGTTCTAACAAAACTCCAGAGATCAGGTACTACGTAAAGAATAAACATTTATTTCTCACAGTTCTGGAGGCTGGGGAGTCCAAGATCAAAGTGCTAGCTGGAGAGGGCCTTCTTACACATCCTCCTCTGACAGAACCTGGCAATCTCACTTCAGTGGAAGTAGGGGCAAGGCTCAGGGGGACCCCCTTTTGCCCTCAGTCTTTTTCTAAGGCTCTAATCCATTTGTGAGGGTGCAAAGCCTTTATGGCTTGGCCATTTTCCCCAAAGGTCCTTTCTAGCTCTTCACACGATCACAATTGGGATTAAGTTTCAGTGAGACTCTTTCAGAAGTCACATTCAAACCACAGTAGTTGACTAAACACAAGGAATCTATGAGACAGAGACACAATAATGTGGTCACTTGGCCCAGGAGCGGCAGGACCCCTGCCAGAGACACCGCCGGACCCTGAAGGAAACAGACCGGATAAACAGTTCTCTGCACCCAAATCCCGTGGGAGGGAGAGCTAAACCTTCAGAGAGGCAGACAAGCCTGGGAAACCAGAAGAGACTGCTCTCTGCACACACATCTCGGACGCCAGAGGAAAAAGCCAAAGACCATCTGGAATCCTGGTGCACTGAAGCTCCCGGAAGGGGCGGCACAGGTCTTCCTGGTTGCTGCCGCTGCAGAGAGCCCGTGGGCAGCACCCCACGAGCGAACTTGAGCCTCGGGACCACAGGTAAGACCAACTTTTCTGCTGCAAGAAAGCTGCCTGGTGAACTCAAGACACAGGCCCACAGGAACAGCTGAAGACCTGTAGAGAGGAAAAACTACACGCCCGAAAGCAGAACACTCTATTCCCATAACTGGCTGAAAGAAAACAGGTCTACAGCACTCCTGACACACAGGCTTATAGGACAGTCTAGCCACTGTCAGAAATAGCAGAACAAAGTAACACTAGAGATAATCTGATGGCGAGAGGCAAGCGCAGGAACCCAAGCAACAGAAACCAAGACTACTTGGCATCATCGGAGCCCAATTCTCCCACCAAAACAAACATGGAATATCCAAACACACCAGAAAAGCAAGATCTAGTTTCAAAATCATATTTGATCATGATGCTGGAGGACTTCAAGAAAGATGTGAAGAACTCCCTTAGGGAAACACAGGAAAACATTAATAAACAAGTAGAAGCCTACAGACAGGAATCGCAAAAATCCCTGAAAGAATTCCAGGAAAACACAATCAAACAGTTGAAGGAATTAAAAATGGAAATAGAAGCAATCAAGAAAGAACACATGGAAACAACCCTGGATATAGAAAACCAAAAGAAGAGACAAGGAGCTGTAGATACAAGCTTCACCAACAGAATACAAGAGATGGAAGAGAGAATATCAGGAGCAGAAGATTCCATAGAAATCATTGACTCAACTGTCAAAGATAATGTAAAGCGGAAAAAGCTACTGGTCCAAAACATACAGGAAATCCAGGACTCAATGAGAAGATCAAACCTAAGGATAATAGGTATAGAAGAGAGTGAAGACTCCCAGCTCAAAGGACCAGTAAATATCTTCAACAAAATCATAGAAGAAAACTTCCCTAACCTAAAAAAAGAGATACCCATAGGCATACAAGAAGCCTACAGAACTCCAAATAGATTGGACCAGAAAAGAACCACCTCCCGTCACATAATAGTCAAAACACCAAACGCACAAAATAAAGAAAGAATATTAAAAGCAGTAAGGGAAAAAGGTCAAGTAACATATAAAGGCAGACCTATCAGAATCACACCAGACTTCTCGCCAGAAACTATGAAGGCCAGAAGATCCTGGACTGATGTCATACAGACCCTAAGAGAACACAAATGCCAGCCCAGGTTACCGTATCCTGCAAAACTCTCAATTAACATAGATGGAGAAACCAAGATATTCCATGACAAAACCAAATTTACACAATATCTTTCTACAAATCCAGCACTACAAAGGATAATAAATGGTAAAGCCCAACATAAGGATGCAAGCTATACCCTAGAAGAAGCAAGAAACTAATCGTCTTGGCAACAAAACAAAGAGAATGAAAGCACACAAACATAACCTCACATCCAAATATGAATATAACGGGAAGCAATAATCACTAATCCTTAATATCTCTCAACATCAATGGCCTCAACTCCCCAATAAAAAGACATAGATTAACAAACTGGATACGCAACGAGGACCCTGCATTCTGCTGCCTACAGGAAACACACCTCAGAGACAAAGACAGACATTACCTCAGAGTGAAAGGCTGGAAAACAATTTTCCAAGCAAATGGTCAGAAGAAGCAAGCTGGAGTAGCCATTCTAATATCAAATAAAATCAATTTTCAATTAAAAGTCATCAAAAAAGATAAGGAAGGACACTTCATATTCATCAAAGGAAAAATCCACCAAGATGAACTCTCAATCCTAAATATCTATGCCCCAAATACAAGGGCACCTACATACATAAAAGAAACCTTACTAAAGCTCAAAACACACATTGCACCTCACACAATAATAGTGGGAGATTTCAACACCCCACTCTCATCAATGGACAGATCATGGAAACAGAAATTGAACAGAGATGTAGACAGACTAAGAGAAGTCATGAGCCAAATGGACTTAACGGATATTTATAGAACATTCTATCCTAAAGCAAAAGGATATACCTTCTTCTCAGCTCCTCATGGTACTTTCTCCAAAATTGACCATATAATTGGTCAAAAAACGGGCCTCAACAGGTACAGAAAGATAGAAATAATCAAATGCGTGCTATCGGACCACCACGGCCTAAAACTGGTCTTCAATAACAATCAAGGAAGAATGCCCACATATACTTGGAAATTGAACAATGCTCTACTCAATGATAACCTGGTCAAGGAAGAAATAAAGAAATTAAAAACTTTTTAGAATTTAATGAAAATGAAGGTACAACATACCCAAACTTATGGGACACAATGAAAGCTGTGCTAAGAGGAAAACTCATAGCGCTGAGTGCCTGCAGAAAGAAACAGGAAAGAGCATATGTCAGCAGCTTGACAGCACACCTAAAAGCTCTAGAACAAAAAGAAGCAAATACACCCAGGAGGAGTAGAAGGCAGGAAATAATCAAACTCAGAGCGGAAATCAACCAAGTAGAAACAAAAATGACCATAGAAAGAATCAACAGAACCAAAATTGGTTCTTTGAGAAAATCAACAAGATAGATAAACCCTTAGCCAGACTAACGAGAGGACACAGAGAGTGTGTCCAAATTAACAAAATCAGAAATGAAAAGGGAGACATAAGAACAGATTCAGAGGAAATTCAAAAAATCATCAGATCTTACTATAAAAACCTATATTCAACAAAACTTGAAAATCTTCAGGAAATGGATAATTTCCTAGACAGATACCAGGTACTGAAGTTAAATCAGGAACAGATAAACCAGTTAAACAACCCCATAACTCCTAAGGAAATAGAAGCAGTCATTAAAGGTCTCCCAACCAAAAAGAGCCCAGGTCCAGACGGGTTTAGTGCAGAATTCTACCAAACCTTCATAGAAGACCTCATACCAATATTATCCAAACTATTCCACAAAATTGAAACAGATGGATCACTACCGAATACCTTCTACGAAGCCACAATTACTCTTATACCTAAACCACACAAAGACACAACAAAGAAAGAGAACTTCAGACCAATTTCCCTTATGAATATCGATGCAAAAATACTCAACAAAATTCTGGCAAACCGAATCCAAGAGCACATCAAAACAATCATCCACCATGACCAAGTAGGCTTCATCCCAGGCATGCAGGGATGATTTAATATACGGAAAACCATCAACGTGATCCATTATATAAACAAACTGAAAGAACAAAACCACATGATCATTTCATTAGATGCTGAGAAAGCATTTGACAAAATTCAACACCCCTTCATGATAAAAGTCCTGGAGAGAATAGGAATTCAAGGCCCATACCTGAACATAGTAAAAGCCATATACAGCAAACCAGTTGCTAACATTAAACTAAATGGAGAGAAACTCGAAGCAATCCCACTAAAATCAGGGACTAGACAAGGCTGCCCACTCTCTCCCTACTTATTCAATATAGTTCTTGAAGTTCTAGCCAGAGCAATCAGACAACAAAAGGAGGTCAAGGGGATACAGATCGGAAAAGAAGAAGTCAAAATATCACTGTTTGCAGATGACATGATAGTGTATTTAAGTGATCCCAAAAGTTCCACCAGAGAACTACTAAAGCTGATAAACAACTTCAGCAAAGTGGCTGGGTATAAAATTAACTCAAATAAATCAGTAGCCTTCCTCTACACAAAAGAGAAACAAGCCGAGAAAGAAATTAGGGAAACGACACCCTTCATAATAGACCCAAATAATATAAAGTACCTCGGTGTGACTTTAACCAAGCAAGTAAAAGATCTGTACAATAAGAACTACAAGACACTGAAGAAGGAAATTGAAGAAGACCTCAGAAGATGGAAAGATCTCCCATGCTCATGGATTGGCAGGATTAATATAGTAAAAATGGCCATTTTACCAAAAGCAATCTACAGATTCAATGCAATCCCCATCAAAATACCAATCCAATTCTTCAAAGAGTTAGACAGAACAATTTGCAAATTCATCTGGAATAACAAAAAACCCAGGATAGCTAAAGCTATCCTCAACAATAAAAGGACTTCAGGGGGAATCACTATCCCGGAACTCAAGCAGTATTACAGAGCAATAGTGATAAAAACTGCATGGTATTGGTACAGAGACAGACAGATAGACCAATGGAATAGAATTGAAGACCCAGAAATGAACCCACACACCTATGGTCACTTGATTTTTGACAAAGGAGCCAAAACCATCAAATGGAAAAAAGATAGCATTTTCAGCAAATGGTGCTGGTTCAACTGGAGGTCAACATGTAGAAGAATGCAGATCGATCCATGCTTATCACCCTGTACAAAGCTTAAGTCCAAGTGGATCAAGGACCTCCACATCAAACCAGACACACTCAAACTAATAGAAGAAAAACTAGGGAAGCATCTGGAACACATGGGCACTGGAAAAAATTTCCTAAACAAAACACCAATGGCTTACGCTCTAAGATCAAGAATCAACAAATGGGATCTCATAAAACTACAAAGCTTCTGTAAGGCAAAGGACACGGTGGTTAGGACAAAACGGCAACCAACAGATTGGGAAAAGATCTTTACCAAACCTACAACAGATAGAGGCCTTATATCCAAAATATACAAAGAACTCAAGAAGTTAGACCGCAGGGAAACAAATAACCCTATTAAAAATGGGGTTCAGAGCTAAACAAAGAATTCACAGCTGAGGAATGCCGAATGGCTGAGAAACACCTAAAGAAATGTTCAACATCTTTAGTCATAAGGGAAATGCAAATCAAAACAACCCTGAGATTTCACCTCACACCAGTGAGAATGGCTAAGATCAGAAACTCAGGGGACAACAGATGCTGGCGAGGATGTGGAGGAAGAGGAACACTCCTCCATTGTTGGTGGGATTGCAAACTGGTACAACCATTCTGGAAATCAGTCTGGAGAATCCTCAGAAAATTGGACATTGAACTGCCTGAGGATCCAGCTATACCTCTCTTGGGCATATACCCAAAAGATGCCCCAACATATAAAAAAGACACGTGCTCCACTATGTTCATTGTAGCCTTATTTATAATAGCCAGAAGCTGGAAAGAACCCAGATGCCCTTCAACAGAGGAATGGATACAGAAAATGTGGTACATCTACACAATGGAATATTACTCAGCTATCAAAAACAACGACTTTATGAAATTCGTAGGCAAATGGTTGGAACTGGAAAATATCATCCTGAGTGAGCTAACCCAATCACAGAAAGACACACATGGTATGCACTCATTGATAAGTGGCTATTAGCCCAAATGCTTGAATTACCCTAGATGCCTAGAGCAAATGAAACTCAAGACGGATGATCAAAATGTGAATGCTTCACTCCTTCTTTAAAAGGGGAACAAGAATACCCTTGGCAGGGAAGAGAGAGGCAAAGATTAAAACAGAGACTGAAGGAACACCCATTCAGAGTCTGCCCCACATGTGGCCCATACATATATAGCCACCCAATTAGACAAGATGGATGAAGCAAAGAAGTGCAGACCGACAGGAGCCGGATGTAGATCGCTCCTAAGAGACACAGCCAGAATACAGCAAATACAGAGGCGAATGCCAGCAGCAAACCACTGAACTGAGATAGGTCCCCTGTTGAAGGAATCAGAGAAAGAACTGGAAGAGCTTGAAGGGGCTCGAGACTCCATATGTACAACAATGCCAAGCAACCAGAGCTTCCAGGGACTAAGCCCCTACCCAAAGACTATACATGGACTGACCCTGGACTCTGACCTCATAGGTAGCAATGCATATCCTAGTAACAGCACCAGTGGAAGGGGAAGCCCTGGGTCCTGCTAAGACTGAACCCCCAGTGAACTAGACTGGTGGGTGGAGGGCGGCAATGGGGGGAGGGTTGGGAGGGGAACATCCATAAGGAAGGGGAGGGGGGAGGGGGATGTTTGCCCGGATACCGGGAAAGGGAATAACACTTGAAATGTATATAAGAAATACTCAAGTTAATAAAAAAAATATTAAAAAAAATAATGTGGTCACTTAAAGACAGGGCCCAGCGATCTCGTTAGGGGTCTGTTAAGGGTTCCTTGATGGCTTTGGAATGATTTATATAGTGTGGACAGCCATGTAGGGCCATCCTGATTTTATTCTGTTCTTTACCAGTCTTCTATAACTTCTATAACTTCATCCCTGCCTCCATTCTGACAGAATTTCAGTCAATTTGAGGACTTGCTCCTCCGGGGTCCCCCAGGGCTCATTTAAAGCAAGATGGTCAGGTTCCCTGCCTTTTCTTGCCTACCCCCTCCACAACTTGATTTACTTGGACATCAGTGAAGGAAACCCAAGGCAGTTACTTCTCAATTTACTGATTCCAATTTCTGAAAGGGCTTCCCAGAGAAAAGGCCTTTCAATGTCACAGGCTTTTCATAGAAAGGGTCCCATGGGCCATCTGAAAAAACTAGAAGCATCTAGCTTACTGGCCTGCTTGCTTACTTGCACCACATGACAGAGATAATTACAGGAAGGCAGAAGGGTATGGTTGGACCCTCAGCTGACACCCACGGAGCCCACAGCATTTCCTAGACACCAGAAAAAGAGAGAGAGAGAGGTGGCATTGTTGTAATAGACTTGCAATTTAAAGTTACATTTTTCACATTTAAGAGGAGAATTTAAAATTATGCAGGCTAAATCTACCCCCTAAATATTTATTGATTGCTATTAGCTTGGACCATTAAACACTATCTTTTTGAAGTCCCATCTCCTTTGCCTTCACTAATGAAGCATTCTCAATAATGGGCCTTTTCTTTTTCTTAAATGATCGGCAGCTCTTCCCCTTAGACTAAACTAAGGCAATATTATCATAATAGAAATCTCTCCCCACTCAGCAAGAAATGAGCAGTTAACTTAAGACAAATTATAGGCCAAGCTTTAAAGGGCCATTAATTAGTAATGGTGCCCGAGAAGCCAGGTGACTAGATGGCTGAAGTTGGGCAGAATAGGCCTGTCTTTTTTCTTACCTCATTTGATGACATTTGTCCCTGACAATCAAACTTAATAGTAACAACTTGGGAGGACTTTAACATGTTGCCTGATACATGGGAAGACCTAGAAAAAATGTTCTTGGCCCATTTGTTCCCCCCTCCCATCTACCTTTTTTGTTCAGCCGTCAATAATAACTTCCATCTCTTTATGAGAATGTCTCAAAATTCTTAAGTTTTTCAACCTAAAACCTGTCTTACATCCCTTCCCTGGGATGACTACTCCACTGACGGTTTTTAATGTTTTGCATTGTGTAAGTGTGTCAGGGATGCATGTGCCTGTGTATATGTGAATTTGCAGGGGGCTCACATGTATCTGCAGGTACAGGTGGAGACTTGAGGTTAATGTTATTTTCTTCTTGGATGGTTTTCTACCTACTTATATAGTGTGGCAGGGTCTCATGCTGAACCCAGAGCTTGCCGTTTTGACTAGTTTGGTCAGCCAGCTTGCCCTTGGGGTCCCCTGTCTTTGCCTCCAGAGTCCTGGAATTACATGTGACTGCCACACCCACTTAGCTTTTACGTGGGTGTTGGGGCCCAAACTCAGGTCCTCATACTTGTGAGGAAAGCACTTTACAGCCTGAGCCGCATCCCTAGCCCTCCACTGGCAAGCTTGACTTCACCCACCCATGGGAGGCCTGCTTTTCTAATATCCCTTTCCTATGTCATCTTTGTGCTGTCCTTCTTAATGTCCCCTTACCCCGAAGCCAACTGACGCCTTAAACTCAAAGTCACAAAAACCATTCTTTTAACCTTTTTAGTCTTCCCAAGTTGCTGGTTTTCCTTTCTCTCTCCCAAAAAGAGTCTTCATCCCCTCCCTTCACTTCCTTGTCTGTGAGGCACTTCATCACAACCTGGCCTCCCTGCATTCCTCTCCCATTGCCTATGGTATGTGAATTGCATGACACTCCCTGGACAAAATTCTCCTTGATCTTTATCTGCCACCTATCGCCGGGGTTCATCATCCTCTTCCCCACTCATCACATGCACTGCTGCCCTCGGCATCCATTCCTAGCTCTTTCTGCCCTGTTCTAGATTAGTGTTCACTCCGGATGTGTCTAAGACTCACCCAGGGAGCTCTTTAAAACTCCAAACCCAGATTATATCCCATTAAATCTGATTAGATGTGTACCAATTAAATCCAATTTCAGGCTTCACAGAGAAATCGGATTTAATTGATCTGGGGTTGGGCATCTTTTTTTTTTTTTTAATCACTTCCAGGTGATTCTCAAGTACTGCTAGGACTGACAACGATGGGTGTTTACTTTTCTTATTTATTGACTGATTGTCCTTTGCATGCCAAGCAGGTGCTCTCGAGTCGAACTATATCTTCTACGCTCCAGATCCCAACCCTCCATTTGCTTCTTTCTTTTATTCTGAGGCAAGCTCTTGCTAAGTTACCCAGACTGTAGCTCAAGTAGGCCTTAAACTTGTGATGCCCCTGCCTCAGCTTCTGATATGGCTGGGAATACAGATGAACTGCTTCACAAGGTTCAGCTCTCTCTACCTTTATTTTCATTTTTTTTAAAGTCTTATACCTAATACATAGGGCCACATGTCCACCTCTGTGGGACCATCTGGGCTGAGTTGATGACACTTCTGTGTGGTGTAAACCAAACTCATCATGTTCTCAATTCAAAGAAAGACTCCCCTGTACATTTTATTGGACCTCTCTTTTTCCACACAGTCATGCTGAATACCTGGAAACCATCCTTAAAAATCCCCATGCTGGTTATTGTGGTGCATGCCTGTAATCTCAGAAATCAGGAAGCTGAAACAGGAGGACTGTGAGTTCAAGGCCATCCTGGGATACCTGACAAGAGACTGTTTATAATCTTATTGCTTGTAAATAATTATCCATTATTTTCATTTTAGGACCTGATTGAGACACCTTCATTCCTGGCCACCCTACCTCATATTCCCTTCTCTTCCATTTCCCCTTTTCCTTTTCCCCCAGAGACCTTTCTGAAACATAAATTCTATGGTACCCACTCAATATCTACCAATGGATCTCTCTCACATCAGAATACTGTCTAAATTCTTCTCTGAGACCCTAACAATTTGCCTCTAGTTCTTTGGAACCATTTTTCAATAACTCAGACTCCTGTTTCTGTTATCCACCCCCAACCCCCATTCATGTCTCTGCTCATGTGGTTCCCCTAATGTTATGTTCCTTTTATTCTTGCTTGTACTAGTCTGTAAGACAGGATTCAACTCCTATGGTTTAAATGAAAGATCTACTTACAGAGATATGACCAGGATAAAGGGAGACCACAAGTATGGTGGATGCACCCAGAGATCAACACAGTGGGAAGCACTTCCTTTCCTCCACCTAGAGTGTCAAGGGGATGGAATTCTGTCTTCATAGCTTGCTGAGAGCTGAAGCCAGGGGAAAGGGGACCATAAGTAGGAGTCGCTCAGAGATGGTTGCAGTCATTGACAGAAGCATGAGAGAAGTGTCCACGAAGAGCCTCCAACCTCTCTCTCTTGGTGTCCTCTGATCTCCAGTCTGTATTTTCATTTAGTCAGCCAACCAGCAAGGATGATCCACTGGGCAGTCTATTGGCTACTAAACAAGAAAGAGACAGACAGAGAAAGAATGGCTGCGAGAGGGAGGAAGAACTTGAATTAATAACAACCCCATTATCCTCTTCCATGTATCTTAAAGTCCCTTTATTCACTTAGGGTAGCATTCAAATGTCCCCTGCTCTGTGTAACTTCCCCGTTTCCTGCCCCAGGATTCAGTTATGATTGCATCCCTTCTTCCTCTTTTAGCTGAGGTGATGTCTTCATGATTGCAGCTATTGGTCTGACTTGTGATACAATTATTTATGTATTGGCAGCTGCCTCTAACATTGTAGATTGGGGATAGCGCAGGAAATGGGTAGCGCTTCTTTTGGTGTGGCACCTTGCAGCTAACAGGCGCTTGTCAACCTCCGGATGAATTTAATTGCATTCTCATGTCACCACTTCTCCGCCCCAGCCAAGGAGATTCATGGATTCTTGTTAAAACTGGAAACTAGTTCTCATAAGTTTCTCTTTTGTCCTGCTTCTGCTTCTGGCTCCGTTGCCTCCCTCCTCTTCACCGGCTTTTCTTAGGCTAGTCTCCTAAGTGCAGCTCACCACAAAATTGTTGCTATAACCAATCCCGGTCATGTTTTAAAACTTGCTTGCCTTTATTCCATAATCTGAGCGGTGCACATAAAAAGTCTTTCTTTAATTTATGCATGCACTCAGCTTAAAAATGAAGTCAGAGAACTCAATGTTTCATTCTCCATTGGACTTAAAGTCGTCTTCAAATGGAAGTTATGCTTGGCTTAATGTGCTTTGCATACAGAAAAGCCTGTGTGCTACTCCTATCTTTTATAAATGCCAATAGCAATTGCAGCTCGCATATTTTTTTTAACCACGCGAACACTGTTCTATATTGCTGGTTCGGATATGCGCAGACTTTATGTGGCTTTGGGATTTTTATATTAAAAGGACTATTTTTAAACCCAATGAAAAATATCATTCTGTATACTTGTAGTGTTCGTAATGACAGAAAAATGGGAAAATTGTAACTCCCATAGCAGCTTTGAGTTTCCATATTAAACTTTGTATTGTATCATTTAAAGTCCAACTCGAGCCTTTAAAAACATACATCTTTTTCCTCTATTCGGGACACTCATGCTTTTCTTCCTTTCTTACATATATTGAGCATAGCTATAATTACCAGGTTAATATCTTTGTCTAATAATTTCATCTTCTGAGGCTTTATTTGCATCTGTTTTCTGTGTTTCCTCCCTCACTATGGACTGTATTTTCCTGCTTTTCATATATTAGGTAAACTTTTAAATGATCTTAGGTAAGGTACATTTCATACTTTTGGAAGCTGAGTTTTTGTTTACTTGGTCTTTTGGGGGGTGTTTGCCTCTTAAAATTCCTTTATTTTTATTGTTCTATGTATTTATTGTGTAGTTAGTGTGTGCATGTCAGAGCACACATGTGTGGAGGTCAGAGGGCTACCCTCAAGAGACTGTCTTCTTTTTCCACCACGTGGATCTGGGGATGGAACTCAGGCTGTTAGACTTGGCCACAGGCCCCTTTACCCATGAATCATCTGCCCTGGCCTCCTGTTCTAGGATACAAGAGAGTCACTGGCAAAGAGTTGGATCATTTAAGGCTTGCACATGAACTCTGACAGAAGCAGATCATTTAGTATAAGACTAATTTGGTCTCATGAGGCGATAGCTTTCAGAGCGTAGGACACAAAGTTTTACTGTATCATAAACGTTTGCCGTGCCGGCTGTTGAGAACAAAACCATTTCCATTGTTGTGGTACCTCCAGGGGTTCCACCTCTCAGGTGACTTTCTTCTGGGTCTCAGGGAGTTTCCTGACATGCGTGTGCAGCCTAGTATGTAGCTGAAGGCCCTGCAAATATGTAGAACTCTCTTTTTTTTTCCTATGTCTTTCTCCAAATTCAAACTGCCTCAGCCCCTTTGCATTCTCAGGTCCTTGCTTCAGGAGCGAGTTGTTCCTCCAGCAGTCATCTTTAGGAGAATGACTTTTAGACATAGCTCGTGTTCCTATGAATGTCTGACGTACCTCGGGGAAACCCAGCCAAGTATTCCCTGGAAGACAAGAGAGAGAGAGATTTGGAAACATATGTGTGAGGCCAAAATTATAAAGCCACGGCTCATTATGCAAGTCAGAAAAAGTGCTAGGATTCGCTATTATGCATGCCCAAGGCATTTTCTTCTGAAGCTTTTATCTGCTTTAAAATTTCTGGTGCTGTTGCTGATTTTGAATTCCTGAAATGTCAATGTAGCAAATGGGTAGTCAGTACATGAAAGATGCCTCTGAGATGCAGTCAGCCAGCGAAAGAATATGAAGAACGAGACTCCTGACTTCAAGAGGCTCATTTTGTCATCAGAGAGGTTTATCGTGGAGAAAACTCTATGACACATGAAAACAGGAAGGGAGACATTGCTGTGGAGAAGGGAGTGCTGTTTCAAATGGCAGCGTGCGGGGCAGATTATGTGTGGGTTCTCCCCCTCTGCCCCAGTGGGGGCCGGAGATAGAACAGAGGGGAGGACACTTCTGACTTAGCAAACAAAAATGCAGAATACCTAGTTATATTTGGTTTTCCCCAAAACAACAAATACTTTTTAAGATTACGTATATCCCAGGAAGTATTTAGGACATACTAAACCAACAAACAAAAATTGACCAGTGAAATAAAAAGAAAAACAATTCAGTTTCTTTGACAGTCAGACTTAATGGGGCACATTTTACCTGGCGATTCTAATGGCAGGAGTAGTCACATAATGCATGGTTGTCTTCTCTTGTCCTTTGCTTCCTACGAGCAAGATGCAGTGATGGGTGAGAGCACCATTGAATTCTTTTTGTACTGCAGAGCCAGAATGGAGGTGTCTGCTAACATGAGCAAGGCAGGCGATTCCACCTTTATAAACACGTAGGAACATTCTTCTATCGGATGGAATTTAGCTTTTTAACTGAGATATAAAAGGGAGGACTGGTCACAGGAGACTGGAGGGTTTGAGGACAGTCTGAGCCATGGAAATTAGACAATAAGCAAAAGCATAGTTTCCACAAACTGGGTCTGAATGTAATGGAGAACACAGGAGAGGGGGGACAAAGACTGTGATTGTACCATATAAGTAGATTTTCTAAACGAGCCTTGGAGAACCTGGGAGGCTTTTGTGTGTACTTGAAGCCACGAAGACATTTCCTGATCAGAGCTGTGCATTGCCTACACTAACCTGGTGTCCCTTTAGAGATTGGAAAGGAGAAAAAAAAGTAGAGACAGGATGATCAAATGCTGAGGGGCTGCAGAGAGCTGGGCCTGATGCTAGTTCAAATGCATGTGTTTAAATAAGAAAACACACCCTCTAAAAGCAGCCAGATAGGGGCACATGGTTTATTTGATTATCCCAGAGGCTGGGATTTTGCTCCCCATTAATTCTCTGTCCCATCTAAGGAGGTATTTAATTAACACGAGAGACTTAGTGCAATGAACATTTATTTCTTGCCGCTGTCCCACTCAGTGCATATAGAAGGACTTTCCTTTTAGTGTATGCTTTTGGGATCCAGGCCACCTCTTTGTTTTTAGCAGGACCATCTAGAATATGTCACCTTCAATGTCATCAAGTCAGGAAAAGGCAGAGTTTGAGATTTTTACAGTTGACTGTGACTGGGCTAGAAAACAATTCACATCACTTCTGCCCCCATCTCTTTGGGCAGATCTTAATTTTAACTCGACTACCAAGGAATGTGAGGACTTATAAAGCATAGTAACTTATGCTTTCTTATGCTTTGTGGCAAGAAAGTACTAGAACACTGGTTCTCAACTTTCCTAATGCTGCAGTCCTTAAATACAGTTCCACGTGTTGTGGTGACCCCAAATCATAAAATTATTTCACTGCTACTTTGTAACTAATTTTGCTACTATTATTAATTTTAATGTAAATGTCTGATATGCAGGATATCTGATATGTGACCCCTACAAAAGGATCATTTGACTCCCAAAGGGGTCACAACCTGTGGGCTGAGAACCACTGTACTAGAAGCTGATTCCAGCAGTTGGAGAAGAACACAGAAAACTTAGAGGAAGTACTGTACTAAATTCGACATTCACTTTGACCATAGGGAATGCTCAATATTCATTCTCTCATATGAAGTTCTGTAGAGATGTAGTCAATACCTATTTCTAACAGTTTGGAAAATTATGTATCATAGCAGGAGAGACCGCCACTCATCGAATTTCTCATGCTTCTCTGTCAAAGCACAGCTGAGTCGGTACAGTGCCACTTAAAGATATGCAAATGTCCAAGGTAACATTCCCCTATTCAGATTATCCAACTGTATCATCAATGTGGCGACTATAACGTGTATCCATCCTAGGTCTTTTGCTGAAGGAAGTAGTAAGTGGTGATTGGGAGAGAGTGAAGGAAAGGCAAAGTCTACCTTGCCACAAACCCATAATCATTTGGGTGCAAACCTTTTTTTTTTGGTTCTTTTTTTCGGAGCTGGGGACCCAACCCAGGGCCTTGCGCTTCCTAGGTAAGCACTCTACCATTGAGCTAAATCCCCAGCCCCTGGGTGCAAACCTTTTTGTGATGGTTTCATTAGCCAGTCTGGTATTATCCAGCTCTGTATTACTTGCTTCCCTTACTGCAATGACAAAATAGCTACCATCAGCAACTGAAAGGAGGCTTTATTTGGCTCACAGTTTAAGGGTACAATCCCTCGTAAAGGGGCAGTCAGAGCATTAGGTCATATTGAGTGTAGAGTCAGGAGGAAAAGAGTGATGGATGCTTAGCCTGCTTGCTCCTCTTGTTCAGCCCGGGACCCCAGCCCATGGATGGTGCAGCCCACATGCAGGATAGGCCTTCCCTTCTCAGCTAACCCAAACTGGAAAGTCTGATGGACACACCTGGAAGTTAGCCTCCCATGTGATTTTAAATCCTGTCAACTTGACAATATTAACCATTAAAAGCTCACCAGAAACAAAGATGTTTTTTGAATATTCAAAATAGCATTGTATAAACTCAGACCCTCTGGCTGATGAGAATTTTGCCAGATTGGTAGCTGGATATAAGGACAAGGACACTTTAAGTAGGATTTGAGGTTATGAGCAAATCATAACACAGACTTTAAAGAAACACTCTAGAATCATGTCCTAAGCTGTTCAGGAAAGTGTTATAAATATTATATCTAGTTGTTAGATCATCATTTTTTGATGAAGAATGGTCAGTACCACCATATCTACTTAGCAGAGCTGGCAAACGCATTCATTGCAAGTTATGGAGAAAATGTAATCAAGTTTCCCCCTCCCCCCAGAGGCATATGGAATATTAAAAATGAAAGACTGCACAGAATATTTTATTAGGTCCTTATTCTTAAAATGAAGAATGTTCTATAAAATACATAGTTAATTGGATTTCTTCTTTTATTTAGGAATGTGGACATAAGCATATATAAGGTTTTCTATGATATTTTAAAGTAGTCATTAGCAGCTATTAAGACTTCCTTGGAAACTGTTTCAGGATCTAACATGTAAAGATTTCTTTTCTTTATTTAAACACTTTCTGTTGCAATAAAATTCACTTCATTCATTCATTCATTCATTCATTCATCCAAAAGCCTGTTGATAAGTATCTCCCATAGGCCAACACTATTCTAGACCCTTGGGATTCAATGGTGAAACCATTTGATTATGACTTTGTGCTATGATTCTTTCATTTTTGGTAGAAGGTTCATTATGTTCATGACTATAGCTGCTGCTGAAAGGGTAATAGTTTAAACAGAGGCACGGAGACCCATAATATGGCTTAACAGAAAGAAATATATAAGGTCAAGATTTCCTTCTATGAAGTATTTGAGCCAAGGAACTACCTCAAATTTTAAATTAACATGTCTCTGTTTTTTTTTAGAGGAAGAAGAAATTACAAAGAATCTGAAATCAGGAGCAAAAAGATTCTAGGTTTTTTTTTTTTTGTTTGTTTCTTTGTTTGTTTTTTATGGGGCTGGGGACCGAACCCAGGACCTTGCGCTTCCTAGGTAAGCGCTCTACCACTGAGCCAAATCCCCAACCCCAACCCCAACACCCCCCCCCAGCAAAAAGATTCTAAAAGGCAGAGTAAAGAATGCAGATGAGGAAGGGAAATGCAAATCAAAACAACCCTGAGATTTCACCTCACACCAGTGAGAATGGCTAAGATCAAAAACTCAGGTGACAGCAGATGCTGGCAAGGATGCAGAGAAAGAGGAACACTCCTCCATTGTTGGTGGGATTGCAGACTGGTACAACCATTCTGGAAATCAGTCTGGAGGTTCCTCAGAAAATTGGACATTGAACTGCCTGAGGATCCAGCTATACCTCTCTTGGGCATATACCCAAAAGATGCCTCAACATATAAAAGAGACACGTGCTCCACTATGTTCATCGCAGCCTTATTTATAATAGCCAGAAGCTGGAAAGAACCCAGATGCCCTTCAACAGAGGAATGGATACAGAAAATGTGGTACATCTACACAATGGAATATTACTCAGCTATCAAAAACAATGACTTTATGAAATTCGTCGGCAAATGGTTGGAACTGGAAAATATCATCCTGAGTGAGGTAACCCAATCACAGAAAAACACACATGGTATGTACTCACTGATAAGTGGCTATTAGCCCAAATGCTTGAATTACCCTAGATGCCTAGAACAAATGAAACTCAAGATGGATGATCAAAATGTGAATGCTTCACTCCTTCTTTAAAAGGGGAACAAGAATACCCTTGGCAGGGAAGAGAGAGGCAAAGATTAAAACAGACACAGAAGGAACACCCATTCAGAGCCTGCCCCACATGTGGCCCATGCATATACAGCCATCCAATTAGACAAGATGGATGAAGCAAAGAAGTGCAGGCTGACAAGAACCGGATGTAGATCGCTCCTGAGAGACACAGCCAGAATACAGCAAACACAGAGGTGAATGCCAGCAGCAAACCACTGAACTGAGAATAGGACCCCCGTTGAAGGAATCAGAGAAAGAACTGGAAGAGCTTGAAAGGGCTCGAGACCCCATATGTACAACAATGCCAAGCAACCAGAGCTTCCAGGGACTAAGCCACTACCTAAAGACTATACATGGACTGACCCTGGACTCTGACCTCATAGGTAGCAGTGAATATCCTAGTAAGAGCACCAGTGGAAGGGGAAGCCCTGGGTCCTGCTAAGACTGAACCCCCAGTGAACTAGATTGTTGGGGGGAGGGCAGCAATGGGGGGAGGATGGGGAGGGGAACACCCATAAAGAAGGGGAGGGATTAGGGGGATGTTTGCCCGGAAACCGGGAAAGGGAATAACACTTGAAATGTATATAAGAAATACTCAAGTTAATAAAAAAAAAAGAATGCAGATGAGGGGGCTGAGGAGTTGGCTATATGGGTAGAGAGCTTGCTGTGCAAGTCTGAATATTTGAGTTTGGATCCCACATACAATGTTGAGCACGGTGATTCATGCCTATAGTTCCAGTCTCTCTGAGAGACAGAGAGATGGGGATCCTGCAGGTTCATTGGTCGGGCAGTCTAGCTGATTTGGTGAGCTTTGGATTCAGTTCAACCCTGTGTCAAAGGGTGTGAAGAGCGATTGAGGAAGACACCAACAGTTTGCACATGCACACACACAGAGTCAGCCAAGCACACATATTTACACAGGAAGAAGAAAGAATGAATCATACGTCTCAGCACGTTTCTTATATTTATATTTATATAGATATAAATGTAGCCCTTGGGGAGCTGAGGTAGGAAGATCAGGAGTCTCAGGTTGTCCTCCGCTACATAGTGAAATCCTGTCTCAATAAAATAAAACACAACAATGTAAAATAAAGCAGCCTTGCAAACAAAAAGAATGGAAGTGAACTGGTATGGAAAGGAGAAGAAAAACAGAAATAACACGGGACACAAGAGAACCAGACATATCAGAGGCAAGTCTTGGATTGCCATAGTATCTGATGTGTTTCAGCCCCAAGGAGATGGTATTTTCATTATTGTATTTTTAAGAGTCTTTCAAAGGGGTAGCCCTTTGAAATAAATTGACTGTTTCTTAATTCCTTGCATTTTAAAGAGATTAAGTAAATTGTATGTTCTTCTTAGCCAATTAGCATGAGGTATATGAGACAAAATAAGAAATTTAGGGTTTTTTTAAAATATTACTTTCCATTCAAGGAGTTGAGTTAGAGCTAGGGCCTTGTGTATGCTAAGCACACATTCTATCACTGAGCTATGGCCCCACCCGAGGAGTGGACTTTAAACTAAGTGATCAGCTTTGAAATAAATGAAAGTTAGTCCCACATGACCTCTATCTGTATGGATTTACAAGTTTGCCTGTAAATCATGCCAGCATTTTATAGGCCGTTGTTTTGGGAACCTTTCCTCCTCGTTTGAAATATCAACAATTGTGTTTTAACATTACCCCAGAACTGAAGTGACATTCAGCCTTTGGTTTAGGAAAGCTTGTCAATCACTTACTCCTTTCACTCTATTAGAGTCTGTTTTCATGTTATCTTGACCTTAGAATTTAGATCAGATAGCAACAATGTCCACAAAGACTTGCCTTGGCTTAGTGTTTCGCAGAGTCAACATTGTGTGCTTCTGTGTATAAGCGCCTTGAGTTAGTAACTTTAATAGTCACAAAAACTCTGTGAGGTAAATAGTATAATAATTATTCCCATTCTACAGATATGGAAACACAAAAACAGAGCTTTTAAAAAAGCTCCCAAAGTATTACAGCTATTAAATGATGAAGCCAAGATCCAAATATAATTAGAATCTACATTCTGAATTATGACTTTATATGGGCTTGTTTCCATGGAAACCATACAAGATCCTGACTAACCAGAGGTTATATTCTTGTTCCTATTGGAAGCTCTACTGCAATGAGACTTAACTCATTCAATAAATGTGCTATGCAGTATTGACCAAGATAAGCGGATAGTGCCTTTGTCTTTAAAGGGGGCTTCTAGCTTTTTAGTCTTCTATCAGTTTGGCTAGGGTTAGTCTTTTTCCTTAGAATCTAATGTTTCCTTAGATGAAATTAAAGGATTTTTGTTTTTAAATAGAAATTTATTTAGTTTCCTTTACTTTGTTACACATAAAGTGATGGGTTTTCATTATGGCATTTTCATATGTATATGTCATTACACCTGTCCTGCTTCGCTTTCCTCTCCCACCACCCTTCTCCAACTGGCTTGATTGCCTCTTGTCGGAGAATTCTAAGATGTTAAGCTTAACAAACACTGCAACTTTGATGACATCAGAGAGGTTTGCTCTTGCTGGGGCAAGTGCTGTATTAATTTTGTCTGGAATTTTCTACTTTGACCTTGAATGTATCCCATCCTTCCCAGTATATATCCTTAGTTTTGGTTTTTAATCCTTCACTGTAACAGAATGTGCTGGTCTCTGTTGCATTTCTTCCAAGACCTTTTCTGTCTTGCTTTTGGTTTTTGTAGCAGACTAATGGGTCCAGTTTAGTATAATTTATTAAATCACATGACACTGCATCAACTGGATCAGGACCAGGCTCCGTGGAGGGTAACAGAAAAACTTGGAGGATAGGGGCTGAGGTAAAGTCACATTTATTTCTTTTCCACATTCAATAATATTGTGGCTCGCACTCCAGGCTTGACATTGAGGCTCCACAAAGTTGTCAGAGAGCCTACTCCTCTTCACTCACTCTGTCTGTAGGCAATGACTCTCTCCTGAAAAGCTTCCTCACACCATGTCTTGACTTAGTTAAGAGGAAGGAGAAAGCAACAGAGAGGTGTCTCTCTTACTGTTGAAGGAATTTTTACATCATACCTGACTAGATTCAGTAGCCAAATTTTGATTCGATGACCACTTTTCCTGCAAAGACTGGGAGAAGTACGGTTTTTAGTTGAGCTCTAATAGGAACATGTAGAGATACAGGCTTGTAACACAAGGTACTGAGTGACATGAGGTAATGGGTGTAGGGAGATAATTTGAAGTGTCTGCTAAAGGTACCTCACATGTGCTTCATGTTCGATAAAAACTCACTCGTGATATTCTTCAATAGTGCCATCAGGGTCATCAATAAATATAAGTAATCTAAGAATTGTTCCTGTTTTTATTTTATTTCACTTTATGGCAATACGGTTGTAAAATAAACTTATGTGGAAACATCTTAGGCAAAATGGAGAACATACTTGAAAGTACAAAGAAACTCTAGAAAGAGAGACAAACCTACACAGGTCAAGAAACCCTGGAAATGAAGATCCACGTTTAAAAACCCACAGGTTAGCTGTCTTCTCTGTTTCCTCTTTTTGCTGACTCTGCTCTGTTGGTGCAGGACAGCTCTCTGCACCTGGTAAAAGCTACATCCAGTAACACCTCTTAGATTTGCTATCTAGCGAGGTCTAAGACCTCTCTTCCAAATCCCAAAATCCTGTAGGAAAGGTTTAAGGGGACACTTGTCCACTTCTTCCCAGTGAACTATGGACGGGACAGTCAGCAGTAACTTGGATGTTGTTCCTGCTGCCATCATGATGGAAATATGGAAACCAAAGAGACAGCTTCTCCATTGGGAAGGTGGGTGTTGGCCACAGTCCACACACAATTAAAAAGTGTCTTCACATATGATGTAAAAATACAGGTTGGTGGTCCAAATGGTTGGTAAGGATATAGACAAAATTAGTTGTATTATACGTAATCCTTACTGTGTATTAGGCATTATGCTTTTTAATATATTGAGCCATTGATTGTTTTATAGCTCTATAAACTATTATTATTGTTATCCTTTTTTTCAGATGAAAAAATTTGAATGTAGGATTAAGTTCAGGTCCTATATGTAATTTATACTTGGGTTTTGTGTGTGTGTGTGTGTGTGTGTGTGTGTGTGTGTGTGTGTGTGTGTGTATTGGTATGATATATGTATGTGTGTGTATGCCCATGTACTTTCATGCAGAATCCAGATAAAGATGTTGGGAATCTCCCTCCATTCCTTTGTCTTATCCTTTGAGAGAGGGTCTCTCACTGAATCTGAAGTTTGATGGTTTAGCTAGGCTGGCTAGACCTCCAGCTAGGTTCTCTATATTAGGGTTCTAGACATGTGCTGCCATACCTGACTCTCACTTTTAAAAAATATAGGATCTGGGGATTGAACTCATGCTTGCACAACAAATTCTTTTATCCACTAAGCCAGCTCACCAAATCAAACTATTCTTGTTTTAAGACTAGGTGTGTGTGTGTGTGTGTGTGTGTGTGTGTGTGTGTGTGTGTGTGTAAGCTAGGAGTCAGCATTGCAGGAATCAGCACTGCATGTCTTCCTCAGTTGCTTTCCACTTTATTTTCTGGGGTAGGATCTCTCATTGGATCTTGACCTCACTATTTTCAGCTACCAAGCACCAGGGGTCTTCCAGTCTCTACTTCCTTGGTGCTTGCATTCAAGTGCCTGTAACCACAGGTGCTGGGGATCCAAACTCAAGTCCTCAATTTTATATGGCCAGCAGTTTACCAAATGAGCCATCTCCACAACCCAAGTTTTCAACTACCAGGATAGTATACTGCTTCAATACAGAATATAGTTCATTGAGTTAGAAACTATGGTAATTTTTCTTAGTCTCTCTCTCTCTCTCTCTCTCTCTCTCTCTCTCTCTCTCTCTCTCTCTCTTTCTCTCTCGTGTGTGTGTGTGTGTGTGTGTGTGTGTGTGTGTGTGTGTAGTGTGTGTGTATGTGGGTCTGGGTTCTCTACATAGGCCAGACTCACCAAGGAGCATGTGATTTTATTGATCAAGCCTCCCCAATGCTGGAGATTGAACCGAAAGATTTACACGTTAGGAAGCACTCTGAGCAATACTCTAGTCTAATTACATATATACGTATATATATATATATATATTATAATTGCAACATTTCTTCCTTCCTTTACTTCCTTCAAACCCTCTCAAGTATTCTTTCCCACTGTCCTTCAAATTAATGGCCTCTTTTTCACTAATTTCTATTGTGCATGTGTTTATACATTATATATGTTTATACATATGGTTTGTATGATGTTCTTTGCATATATGTTTTCAGGACTAACCATTTGGCACTGGACAACCAAATGGTATGCTCTCTCTGGGGAGACGCACCTCTCTCTTGCTCCCAGCTTTCCTTAGTTGCTTTGTGTAGGGTTAAAGCACTTGGCATGCTCTTGTTCAATTCCTGTCACCCTTGTTCAGTTCACATTTGGCATAGTTTCTGATGTTACTAATAGACGCAATCTCACATCAGATTTCCTGATCCTTTTGCTCTTACAGTCTTTCCATCCCCTCTTCCACAATGTTGAAGCCTTAGATATGGGACTGTTTGATGTATGCGTTGGGATTGGGCTCTACAACTCTCTCTGCATATTGGTTGGTTGTAGTTTTGTGTAGTGGTCTTCATCTGTTGCAAACAGAAGTTTCCTTGATGAGAAGTGAAGACTACAGTTATCTGCGGATTCAAGGGTAGATGTTTATGGGCTATGGATTATGCTAGTTTAGTAAGTTAGTGGTTATAGATTCTACTTCAGTAACCGGGACGTCATAGTCCTGGGTAGTTGGCTAGGTTTCCATTACCATGTTTTCCTCTTGTTGAGTGGGTGGCAAGTCCAATTAGAGAGCTGTTGGTTACCACCAAAGTGCAAATGTCACTACTGCACCCTTATTGAGCCATGTTGGTCAATGATGTAGGACATGGGCATTATAGCTGAGTAGAACTGTTGCTTGCCTCTCTCCTTTGGAACCTTTTATGCCTTCTGGTACTATGAAAGCTAGTTCTCAGGGAGGGAGCATTCAGGTCAATTCCAGCTCAGGGGCCTCTGGTCCTTGTTTCTGAAGTGAATCTCTACCTACAGGCAACCAAGGACAACAGCAATAGGGTGTATGTTTGGGAATCTCTTTGAACACAGACCAACAACTCAAAAGAAGCCTTATGTCTGGTATTGGAAATTTGGTTAGAGGGTTTTCTGCTCTTAGAGGGAGCATCATTAGCCAGGACAGTCCAAGTTTTGGCTCCCCTCCCTACTGAGACAGGGTTTCTTTCTGTAGTCCTGGCTGGCCTCGAACTCACTCTGGAGACCAGGCTGGCCTCAAACTCACGGAGATCTGCCTGCTTCTGCTACCACTGCCTGGCTCAGTCCAATTTTTAAATGAAAGTTTTTAGTTTTTTTTCCTCAAACCTCACATCTGCCATAATGAAGCTGAATGAATTTGATAAATCTTGTAATCTTAAATATTAATCTCTTCATCTAAAGAGACTGGATTAAACTAAATTACTTTCTCTCATTTATCAATAGAGATAATACTTCAGAAGGCAGTAATGAAAGCTAATGTTTTAAAAAAAATTTCAATGCATACTACATTTTTGAGTGCTTTTGAGCTAGTAATCCTTTATTGAAACTATGATGAAATTAAACACATACAAAATGAAGTTTTTGCCTATAGGGTTATAGAGGGACAAACGAATGGCATTATTATTTGGCAGAATTAAGAGTTCAGAAAGAGTAGCCTTCCCAAGTGGTATGATCACATCAATTGTATTTTCCAGAGTGTTCCTGTCTGGCTGTCATCTTTAGTGTGTTCATTTTATGGCCAGTTCATCTTGCACCACTGTGCAGCACCTTGCTTTATAGGCTGATTTACTCAATCCTAGGGGAAAGAGAATCCTCTTTCCTAAGCATGGACTGAAAGTCTTCCTTTTGGTCTGATGGGGCTGGTTTACTCCCAAGGTATAATGATATCAAGGTGATTAATTATAACACTTTGGGACTGTTCTGATTCTAGCAAAAATCCATATAACTTGGATTCTAGATCACACTGTCATAAAAACTACAGCCAAATCTCAGTGGCTTCAACATTGAAGGTAGATCGCTTGCTCAGAATATGTGGAGTTGGGTGCCTCATGGGGAACCTGAACTCAAATGCTTCACCATCTTTAGCAATGCTATTCTCACTGCATATGGTGGTGTATGCCTTCTAGCCGCTTGGCAAGGTTTGAACATGGGCAACTTAGAAAAAAACCTTCTCTCAAAGTAGGGTTTGCTGAAGGTAACTGAAGGGAGACCAAACCAAACCAAACCCCAAACAAAACAAGAAACCACCACGTGGCCAGTGCGATGGCTCAGTAGGTAAAGGCACTTGTCACCCAGCCAGAAGATCTGAGTTTGATCCCAGGCATCTACCTGATAAAAGGAGTTGCTGTGACATGTGCTGACCCAGTATACACACACACACACACACACACACACACACACACACACACACACACACACACACACAGAGTAATAATAAAAACCCTACTAATACAGACTTTGAGGCTGAGTAATCGTAACTGCTGTAAGACTTATTCTGACAAATGGATGTCCCTAGACACGGCATCACTTCTATTGACCAACGGCAAAGAGGCTATCGCTGTCATAGTTTGGATCATCTACAAACGGGATGCTGAGGGTAGCCTTTTTAATGTCTGAAAGGAAAGGGTAAACTTTGCAATTCTCTACTGTTTGGGAACAGTAGGATCGGGTTGAGTGGTTCTTCTGAAGTGGTTATCTAAACAGGTAGCAAGTTAAAATGAAAACAAACCCATGAAACTCTTATTATGGGGAAACTGTAGTGGATAGAGAACCAATCTAGAAGATGACATCTGTGCAGCTTACACTTGATAAAGACAGGAATTTAGCCGTGGAGGCAAATCATAAGAAAAGAAAGTCGGCCTAGTTTCATCAGCCTTACCATCAGTCACTTCATTTACTCTCCTGATGGGAATGATTAGCTCTAGTTTTTTTTTTTTTTTTTAATGAGGACTTGGCTCAAAAGTGACTTAAGCCACTTACTGAATACAGACCATATTTTTTTCATATTTCTTTTTTTTTGTAGTCCCTGTTAATGTTGTAGCAAATCCACAGTTTTAGAACTATCAATTAATAACTTATCTAGAACCATTTCTTTATTTTACAGATGAGAAAACAGGAGGTATCCAATGAATAAAAATCATTATTCAAAGCCCCATCTTCTCATCTGTGGTAGCAACTGTATCATTATTTGTTTGATTTCCTGCAAAATAGAATACTATATAGGTGAAATGTTGTATAGCAACTGCTGTAAAACAGAGAAAAGTGAAAGTTATCAAGAAAGTTTCTGGGGCTGGAGAGATGGCTCAGCGGTTAAGAGCACTGACTGCTCTTCCACAGGCCCTGAGTTCAATTCCCAGCAACCACATGGTGGCTCACAACCATCTGTAATGAGATCTGATGCCCTCTTCTGGTGTGGCTGAAGACAGCTACAGTGTACTTACATATAATAAATAAATAAATCTTTTTAAAACAAGAGTGTTTCCAGAGCTATATTAGTTGGTATACATTGGTAGAGACGCGAACATTCTCAGTTACTTCCTCAGCAGCTGCTGCTGAGTCTCCTGAGACGCTGCTGATTCCCCTGCTGTAGCCATAGGAGACACCTCAAGGGTTTGACTGGAGAGTTAAATGATAGAAGTAAAGAGTTTAGCATGGGGCCTTGTTCTCAGCAATGTTACACCTTCGCTATTATTTTTATTATAGGCGTAGTAAAATGGTAGTAAATTTCAAACTAGTTTCTACATGAATGTTCCCAACTTAGGAAGTGTGATAGCATTCAAGTTCATTAACTTTGATCTAGCTAATCTCTCAATAAAATGGCCATTCATGTACTTCACTTTCATTTCGGTATTTCCCATTATCTAGGAGTTGACTCCTTCTCACCTCACATCCAAGACTCCACAGTTCTAGCTGATGACTAAGAACTGACCGAGGCTGAACCACAGACAAAACTAATGAGCTGCTAGGGCCATCTAGTTCTTAGTGTAACAGGTGATGGAGAATGTTCCGAAGGTTTTTTTTTTTTTTTTTTTTTTTTTGGTTTTTTAAAAATTTTTTAAAAAAATTTTTTCTTGTGCTGAACCTGTCTGTGATTTTGAGGATAAATAAAGATAGGCTCCTGACTTCATTTCGTAAGGGAGCAGTGAGGGATGAGGTGACATACCATCTTGTGTTAATGCAAATCACAAACTGGGGATTAGAGTCGCAAGTGAGCAGCTGGAGTGAGAAAAGAGAGTGTGAGGAGTTTCAGCCGCAGAGTGGGAGGCTGCAGACTGTAGAGGAAACGCCCTCAAAAGGTGTGCTTTCTGTGAGTGATGTGTACAACCCTTTAGGGACACTCTCCTAGAAACTTAACATGGCCAGAGGGAGATTTGAGTTACAGAGTCCTTTTGGAGAGAAGATAGTTAAAAATACATTTCTTTTTTCTTTACAGTGTTGGAGGTTGAATCTAGGGCTTGTAGTATGCTAGACAAACTGAGCCTTCCTTCCCATTTTTATTTTTGAATCAATTAGTCACTATTATTCTTTGAGACAGGGTTTTGCTATGTATCTGAGGATGGCACTGAACTCACTTGATAGTCCAGGCTAGACTATAACTTAGAACAATCCTTTGGTCTCGGATCCCCCCTCCCCCCATGCTGGGCTTGTATATGCACACACTGATTGATTTAAGACTGTAGTTTTGAAAGAGGCCTACATTTTTCAGAAGTTCATTACTGGTCTATAGCTGGATGTGTAAAGATTCATTTCTGCATGGCCGTTGCTTAGCTGACACTTCTAGTTCTGGGATGGTAGCTACATCTTGGGCATATCCTAGAAGGAGCTTTGAGAACAGTGTACTGTCACACTGAGCAGAGATCAGAATTGCTGAAGAACTACTTTCTCCCTGTATTTTAGAGTCATCAGTTTGGTGCTTTCTTACATACTATGCTGTCCTATAAAGATGGACCAAGTTCTTCACAAAATTTCTAGTGGGTTTTTTTTTTTTTTTAAAATAGGAAGTAGGTAGGATGCTTTGATTCCTAGAGTTTTAATATTTCTTAGGGGAAAATTAAAGCCAGAATAAAGGAGCAGAGAGTTTGAGGCACACATAAAGCTTTGACTGTGGAGATCTTCAAGTACTGCAAATGGTAACATATGTTAATTATCTAGAAATGTTTGTTATTTTCCCCTTGAAAACATTCAAGTCACACATACTTGTTAAAGTATTTATTTATTTATTTTTTTATTTTTTTTCCTCGGAGCTGGGGATCGAACCCAGGGCCTTGCGCCTGCTAGGCAAGCGCTCTACCGCTGAGCTAAATCCCCAACCCTTAAAGTATTTTTTAAATGCTATGTTTAAGCCCCAAAGTAAACATTCCACCCCTGACTCCTAAAACTGTCGTAGGCTGTGGGTGCAGCCCAGGAGAAAATGCATCCTTTGCAAGCACATACTCACACAGAAGGAAAAATAATTCAGATTTTTGACTGTTGAAACTTTAGCCCTTAACCCATCTAAGTACAGTATAAACCTAAATTTTGTTTATTTCCAACAGAGTACACGACTCATACTCAGAACTGAGAGTCTCCGGGAAGGTATCTACACAATTAAGAAGTGACTACTGATTTGCTGAATGATGACACCCAAGCTTTCTGGTTAGAACATAGTTCTGACTTCACCAGAGTTTGTGTGACCTTCAATAAGTCACTGTGTTTCCTCTAAGATACTTTATTTTGAAGTGACATTAACCCAGTCACAGGTCTGGAAAAGCTTCTCAGGTGAGGAGCTGCTGAAGGCACAGACATTCCCCCTCCCCCCCTTTTTTGAAAGCACTGTCCTTATCATTTTTAGAAACACAGTTCCTGCTCTAGGATAAATATTGGGAATTTATGGGCGCTATTAGTTAGATTGCATTCTTGGCAGGCTACGACCTCTTTAATGTCTTTTGTGTGTCTTTTAATTCTTAGCATATAAAAGGCCGGCCCTGTTAACTCAGATACGTTTCCAAGGTATTTACTAATATGTATCTGTGCTGAGAGGAATGAATAATTGTCTTGAGGGCAGCTTTTCTACTCAGCCACCCGTTTGAGTCCTCAGGTTTTGGGATCTGGATCCCCAGGCTACAGGGAAGAGTTCTGCACGGGAAGCTCATCTTCCAGCACTCTGATTGGCCAGTTCTCACTCCACTCACTGGTTTTCCCGCTCTGATTGGCCCCGGTGGCACCCGGCCGGCGACTACTTTGTGTGCCCTGGCGGCGCGGCTGGGTCCTCCCGCTTAGCTCGCCCTCTAGGACGGTCTGAGGTAGTCCTTCGGCCCACGGCTCAGCATCGCGGGCATCAGGATCCCCGAGTGCGAGCGGGTAGGAAACATCCCTGGGAAAAGCCTCTCCCTCTCTTCTCCGTACTCAATAAACTTCCGCCTCCAAAGGGCTGAGGCAGCCGCGGCTAGGAATGGCCGGGCTTCGAACTCAGGCTCGGCAGGGTTCTTTCTCTTCTGGTGGAGACAGAGCCAACGGGTAGCCAGAACGCCCCGATCCGCGGTGCCATTGTGTGCTCGAACCTTAGCGGATGTGCAGCAGAGAGTACCCTGAAACTAGCACAGAACGGGGTGCGCCTCTGGGCGGTGGGCCCCGCGGGCCAGGGCAGGCAGGGAGCGCTGGTCCCCTCAGCCTCCGACCCTCAGGCGGCTTTCGTCTGTGTAGACGAAAGCCCGAGCACTCGCGCTGCCGCTGTCCGGCTGGAGCTCGGGTCCCGCCGTGGCCGGTGGATGCTGCAGCCCCGCTGTCCACCCGCACAGAGGAAGGGGACGGGGAGGAGCCTGTGCACATGCCAGGGTCGCTGGTGGAGGCCGCGGCCGGCGCATGCGCGCCCTCCCCCAGAAGGCTGGGACGCCGAGGGGCGCGCGCCCCTCTCCGCGCGTGCACGCTCGCTCGCTAGCGCCGGCCCGAGGCTTCCCCGCCTGCGCTCCGGGTCGGAGCCACTCAGGCGCGTGCGCGCGTGGTCTCGGGCCGACCCGAGTGGCCGGGTTCTCTGAGCTCCAGGCCCCCGCCGCCCCCTCCCGGCTCCCAGCCAACCCGTCCTTCCCTTTCCTCACGGAATGGGTCCGGCGCTGCTCGGGGTCGCGCGCCCTGGACCCGGCTCGCGCTCGGTCTCGCGCTGTCAGCCGCTGCCTGGCTCGCGCCGCCTTGCGCTTTCCCTCAGTCAGTGGCGCCGAAGGCTCCGTTAAGCGGCGGCCGCGGTTCCTGTTTCCGTTTCTTCCTCTCCCTTCAGTCGGGAGTAGCATCCTCCACCCCAGCACCCCTCCCACTCTCCCGGCGCGGCCAGCTGCAGCTGAAGGCAGCGGCTGTGGCGACGGGGGACGGCGCCGATCGCCTCGCTCCCGCCGCGGGTAAGGGGGCGTTAGGGAGCCGGGCCCCGCGCGCCGGGGACTCCAGGACGGGGCGGGCGCGGGCTCTGCGGAGCCTGGGCTCGAGGCGCTCCTTCGTCCTCCCGCCGATCCCGGGCCTGTTGCTGCAACTGCTGCAGCTGCTGCTCAGCCAGCGGCCCCGGGAAAAGTGGGGAGGGAGCCTCCGGGACGCTCCGGCGTTGCCTTGGCCCCTTGGGTGAGGGGCGCCGCGGCGTCGGGCATCCCAGGACTCGTGGGATGGGGGCGGGGTGGGAGGTGTCCAACAGCGGATCTCTGCACCTATCGCTCCTTGTCCCCGCAGCTGGGTCCCCGTGGTCAGACCGTGGGAAGGTGGGTTCCTTTGCTTTGCTGTGTGGGCTTCTCAGGCTGGAAATCGGAGTGAACCTGTCCAAAGATGCGTTCTGGCGAGTGGCTGAGGCAGGGCAGTTAATGGCCTGGGTACCTCGGTATCCCCTCCCTTTGATCTGCGAATGACAAGCTGGAGGCTTTGGAGTGTCTCAACTTATTTGGGAAGGTTAAATGAGTCACATCAGTTCAGCGGAGGTCTGTCCTGCTGGAGTTGAGGTGGTTTTTTCGGCAGCACCTGTTCTCTGGTTGTGGGCTTTGGAATCCTCTGAGACGTATTTCTTAAGTTAAATGGCATTGTCATGGTTAGGGTTTAGCACCCTGGTGAGCTTTTAGCGCTTTTCCTTAAACGTCGAGGCCTTGGAGAAAAGCAAGGAAAGTAATGTCTTTTCCTTCTTGTGTCTAATTTTGCACGTTACTTTTAAGAAAACGCAAGAAGGTGAGCCCAGGAAAGCCATATCCTCCCGTAGATCACTCAGAACTTAAAGGTTTCAGGGAACAAATGCAACGCAAGTTTTTATCAGTTTAAGAGTTAAATGTATCACAAGTCACTGACTTAACTTAGCCTTTGCTCGGTAGAAACTCTTAAGTAGGTTTTATTTTAGTTGCCTTTTCTTCCTGGGGTTAAGTGCTTATTTATTTTCTTGATTAAAGTTCTGTTATATACATACTTCTTTAAAGGATATATCATATATAAAGTATTTAAGGGGAGATAGTATATACTGAAGCAAAGGAATAAGATGCTTCTTTTCTTTAAGGCAACATAGTCTCTGACAGCTGTACGCCCCTGTACATTGCTGTCCTTATGAAATAAATCTTAATTATAAATACTATAGTATTTTAACACACATATAGCATTTGAAATTGCAGGCTGAGTAAAAATGTAGGGAACAAGAGATGACTAGGCTGTAAGCGTACAAAGGTGGTTTGGAGGTTGGGGTTTTCAGTTTGCTGTTAGAAATCGAGAATTCTGTTTGAGTTCAAGAGCTGAACAGCTGGAATAAAACTTACGTAGATTGCAGGAACGTGCAGAAATGTCTTTGATCAGATAGTTAATATGAAGTGTGTCTTGTGATCTACTAGGAGAGTGATTCAGAATAACTTGAATATGACATACTAAAGACTGTATTTTAAGGATTTTTTTTTTTAAATCTAAAAGTCATTTGAGGTTGTTTTCTCTGCAAATCAGCTGTATTTAATATGTATAGAACTGAGACCAAGACAATCATCCTGATTCTATAAAGTGGTCTTTAAAAAAAAAATTCTAGCTAATTTTTTCAAAGGAGTAACAATGCCCTCAAAAGTGATGAATTTTGAAATTTTCTAGTGGGTTACAAAATTTGTGTTTCTTTTTTCTTTCCTTTTTTTTTTTTTTTAAATGCAGTTATTTTAGGTCGGTCTGGAGGGGGAGCTAGTGCCAAAGCAAAGTGTAGCTTAATAGCTGTTTGAACTTTGAAAACACCTAACCAGATTGGTATACAAATGTACCAGGAGAAGTGTACATTTTTTAATTAAAACACCAGGGGTATTGATGTGGACGTAGTAACTATACATAGTTATTTGTGGGGTGTGTAATTGGACATTAGAAATTAGTTTTAACAATCAATCATGAATAATAAAAGCAGGTGTTTAGGTTTTTTGAATTTTGTATATGAAACTCTGAAAATGTGTACTGAAACTTGAATATGTTGCAGCATTTTCTTAATCCTCTTGAGCAGTGTATTAAAAGTGAAGTGTGTTCCTGACCCTTTGCTCATATTGAATATCTTTGCCTTATGAAATCTATACTCCCAAAAAGGTAAAACAAAAAGCTAAAAAATGAAAAGCTCCAAGTAGAGTCTGGGAGAGGTAGGTATATTCACTGTGTAGTGAATTATCTCTGTCACAACGAGATAATTTTAGTAAAGACATGGCCCTTTAGGTAGTTGGACAGCAGTGTCTCAAGGTCATTTTGCAGCCTATAGTATGATGTTGAATCTGTGTGAATATAGAATAGTTATTTTTGTCATGTGTGGCATTTTGTTTCATTTCTAAAGTATGTGTTTGATTTGTGTCTGATCACTCACGTGCTCTTTAAATCTACACAAAGAAATTGATAATGATGTGTATTTAAAAATCATTAAAATATTTTTTGAGGATAGTGATGAACCTTTTGTTATTCACATTCTTAAGTAAATAGAACCTTACTAGTGCTAATTAAAAAATAGATTTCTTTCCATTCAGTGGTTGTTATTAATTTACTTTAAAAATTACATTTAGTAAAAGTATATTGGTTTAATTAAATGATGGACATGCACGTTTTATAGCATATTATAAATCTGGAGCTGCTTCACCTTACAAACACAGGGTTTTTTAAAAGTCAGTATGTTTTTTCCTTAAAAAAGGAAGCAAAAGCAAGATTGTGAACACCTGAAACTAAAGGCCTATGCTCTGTCTCAGTGCTGACCTTGTGCTTTCCAGATGAGTGTGATGGTAGGGAGCGTCTATACAGCACTCCCTTTGGCTCTCTTACTCTCTGGCTTATATTTCTCTACTACAGAGTAGACTGTGTGGCTGTTTGAATTGTTTTTAACTTGTAGCTCATTATAATGACAGTCAAAAGTGTTTAAAAGTAAACACACATTTACATCTGACTTTTAAGAAGCCTTAAAAAAAATCCCTAACAGCCTATAGAATTTATATAATACTGTACATTTTTAAAAATAGATTATGGGCCAATAGGGCCCTGCTATGGAATTGGGCCATGCATGTCAGTTTAAGAGTTATTCATGTATACTACAGAATAGTAATAAAATAATAATAGTAATAAAATAGTAATAAAAGGCTAATTTCATTTAAGTTGTTTGTCAGTTTTCTTTTGTGAGGCAGGGTCTCACTCTGTATCCCTGGTTGGCCTGGAAGCCACTAGATGTAGCTCAGGCTGGCCTTGAACTCATTCTGCTAAGTTCCGGGATTACAGGCATGGAACATTACGCTTTTCTTTTCCCCCAAGAAAACTTTATTAGCCAAAACCTAGTACATCACCAATGCATTACTACTTAAGACAATAATTCTTTGTAATGTTTTTTTTTTGTCAGAAAAATGACATCGTAAGGGGGAAATATCACTTAAACAAGATGTCAACTCTTACTAATACTGAGTAGTAGAATAAATTTGTCTAGAGTATAGACAGCATAAACTAATGGGCTGTGGGAATGTAGCTCAGTTGGTAGAGTGCTTGCCTAACACTCATGAAGTTT
The DNA here is from genome assembly GCF_021556685.1 of Rattus norvegicus. Classification (NCBI taxonomy): domain Eukaryota; kingdom Metazoa; phylum Chordata; class Mammalia; order Rodentia; family Muridae; genus Rattus; species Rattus norvegicus. The sequence continues at coordinate 102,278,304 of NC_141539.1, forward strand.
CAGGTTTGATCTTTATCACTTGCACTGCATAAATGGGATGTAGAGGTAAAGGAAGGATGGTTAGAAGTTTAAGACTAGCTAGGGATAGGAACATTGTCTTAGATCAACAGAGACAAGACCAGAAACAAACAAACAAAATCTCCTGATAAGTGAAACATAAACTACCAAACTAAATGCATGCCAATGTTTACAAGTGAGTTGTTTTTATAATTTCTCTCTCTCTCTCTCTCTCTCTCTCTCTCTCTCTCTCTCTCTCTATCTATCTAATGCAATTGATAGTTAAATTTAGGTTATTGATAAGGATGGAATATGATTAATAGCTTCTCTACTAAATGCACTCTTTTGTTTGTCTTACTGTGGAGCTCAGCTGGCCTTAATTTTCTGTGATCCTTACACCAGTCTTCTGAGTGCTAGGATTACAGTCATGCTCTGTCTTTAGGGTGTATTTTTTTTTCTCTTAGGTTCATAGATTTTTCAGGCAAAACTTTAGTTGGTGTGTTAAATGGATTTGTTCTAACTTTTTTTTTCTTCCTTGTTTTTGTTTTTTGTTGAGGCAAAGACAAAAGACTAGAATACCAGTTTTGTAGCGTTTAACATTGTTAAGTGGAAATAACTGTGATTTCCTTTGATAAGGGTTATGGGATGGTGGGTATGTATCTTAGTGGTAGATGTGCTTAATGTCAAAAACAAAGAAAAAGGTAGTATGGCATTAGCAAGATTGCCAGTTGCTTTATTGTTTTACTTTAAAGCATGTCTCCTAATTTCCTGGAATCCTTCTCTTGTCTCATGCTATTTCCGTCTGTGTGTAGAGTTTCTGATTACAAGGAGTCGCTTTTTAAAGAAAATGAATTATTTATCTTTGCATACCTCATTGCAGTAATATACTGTAAAAAGGGAAATGGAACTGAGGAGATTCACTGAGGAGAACTCAGTCTAAAATGAACAACAGTGTTCTTTACTCATGGGAGTTCACAAGAAGTAAGTGCTGAATAGCTGGAGCCTTAATCACATAGGATCAGCTTGGTCAAGTTTGTCTGGCTGGGCATGTAGTAGCAAGTGGTCACCATTGTGGTGTCTCCTTTGAATGTTTCATTCATTCACAAATCAAATGTCAAAAGATTGTAATTTTGAGGAAAAAGACTCAAAATTAGCAAACACACGATAAATATTTTTTTTTCTTTTTTAACTCGAGTTTTAGATTTTTCTTATTCTCTCAGAAAGCTTAACAAAATTCTAGGGCTTAAGGTGGCTATTGAAATTCTTGAGGTGGAAAAGTCCCTTCCTTGACCTTGGTAAATTGATTCTCAGTAGCTTCAGGAGTAAATAACCCTGACTTCCTCCTCTTACAGAATTACAGCTATCTTGGCCTTTGTTATTCAAATATTAGCACAGCTTCACACTGTATGTAGGGTGTCAGGTTGGGTATAAAGAAGGATACATGTTACTTTTAATTTGTAAGTATTCCAAGAACACTCATGTTCTCCAAGCTAAGTAAGTATGTCTACTAAAAACGGCCAAATGATGAACTAAAGAAACCTGCTACTATACAGTCAAGAGCAGCTCCTCTTAACCCAAAAGATGCTATTAGTGCTTAACTATAGTGACACAAAGATATGATGGAAATGAAATCAACAAAAATGTCCATTTTGTAACGGAGTTAGAGGACCAGGTGTCAGGTCAGGTATCAGGGAAGACTAGTTCCTGTGACATCTGTAACTATAGAGGATTAGAGCCATGCAGATAAACGATAAGTAATGGTGTTATCAAGAATTGTGTGCAGATTTACCCAGTATATGTTTGTGCAATTTCTATTATTGTCTGCTTCCATTGCAAGTGAAAGATTAGAAAACAAGCTACCTGTTTTGGGATCTGGAAAGGGAGAAGGGCTTGATGTATAGAAAAAAGCTTGCTTGTTTATTTAGGGTCTTGCTTTGTAGTCTAAGTACAAAGAAGATAAACTCGTGATCTCCTTACCTTTGCCTCCTGCCTCCCTAGTGCTTTGCTTGGTGCTTGTACTACTGGTATGCACCACTGCACCCAGCTATTAATTTTAAAAAGTTTAAAAAAAGGGGAAAATTTCTTCAAGTTTTATTGAGATATAATTGGCAAATAAAATATATTTAAAGTATACTATATGTGTGTGGGTGTGTATCTTGTGAAAAGACTAGTACAGTAAACTGACATGTCATGTCAGATAACAACTTGTTTATAGTGTAAGACCATTTATGATTTCTTTCAGCAGACGTTAGGTGTGCATGACAGTGATACTGACTATATTCACCAAGTGTGCATTAAAACTCTAGACTGTATTTGTCCTGCAGAAGCCATGCTACAGTGGGACTTTGTGCCCTTCAGCCAGCATCTCTCCATTTCTCCTTTGCTCCGAGTCCCTGGTAACCACTGTATGTTTTCTGCTTCTGTGAGTTTGCCTTTTAAAAATCTCCACATACAGATGAGGTCACCATGCAGTGCTTGCTTCTCTGTACTCTGCTTGTTTCACTTTGTGCACTGTTCTCCATGTTCATCTCAGCATTGCAGAGGAGGCAGAACTCTAGTTAATCTTTTAGTGTTTCTTACCCCTCAATCTGGGCCTGAGATTTAGCATAAACTGGATGAACAGAAGAAACACATATAAATTTATTCAATGTAAGTCTTGTATACCGACTTTCCTCATAAGGAACGGAAGACACAGCAACAGAGTGGAAGGCTTAAGTGGTCAGTTTGAGGTTGTGAAAAAGGAGTTAAGTTGTATGGGGCGGCATAATAAGTAAGAGGTCTTTTAATAAACTTTGTATACAGTTCTCTTGGTTTCAACTTTCCAACTTTGGTAAGTATGTCACCTTGCCCTTTTAGTACAGGAAAGGAGTTTTTCACTTGCGAGTTTCATCTTCTGCTTTTCAGAATGTTTTTTTTTTCCCCCCCACTGGCTGCGTTTAAAGTGCCTTTTAACTCAAAATTGCCAATATACTACTAAAATGATCTATTTATAGATAGGGTTTCCTTTTTAAAGTTTTTTAAAATTAATTTTTATTTATTTATGTTTGTGCATAAGATGTCTATAGAAGCCAGAAGAAGGCATTAGATTCCTTGGAGCTAGAGTTACAGGCAGTAGTGTGCTGTTTAGTGTGGGTGTTGGGGCTGAGACAGGAGGGCCAGCGAGACCCTGCTCCAAAATAAATAAATAGCTGAGTGAATGAATGTACAACCTGGGAACACGCAGATTTAAAGCAGTTGTGAAAATCTGCTTCACTGTTGCTGTACCTCATTCTCCTTGCTCCTTTCTTTTTCCTTTCCCATCTCCCCTTTTCCTTGCTCCTTTTCTCTCTGCTTTGTATTCTAGGCTGGCCTTGAATTTGCAACCCTCCTATCCCACTTAGCCTTCCTGAGCCTCTTGAGTGCTGGACCCCTTTTAGTATTTTGAGCTTGAGAGGAAATCAGAAGAGATGTGATGATGGTTCCATTTCTAAATGTGTGAGCCTGGGTAAACCTTTTTCCTCTTGGGCCTCTGGTTTTGTCTATGAAGTGAGTCATTTTCTTTGACTGTATCTTAATTCTGTAACTGCTGTCCTTAAGTATAATCCTATTCTGAGTAATATTTAAAAAAAAAATGAGGCCTTGCCTGCTATAGTCTTAAAGTTTGTATGCCCCTAAAATCACATGCTGCCACGTTGAAACCTGTCCCCTACATTCATGGTACTAGGAGTTGTGTGGACTTTTGGGATTACTGCCAAGGGAACCTATTCCTTCTTCTCACTAGAGACTTTGATGGGCTGGCAGGATGGCTCAAAGGGTACAAGTGCTTGCTTTATAAGCCTGAGTTTAAATTGGGGGAGGGAATAGACTAATTCCTGAAAGTTATCCTCTGACTTCCACATGTGTGCCTTGATTCACCCCTGCTTGCACTTGCACACATTGAATATCATATAAATAGTAATAATAATAATAATAGTAATAATAATAATAATCCATCTGTGTAACAGAGCAAGCACTCACCAGACATCAGATCTGAGCCTTGATATTGGATTTTTTTAAAAAAATATTTATTTATGTATGTGAGCACACTGTAGCTGTCTTCAGACACAAGAAGAGGACATCGGATTCCATTACAGATGGTTGTGAGCCACCATGTGGTTGCTGGGAATCGAACTCAGGACCTCTGGAAGAGCAGTCAGTGCTCTTAACCGCTGAGCCATCTCTCCAGCCCCATTGGATTTTTTTTTTATTACCCTGAACTGGTAGCAGTGCATTTCTATTCTTCATGAATTACTCAGGATCAAATATTTTGTTATAGCATCCTGAATAGACTGAGACATGTTGTAAAAGAGAATTCAGCAGTGAATAAATTTGAGGCTGCTTGGGATAACCATGATGGGCAATTAAACATTTTTGTAGGTATTATTTTAGTTCATGTGTATAACTCTGAGAACAGTTAGCAAACCCCCTTCTTTTTCCTCTCTTTCCCCTCCCCCTCTTTCCTTTTGAGATAGGGCTTTTGGCCCAGTTTGGCCTTATCCCTACTCCTCCTACCTTGCTCCTGAGTGCTGGGATTGCAGGTGTTTACCACCATGCTTGAGAATGGGGATACTCTGGTTGTGAAGATGAGAAAATACTGCTTTAATTTTTCCTTTGGGGGTAAAAGGCAGGATAGAAGAATTTTAGCTTTACTCTGTGCCAACCTGGGCTCAAGGAGTCAGGTGGGATTGAACTGTTTAAACAAACAAATAAACAAACAAACAGACAAACATACATAGCTATTGCTGGGGAAACAGACCTAGAGGCAGAGCTGATAGGTAACCATCTGGAAAAAAAACTGTTTATATAGGTGATTAAAATATAGGAGTGTATATGCACGTTTATATATGTATGCAAGTGTGTCTATAATGGGAGTGAAAACAGACTTGAGTAGGCTGGTGTCAGGTACGTGCCAAAGAGCTAATATGCATTTTGTGTGCAAAATGACAAAGAGAGGACATTGAATAACAACTAGTGAAATTTAAAGATCAGAGGTGCTGTAACTATTTTCAGATAGTTAGTAATTTGACTTAGAAACCCTTAGGACTGTTTGTATATCTACAGTAGTTGAGAATATGACTATAAAATTATTGAAATTTATTTTGACCCAACATTGTAGAATACATGAGTGGTAACCCACAGAGCACACCTGTGGAGGAGGGGATATAGTTATATCTTAATGACAGTGTTGTTAGAGCAGCATAAGAAAAATCGTTTCATGTGTTATAGTCATACTTTTTACTCAGAAGTATTATTTCTAAATTAGGCAAGGCACTTTATGATAACCAGAAATATCCCCAAATCAAAACAAATCAAAACAATATTTAATGTATGAAGATTTGTCACTTCTGACAGAATTATAAAAACCATGTTAAGATTCTTAAGCAGTTGAAAAAGTTGGCTCCTGATGATTTTAGCAGTGACAGCATTCTAGGAATAAGTGCTGTGCCTCCTAAAGGGATGTTCTTCCTAGCATATGGTATGCCATACGTGTTTTAAAATGACCTACTGAAGTGAATACACATAAAGTGTTTACTCACTGTGTAATCAGAAAATGTCACTGTAAAAGTCCAGACCCTATTCTATAATTTTCAGGCCTTCAACATAACAAAGACCCCCTGCGAATAGTCATGATTCCAGGCCTGTAATTCCAGCAGATGGGAGACTGAGTCAGGATGGTTGAGTGCCAGGCCAATCTTTTTCTACATAGTGAGAGCCAAGGGCTAGGAATACTACAGAAATCACAGAACATTTGTCTAGAATACAAAGGCCATTAACTGAGTTTAACCCTCAGCACAGAAGAGAAAGACCTATCTAATTTTCCCAGGGAAGTTTTATTTTCAGTAGTAATAAATGCGTAACTATTGTGTTATGGCCATTTCTAAATTTATGATTCTTGTTCTTGATATATTTCTCCCAAATACTTGTTACAATAGAAGTTGTTAATTAAACATTTTGTTTTGTTTTTGAGACAGTGTCTCACTATGTAACCAGTGTAGCCCCTAAAACCTTAATCTTGCCTCAGCTTCCCAAATGCTGGGATTATAGGCATGCCTCACCATACCCAGATCTGTCAAGTTCCTCCTTTCTTTATCCTGCCCCTCTCTAGTTTTTTGATTTTGTTTGCTTATTTTGACAGGGTCTCACTACTGTAGCGTAGGCTGGCCTCGCTGGCCTGGGATTCTCTATGTAGACCAAACTGGTTTTGAACTCCCAAAGTTATCTCTGTTTCTGCCTTTTAAGTGCTGAGTTTAAAGGCATGAACCATCATGCCAGCATCTTCCTTCTTATCACAGACTGGCCTTAGACTTACTATGTAGGAGAGGATAAAAAAATTGCCCAGAACTGCTGAGTTCTGAGTGTTGAGATTACTCTTATATGCCAAGAGTAATTTGTATGCCAAGCTCATTTTATGACACCAAGCCCAGTTTTTGTGGTACTGGGATGGAACCAAGGGCTTTGTGTATGTTAGGCAAGCACTTTACTAACTGAGCTATAACCCCCTGTTAAGCATTTTGTGAGAAATCAAATAAGACTTTCATATGTATGCAAAATAGCAAAGCAAAACTAGAATCACATTAAAGTAGTAGTTTTGTAACAGCAAAAATTAGCTGGGACAATATGTAATAGAAAAGAAACAATATTGTTACTGTAGATCAGATATAGAAAACTGATTTTTAAAGAGTAACAATCAGATTAAATACACCAAAGAAATTGTGAACATGGGATGAACAATTAATTAGAGAATATGCTTTTAGTTAGGATAAGAACAGGTACACAACTGTGATTTCAGCTACTTGGGAAGCTGAGGCAGGAGAATCATGAATTTGAGGTCAGCCGAGGCAACAATGTGCTGACTCAGACTTGCTTACTAAGAGAAGAAGAAAGAGGTATGGTAAAATACTAACACTGGTTATCAGCTCTTTCCCACTTTTTACAAGGGCTGTTTCGAACCTTTTTAGTAGCTGGTCATAGTGCTGCAGGCCTTTAACCCCAGGATTTGGGAAGCAGAGGCAGGAACAGCTCAGGAACAGCTAGATCCCTGAATTTGAGTCAGCTTAGTCTACACAGTGAGTTTTAGGCCAACCTGGCTACTTAGTAGTGAGACCTTGCTAACAAACAAACAAAAAAGCAAAAAAGAAAAAATAAAATAGAAACAAAACCCAAAAAACAAAACCCCTCGGGTTTTTCAAAGTGTCTGATTCTAGCACACCGCTTTTAGACACTGAGGGTTGATCCAGTTACCTATTTTGTTTTTTGAGTAAAGAGGTTAAAACCATCCTAGTTGCCAGACCCAGGGATGTTCCCTTATGACTTGCTTATTTATTTATTCATTTATTTTTGAGATTTGTATACCCTGCTGTCCTGGAATTTGCTTTGTAGACTAGACTGGCTCAGAACTCAGAGTTCCTGTCTTTGCCTTCCTAGTGCTGGCATTAAAGATGTGAGCATCCATGATTGACCCATGGCTGCCATTTTTATTTCTTCTACTTGTTAAAACTGATTAATTTGTCATTTTAACTTAATTTTCCTCAAGTATCTTTAATAGACTAAGATAAAAGTCTTAAGATTTTCTATTCATTCTTTCTCAAAAGGGTGGGAGATAGCATGTCTTTTTTATTTCATTTTGTTTCTTTTTCCTCACTAAAAGTATCTTCACTTTATTGCCAGTGATTTTGTAAAATTTTCTTACTTCAAATTTGGAATTCTGTCTTTTTTTTCTCCTTTCTTTGTAGTCTTCCTAATTCTTCTATTGAAGATAGCAATTCCTCTGTTCATTTACAGGGTTAACTTGTTGCATTTGACTTACACAGTTTTGTTTTCTCTAGTTTCCTCTAAAAAAAAAATCTGTGTATTGTATGTGATCCTGCATGGGTGTGTGTGCACATGCAGTAGCTCTCAGTGGCCAGATAAAGGGTCCCCTGGATCTGGAGTTAGAGGTAGTTTTGAGCTGTCATGTTGGTGCTGGGAACTGAACCTTGGTTTTCTGAGAGAGCAGTAAATGTTCTTAACTACTAAGCCATCTTTCCAGCCCTCTGTTTCTCTAATTACTTTCCTCTGGAATGGTACCTGTTTCTTTGGCTTTAGTGAGACCATTCTTTAGGTGCCTCCTATATTGTTAAGCTCCTAACTTCTGTTTCTAGCCTGGAAGTTTCCATGTGATTGTCATTCCACCAACCTCAACATGCTGATATTTGAATTTTCTTTTGGAATATATTATTCCTTTTTGCTTTCCTTTCTCTATTGTTGATTTATTCCCATTTCCCAAACTTGAACTCTGAGTCATCTTTGAGTGACTCAGATCTTTTCTGAATGAGTAAGAGTAATAGAATAATCAGATCTATTCTGTTGTCAAACAACTGTGTATTCTATTAATATAGTTTCTCTACCTTTTCTATGCTTTTCTGCTTCATATTTTACTATAATGACTCAGAGCCTCATTACCATTTACATAAACAATTTTAGTTTGATAATTACTATGACAGAAGGAGAGAGGGTTGAGAAATTTCCTTTTTATGTATGTATGGTGTATGTACTTGGTGTATATGCATGCTTGCAAATGTATGTACAGAAGTAAGTGTGTGTGTGTGTGTAGAACCAAGAATGACATTGGGGGGGTTTTCCTTAATAGCTGCCCCTCTTTATACTGATTAAGGGTCAATTTTTAACCTGGAGCTCTCCATTTTGATCAACCTGGCAGTCAGCTTGCTCCAGGGATCTTCTGTTTATAATTTGTGTGCTAGGATTGTTGGGGACTGCCATGCCCACCTGGCTTCTATGAGGTTTCTGGAGATCCAACTCTGACCCTCACGCTTGTGAGGTAGGAACTTGACCAACTGAGACTGCACCAGCCCCTTCAAACTGTCTTCAGATATTAACATCAGTGAATGAGCGTGTAAACGCAGAGCAGCACAAAGGAAAATATATTTAGTATAAGTAGAGTGGCCCAGTGTAAGACAGCGAAAATTAAGTGTTGCCTGCGTAAAATCAGACTAAAATTTACATTGAAAGCTATTTTGAAGGTTCCTGACTACTTAGAGAGTCAATCTTTAATGGGCAACTCTCTTAGTCAGGGTCTCTATTCCTGCACAAACATCATGATCAAGAAGCAAGTTGGGGAGGAAAGGGTCTATTCAGCTTACACTTCCACATTGCTGTTTTATCACCAAAAGAAGTCAGAACTGGAACTCAAGCAGGTCAGGAAGGCAGGGGCTGATGCAGAGGCCATGGAGGGATGTTTCTTACTGGCTTGCTTCCCCTGGCTTGCTCAGCTTGCTTTCTTATAGAACCCAAGACTACCAGCCCAGGGATGGCACCTCTCACAGTGGGCTGGGTCCTTCCACCTTGACCACTAGTTGAGAAAATGCCTTGCAGCTGGGTCTCGGGAAGGCATTTCCTCAACGGAGGCTCCTTTCTCTGTGATAACTCCAGCTTGTGTCAGGTTGACACACAAAACCAGCCCGTACAGCAGCTATTCTCAGTCTGTTTATATGTGCGTTTCTCTTTTACTTCTGTCTCATTTCTGTCACCTGTTTGTGATTGTAGGATTGAATAGTATCTTTATATTAATAAACATTAATACCCAAAAATAAACTAAAGGTCACAGCAAGAAAATAGTTTGTTTTTTTTTCTTCCTTAGAGAAACAAAACATTTGGTGCTTTTAAAATAAAAAGCATTAAAAACACTTTAAAACAGCTAAACAAAAAGATAATTTATTTGCTACATAAATTGGAAGAATAGTGCTTTATACAGGAACACCCAGATGAAGACATTTAGATACCTTTAGAGTTCTCTCCATTTCCTGGCTTCATTTCTTTCTGGTCTCATTTTTGTGCTTATGTTAGAAAGCTTTAGCTGTGGAAGAGATGCATAGTTTCAGACAGCTGAGTACTTAAAAGGTCTTGCCCTGAGCTCACCATTGTAGGAAATTGTTCTATTCGCATCAGCCTATCAGTAGTGCATATAAAGCCTCAGCACAGGCCCCTCCCCACTCTACAACAACAGGGTGTTAGTGACTCCACCTCTTGTGCAAGTAATCAGCTGCTGTGTGTGTGAGTGCAGCAGTCATGTTATGCTTGGAAGTCTTTCATACCACTTCTCCCTTTTCCCTAGATCTTACATTCTTTTTGCTGCTTCTTCCGTGATGTTACCTGAGTCTTGGAGGGATGATTAAGTGACATATATATTACCTTTTGATATATTAGCTGAACATTCAGCAGTCATTATTCTCAATACCTTGACTAGTGCCGAGTCCCCTATAGTCTATAGTTACTGATGCCAACCTGGAAAAGAAATATGTTTCCTCCTCCTCCTCCTCCTCCTCTTCCTCCTCTTCCTCCTCCTCCTCCTCCTCCTCCTCCTCCTCCTCTTCCTCCTCCTCCTCCTCCTCCTCCTCTTTGTCCTCCTCCTCTTCCTCTTCCTCCTCCTCTTCCTCCTCCTCTTCCTCTTCTTCCTCTTCTTCTTCCTCCTCCTCCTCCTCCTCTTCCTCCTCCTCTTCCTCTTCTTCCTCTTCTTCTTCCTCCTCCTCCTCCTCTTCCTCCTCCTCTTCCTCTTCTTCCTCTTCTTCTTCCTCCTCCTCTTCCTCTTCCTCCTCCTCTTCCTCTTCTTCCTCTTCTTCCTCCTCCTCTTCTTCCTCCTCCTTCTCCTCTTCCTCTTCCTCTTCCTCTTCTTCCTCCTCTTCCTCCTCTTCCTCCTCCTCCTCTTTGGATGTTTTTCATTTACATTTCAAATATTATTCTCTTTCCTGGTTTCCCAGCCATAAGCCCCCTATCCTACCCCCTCCACTTCTTCTATGAGGGTGTTCCCCTCCCCAACCACCCACCCCTTCCCATTCCCCTGACATTCAATAAGTGGAATCAAGAAAAATCACTGATCATCTCAATAAATCTAGAGAAAGCCTCTGGTAAAATTAAATATTCTTTCATGATAAGAGCTCTGTAGAAATATCTATAGAAGGGTCATACCTCAATATAATAAAAGCAATATATACCTGATCTATAAACAACATCATCTTGGTGGGGAAAAGCAAATTATTTTTTCTAAAATCATGTGGATTAAAGTAGTTCACTTTGCTACTTGAAATTTTACCCAGATTGGCCAGACAAGAAAGAAAAGTATGGGCTAGAGAGATAGCTAAGAGCATTGTTTGGTTTGGTTTGGTTTCCAGCACCACATGGTGGCTCACAACCATCCCTAATTCCAGTTCAAGGGTATCCAATGCCCTCTTCTGACCTCTGTGGATACCAGGCAAACCACTCATGCATTAAATAAAGTAAAAAAAAAATCTTAAAAACAGAAAGTAACAAAAGGAATATAAATAGAACAGTAAGAAATCAAGTGATTTCTATTTGCAGATAATGTAAATGTATACCCAGAAGACCTTGAACACTTCCAGAAGACTCAGATATCACAAATATTTCCAGAAAAGTAGCAGCTTGTAGAACTAACATATAGAAAGCAGTGGCTTTTATACTAATAACATCCTTTCTAAGGAAGAAATCAGAAAAGCAATCCTATTCCCAATAGCTGAAAACAGAAGTAAAAACAATCTCCTAATTAAAACAAACAAAACCAATCTGCATACATAAAACTAAAGAGGTAAAAGACCTTTACAACATAAAATAAACGGAGAAAGACACAGGAAGGTGGAAAGACCTCCATATTCATGGATTAGGAGAATTGGTAGTGTTAAAATGGTCATACTATTGAAACTTATAGTATACATACTTATTAGTACATTCAGTAAAACTCCCACCACAACTGTAATGACAACTAGAAAATCACAAAATTCTTATGGAAACACAACACAATCCTGAGCCAAAAGAGAAATATTAATATTATAATACCTGTTTCAAAGTGTACTATAGATTTACATTTACAAAACCAGCATGGTTTCAGCAGAAAAATTCACATAGCCCAATGGAATAGAAGATCTAGAAGTAAACTCATACAAACACCTATAGTCATCTTGTCCTCTACAGAGGTGCCAAACACATACATTGGAGAAATGATGGTTTCTTCAGCAAATGGGCCTAGGAGAACTTGAGTATCCACATGAGAAGATTTAAACTGATCTGTCTTATACTTTATACAAAAATGAACTAAAAGTGGATCAAAGACCATAGGCTTAGATTTTTCAAAACCTACTCTAATAAGGGTTTTTAAATGCTTCAATCTCTTTTCTAGCTAGCCCACCACCCACCAGAGGTAGTAGAAAAGAAAGGTTAATAGGAAATAGGAGTTGTGGACCTGTCTGTAGAACTAGTTCTTTGGGGGCTATTTCAATCTTCATTGTCAGCTGTCCAGACCACTAGCAAAACACCAACATGAATGCAATCTAGTCCACTCGGCAATCACCACTCATGAGTCAGCAGTGGCAGTTCTATCTAGAAGAAACTGTGAGACTCCACCAATTGGCCTGTGTCTGTGGAAGCAGCAAGAAGCTACCAGAATATCATGAGAAGTTCTTTGGCGAATTACTGTCTACAAAGTCACAAGTGAAAATCAGCAACACTAAGCAAGGAGAACCAATAGGAGAGCACTTTAGACTAGCAAGGCGGAGCAAGGAGAACCAATACCAGAGCCTCCCCCCACTGTCTGTGGAATCGTATTTATATTCTTTTCTAAAGATCACACATCCTCTCACCTGTGTCTGCTTCATCCTTACACTGGTCTGCCCCAGCAAAACATCACATGCCATAACTGTGTTTCCGAAGAAACCAGAAAATTTCACTTCAAAGGACCTTCATGTAGAACCCCCCAATCTGAAATTGTTAGGAAAACAAACAGGAATCACTCACTTTAAGGAATGACACAAGTGATGACCTGAATAGAACTCCCAACAGCTTAATATGTAACAAGAATTGACAAATGGAAGTGATGACAAATTAAGCAATCTAGTTAATAAATAGAGAAAGTAATCCCAACAGATACTACAATCAAATGAAATTATAATGCCATACTTCACTGGCATTGGATATCTGGAAAACCAATAAATGTGGAAAAGTGCTTCACATTTTAGCCATCAGGGAAACACAGATTAGAGGAACTGCATTTTCATCCTAGTCAGAATGTCTGCTTAAAAAAAAAAAATTACAGTCTGGAGAATGGCTTTGTTAAGTAAAGTGCCTGCCCCGACAACCTGAGTTCTGATCTCTGACACCCATGAAAACCCAACCAAATCAAACCACGTTGTCCAACCAAGTCAAATTAAGCCAAACCAAATGAAATTACTGGCTAGCTAGTCTAACCTGGTTCAGTGAGATGCCAAATACCACTACCACCACCACCACCACCACCACCACCACCACCACCACCACCACCACTACCACCACCACCACCACCACTACCACCACCATCATCAACAACAACAACAAAAACCCAAACCAAACCAAATTACTGGCCAGCTAATCTAGCCTGGTTCAGTGAAATGCTGTCTCAAGGTAGAAGGGGGCTGGAGATGTGGCTCAGTGGTTAAGAGAAATTGCTCCTCTTGGAGAGAATCTAGGTTCAGTACTTAGCATTCACATGGTGGTTCACAATTGCCTGTAACTCCAGTTTGAGGGACTTTGAGTCTCTCTTCTGGCTTCCAAGAACACCAGGCATGTATGTGGTGCACATGTATAAATATCACTCACACATAAAGTAAAAATCTTAAAAGAAAGATAAAGGCGAAGCCACCTGATGTTAGCTCTTGCCTCCATACATACACACATGTGCACTTGTGTCCATTCTTCCCTCAGTCTGTTAAAAAAGACAAAAAGTATTGAATGCTAGTTAGGATGTAGAAAACGAAACAGCCCTTATACACGCATAGAAATGTAAACTGCTTTTACTTCTGTTTCTTTCAATGTTGATTACTTATGAAACAAGAATGTAAAAGTTTACCATTTAATATTTTAAAACTTAGTATAGTGTAACCAAGAAAGAGATGAGGTTTTTTTGAGTAACATCCTAGTTGTTTACTACTGTTTTGATTTTAATAAGGAGGGATAAAAAGATTATTATATTTTTTTGTACTCGAATCACTAAAAGTCTTAGTTTGGACTTGCCATCCCAACCACAATTGTCTCCATATCAGGCCTGTGTCAAAGAAAGACTGAAATATTTAATCCTATGTAGAGTCTTGAAAATGCAACTTACTCAAATAAGATAGTTGAAAGCCTTAGCTTGCCCAGCCTATGAGAGCCTGGAGGACATTGTGCGAATTAAGATAAGCAAGACATGAACAAATAGTACATGATTTCATATATGCATGGAGTTAGAAGATGTGAAACTCATTGAGTTAAAGCATTAGAAAAGTAGAGGCTAGAGGTGGTAGAAATGGGGAGAGTTAAAAAGTCCAAAGTTTTATGATCAGTTCTAGACATGGAAGTATGGCATTATAATTTCATTTGATTATAGTTGATGATGTATACTTGAAAATGATTTAGTGAGCAGCTTTTAAATGTTCTTCCTCCTTTTTTTTTTTGGTGTGTAGTATATGCCTGGTTACATGTGTGTGCATGCATGCATGTGTGTTCATGGATATGTGTGTGCATTTGTATGCCTATGTGTGTATGTGTGTGTGTGTGTGTGTGTGTGTGTGTGTGCGCACACGTGCTCTGCTGATGCATGTGGAGACCAGAGATTGACATCACGACGTCTTCCTTAATTACTTCCCTATCTTACTTTGTGAGATAGTATGTTTACTGGACCATGAGCTTACCATTTTAGCCAGTCTGAGTGGTGAATTGAGCCATCAGGATCCCTTTGTCTCTGTCCCTCTCCACTCCCCAGTGCCACAGTTACTTAGGGACATTGCTGTGCTCAGCTTTTATGTGGATGTCAGAAACCTGAACTCAGGTCCTCAGGCTTGTACAACAGCACTTTATCTACCAAGACATTTCCCCTACCCCTTAAATCATCTTAATATCTATAAAAAGATTTATCTGTGAGATGGGTATATTAAATTTGATTTAATTATCCTGTGATGTGTACATATGTCAGGGTATCATGTTGTATATCATATATGTGTAGTTTTGTTTTGTAAGGGTCAGTGATTTGCTGAAGAATGATACCCTGGACTCATATAATATGTGAATTCAAAGAATGTTTTATTCTGCAGAAGTCCAGTGTTCTGGGGTCTCCCATTACTGAGATAGAGAGACTATCAAGTGAGCTTGCAGACCTAATTTAAAGCACATTAGGGAATTCCAGGGTAGGTGACCTCTATGTTGGGTCCATCTCTGCCAACATTCCATTATCAGGGTGTAAGGGCTGGAAACTTGCCGCTGAGGAATCTGGAAACTGCTGCTGACCCATTGTCCTTGCCTCAGGCCAGGTAGTGGGACAGCTTCTGAGGCCTGGATTTGCCTGGAATTGCCTAGTTCTTGGAAACAGAGATATAGGCCTAGTCTCCTTAACTGCCAGTTTGAAGCCTGTCATGGAATTAGTCTAGCCTTCTCAGTTTACTGGCTTCAGTGGCATGTGTGTATAGCCCCAGCTACTTGGAAGGCTGAAATGGATGGTTTGCTTGAGTCCAAGAATTTGAGGTCAGTCTAGGCAATGCAGTTAGTCATCCCTTCATCCCTACCCCAGTGTCTGTCTATCTGCCCTTCCTCCATTTAAAGGTTCTCTTTTTTTTTTTTTTTTGAAACAGGGTCTTATTCACTGTGTATGCAGCACAACCTGGCCTTGAACTCAGTTTCTCAAGTTCTGGGATTACAGACACCAGCCACAATGCCTAGCTTAAGGATTTTTTGTTTTCAGTGTTTCAGCGTTTATGTTTTATGGCATCTGTGATTTATCTATTAAGTTATAAGTAATAGTGAGAATTTTGTTAGTGCGTGTGAAGAACAAATAAGGTTACTGCAGCAAAATCAAGGGGTGAGCTAAACTATGGTCCAGATAGCTCACTCACTTTAATGGGAGAACGTACCTGAGAGGAAGCTTCCTTAGTTGTATAGTAATATGTAAGTGTGAAATTTTAGACCCAGGATAACAAAACTAGAATCATATTTTATATTATAACCAATATTCATATCTTTTACTTACAGAGGAAGAATAAAATTAAAGTATCAGCAAATAATTCATAAATAAATGTATTTATACAGAATTTTCATGGTTGGTTTCTTAATTTAGATGGTATATAAATTTTTTTAGACTTGTTTATTTTATGTGTTTGTTTTGCCTACATGTACGTATACTATATGCATGCCTGGTGTTCTTGGGAGTCAGAAGAGGGCATCAGATCCCTTTGAGTTAGAGTTATAGATAGTTGTGAGGCACTCTGTGGGTGTTGAGAATTGAACCTAAGTCCTCTGTAAGAGCAACAAATGCTCTTAACTGCTGAGTTATTTCTCCACCACCTAGATGGCTTACAGTCTCCTCTAAGTCCAGTTCCAGAGTATCAGCACCCTCTTTTGGCCTCTTTGGGCATTGGCACACAATTGGTACACTGGCATATATGCATGCAAAACACTCATATACATAAGTTAAATTAAAAAAAATTAAGGTGCAGTTCTGGGGAGATGGCACAGTGGGTAAGTTCTTTAGTTCTTTGCTGTGGAATTATGGAGACTGAGTGCAGAGTGTGGTGGTGCATACCTATGACAACAGCTCTAGGGGTTGGGGTAAAGACAAGCAGATCCCACAGGCAAGCTCGCCAGCTACTTTAGCTGAAACAGTGAGCTCCAGCTTCAGGGAGAGACCTTGCCACACCAAATAAGGTCTAGTCATTGAGGAGGACATTTCTGCATCAACCTCCAGCCTCCATATATGCCTATGTGGGCTAGCTCACACACAGGCATGAACATAAGATAGAGATCAAACGGATGTACACACATGTACGTGGAACACCCTCATACACAAGTGCATATACCCACACAAGCATATCGCACAAACACACATATACATGTATGTTCACACACACACACACACACACACACACACACACACACGAGAAATATGAAGTTCTACAGGTTAAGATCTTTTGGCTTGTTAATATTTGTATGTCTAAGGCTTAGTATAAATTCTAACACAAAATGTCCACTCAGTAAATGCTTTTTACAATTAGATACTTTCATGAAAAAAAGATTTTGAAAAGATGAGAAGTTGAAGACTTTTTTTAATTTCAGAAAAATTTACAAATTCCAATTTAATATAAATTGAATTTGAGTACATTTTCTACCCAATGGATTGAAAAACTTTGCATAAATGTTCCTTGCTTATGAGGCCAATTTGAAATTTTGTGTGGTAAATGATTCTGAAAAGATATCAAAAATTTCATCCCATTAACAGGCTAAGCGCTATAATATTAAATGTGGTCCTCTGGCAAATAGAATTAACTGTAGTATATATTTAAAAAACAGAGCCTATAAACATCATTAGCCAGCAGAAATGCAAATTAAAATAATGAGGTACCATTACCTAGCTATTCAGATACCAACGGTAAAGAAACAGGTAAATGAATTCTGGCAGTAGCAAGCTAGCAAAGATACAGAGCAGCTAGAATGCGCATGTACCGCTCATGAGGACACAGAACTGTACAGCAGCATGGAGAGTTCCTTACAATCACGTGGTACATACTCAGATGCAGATTTACCAAACAGAAGTGCAACACAGGTTCACAACTGCAATAAACTAGAAAAGTTCAAATGTCAGTGCATGAGTGGGTGAACTGTGGTAGGTCATGCAATGAAATACTTCACAATGAGAATCAAGTAACAATTTGAATGTTTAACAACTTGCCTGACTCTCAGAGACCGACTCTCTTGCTTTGTGAAAGAAGCCAGTCTCATTGTTCCATTTATGTCACTGGCAAAAGACAAAACTGTGACAGTACCAAGAGATCATTGGTACTGTGGTTTGATTGGCTTTGTCTCCCACAAACATTAGTGTTGAGATTATTCCAGTGGTGCCCTTATGACTAAAGTAACGACCTTAAGACTTTCTGGAAGGAAGTTTGCTTCTTCTGTTCTGCTAGGCGATGACACAGTGTTTGTCTCCTTTTGTACCTTTGCCATTCACCATGTTAGTATGTAGCAAAAAGAGCCGTCATCAAGCATTGAAACATTAAAAAAGTTTTATTTTTAAAATTATGTGTATGTGTGTATATATATCTCTGTGAGTATAGGTGTCTTCAGAGACCAGAGACATTGGATCTCCTGGTACTGGAGTTACAGTCTGTCAGGAGCTGCCTGAGTTGGGAGTGGTTGGGTCTTCGGCAAGGGTAGCCTGTGTGCATCCTAAGCTACTGAGCTGTCTCTCAGCCCTCAAGCACTGAGTTTTAATCTTGGACTCCCGAGACTCCAGAACTGTGAAGGATATGCTTCTGTTCTCTACAATTTACTCTCTGAGATAGTGGTTACAGTAGCACAAAATGGACTAAAATTCCCAGTTTAGAATGGGACCAGTGTGTGACTATATAGAGCACAGGGATTTTTTTCATGGGTGGTATTAGTGATAAAACTGTTCTGTATTGATTGTGATAATATTTTTATAAACACTAAAAGTCTTGAAATTGTATACTTTTGCTTCTCTCCCAAAGCTCATTTTACCATGTATTAATTTTAAAAATAGAATGTATGCTCATAACTAAATCTGTGGTTTAAAGGCATTTTGTGTAATTTCTGGCTAACCAAACTTACATTGGTACTATCTGATGTACTTTTAGCTTGGAAGGATTTATATGAAAAGTGACTAATACACAGAAAACCATTGGTTCAAGAGCAGGTCTTTTTCGGTTGTCCAAACTGGTCTTGACTCTCTGGGCTAAAGCAACCTTTTAGCCTCAGCCTCTTGAATGCTGGAACTATAGGCCTGTGCCATAATATTTGACTTAGGATACCTTTAAAAGATTACTATGTATATTAAAAACCAAAAAGATTGATATGTGACTATTCAAGCACTTGGGATAACCATTTAGTGTAAACATTTTGATGGCCACCTTGTATATAGCTTCTTCTTTTGCACAGATAATAATAACCATTTATTGACTGTTCAGTAGACAACTTGCTAAACATTCAAACTGTACTATTACCATAATTATGGGGCGTGACTTTCTCTGATATAGATGTGAAGACTGAAGACTGTGAAACTTAGCCTGTTTGTTCACACAGCAAAAACCTGATAGGGCTGGAATTTTAAGAATTTCAGGCTGAGAAACATTTTTTATTTGTATTTTTATAAAAGCTTTTAAATTATAACATAAAGCGCAAATACAAACAGCAAAATGAATATTTACTTCATGTTTTAAAAGGCATCCCATTTAGAAGTCCACCAGAACCTGTCAGTTCTCCCACAGCTTTCTGTGTATCTTACCTCAGTCATAACTACTTTGTTTCCCAAGAGTAGACATTGTTTTCATTTTTATGGTGATCTGTTTTTTTTTTTATCGTCCAAGTGTGTGTCTGAACACTGTGGCTTAGTCTTACTTTTTTTTTAAATTTTTTAAAATAAGTGTCTTTTGAGCTATTAATCCACATGTTCCCCTCTCATCTCTCTCTTCGTTTCCTTGTAATTTAGCTACTCAGCTCTGGGCTTACAGTTTTTCACAGACTGACTTTTGCTGATTATATATGATAGTATATTTCAGCATTCATCTCTGTTTTCTGTATGCTCTAAAGATTTCCAGTTGAATCCAGATTTGATCAGAATTGATGTGATCTGTTTGTAAAACCTGAGGAGGCATTTGATATTGGATGACTTTCTGCCATTAATTTTTTATGGGGTTGCAAAATAGTGATATTCTAAGAAAATTATTTCTTCTAAGAAGAATACCTGCATAGAATACTGTCCTTACTTATTGTATTATTGACTGTAAAATTTGCAAGACAATAAATGTTTGCTTCATTTTTATTTACCAATTTTGAAGATAATGAGTTTATAACCTTTGGAGGTGTTAGATGCTTTGTTTGTTTGCTACTGTTTTAATGTCTCAGTAACTTACATGGCATATTTAGATTTCAGTGCACTGTGATTACTGTGACTCATAAAGTTCATAAAGTTCTTCTTTTGAACACTGAATACCTTGAAGATGTTCTGAATTCTTTTAACATGACAGCACTCATCTTTGATAGCTTTGTATGACAAGTTGTTCCAGGATTATGTTGTACATTTCTGTCGCTTCTGTGAAAACAGCAACTCCTTCAAAAATTTTTGGCCATGGAGACTATTCTATAGCAGGGCACTATTGGAACAATATCCTGACAGAACCATCAGTAAAAAGATTAAGATTACTGGTTTAGTTAAATAGTGCTCAGTTATAACTGTTTGTGTTTCCAGCAGTAGCCACTGTTGTCATTTTTACAGTGATCTGTACTTAATTCTATGTTGTTTTCAAGCCAAAGACTACAGTACAAGTTAATTTAATGTGCTGGAGAAAACATTATCTTTAACTTTGTCTACTTACAACTGGGGAACACAAAACTAAAAATACAAAGCTTAAAAGCCAATCTGGTAAATTTTATTGTTTAAATTATTAGCACATGGAGCTATGCATGCTACATTTATTTGGGGCAGGAAATCTATATTGTGAAATTAGTTAAGTACTGTCATATACCATGCTGATAAGGTGTTCTCACCCATCAATTACTATATTTATCCATGCGGTTTTATTATATTAAATAAAATATAATATTTATATTTTATCTCTTTATATTTGTAATTATTTATTTTATACTTATCTCCAGCCCCTATTGAGTTCTTTATATCCAAAGTTACACAACTCATATAAGGAAGAATAAAATGCTATCAAAGCCAGGATCTTACTCATTTCACTACACAGTGAGCACCTAGAAACCACCTAGGGAGAACAAATCATGGGCCTGAAAAGATATTCGCAGTCTAATATGTACTCAGCAAATATTTTTAAATTTTAAAAAGTTTCCAGGACTAAGGATCTATGGACATGTACTGTTGTCAATGTGGAAACCCTTTTCCTGCTTTATTCACATTACTTAAGAGCTGAGTGATAACTCTGTGGAGGAATGTCCCCTTCCCTGGTAGGAGCCATTGATTTTTCTTGTAGTTCCTAAATCTGACTCTGCCACAGAATAACTGCCTTTCTGCAGGGGCACCATGCTGCTAATAGTGTGTCCCCGCTCTCAGTGAAATGAGACAGAAAACTTATGACCATAGCCTGAAACTCATAATATAAAACACACAAATTGACAACACATATACTTTATTTCCAAACTGTAGTTGGGAATAGTTTATAACTTGCTATTTGGTACTTTATGTGGGCGAGGTGAGGGATAGAATTACCATCTATACATTTTGAGAGGTCACTATTCGGAGAGGGTTTTAGGATTAACTGTGGCTTGTTAATTGTTTTACATTTAAGGTTGTTCAACTTGCCGAATGACAAGCCTGAAGTTTTGTCGCACACACTAGTTTCTAATCCTCAGAGAGTACATAATTGACTGCTGTTAAACCGTGGATTGTTTTTGCATTTAAAAAAAAGTTATTTTCTCCCTCCAGTTTCCCTAACTTCCATGTGCTCTTTGAAACAACTTTCTGAGTCCATTTAGTGCTGCTTATATGTGCACAGTTGTGGGGCCATCAGCTGGAGTACTGTTTGTCTCCCAAAGTTTGCATCCCTGAAGAAACCTTGTTTTCCTTCATCCAGTGGCAGTCACTGCCAGTAGCTCTTAACTCGGGGTGGCATCACATGAACCCCTCCCCATCTGTGCTGGGATTCTGGCTGGCCTGAACTCTTGTAGGTTTTGTTCAAGCAGTGACAATTGCTGTGTGCTCATACGTACAACAGTGCTTCAGGTCTGGCAAATATTGTTCTGTTGCAGACATCACAAGCTCTTGCTCTTGTCTTTCTGTTCCTCTCTTCCAGGATGATCCCAGAACCTTGTGGGGACAGGGTGTGACCTAGCTGTCCATCGAGAGCTGGGCATTCTATAGTCTCTTATTCTTCGCTGTTTGATCAGTTCTGGGTTTTTGTATTGATTGCCCTTTACTATAAAGAGACACTTCACTGATGAGGGCTGGGAGACGTAATAGTCTATGGGTATAAAGCTAATAACTTAGGAGGCAGTTTATTTCTATATCCATTTAGCAAAATAGTAGTATTAATAATATTAATTAAGTTAATATATTAATAATAGTATTAAGTTCTTCCCTAGGATCTAATTATCCACAGGACTTTGGTACAGTTTGGGGTGCCAGGCACTGCTCTGGCTTAGACACAGAGGCAGTAAACAGAGCATCAGTGCTCCCTAGCCATAGACCACCTTGTTAAGGAAGAGTGAATGAGCAAGAAAGGCTCAAAGGAAACAGTGATGACATCAATACTCCTGTATCCTGAGTATCCCGAGTACAGGAATTACAGGTGGATACCACCATCCCCGGTTTGTTTGGTGCTAGAAATTGAACTTGGCCTCATTTATGCTAGGCAAGCACTCTGCACTCTAACCGCTCTGCTGTGTCTTCTCTTTTGTTGTTATTAGCATGAAGTACTTTCTTTCCCCATGAATATCATCTCCCTTGCCTATTTTTCTTTGCAAGATGAATGCAACTTCCACTGATATACCAGAGTCACCGGAACATTAGTGCTATAAGAAAAGCAGGAAATGTAGAGACCCATTGATGTCATCAGTGCTTCCTTTGAGACTTTCTCTCTCATTCACTCTTCCTTAACAAGGTGGTCTATGGCTAGGGAGCACTGCTGCTCTGTTTACTGCCTCTGTGTCTAAGCCAGAGCAGTGTACCCTTGTGCTCTATTTAGGTCGACACATTCCAGTAGAGAAATTAAGTATTGGAAGCAGCTTCTTATGGGTTGCCTCCATCAGTCTGGGTAGCTTCATCCATATCATCTGTAGATACAGTCTCATCTAATCCTCTCTGAAGGCAGGCTTTTGAGATGCCGTAGTAGCCCAAGGACCATTAGTCTTACAGGATGAGGTTGTGACTATGATAATCAGCGTCTTATTTTAGATAAGCTTACAGCTGTTGCTCCCTTAACATTCTTTCTCAAAAATGGCCAATTTTCCTTTAGACAGTTTCTTTCTGTCATCTATTAATATGTAACTTCCCAAGAAATTTAGATTTCTCTTTCTTTCATGTGTGCTTTCTGTGTTTTCTTTTGTAGAACAGGACTTATCATTTCTTTAAAGATGAACATTAGTGGACCAGTTGCTGTTTTTCTCTTCCCATCTAGGATCTGCTCATTGTAACTCTATCGTTTCTTTTCCTAAAATATGAGAAAATGACTGACAATTCAACACCACAAATGGAATGTAAACCTGTGACTTGTAACTTTCTGTCTTTGACACTTCATCAAAAGGAAGTAGTTTATATTTTACCTATTACAAACATAATTGTTTATTTAGTTTTAAAGATTTTTATTTTTTCTTTAGTATTTTTACTTTTCATGAGATTATAGCAAATCTTATAATATTGGACATGGATTGTGTGCTGGCTAGTTTTTTTTAATTTTATTTTTCTTGGATATTTTATGTATTTACATTTCAAATGTTATCCCCTTCCCCCCCCCCAATACCTCTTCTCCTCCCCCTGCTTCTATGAGGATGCTCCCACTCCCACCCACCCACTCTTACCTCAACTTCCTGGCATTCCCCTCCATTGGGGAACCGAGCCTTCACAGGCTCCTATTGATGCTAGACAATGCCATCCTCTGCTACATATGTGGGTGGTGTCATGGGTCCCTCCATGTGTATTCTTGGTTGGTGGTTTAGTCCCTGGGAGCTCTG
The DNA here is from genome assembly GCF_021556685.1 of Rattus norvegicus. NCBI lineage: Eukaryota > Metazoa > Chordata > Mammalia > Rodentia > Muridae > Rattus > Rattus norvegicus. Next base: position 102,302,022 of record NC_141539.1, read on the forward strand.
GGGATCTGGTTGGTTGATATTGTTGTTCTTCCTATGGGGTTGCAAGCCCCTTCATCCCCTTCAGTCTTTTCTCTAACTCCTCCATTGGGGTCCCCTTGTTCAGTCCAATGATTAGCTGCAACTATCCTCATCTGTATCTGTAGGGCTCTGACAGAGCCTCTCAGGAGACACCCATATCTGGCTCCTGTCAGCAAGCAGCTCTTGGCATCAGCAATAGTGACTGGGTTTGGTGGCTGCATATGGGATGGATCCCCAGGTGGGGTAAGTCTTTGGATGACCTTTCCTTCAGTCCCTGCCCCATCCTTTTTCCCTGTATTTCCTGCTGTGAGTATTGTGTTCTCCCTTCTAAGAAGGAGTGGAGCATCCACATTCTGGTCTTCCTTCATCTTGGGCTTTATACGATCTGTGAATTTTTTCTTAGGTATTCCAAGCTTTTGGGTTAATATCCACTTATCAGTGAGTGCATACCATGTGTGTTCTTTTGTGACTGGGTTACCTCACTCAGGATGATATTTTCTAGTTCCATCCATTTGCCTAGGAATTTCATGTAGTCCTTGTTTTTAATACCTGAGTAGTACTCCATTGTGTAAACGTACCTCATTTTCTGTACCCATTCCTCTGTTGAGAAGAAAATTCCAAATAATGTGAACACATCCCAGAAGAATGCAGTATTTATACGTATATGAGGTTATTTAACACTCAACAAAGTAAAATTTACAATGTCGTCTTTTATACTTCAGGAATGCTCACTGAGTGGTGACAGCTAGGATAATAAAATTGTTCTGTGTCAAGCAAGCAGATTAAATGAATTGGAATGGAAGTTTGTGTAGGAGGAGGAAGAAACAAAGAACTAGTTGGGTTGTTTGGGATGCAGATTTTGAGGTCTAGACTGGAGAGGAATATTTATGACTGGGAAGGAACCATTTGGGACTCAATCTTTTGGGACTGAATATGAAGCAAATTAAGACAATGAGTGCCACTGAGTTTGGATGTAGTTTGCAAAGTGAAAGTCCATTCCTTCTTGGCATTTGTAAAATTGTGGCTATAGAATACAGGCCTTCCCTTATTGTGACTTCCACGTGAACATGAATAAAGAGCTAAGAAGTACAATATTAAGTGAAATTTGAGGAGGGTGAATTAATTTACTTTCTTTTGTTTCAGGCTGCTGTTCTGGCTGAGGCTGTCTATGGCCCTGGTGGTGTTTTCATCCAAGATCAAGTCCTTTCCATTATTATTTATTAACTGAACAGATTCAGGTCAGTACACTTTTGTGGATAGCACCTTTGTGTTTCCATTTGACTCTTTTGAGATGTTCTGTTTTTAAATCTGTGTGTATATGTACCAATGGAGTATAGTGCCAACTGACCACTTAGTCCAAAACTAGTTAATTGTGTATTAATTGGGAAATATTTTCTGCCTGCCTACCTAGTATAATCTGTTTCGTCATAAAGTCACAGCATGTTAATTTTTAATGGGTTTGATTTTCGAGTTTTGAACTTGATAAAAACAGGTTGTGACCACATTTTCTATATGGAGCCTAGGTTGTTGTGTGGCATAACTGGTAATGAGAATAAACTCACTTTAGAAACTTCTGATGTTTTAGTAGCTCTTCTAAAACGTGTCCACACATGAATTAAGTCATATATTAACATCTCTACTTTTAATATTAATTCTAAGAGGATTGGCATACATATTTGTTCCTTCAATTAAAAAGCAGTTCCACAGGCTTTCCGCTTCACTCATGTTCCTTTGTAGTTAAGCCCCGTCTTTCACCACAACTGGCAGCAGTGTGGATCTGTTTTCTGCTCACATAGTTTACCTTTCAGACTGTGCTGCTTGAATGGAATTATCTAGAACTTAGCTTTTGGAATCTGCTTCTTTTACGTCATATAATGCAGTGTGCTATTCCTGTCCCCGTGTGAATCAGTACTTGATTTTCAGTGGTGTACTAGTACTGTGCTCTGGGGATTTACCACAGTTAGTTTATCCACTCATGTTGATGGACATTCGGACTATTTCAGGTTGGGGGTGATAGTAATGCTGTCACAGTCATGCATTCAAAAGTAACATGACTTTGTATTCTTTATTAAAATAGTTTTTGTTGTTGTTAAAAGAGGTTGTATTGATTCAACCATCACTGTTTTAGGGCTAGGGGTGCATTTCTTTTAAAACCTGTTCCATGCTCCTTTCAGTTTTGGATATTGAAATTAGTAGCTTGTACATGCCGGGAAAGGGCTTGCTTAGCCCCGCCCTTTTTTGTTGTTTTTTGAGACAGGGATTTGCTGTACAGATCAGACTGGCCTTGAAATCACAGTTTTCCTGCCTCCGCCTTCTGATTGTTAGGATCAGGAGCATGTGTGCTACCATGCCTGACACCACAGGCTCTCAGTGTTATTAAAAGGAAATCAGAAACAAATTTAATAGACGCAGAGTAGAGGGAGAGACCTCTAACTGTATTTTGTGTGTTTATTGAGAGAAGCCATATCCAGTTGTTAGAAGCAGAAGTAGACTGTAGCGGAGCTTGCAGTGTTTCTTGAGCATCGTGTTAGATCAGACATGTATAGGTAGAACAAGTCTAATGTTACCAGCTTATAAAAGTCAAATAAATTGTAAACATTTTTTTCTGATCTTAAAAGTTTAGTTAAAGAGGGCAGAGATTTAGTATGGAAAAGTTAATTAGAATTTTTCTGAGCGAACATTTGAAATGAAAGTGAATGAAACATTCCTACTTGTGGAAATCAGCGATCTCAAAAATAGCTTGAAAAGCTATTTGGATATTTGTAAGGAAGTTGTTCTTTATTTGCTAGAGATACAGAAAGATCTTGAGAAAAGGTAATGCTCTGAGTCAGAGAATGCTCATGTAGAGATCCCTGCTGTGATGCTGGGCACCATAAGTGCGGCTGAACCTTTACACTGTTGCCATTCCTGAATATTTTCAGATGCATTTTGTAACTTTCATAGAATCTCTATACACACTTGGTATTAGTTATATTGTGTTATCATAGGATGTTTCTTGTTTCCTTTGAGAGAATTTGTGTGTGCATGTGTGTACTTATGCCATTTGTGGCACAGCAGGAGTGTAGAGGTTAGAAGACACCTTGAAGATGGACTCCTTTTTACTATGTAGGTCCTGGGAATTGAACTCAGATTATCAGGCTTGGCAGCAGGTCCCTTTGACTACTCATCCATCTTGCTGGCCCATCACATGCTTTAAATAGGCAAAGTATCTTAGTGCAGTCAGAGCACTTTAGACATTCTTTTGACATAGAATATAGCTTGATTATCCCTAACAGTAGAATCTGAGATTCAGTATACCAAGATAGGAAACCAGCATGACAACATAAGTGAAAAATTCCACATCTCACTTCATGGGATGGGTCAAATAAAAAGATATATTAAAAATATTAATATAGTTACCTTTGTGCTATGTAAAGGTCTGTATGACACAAAAGTGAATTCTGTATTTAGACTCATTTCATCTCATTGTGTTTTTGAAAAAAAATTCCAAAAACTGAAAAAAAAACTGAACCTGAAGCACTTCTGGTCACAGGCATTGTGAATAGAGGACGCTCATCATTTATTCCGCAGGCAAATGCAGCATCAAGTCAGTAATAATTTCTTCAGGATTTGAGAGATTCTTTGTCATGCTAATCACTTATCTAGCATAACTTGTTAAATTATTTTTATTTAAATTGTCTGTGCGTGCGTGCGTGCGTGTGTGTATGTGTGTGTATGTGTGTATGTGTGTGCACTTGCATGTGCATGAGGTGTATGTTGGGGGTAGGGGAGCATGTGCTGAGGTTCGTATGTGAAGATAGAGCGGAAGCAGTTTGCGGAGTTGGTTTTCTCGTCTACCGTTGTGTGGGTTGAGAGGCTCACTCAGTTGCCTGGTGCACGTGGACAGCGCCTTTGCCTGCTGAGCCATCCCTTTGGTCCTTGTAGAACTTCTGAGTACAAGGTTAAAGCTAGAACTAGAAAGGATGAAAACTAGTGCGTGGGAATATAGATGTTATTTTCCAAAAAGTATGATGTAGGCAAATAAGACTTCCTGAAATGTATTTTGAGTTCTCATATCTGTGATTGTACTTCTTGAACTTTATTTTGAATTTTTATGCTTTGTAAAGGTGATATTTTGCAGCAAGCATTACTACTTATCCATCCATCATTGGGTTCCTTGGACCTTAGTAAAGCATTTGTATTTGTAGACTCCATAAGATGCTCAGGGCAAGAAGTAGGAATCAAGTTTCCAAAAGCTGTGGAAACAGATTATTAAGCAGCTGTGAAAGCTGGCTCTTCCATGGCATTTTATGCAGAGGGACCGACCTTACTGCCTCTTCTGTGAGTGGAAGCCTAGAGATGTACACAGGTGAGGTGATGTGTTTTTAATTTAATAAAAATGTGTTTTTATTGTGCAGCTGTCTGGAAACAGTGCCATGCTCACCACCTCTCCTCTGGAATCACTGCTTGACTTGGGGTTAGATGGAGTTAAACCACTTGTTTAATGTTTCTAAAACTGTTTTAATTTATTTTTTTCCAGTTGATTTTAAGACTAAAATATACCATTTAAAAATAATTTGAAATGTGATCTTATTCTCTAAAAACTGATAAAAATGCTGATTCTGGAATATACAGCTAGAAAAATGCAACAATTATATTTGTTTTATAATCTCAAAACATTTTTTTGCAATTTATTTAAAGTTTATAGAATTTAAGTAAAATGCCTTTTACAAGTATGTTAGAAAACATACTTTTAAAACCTAGAGCTAGTTTTAAAAAGTACCTTATGATGTAATTTCTGGTCTTTAGAATTTAATTTATAAAAGTATTGATCGCTAATAATTGGTAGAATTCAGAATTACTAGTTTCTTTTATTTGCTGAGTACTATTAAGTTTAGATTATCAAAAGAGAAATCTTGTTTGAGACACTATTTAAAAAGTACAAAACCAAGATTCACTCAGGGAAGTACTTTCTTCTGAGTGTTTGGTGTGTGGGAACATTATAAAAATGGGACTAAAGTAGTTTGTTGAAATTTTTGAGAGAAGAAATGAAACATTTTTTTCTTAAATTTTTTCTATCATTGGAAACTCCTCATTGTGTAATATTAACTTGATTTTGATTATCTAAAGTTTTTTGTTTTAAATCTTTTTTAGGATAATAACTATTGGAAAACATTTTTAGGAAGATTTTATAAAAGTATTAATTCTCAGTTATAAGAATCAGACATGTTTAGAAGTCAGAACTCCACTTAAAATTTTACTTCTTTACATTTAAATATAATGCCTTACTTTGCAATTCTCTGAAAGAATTAAAATAAAACTTACCCTTTGAGCTTTACTTTTAAAATGTTTGTTAAGCACAACAATTGTGAGGGAAAATGCACATCTGGGCACATTTGAATGCCGTGTTTTGTGAGGCTGGAGTGCTGACTGTTTTAAAATGGTTATCTTTTCCAAGGAAAGCCACACAACAACCTATGTAAGGGCAGAGGCAGCGTTCTTTGCTGTGTACGATGAAATTAAGATAATTCTTCTAGAGAAAAGCTAGGCACATGTATACCCTATTGCTAGAACAAAGCTGTGTTTGTTGATAACTGAAGTAGGGGAGGAGGATAGGGCAGCTTGACTTTTGTTTTCTTGTTTCTGGAAAAAAGAACTTAAGGGAGAAAGGGTTTATTTTGTCTCGTAGTTCAAAGTAAAGTCCTCATGTTGGGGAAATGTAGGTGGCAGGAGTTTGAAGTGGCCGGTCATTCTGCCTTCAGAGTCAGAAGGAAGAGGTGATGGATGAATGCTCTTCTGTGCAGTCTGGAATCCATTCAGTGAGGACATGGTCCTACCTAGAGTAAGAAAGTGTTTCCACCTCAATCAATGACTTAATACAATTTCTCACAGACACACTTAGAGGCCTGTGTCCTCGACGATTCCAGATTCTGTCAGGTTGACAGCACTGACTGTCACAAGCTTTGGAGGAGATTAATTAATGTTGGAAAGGAGCAAAGTCAGGGTCAAAGTTTGGGAATTTGAAATTTGGTTTAAATTAGGTCCTTCAGTGGTAGTGATGGGAGTTGATTAGGAGTGAGTAGTAAAGTAAGAGTGTAAACAGTAAAGCAAGGATTTTGAAAACTCTTGCGTTTCTTATTGAATGGTTCATTGGATGTAGTTTGAGTGTGTCTTGCCCAAATGATTCCATTTAAAGAGAAAAAGATGTATTTTGGCTCATTATTGTAGAATTTAGTCCATGTTTTTGGTCTTATGTGCTTTGGGCACAACATTATGTTAGCAGGAATGCACAGCAGAGAATCTACTTCTTATGATGGGGAGACAGGAGGGGACAGAGACAAAGGCCACACAATGAACCCTTCTCCATTATTTCTTCTAGCTAGGCCCCATGAAGACTGGCAGGAAGGTAGGATGGGGCCCTGACCAGGAAGGCTTCCACTGATGATAGCTATGTGCTGAGTACAGCTAAAAACATACACTATGGTTCCTAAAAAACCAGAAACAACCAACAGTGTGCTGATGGACAGATCATGGCTACTTCCCTGCAAGTTCTTCTCCCTTTACAGACTTGTTGTCCCCCACCCCCTCTCTACCCACTGGGCAGGGTTTCTCTGTGTATCCTTGGCTGTTCTGAAACTTGCTCTGTAGACCAGGCTAGCCTTGAACTCAGAGATCAATGGCCCTTTCTTCTTCTTTTTTTTTTTTTTTTTTTTTTTTTCAGAGCTGGGGACCGAACCCAGGGCCTTGCGCTTCCTAGGCAAGCGCTCTACCACTGAGCTAAATCCCCAACCCCTGGCCCTTGCTTCTTAAGTGCTGGGATTAACAGTTCTTTTTAAAATTCCAAGAACCAGCTAACAGTACTTGGTACTCCTCCTCTTTTGAGAGGGAGCTCTTGATGTGAGGGCACATGCTCACCTGATGCTCACCAAACTACATTTGCTTTTCACTCGCCTATTTGTGACTTTCATTCATTGGGCTCATGAGACGCACTCGCTGTTGCAAGTTTTGGTGGCCATTGATAATTATGCACCTTTGCACCAATACTAAGCACTCCTGCATCTTTTGACCAAATTCTCTCCCACTCGATGACCATCTGTGGCTTATTATCTCTTAAATTTCCCAGAACCTCCCAAATCAGCACAATCAATCAGGGACTAGATATTCAATACACAAACTTGTGGGAGATAGTTGATCATTAAACTTTAACAGTGGTGTTGAGGTGGAACCTTTAAGTGGTAGAGCCTTCTGGGAGGGTCCTTAAGTCATTGTGGTTTCTCATAAAATCTCTGAGTAAGGTCATCTGAGAGAGTTGTTAAGAACAGAGGAAGTCTGCCTTCCTTTCTTTCTGACTATCTGTCTGGCCATGTGATTCCTCCCTTTCATAGCAACTTTGCCAGGATGATATCTTCTGTTATGGTGTTCTTAGCCAGGGTTGGTTCTATGCTGTGTGAACCCTCAGGATTCAAAACTGTAAACTAAAACACACCTCCTTTCTTCATAAATACCCAACCTTATGTATTTCATTCTGATCTAAAAGATATATTAATATAATGATGGTATCAGTGTAACATGATGTCAATGTGTACAAAAGCTGTGTATGTGTTAGACTTCTAAGATATGGTTGTAATAAACCACAATAAACTGGATGACTTAAAACAATAGAAGCTCTCTGTGAAAGGTTGGAAAGAATCAAACAATACTTGAAATGTTTTTTATTCAGAAGAGTAGTAAAAATGGAAAGAGAAAAAATAAAGGATGATGAAAAACCAGACCTGGAAAGCTCTGTGGACTTTTTCAACAGTTTAGCTGGCTTGAATTGTTGGAAGCCCATGGACACCTGATTCCCACTGGTACTCAGAGTCTCTGGGTAGGCAATTCTGATGAAGATGAGGAGCAAGAGGAAAAGAACGAAAAGTGGTATCAATTGCAAGAAAAGAAATGGAAAAAGACCCAAGCAAATTGCCTTTTTAGGCTGCTGAAAAAAAAAAACCGGCTTGCTACAGTGCAGAGACTCCTCTCTGAGAAGGCCGCTGAAGCGAGCACTGGCGATGAAGATGAATATACCCCTCTTCACCAGGCAGCCTACAGTGGACATTAGACGTTGTTCATGAGCTGGTGGCTCGGGGGCAGATGTTCATGCAGTGACCGTAGATGGCTGGGCACCGCTGCACAGAGCTTGTAAGTGGAATAGTACCAGGGTGGCCTTTTTCTTACTTCAGCATGATGTAGACATCAACTCCAAAACAAGAGGCCTTTTGATCCCTTTGCACCTTGCTGCTGGGAGCAGAGACAGCAGAGACACCCTGGAATCCTCCTGATGGATCGTGACATCAAACCAGTGCTGGAGAACTACTCTCAAGAAACTGCTTCTGACGTTGTCAGGAGGATGAGCATCTGTCACTGCCTCTTTGAAATCGCGGAAGGCTGTACGAACTCTTCACCTCCGTCCTAATGACTCTAGTAAGTTTCTAAGTTTCAGAGTACCAGTGCCTCCCATGTGTGAGATGTAAAATATTCCCATGTACAGAGAACAGATGTCTCACTACAGAAATTCTGTTGTAGGTATCACGGTTTTCTTCCAAGTAAACTGCCTGACCTTGATGTCAAATGTCTCTGAGAGGTATTTGGGTGGTGATTTCTGTACACAATCTGTGTTATTTTTATCAGAAGTAATTTTACTGGACACGGGTAATACAGAAACTCAGGATATTTTTTTTGTGCTGATCCAAGAGAAAAGTATTTTTAAATATCCCATACCCTGGGTCTTGTTCAGTTTAGCATATTGGTTTGTATGTTTGTAAGCTATTTCCTAATTTTAATCTTTAACATACTGGTGCAGTTCAGCTGTTTTCTCTGCATCTCCATTGCTTTCCTTCTAAACAAGAAACAGTAAAAATTAGTGACTTAACATTTTTGTAAGTTTAAAAAATAGTGAAATAGATTTTTTTTAAAGATGTAGGCCATTCTGAGAAAAGCAGTTAGGGAGATGCTTAATCCTTGAATGTTTTACACTGCCTCCCCCACCACACTCATAATCCCGTGGACAGTCCTATGTGACCCATGTGACCCTTACTGTATGGTCAGCCACGCCGTGTCTTCATTTAGACAAAACTGTACCTTGGTCCACAAGACGCAAATTGCCCTCCAAAATGTTCACCTTTCTCTCCTCTTCTCTTTGGGCATTGCTCATGACTTCCAGGAAAAGTCCAGCACTACCCCCACAGCCCTCATTTTCTACAAGTCATGACAAAGGGAAAAGGACAAGGAATTCTAACAGCGAGAAGTGATTGTCATAAGGGACCAGAACATCAAGTGGCTCAGGCTTTCTTAAAACAAAAACAAAAACAAAAGCAAGCAGACAAACAAACAAAACTCATAGCATGGATAGTAATGGAGACTGTAAGTACAAATAGAATACAAGTTTTGACAGTGCATACATCTTCACCAGAGCGATGAAGTTTAAATTACATTAACTTTTATCTTCTTGGTGCCTGCACCATAGGTTTTGATGGACTCCTTAGTCCCTCTTATTGTTTCCAAGAGGTCTTCTGAAAATGAGAACCTGTATCTTTGGGAAAGGACACTGAAGGCTTATTGTCAGCTTAGAATACACCTCTAGCATGTTTGGAAGGGAGTTTCTTGAAAAGTTTAACTGAAGAAAGTATGCATATTGAGATGTGGGTGGCACCATCACCTGGGCTCAAGTCCCAGATTAAAGAAAGAGAAAGCAAGCCAAAAAACAGGCCTCCTGCCCCCCCCAAAAAAACACCAATAGAAATTTGTTTTCTCACAGTTCTCTAAGTTGGACATCTGAAATCAGAATGTTGGGAGAGCCATGCTTTCTCTGAAGGCTCTAGGGAAGAACTTCCTTTCCTCCCTCTTAGCTATGACCAACAGTTACTAGAAATTGTTGATGTTTTGTAGCTTGTCACTGCATAATTCCAGTTTCCACTTCAGTGTTCACATAGCAGTCCATGCATGTAAGTCCAAATTCCCTTTTCATAATGACTGCAGTCATTACTTAGGACCTGCCCTAACATAATACGTTCTAGTAATTCGGTCATGTCTGTAAAGTCTATTTCCAAATAAGGTTCTATGGACAAGTTTCAGTGATTCTGAAATTTTAAGACAGACAGACAGACAGACAGACAGACACATACACACACACACACACTTTAATATAGTACAGGGGACATACAATTTTAGATCTCATTATTCAAGCTTTGTGTGGAGTAGATGATTTTGTTTCTCAGTATTCATGAAACTGCAGAAGGCTGGTTTTCTTAACATCTATGTGGTATAAAATCTCATGCTATTTAAAATTTCTGACAACAGCATGTTGTAATTAAAAACAAACAAAACAATTTGGATGTAAAGAGACCTTGGTTCTAGTTTCCATTCTGAATTAACTATTTTGTTGTGTAACTTTTCTGGCAAGATGTGAACAAATGACTGTTCACCCCAGATAGGGCACTACCCAAAGACCAAAGTTGCATTTGTATTGAGGTTTAATTTAATGAACTAGTGAATTTATTTGTATTATTTAAAGGAGAATGAATGACTGAAAGGCAGGTACACCATCCATGGTAGCATGGTGAAGACTCATCAAAGCTGCATGTCTAGAGCTCCCTGCACAACTTGCAGACATCTCAGTTCGTGAGAGAATCCCTTCTCCCTGCCAGTTGTTACTGTTTATATAATCTAAGGACTAGGAGGACCTTGTAGACCTTACAAGTTTAAGGAACTTCCTGTAACTTGTGAATTGCTGACTTTAAGTATTTTAAGCTTTGTTTATTTTTGGGATCTTAATGAATGTCTCTCCAAGATGAAGTGTTTCAGTTAGGAAGATGTTATATAGGACCATGTCCATGTCATGGATAAAGTGGGAGGCCTGGAGGAAGAGAGGGATGGAAGAAATTATATTCTGCCTTTTCCATGTCTCAGATTCTAAAGTTATGTAATTGTGGAGTAACCTCTGTGTGCTATATTTAGAGTTTTGTTGGCATTATAAAAGAAAAGTAAAATGGGAATGTCCTAAACACTCACTGGATCGGTCTATGAGTGCAGTGTCTATGCATTAATTTGTTTGGCTTACCTCAGTGAATCACTAATGGAGATTGCTAACTCGCTTTAGCCTTCCTCTGTCTCACTGATCATAATTCTTTAGATTTCTATGGCACATCAGAAAGTGGACCACTCTTACAGCTAGTTAATTCACTTAAGTCTAAAATTGTGCCACTGCTGCTCTACTTTCTTGCTGAGTTCATAAAACGAAATGAATGTAAGGAACGTAGTTTCTCCTCTTTGCTCCCAGTTCTCTTGTTACATCTTTCTTGTTCTCAGGGGATCTTAGGACAGTTCTTGCTAGAGAATGCTAATTATCCCGGGAGGTGGAGCATGATGTGAAAATTACAGCTGTGATTCATTGACTGTTGAATTTTCCTTGTGTTTTGAATAGGTCATTGAAGTATTTTTGTTTGAAATCTTTCTTTGAATCATGAGATGAGTCCTGGTAATTACTCTTAGAGATACTGTGAGCATTGTGAAAGAAATTGGTAATACTGAAATGCTTGATTACAGTATATAGATGTATGCATGTGCTCACATTAATAATGTTTGTCTATTGGTATCAGAATAGGTAGAATCAATGCCTAGATTGAAGAAAATTGTATTTTCTGGATATGAGAAAGTTATGAGTAAAATCAGGTCCTAAAACTATTTCATACAGTAAAAATTAAAACTATATTCTGAGGATAGAGATTCTATTTGAGTATAGAATTTAATGTAATCTTGTAGGAATACTTGGAATAAAATGTTAAAAAGGACAGGATATAGAAACTACATATGTACTGTACTCATGGTGGAGTCATAGTTTTTATTTATATTTTCATTTTTCAGTGAAAAGGGTAGGAGGATCAGGGTTCAAAGCTGCCTTACTACACGAGATAGGTTTAAAATGTTAGAAGGAGAAATGGCAGTAGTTAATAGCGCTTCTAGAGGGGTCTAATTCCCAGCACCCACATGGTGGCTTACAGTTGTCTGTAACTCCACTTCTAGGGTATCTGACACCTTCCTCTGGCTTCCATACACACCGTGTGCATGTGTACCACGTTTTTGACATAAAATTTTGCTTTTCACTAAGGAACTTTCAAAACTTTTCTTGTAAGATAAGTCTGTTAGATTTTTATCTCTTTCAACTGTTGCTTTTTTGAGAAAGTCTTTATTTTTGAAGTATAATACTACAATTCTGACTTGAACTGTTCTCTCCTTAATAGTTGAAATATTTCATTTTGTTGCTTTCTTGCTGTGTGGTTTCTGGAGGGGAGAGCTTGATGCACTCCTGACCCCTTTCTTCTGTAGTTAAGGTGGCCTTTGTTTGTTACATCCTCTTGCTTCTCTCTGTCTGATTTCTGGCAGTCTTCATATAACATGCCTACATTTAAGTATTTTGATGTTTGTTCTGCTTTATGTTCATTGACTCCTGAACCATCACTGCAGCAGTCCTTGTCTGTTGCCAAGTGTGGATTTGTGGCATTTCCTCTTTATTTCCTGTCTCCTGCTAATCTTGCCCACCTGCTTTTCCATGATACATACTTCTCCTCCTCAGCATTCTTAGCATGTGGAGCTCACATTTCTGGTGGTGTTTCTAAAACCTCTGTGAGGCTCCAGTCTGTTTGGCAGTCAGCAGCACCTTCCTGCCCATCTGTGCTCCCCTTCTTCCTATCATTTTGTAGGTTTGCCCTAAAAAGTACCTTCACAGATAGATGTAATATATCAGGTAGTGGAAACCGAGGTCTTAGCACGTGGAAGGACGTTTTCTGTTTATCTGCCTAAGAGTTAGGCTGTATTTGTGTAGCTTTCATGTCAGAGGCTAACCTTTGCGTTTAGACTTTTTCCCTGAGAGAATCTTTAAATATGGTCTGAGGTTTACAGTTGTTTTAGCTGTCCTCTTTGGCTGGTGCATAGGAGTCATGTTGATGTGGGAGGAGGGAGAAGGGAATGAGGGGAAGAAATTCTCTGGTCCTTTTAAAAGACCAGTCTTCTGTGAATTTGACTTGGGTATCTTTTCCCTACATCTGAAGTTAAAAGGGGCTGGAGTGGGTATTTCCCTTCTGGATTTCTCAGGTACTGTAAAAACCTAGACACAGGCTAGGTAAAACCCCAGTTGCTTAAGTTGTAATAAAATACTTTCAGTTTTGCAGAGAAGGCCCCTTAAGAGTACAGAGAACTCTGGGCACATTTCAGAAAAGTTATGTTTTTTTTTTCTTTCTGTTGTAAGATAAGGGTTTTTTTTTCTTTCAGATTTTTACTTTAACAATCTGATAGAGTTTCTGAAGAATAAAACTCAAGAAAATATTGGGACTTTGATAGGATTGGGTCCTCTAGCAGGTTTTAAATTTTTGTTTTATTCTAATATAAATAATAAACATTCTTAAAGAATTTCTTTTATTCTAATATACTTAAATCATTTCCCTTTTCATTTCTTCCCTCCAAACCTTTCCATGTACCCTTCCTTGTTTTCTTTCAAATCCGCGCCCCCTTTGTTCATTAATTTTCATTACACATGTGTTCCTGAATACATAAATACAACCTCCTTGCTCTCTATAATGTTGCTCATATGTATGTTTTCAGGGCTGATCATTTGGTATTGGAAAAAATGGATGTGCCTTTCCTGGGAAAGACTATTTCTCCTGTTCTCAGTATTCCTTAGTTACCTGTAGTATAGGGTTGAAGATTCCTGGGCTTCTCTCACAGGTTTAAACTGTCTTAGCAGGGTTGGGGATTTAGCTCAGTGGTAGAGCGCTTGCCTAGCAAGAAGGCCCTGGGTTCGGTCCCCAGCTCCGAAAAAAAGAACCAAAAAAAAAAAAACTGTCTTAGCAATTTAATTATTTATGTAGATGTATATATTAGTAATACATATTTTAAGGATTTATTTATTTTGCATGTATAGTGCTTTGTCTATATGTATGTATGTGTCAGAGACCAGAAGAAGGTGTCAGATCTCCCAGGACTTAAGTTACAGATGGTTGTGAGCCACTGTGTGGTTGCTGGGAACTGAATCCAGGTCCTCTGGAAGAGCAAGTGCTCTTAACTGTTGAGCCACCTCTCCAAACCTGCTTCAGTAACTGTTGAGCTGTTCTAAAATGTCCGCATGGATGCTGCTTCCAGGTGGGAGCTTCTGCTCCCACGTGCCTTGCTGTCTATCTTCTGACCTCAGTTCCACTATAGATGTAAGAAAGTATTGATTTTCAGCCTTTTTTCTTGTTGTGGGGGTGAAAGTAATGAATCTTAGCTTCTCTACATTTTTAAATTCAATTAAAGTTATTACTTTTTTCTGTATTTGGTAGTATGATAAAGATTTTGTATAGTAATGTCTTTTGATTTGGTTATATTAATAAGAATTTTTTCTACTATTATGCTTATATATTTTGGGGTAACATTCTAATTTGCAAGGAAGCTTTTTCACAGAAAGTTGATCAATAGTACTGATTTTTTTGAAGTTTTTATTTTTACTTATTTTCTTATTACCATTAAAATGAGTCAGTATATTTACTATTTAACTTGCAAATACAGTTTGAGACATTATCAGCCTTTGTTTCCTGTGTTGTTAGATGACGATTTCTTTTTATATTCATAAACTGTGTCAGTCTGTGCCAAGTACAGTTGTACTTTGGATACTGTACTGATGGTGTTGGAAGTATTGATTGTTTGGAATTGCGAAACCAGTAATTATATGAACCACTTACGTCGGGCTTTTACTTTGAAATTATTTATTTATTTTATGTGAGTTAGTGTTTTGTCTGCATGTGTACGTATGTACTTTGTGTCTGCTTGGTGCTGGTTGAGGTCAGAAGAGGATGACAGATCCACTGGAACTGGGTTGTGAGTAGGGGACTGAACTCTGGTTCCTCCACAAGAGCCGTGGGTGCTCCTAACTGCTTGACCATCTCTTCAGCCTAATGTTGAGTTTCTTAATTAGTAGACTGAATAGAGAATAATAAGCTAAGTCCTTATATTTCTGTGATTTCATCAGAAAAAAGCTCATGTAAATATCTTGGAGACAAATTTGTGTAAACTAAAAAAATATAAAACATGGTTTAAAGATTTTGTTTTGAAAAACCTTAACATTAAAAAAAAATCACTATATTTTAGATTCTGATGTTCACCGAAGTGCTGACCCCACCCAGTTACCTGTAAAAGCTGTCAAAGGATGATTTTAAGTCTTCGAAGGTTCCATGCCTCTTTCTTGATGTCTAAGTTAGAGATTTTATATACATAACTTCATTTAGCCTTCTGTTTTTTCATGATATTTGCCAAGAATAAAAGAAACATATCTTTTTGGAAAATTGATTAGGCTTTGATGAGCCCAAGATAAGAAGGAAGAGATTGAAAATCATTGGGTTCATTTTATTGTAAAAGTGGCAAAATTCCTCAGTTGATTTTTTTTTTCTTTTTGGTGTGGCTTTGTTAAGAGAAATATCACTTATCTGCTATGGGAAACCAAGTCTTGTCTACATAGATGCTTATATATTTATTTATTTCTATCCTCATTCTCCCCTGAGTCTTGTGCCTATTACATTTTCTTCAAAAAACCAAAAATACAAAAAACAAAAACAACCAAACTTGGTGAATAACTACTGTGAGTTTGGAATATGAACGGATAAATAGAGGAAGCTGATAAATTGACTACGTGAGTTAGGTCCATGCTAATGATTGCAGAACAGGATAATGTTTGTCAAATTGTGAAACTGTTTGAAAATAAAAAGTTTGAGTGTTTGTATGGAGTTATTCTGCAGGCTAAACTTTAGTAGGTTCTGAGGATCCAGTGCATACCTCACACCTGCATGGTAAACACTTTACCTATTGAAACATTTCTCCAACCCTTGATGGGCTTTAAGGAGATCAAGCTTATTATGACAGAGAACTTTTCTGGATCATTTTTTTAAAACAAATAACTAGTTCTTGTCTTTTAATTTTCCATGTACTAACTCCATTGTACTCTCATTTAACAGGAGTGGTGCGTTTTCTTATGTGCTTATATTTATATTTGTTACTGTTTCCATAATAGAATTTAAGTTCAGTGCACATATACTCTGATCTTCTACAACACCAGGCACATAGTACGCATAAGAACTCATTATTTTTCAGGCTTGACAGCTTTCATTGTCATATTCTGTTAAATATGCATCACCATTAAATTGGGAGTTTAAGACAAAATTTGATTGATAAAGTTAATTTTTTAATAAAAATTCTAAATAAAATTTTGAAGAATTACAGATTTCATTTTATTTTAGAAGTTCCATGAGATACTCTGAAAGCTCTAGAAGTTAACTTCTTAAGAAATGCCTGAAGTGAAATATATGAAATAAAACTTTTTCAGAATCTGTAGGAGGAAAAGAATACACATTAAATTATAAGTAGTGCTGCTATTGCCAGTGTGGGGCAATCAGAGTTGCAGATGCCAGCCAATATAAGTGCTGTAATCCAAGGGCAGGTGAGATGGCTCAGTAGGTATAGCTGCTCTCTGCCAGTCCCGAGGACCTTCAGGACCTACATGGTGGAAGGAGAGGACTGACTTTTCAAAAGTTGTCCTCTGATCTCTACCAGGTCTGTCTGTCTGTCTGTCTGTCTGTCTATCTGTCTCTCCAGTTCTCTCTCTCTAGTTCTCTCTCTCCAGTTCTCTTTCCAGTTCTCTCTCTCTCTCTCTCTCTCTCTCTCTCTCTCTCTCTCTCTCTCCTTATCTCTCTCCCTCTCTCTCCAGTTCTCTCTCTCTACTCCCCCCAGTTCTCTCTCTCTCTCTCTCTCTCTCTCTCTCTCTCTCTCTCTCTTTCCCTCCCGTTCTCTTTCTCTCTCTTCAGTTCTCTCTCTCCAGTTCTCTCTTTCTCTCTCTCTCTCTCTTACACACACACACAAACACACACCACACACAAATGAACACTAACTTTAAAAAAATGCTTTAAATCAGTTCTTTGCTGAGAGTCCCAGAAGTAATACTTGTACACTTAATGTTGAATTAAACTGTATTAAATAAAGTATAAAGTCTTCCTCCATGTAGCAGTGTTAGAAGAAAATTATGACAGATTTAGTTTCAAGATCAAATTGACTTAAAAGTAAAGGAAGCTGATTTCGCCTTAAGTAGACTGGAAGGTAGACTGCAAGGTGGACATTGTCACTCGGCTGAGTTTCTGTTGTGCCTTTCACTGCTATCCTCTCTTTGGTGGTGAGTGCTCTAGTCACTCTTCAGTGCTAAATCTGTACTTACCTGTCAGGTTGTGGCTTAGGCGCTGAGATCACCTCAATCAACTTAGCCATGATTTTCCCTGCGTGTACAAGAAAGTGAAGTGGAAGAAGCAGTCCTTCTGAGTTTTGGAAGCTTGTATTGTCCCCATGGTAATTGCCCATTTGTTGCAATTGCCGTCAGTCAGTTTTCAGGTTGTCCCTTGGCAGTGACTCAGTAGCTACCGCAGACTGCAGAAGGTCACCTGTACTCTTTGTACAAACTGACCCCTGATTTAAAAGCCTGAAAGATCAGAAAGTCAGTGCAAAGTAGGAAGACCTGGCAGGAATTTATTTAAAACCCCCAGAGCCTCATAAAGCACAAAGGAGGGGACCCCAGAAGGCATCATCGCTTTCTTGCAGTTCCTCTAGGCACCTCGGTTGTCAGAAGTTTTTTCAAGTCCCTTTTTGGTCACCAGAAGCCATCAAAGACAAAAGTTACAACAGATTTTAAAGATCTGGTGAGCGTTTACTTGTGAATTTGGAATGGGATGCTGCATTTTATGAAGCAGAGTGACTGTTGTGGGATGAGCAGAGAAGGTCAGCTTTAAATCAGGAAAGGGCTGAAAAGGGCAGAAACAACAAAGAAACAATGATTGTTACTTTCTGGGATTAGAGCAAAGGGACTTCTTTGTCAGAGTGATTCTGGTTGGCTGGAAACTCCTGCTGGTTTTGGAAATGGCCCATCAAAATTAGTTGGGTTATTTAGCCCTTGTGACTTCATTCCAGTTTTACCTCATCTATTGGGGCCCAGTGCAGGAGGCTAGTCCAAAGAACAATGACATTTCACGACCTTGTTTGATACAGTGACTTAAGTGTGTTTTGTTCTAACTCTGCCTGGCGCTTACTCTCTGTAGAACTTTTTCCCCTTCAAAATCAGAACCAAGACTGGGCATAATGGTACACACCCTTAATCTTAATACTCTGATGGTGGTGGCAGAGGACAGCCTTGGCTACATAGTGGGTTTGAAGCCAGTTCATGTTGAGTTCTTGTCTCAAAACAACAATTAAAAAATGAAAAAGAACCCAGATGTCCTTCAACAGAGGAATGAATACAGAAAATGTGGTACATCTACACAATGGAATATTACTCAGCTTTCAAAAACAATGACTTTATGAAATTCATAGGCAAATGGAACTGGAAAATATCATCCTGAGTGAGGTAACCCAATCACAGTAAAACACACACGGTATGCACTCATTGATAAGTGGCTATTAGCCCAAATGCTTGAATTGCCCTAGATGCACAGAACACATGAAACTCAAGAGGGATGACCAAAATGCGAATGCTTCACTCCTTTAAAAGGGGAACAAGAGTACCCTTGGCAGGGAATAGGAAGGCAAAATTTAAAACAGACACAGAAGGAACACCCATTCAGAGCCTGCCCCACATGTGGCCCATACATATACAGCCACCAAACTAGATAAGATGGATGAAGCAAAGAAGTGCAGTCCGACAGGAGCCAAATGCAGATCTCTCCTGAGAGACACAGCCAGAATACAGCAAATACATAGGCGAATGCCAGCAGCAAACCACTGAACTGAGAATGGGACCCCCGTTGAAGGAATCAGAGAAAGGACTGGAAGAGCTTGAAGGGGCTCGAGACCCCATATGAACAACAATGCCAAGCAACCAGAGCTTCCAGGGACTAAGCCACTACCCAAAGACTATACATGGACTGACCCTGGGCTCCGACCTCATAGGTAGCAATGAATAGCCTAGTAAGATCACCAGTGGAAGGGGAAGCCCTTGGTCCTGCCAAAATTGAACCCCCAGTGAACGTGATTGTTGGGGAGAGGGTGGTAGTGGGGGGAGGATGGGAAGGGGAACACCCATATAGAAGGGGAGGGGGAGGGGTTAGGGGGATGTTGGCCCAGAAACTGGGAAAGGGAATAACAATCGAATGTAAATAAGAAATACTCAAGTTAATAAAGATTAAAAAAAAAAAAAGAAAAAAGAAAAGAAAAATGTAATCAAATTGCTTATTAGATAACAAAACTTTGTGCTGACTTCATAACACATTTAAATGGTGTCTTTTCCCAAATTGCTCTAAGTATTTATCTGTAGCTGCTTTTTTTTGTGCTTATCTTTGAACTTGGTAGGGTTGAAGCATCAGAGTTTTTGTATATGGCCATAATTTCTTAATTTTTTTGTGTTTATTTTATCTAATAAACCCTTAAACCTTTTCTTTTTCAAATTCTGTGCCTGAAAATTGAATCTCTAATTCCACCAGTTATGTGCGTGTGCGTGTGCGTGTGCGTGTGCGTGTGCGAGAGAGAGAGAGAGAGAGAGAGAGAGAGAGAGAGAAAGAGAGAGAGAGAGAGAACAAGCGAGCAAGTGAGCTGAGGTTGTATATGCTAGACAAAGCGCTACTAGTGAGTTATAACTATGATCCCTTATATTTACATACTATTGAGAACTTTCATTTTCTTGATAAAGGCATCTTTACATAAGGTTGTGGTGATTGGGTTGAGATCAAGACTGAGTCATTAAAGACAGCGAATTCAAATCTTTCTTGAGTTGATGGTAACAAAAACTCACTGATACTTAGCTTAGGCTAGAAAGAAGTGACACTACTGATAATTTTTTTCCTCTGGTATCCTTTATGCTTGCTTGCTTGTCTCTCTACAATATTAATCCACATGTCTTCCCCAGTCCGCTTTTCTGCATAGTGCTTTCAAGTACCAGAATCCTGCAGTGCTTAGTGATCTGGCTGCTTGTCCTGGTTTATAGCGTAGAATGTTGGTGGAACATCAGCTCCATAAAGAATGGTTTTCTGTCTGTTTCGAATGGTGGGTTCCTAGGAAGTTGAAGGGGGCTCTCCCCTCAGCTAGAGCTCTTCTAGAGCAGCTTTTCAGCCCTTCTGTAGAGGGCACAGTGTTTCTTTCAGCAGGGATAGATCTCAGCCCTGGGGCAGTTATGGTTAGAAGAAGCTCTTACTGCAGTGTTTTGGCTCAGATCTAGTGGGTATCGCCTCTCCTGCAGCACAGCCCTTTTTATTTCTCATTAGTTAATTGGCTGTTTTTCCAACCCTATTATAGTTAATGATCTCTTAGACTAAACTTCCCCTTTTCAAATTCCAGGGTGGCTTCTCTCTTTTTAGTTGACTTTGCATTTCCATATGACTTTTAGAAGCAGTTTGTAAAATGCCCACTGAGATTTTAATTGGAATTACATTGTATTTATAAAGATTTGGAGAGAATAGCAATATTGAGCCTCTTGACTCTTCGATAAGATATTTCTATATAATTAGTTCCTATCAGTAATGTTTTAGGTTTTCAATATACAGATTTCTCCCTTGTTTTGACAGATTAATCCTTTAGTATTTTGGTTTTTTTCTTTGTTGATTTTATAAATGGTATTTAAAAATAAATTTTAATTGTTCATTGCTCATATGCAGTACTTCAGTTTTTTGCATATTGCCATAACTTTGATAGACTTACTCTTTTGGTAGATTTGTATTATGTTAGATCTTCAACTTAGACATTTTAAACATGCATTTTGTGAATAAAGAAAGTTGTTTTCCCTCTAATCTGGATGCCTTGTTTTTATTCTTGCCTCACTCCAGTAGCTAGTACTTTTTTTTTTCTTTATTGGATATTTTTTGTTTACGTTTCAAATGTTATTCCCTTCCTGGTTTCCTGTCCATTAATGCAGGTATAATGCTGAGTAATTAGACATCTTGATCTTGTTTCTAATGTTACAGGAAACATCTCTGACAATTAAGATGACAATTGTGTATTTTTCAGATCTTTGAAATACCCTTTGTTGCACTGAGAAAATATTGTACTATTCCTGGTTTGTAGAAATTAAAAAAAAGAAAAGTAAATAGGTGCAGTGTTTTGCCATAGGCTTTTTTCATGTTTATTGAGATAACCTTTTTTTTTTTTTTTTAAATGAGTCTGGTGGTTGCTTTACTTAAATGATAAACCAGTGCTGTACTCCTGATATAAACCAGCTGTTTATGACGCATGTTTGGCTGGTTAGTATTGACCTGTGTTCACTGATGGGCTTTTCACTTCTTTGCTATTATGCTTGGTATCTTTTCTCTGCCTGTTTTATTTGTATATGCATTTTGTGTGTATGGCTTTTTTTTGCCCCTGGGTTCACTTATTTTCTCTTTACTGTCCTATCTGTTAATTCAGTGTAGTTTATTTTTCATTAGAGGTAGTTATCGTCTCTGTAGTTTAGGTATTTTTAATATGTCCTCCATGTTTCTACTTGAGGTTTTGAATATGTACATGTATTTAAAATAGTCTTTAATATTCCTGTCTTGAATTCTAAAACCTGTTTTAGTAAATTGTTTTCTTCATTATGACTCATGGTTTTAGCCTCCTTTTTGTGCCTGGTAATTCCCCAGACTGTTGGTTTTCTCCCAGACAAGCTTTAATCTCCAAGGTGAAGATGATTTTTCTGTCTCAGTCTCCTCAGTGCTGGCACTACTGGCATTTGTCACTGTGCCCAGCTCTGGTAATATTTGATTGGATGATAGACACTAGAGATTTTACCTTTACATTTTGTATTAGGAATATTTTTTAGTCATTTGAGTTGTAGTTTGGGGACAGTTTGTGACTTGTTTTCCAGCTCATCAGGTGACTTAGAGCACTGTTATCTAGGGGCTAATCCCTTCTTACTACTGAGATCACACCCTCTTGAGCACTCCCCCTCAATGTCCCTTGTTAGTTTGGCTGGTAGGATCAGGCTGTGTTCCTGTTCTATCTGATTGTCAGGCACCAATCCGTGATTCTTTCAGGTTGTTTCTTTCTTAGCTTCCGGTAGTTTACTTACACAATCATTACTGTGCTGAATGTTTGATACCTCAATTAGCAAACTTCCTTTTTTAAGTTACTTTGTTTTTTTGTTACTTTCTTTCCAGATTGATGCCTGGTCTTCATGGACTTTTAGGTCTGTTTACTACCTCAGCTGGGTTCCTCAACTTACTTTAGTCAGTTTTGAGTCTCTACAGGTAGAGTCTCTAAAGCAGGGGCAATGGTATGATTTGGTTTGCACTATTTCCTATCCTTCTACAACAGTGGTTCTCAACCCTTGCTTGGGTCATGGCCCCATTTAGGGGTCAAAAGACCCTTTCACAGGAGTTGGCTAAGGCCGTCTGAAATACCACAAATATTTGCATTATGGTTCATAACAGTAACCAAATTACAGTTTTGAAGTAGCAACTGTAAGGAACAGTATTGCTCAGACCCCTAAGACCAATTTCTCAGCAAAAAGATTTATTTGCCTCAGAGGGACAGAGGGCAGGGAATAAAAGACAGACAGGAGATAGAAGATGAGGGAGAAGGGAAGAGAACAAGAAGAGGTAGGGATGTTTGTCCTGGAGAGGAATAAAGGATTGCCTCTGGACAGAGAGAAGACAGATGTGGACCCTAGGAAAACCCAGTGTTAGGATAATGTGTTTAATTTTGATTGGGCATGTTAACTAGGTAAACCAAAGGCGGTTTTTGATTGCTGGATTTTAGTACTTTGATGACTGGACCTTGGAAGTCATCCTCAGGAAGAGGAAGTGGCCAAGTAAGGGGATAGACCTTGGTGGCTCGCTTTAGGAATGTAATGTAATGGTTTTTAGCAAGGCAGGGAGAATGGGGGGAAGGGCAAGGCCCTCCAGAGTCATGTTTGTCAAACCCAGGTCTGCTGGAGCAGTGGAAAGTTGTCTTAGGCTTGGGGATGGGTCATCGCAACCTGAGGAACTTTATTAAAGAGTCACAGCATTAGGGTGGTTGAGAACCACTGTTCTAGAATCTGTTCTTTGTTGGGCAATGTCCAGTTTCTTGAGGACAGTTGTTTCCTATAATTTGTCTGGCTTTTTTTTTTTTTGTTGTTGTTGTTTGTTTGTTTCAAGTGAGAAACACATCTGTTTCCTATTTGTGTATCTATCTTGACTTCTGTGAGTAGTTTTTGGGGGTTAAAATAATTCTGGTTGAGAGTTACCATTTCTTTGTGGTTCATCCCTAGCTAATTCAGTATTAAAAATATTGTACACAAATTTGTAATAGCAACTTCTTAAAAAAAAAATCTCTTTCATGAAGCCATTATCCTGCTAGTATACAGCCAAAATTTAGTCTTTTTATTTAATGCCAAAGTTATTTTCAATAGCATTTCTAAATTGTAAAATAAAAGGACATATTGTATATTAATAGAATTTGATTATTAAACTGTGGTGTAAAGAATAATCAACTGGGAACTGTCTAGGGAACAGATCCTTATTAAACCTGTTGTTTGACTGTGAAGTTGGATTCATCATGACTACACGAGAGGTATCTATAGGATATTTATGTCCTCATTTGTGAGTATATAGGGAAAGGTAGAATCAGAGCAAATTATATGAAGAATATATTTACAGCATAGTGACTGAATTCTCTACTTAATTTTTTTAAATTAAAGCAGGATCAAACTTTGTAGCCCACTGGCCTGGAACTCAACAATGTAGCCTAGGCAGTCCTTTTGCTTTTCTCTACCAAGTATTGGAATTAAAGGTGTGAACCAGCAGACTCACAGAAAGATTAAAATAAGGAGAGCTAGGAAAATGGATGCTCTGAAGAATGCAGTTGTTTACCAGTTGTCTGACCTACACCGATGGATGTAGTTTATCCTTTTGTTGCAAATCAAGAATTAACGTGGGATAATTGAGTTTAAGTATTGTATTTGACACTCGTTAAGTAGGTACATTTGTTAAACTGTGTTTCTGATTTCTTATCCATAGACTGAGTATGAGACTATCTCAGAAAACAGCGAGGATGACAAAGAACTGAGGCAGTAGAGTTTGGGGCTTGAGAAATGTTTGTCTTTTCTTTTGTTTTGCAGTGACCAGTGGAGACTTTCTTTTCTATTACATGTTCCCTGATGTTTATATCACAGAGGCAGTGCTGTAGTTACCTTGGACCCTGTCAGGAAAACAAACATGAAGCACAGCATTGCTGTGTTGGCTTGGAACTTTCTGGAAGGAAATCAATAGCATCTTATAGTATAGGACTACATTAGGAAATGATGCCAGGAGCCAGATCTGTTGGAGAAAGATGGTCGGATCTGTTATGGTGTTCCTCAGAATACTGAGGTCATGGACTAGCCTCACAGAAGCGTTTTCCCTGTTTTGTTTCTTTTGGTAGCCTCACCTTGAGTCCTAAGTCTCCAATAGAAGTGCTCATTATGGTGGTCATGGTTTTAAACTCTTCCTAGCTCTTGATTCGAGAAGGAAGTGTCTATGTAATACTTTAAGGAATAGAGAATTACTTAGTTTAATTTTTGAGTGGCATTTAAATTCTTTGTCTTTGTGCTCTGCTTTCTTTGGTCTGATGCTTCAGCAGAGGAAATAACGCTGTGTAATAGTGAAAAGGTGCCGAGTAGACGCGTGACCGGGAGCGAGAGCCATCTGAATGGGGTTTTGTAGCAGCCATTTACATTACATCTTCATCCTAAAGTGCAGCTGACTTTTAAGAGTTTTCTCATCCTTCTGTGCTAAGTCTGGTGGAGGTCAAGTGAAATCAGTGATAATAGTTGGTGTTCAAGCTTGGTGTGTGCACTCAGCCTTTCAAAACCTGTTTCTAGGTACTCAGCTTGTTATTGAAAAGACTAGGCATTTCCTTTTAATTTTGCTTTAGTCTGTTCCTATCTCGGCCTCAGTATACAGCCCAAATTGACCTTGAACTTGCCACCTTACGCCCTTGAGATTATACTCATGAGCCCGACCTCTCATACATATACTTCATGCTCCCCTGTTTCTCTCTAACTGCAGCTTAACAGCACTCATTCCCGCTTCTCGCTCTTGCTTTCTCACTTTCTGCCTTTTCTTCTTCTCTCCCTCCCCGCCCTCTTTTTTAAATTAGGTCTTGCTATCTATGACAGGGTATCCTCAAACTTGTGATTTATAGTTGTATGAGTCCCAATGTCTGGTTACACTGTCCATCTGTCCATCTCCCTCACCCTCTTTCAATAAGGCCTTGCTAGGTAGCCTTGACTAGCCTGGAACTGAATAGAGTCACAGAGACCCACTGTCTGTGTGCTGGAATTAAAGCCACATGCCATGACTTTTGTTGTTTATATTCTCGTAACATTTACTCGTGTGTGTGTGTGTGTGTGTGTGTGTGTGTGTGTGTGTGTGTGTGTCCCCAAGAAAGCTTGAGGAAGTAAATGCTCTCTTTCTATCATGTGAGTTCTGGGGATTGAACTCACATTGTATCAGATTTGGTGGCAAGTATCTTTACCTACTGAGCCATCTTGCTGTGCCTATTCTGTTCATTCTGAATTTGATGAATTGTTTGTTGCCAAACAATTTTCAACAAGTTTGTTGATTTTTTTCTCCCTTATGAGATATTTCTTGACTATAGGTGAACCAGCCTTTTGTAAATATAATTTACAATTTTGAAATTGAATTACTCTTATCCTTTTTGATATATAGCCTCTTGTTACTTACTAGTTTGCCCCTTGCTTGTGGTTTCCAGTGTTCCTGTTAACTTTCAGTGTTAGGTTGTACTGTTCAGCATTTATGGAAGATATTGACTTATTAAAATGCTCTCAAAGTATTGAATATTTAGTTACCCTATTTAGGATTATTGGGATATTCTTCTGTCTTTTTAAAATGTAGGAAAAGAAGTGTGTTTCTTATTCTTTTCCAATGAAGCTAATGATAAACCTTGCACTTTTAAAACAAATTTGAACAGGAAAAAATGTAGTGAATAATATATCTACTAGTTCTGCATAGATACACTGTTAATGGAAAATATATGTGATTTACTATATGGCTCTCAGGGTAAATGTGTTGGAACTAATACGTTTTTTGTATTATTGTGAATTATTTTGCTAATAAGTAAGGACAAACATATATAATTTTTCATTGACAGGATTCATAAAAGATTCAGTAATGTTGCTTTTTCCTTTTATGTTTACATATTTTCTCTCTCTTTTTTTTTTTTTTTCCGGAGCTGAGGACCGAACTCAGGGCCTTGCGGTTGCTAGCATATTTTCTCTCTTGCACACATTTGGTGTGTGTGTGTGTGTGTGTGTGTGTGTGTGTGTGTGTACACCCACCATGACACACTCATAGAGGTTAGAGGACAACTTGAGAATTGTTGGTCTCTACTTCTACTGTATGGTTTCTGGTATCAAACTTGGGTTGCTGGTTTGTCAGTAGGCATATGTTTATCCACTAAGCCATGTGTCTGGCATGTTTTCTTATTTGGATTGTTGAGGAAGTTAAACAGACTTACCTAACTGAGACTAAATAAATCACTGGAGAGAATCTTTTGTTTTTTTTTTTCTTTTTAGTTTAAAAAACATTATCTTTAATCCTTTTTTTTGCAGTCCATTTGTTATCCCCCTCCCAGTCTGCCCTCTGACAGTTCCTCATCCCATTCCTATCTCCAAGAGGATATCCTCCCATCCCCACCCCGAAAGGCATCCCTGGGACCTCAAGTCTCTTGGTGCATTCTCTCTCACTGAGGCCAGACCAGGCAGACTTCTGGTGTATGTGTGGTGGGGGCCTCAGATCAACTCCTGTATGCTGCCTGGTTGGTGGCTTAGTGTCTGAGAGATCTCAGGGGTCCAGGTTAGTTGAGTCTTCCTATTGGGTTGTCCACTTCCACAACTTCTAGTGTTTCCCTAATTCAACCACAGGGGTCCCTGGCTTCTGTCCATTGGTTGGGTATAAGTATCTGCCTCTGTCTCCTTCAGCTGCCTGTTGGGCCTCTTGGAGGGTGGCCATGCTAGGCTCTTGTCTGTTGCCCTCCATGCAGTGGAACTCTTGGGAGGCCTTCAGACTGGAGGGTCTTCAGAGGAGCAGTCAAACTGATGATCTGTGCCAGCAGAAAGACGCAGGCTAGAAGGGCAAGAATCTTTTCTTTGTAAAATACCACTTTGTCCCTTAAAATGTACTCCCTTTATTTGTAATTTTTGTAATTCTTCAAGTAGATGTCCAGTATCCTAACTTTATTGCTTTATTTTATTTTTTTGGGGGGAGTAGGGTGGGGTACTCTGTT
Organism: Rattus norvegicus; assembly: GCF_021556685.1. Classification (NCBI taxonomy): domain Eukaryota; kingdom Metazoa; phylum Chordata; class Mammalia; order Rodentia; family Muridae; genus Rattus; species Rattus norvegicus. Next base: position 102,329,283 of record NC_141539.1, read on the forward strand.
TTTATTTTTATACCTGAAGTCTTGAAGAGCTTTCATCTCTCTGTTTCTCTCCACCCCCTTTCCTTTTTTTTTTTTTTTTTTTGTGGTGTTTTGAATCTCACCATGTAGCCTTGGCCCAGAACTTGCTTTGCAGACCAGGTTGTACTCAAACTTATGACGATCTACCTGTTTCTGCTTCCTGAGATTAACAGTGTGTACCAGCACACCCTGCCATTTTGTATTTCTTCCTGAGAAGATATGTCTGTTTTTATTACTTTTGGTTGAGTAGAAACAGAACCATACAGTTGAAGAGTCTTATGCCATTACAGATTTAAGATTTACTGGGAGAGCAGAGCGCTGGTGTGTGTATGTTTGTGATCTCAGCATTGGGGAGGTGAAGGTGGGAAGATTACAAGTTAGAAGTCAGTCTCCATTACATGCTGAGACCATGTTTAAGAACAAAGTTAATAGAGCAATTATTTTAAAAATTCTATAGATGTATGATTCTTCCAAAAAATAATTTATCTTTTGCATAGCTAGGAATGGATTGAGCCGTTGACTTCATTTAAATGTGATACAAAATGGGTTTTAAAATGTATGCGATGTCCCTTTTGTTTTATGATACTGTTTTTATGAGCAGTTCAAATATATTAGAAAGTGCAGTTGGGATGATTTAAAAGTATTCTGTGTGTTTATTGGTGCCATACATATATGTTATTTGGGTCATAGACTCGCTTTCTAGTTGTATAAAATGTGTGATATAATAAGAATGAAAACGTAAGTTTCTGCATCTTCTTAAAAAAACCAGTGAAACTCAGGGAAGCTGACCTACCTTCTTGCATTTACATAACAATTTATACTCAGTCTATGGGAACTCCCTAAAGTATTAATCATATAGTACAAGTAGCTTTTAACAATTTGAAAGTTCTCTTTTCTTCTTTAGTTCTTTAAGGCTACCACTAGTTACTGTTGTCACTTCAAACAGTACTCAGGTGGTTCCAAAAAAAGCCTCAGAACAGCAGAAATAACAGCTGCAAATTTAGTCAAAATAGGTGTTTTAAAGGCATTTTATTGCCCTTTCACATCTCTTTCCCTTACCCCAAATAACTCAAAAGTTTTCATAAAAGTTTTGGTGATCTTGGGGTTCCGGAGGCCTGGATTACCATATGCTTAGCTGTGTGCAGATGTGGTGTCTGCCTGTAAGTTTTTGCTAAAGTTCTGGTAGTTAGCTTGTGTTTGCACTGGCTTTATAGATGCACATGGGTTTTACCTAGGCCAGGGTCTGTGGCCAAGAGTACCTCCGATAACTACTCATAGGACTAAGCTCAGCTTGAGTTTAAGCAGATGTTGATAATATTGCGTCTTGACTAAAAGGTAGAAACTTATATGTTTTTAAAAGTATTTCTTCAAATTTTTACTTTAATAAGAAATTACCTTTAGTCTCATTAAAAAAATGAATTTGGCAAATCTCAGTTTTTGAGTGAAATCTATCTTAATGAATTGAAAGCTCAGTACATATCCTTGTTAGACACCCTCTCTGCCTTGTAGCTTTATGATCTAGTGATGAAATGGTGTTTGAGGCAGTTTTTAAGGCCATCAGGCTGAAACAGTGTTTGGTACTAGTTTCCATCTCTCATTTATAGTCTCTGTTTGCAGATGCAAATATACTATTGACCATAGTATATAATAATATAACCTGGTTCTTATCCTGGCTGTACAGAATTATCTGCTCAGAATCTGGTTAAAAATTGTAGTAACAATGCTGTACCATACATAGGGGGAATTTGAAATCTTCTGTTAAAGTTAACAGTTATACTTTCTGTTAGACCATGTATAACATGCCTGTATGCATGTAGCACTGTGCTCAAGGACACAAACCTATTTAGAACACGGGCCCTACCTTTAAGGACAAGTAAATAACAAAGTACACATACATGCATTAAAATAGCCACCTGTGAGAGGATAAACATATATTTAAATTGTTAGATTCAGGAACTCCATATCTTAAAGTAATTCTAAAGGTTTGATAAACTCTGTTATTACCCATGAAGAAACAGTGAAGGGTAATGAATTGGCTTAAGTTATGTATTATATAGGGGTTTTATAGGACTTTCAAAATACTAACTCTGAAATGACAGTGACTAGCAAGATAACTTTCTTTTATCATCTTAGATATCAGAAAAATTAAACTTTAAGAATTTAAAAAGATAAGAAAAATGATGTGATCTTGGGTTTAGCTCATTATGAACATTCTTTTTTGACCATCCTTTATCTTTTCCCTTCTCTTCCTGTTCACCCATAGTCTGTGTTTGACGTGGTATGGTGAGGTACTGTGAAAAAGTTGTTGATCACAATAGTCATGGACTAATAGATTTCTTAAGATGTATGAGAGTGGAAAAAAAAAGAGGGAATTATATAGTTAGACTTCTGAGCCTCAGCTACTTAGTAAAATATAAAATTATGTCTTTGCATCTAATTTTATTGGGACTACTGAGTCATTTTAAGAACTGAAATAATAGGCAAATAAATTTTTTCTTGTTAAAATAATAGATTTAGTCCAGCACAGCAAAGTTGGAGCATATGATTTGTTAGATATGCTAACAATATACTTTACAATTTAGGAAGATACTGTTCTTCCGTTTAAGAGAAAAGAAATAAAATATAATGCATATGTCCGCATCATATGGCACAATATGAGAAGTGATGAGAAGTTTAGATTTCTTATATTTTGGTTTAAGATCCACCGTTGAATGCTTGAGTCTGCTCTAAGCATATAAGACTCAACTTAGCACAATGACAAAGTAAATATTTGTAGCTGTCGATAAAGATGTTTTCTATACTTTGGGCTTGTGAGAATGTATTCGGATTTTTACTTGAGATTGCCACATGTTCCAAGTGTGAACTGATGTTTTCCAGTAGCTAATGGGAGCTTGTTAAAATTTTAGGTATACAGAAAGTAATTAACAACCATATCAGATGTCATAAAGTGCGCACAATCTTAGACCTAGTGAATATTGCTAATGGGACAGGTTTCAAAATTTACCATCTGAGCTGGTACCTTAGGGCACAAAAGATTAGAAGTGACTTCAGAAATACTTATCTCCAATTGTTACAGGGATCCAGATATGGATTGACTGCTCTGTATTGTGAGGAAGCTTTTGAATTATTTGAGGTGAACCATTTTTGTATCTAGTGGTTGGAGTTCTTTGTCATAGCAACTCCAGATGACTCGTTGTCACCTGTTCTTCTGTATTCTTCGTATGTTACTGGATGTGCTATAGGCTTGACTAAGGAAGTAACGTGACAGGAGAGCCAGGAATAGAAAAGGGAGTGGTTGATTCAGGAAGTGAGACAGAAAGGAGGTGGTGATGATTAGAAGAGGCTTAGGTACTCTTCTAATGCTTCTATGATCTCACAACAGCACAGAAGTGATATTTTAATAGTGAGCGTTATTTAAATAAAATACTAATTTACTATTCAATGGTCAAATCAGGAAACTACTTCAACAGTTTTCACAGTGAGAAAAAGCAGGGTTCATGCTTGGCTATTTGATTCTACAGACAAAACTCTTAAGATTGCCATAGTATTGCCTTTTAAGATAACCTGAAGTCCCCTTTGGAAATTTGTTTCCTTTCCTTTTCTCTAAATATGACTGTTGTTAGAAAAGATTAATATTTCTAGGTCAATAATTTGGGTAGGATTTAGGAGGAGGTGGAGGAGGTAAAATAGTAAAGAATTACTTAGGATTTGAAAGCTCGGTGAAGATAATACAAAAGAAGGAACCTGTACTTTACCTTGCATTTCAGGAGAAATGGAGTTTGTGTTATTTTAATCACTAGATTTCTTGATGCTCTATGACTATGAAAGCTCAATGGTTGGCATTGTTCAATAGAAATTTAGTATAAGCCATATGTTTTAATTTTATTCTGATCACACTAAAAGAAATGAAAACTAGTATACTATCAATGAGATATTTTATATTTTTAAATCCATACTAAATTTTTGATATCTCTATATATTTTATATTTACAATATAATTCAGTTCAGGCTAGCCATACGTCATATGCTTATTGGCTGTATTTGGCTACGTTAGTAGACAGTTCATTCAGATACTATCAACAGGGAAACGTTTGATTGCAGTTGTTAAGTTCATAAAAAGTTTCATAAAAACTTTAAGATTTTTAATTCTGGGTAGATGGCTTAATTTTTCTCTGTACAGGGGAGGGGCATTTAGTGCTTAAAGGCACCATAATCCAGTCATGTTTGCTTTGCTCAGGAAAGGAGCATACTTTATACTAAGTAAGAAGGAAATGGGACAAGACTTACCAAATACTTAGGCTTTCTGCCATTTGAGGGTGTGTAAGTGTTAATTTAGTTAAACGGATTGCTAAGGGTTCCAGGAAGTAGTTGCTATGGAGAAACTCTGAGTCTCCTCCTTCTTCCCAGTGCTAGGGATGGAACCCATCACTACTTACTTTTGACTATACCCGTGACTATGGGCAAGTTTTTGTTTTTTAATTTAATTCTTATTGTTTACAATAGTATATGTGAAAGTTCATGACTATTAGTAATATATGTATAATAACTGTTTGCTGTTAGTTTTTCTATTTTGGCTTCAAGAATGTAGCTTAATCAGAATTTGAGGCTAACAAGAGAGTTGGAAGTGAACATTCAGGTCAGACATACAAGACTAATTTGGAAATGGACAGCGTATAGTTTTGTTTTTTTTTTTTGTTTTTTTTAAAAGTGGATTCAAGACTAATTTGCATGGCAGTCACTCTGGAATCCTGTTAAAGTGTAGTTTAGGGTTTGTCCTCAGGAGCTCAGATTAGTTTCTCTGGCTGTGAAGTCTGGTACCAGGTTGTCTTGTCAGTGGTCTACTGCTGTGAAGAGACAGTGATCACAGCAACTCCTTATAAAAGAAACACTTAAGTGGGACTTGTTTACTGTTTCAGAGGCATAGTCTATCATCATGGCAGAAAGCATGGCAGCACACAGGCAGGCTTGGTGCTGGACAAGTAGTTTAGAGTTCTACATCTGGAGAGCCACTGGCGTGGTTTGGGCCTTTGGGAACTTGAAAGCCCACCTCCTAATCCTTTCAAATAGTGCCACTTCCTGGTGACCAGGCAGTCAAATCTGTGAGTCTGTGGGGACCATTCTCACTCCAGTTACCATACAGGTGTATGCAATCTGTGGCCTGCAGACTATTTGCAGCCAAAAATGGTCCTGAATGAAGCCAATCTGTTCTGGAACATGAGCTTTATAGATGAAAAACTGTGTTATAATGTCAAAAGTTTGGACACACCTGCTGGTTCTACAGTGTTGATGTTCAGTCATTACATTCTCTGCGACATTTGAGAATTATCTTTATACTCTTTCTGGGGGTTAAAAATGAGTCTAGGCTATGATTCCAGTGCCTTCTTAATGTGCTTAGTCATCACGTGCAAGGCCCTGGGTTCGGTTCCCAGAATTACAAACAAGCTTGCAAACAAAAGATGTTCTAGGGATATTTAAGTAGTTATTTTTCTTTAATGTGTTAAGTTTTCATTTTGTACATGATGGAGGTAGGACATTTTTCCCTATTTAAACATTTATAAATCATGGGATCTAAAAAACTCAGCTTTTAAGAACATGTATGGTTCTCACAGAGGACTGACTTCAGGTCCTAGCACCCATAGCAGGTGGTTCAGAATGATCTGACACCCCTGGGCAGCTTGGATGCCTGGGCACCTACATACACGAGTACAAATAATAAAAATGGTACAATCGTACATTCACATGATAAATATCTAAGGAAAGGGAGGACTATAACTATCCATTCAACTGGTATTTAGTACATATCACTTAGGAAATGTTAATATTTACTGAATGAGTGGCACACATTACTTATTTAGAGTATTGTTATGGTTTTATAAGTATATTTAAGACATTTATTCAAATATAGTCTCAAGTTGAACTCAGAGTGGGAAGGGAAGGCAGATTGAGAAGATGCTAATAGTGCTAATAGGGATCAGAAGGTCTTTCCTGGACCAGTGGAGTAACATAAACGCTAATTTGTATAACTACTATGAATAAGAAGGGATGGGAATTCTCAAGTGATTGGCCTGGGTAGTTTTATTGGTTGCGTTGGTAAATGAGAGAGTCAGAGGAGGAATGTGGTGTTTTTGACTCTTCCTTTCAGTTTTGTCTTTGTGACTTCCAGAGCGGAGAAATCTTTTGTGCTTTTTAGGATATTGAGTTGCACCTGCCTGGTACCTCACATAGACCTTACACATTCTAGATTTTCAAGTAAATTCTTACCAAGTTGCTTTAAACCATAACGTTAAAATCCCACATTTGAAAGGCTACATTTCATTCTGAGCATTGGTATCTCAGTCCCTAAATCTTTCTGGGTCCAGCATCGTTAGTTCTTCTTAGGGGTTAAGCCACTCTATTTTTAATACCCATAGTTCGTTCATTCTCAAACTAGGTCACCAGAGCTTTGTCATTGTTAATGAAAAAGTCATTGTTCATCTCTCTCCTTTTTAGGAGCATGCTCAGATTGAATGAAGCTATAATTTCTTAATAATACTCCGCCTTACATACAAGATACAATTTTGCATATTTTTCGTCCAGCCTATTTGCTAGTACAATGATGTCATTTATATCTCAGAACTTCAGACAGTGTTAACTTTAGGAGGCTTTTACCAAGAACCTCCATTTTCCTTCTCCTTTCACTGTTCTCGGTGTTTTCTGAAGGACCATTGGGTCTTACAGAATTTGAGTTTTGCCTTTCATAATTACAGATGAAAGGAAAGGGATGTTTTAGGAGTTGGAAGCAGTGCTAGTGCAGAGGAGAAAATTCCCACTCATTTGTGTTACCCTCTTATCTTACTGTACTTTCTCAGGGACTGGTGGCGATGGTGGTAATTACTGTGGTGGTAGAAGTAACTGTAGGAGTGCGTTTAATGATGTCCAGTTTAAAAAAATTAATTGTGGAGATAACCTTAAAAATAGGTATTTCAAAGTGGTGTATATTTTATAATATATAGATTATGATACACCAACCATTCATTTATAAAACAATTAGGAAAAGGAAGGAGAGTGATGCTGGGAAGAATGTGCCCATTAGCATGGGATTTCAGTTACTCCCCAAATGTAGCTAATAATATGGATATTACGAGAACTTTCTTTGTAAGATAGTCTCATGTTCACTGTTGATGTGCATATATAGTATGTGTGTATGTGCATGTATGTATGTATATATGTGTATAGCAGACATTTAAAAAAATACTGACAGTGCTAGACTTGGAGTTACCTTCTGGCCTACTGTCCTCTCTGTTTCATTCTTGTGATGAGTGTGTGTTCAGAGAGTGCTGATGTAATCCTGTCACTATTATGACTAATTATTTTAAACTAGAGAAAAGTGCATTATTTTTTTTCTTTATAATTAGCAGCAGTTTCAGTCCCCAGAATTATACTTTTTTTCTTGAATGACTTAAGAATGCTTGGAATGATGTGAGTGGGAAGTAGTATTTTGGGGTTGAGTGTGGGCTTTTAAGAGATTATCCTAAATTAAATCTCAGTTGTCAACTCAGGCGTGTGACCTAGAGCAAGGCATTTATTTAAGAGTTTGTCTTGCTTTGTGGATAAAACAAGAGTTATATAATAACCACTTCATAGATATGTTGAGAGTTGAACTAATTTTGTAATGACAAAATAATCCCTATACACGATAGGCACTGAATAATTAGTTATTACCATTTTCTACTGACAGTATTCCCAGTAAATTCTAACAAATAAAAAAGTTTTAAAATTTTTAGAAAAATTTCAAAAAGTAACTTTCAGATTAGAGTTTTACTCCTTCCCTTTTCTTCCCTTATGCTGCTTTGAAACTGGAGTGTTGTCTGGGTTTTTATGTGCTTAGGCTTACCTGGGGTTAACATGTGGTTAATAGTTTCCTAACAGTTCTGAGATGTTGCCCTTTCGACAAGCCTTCTTCCTAGTGTGGATACGCTGGTCCTGAGACCATGCTTGAGTAACAGTTATGTGCTTGTGATGAGCTTCTCAGTCTCTCTGTGAGCTGAGCTGGGAAGCTCAGTTTCATGTCTTTATTTACTGATGTCTATTTCCTTTGCCAAGTTGAAGGACAGCTAGTCAGAACTCTTAGGCTAACTGTCAGATAATATGTTAGTCTGAAGTTTTCTTTTTACTACAGCCTTCTAAAAAGTTACACTGTATCAACTTTCCTTCAGGGTCCCCATTTTTGTCTCCTTTCCTCATTTATGTAATCTTCTTTGGATTCTTCCTGATTTCTTGGCAGCTTTCTTAAAGTATAGTAACCCAAGTTTGATTTTTGTCTAGTCTGTCTCAGTGAAAGCAGATAATGGTCGAGGGAGAGGAATATAGTACTTTCTATTTCTAAAATTCAATGAATTTTATGCTTTTAAGAAAACATTTGTGGGGTTGGGGATTTAGCTCAGTGGTAGAGTGCTTGCCTAGGAAGCACAAGGCCCTGGGTTCAGTCCCCAGCTCTGAAAAAAAGAACAAAAAAAAAAAAAAAAAAAAAAAGAAAACATTTGTTTTGGATTTTTTTATCGACTGTTATGTTTCTGAGTTTTGATGTGTTTTCCAGTGTGATATTTATTTTAGTTTATTGTTTTATGTGTTTTTTTCACCTGCACTACTTGAATATGTTTCTCATCCTGCACATATTCTAGAGGAGAGCTAGTCAACATTTTCTTACATATTCTCATTTTATTTTATTTTTTCAGATTTGTTTTCTAAAGTAATCAAGATCGTGTTGACTTTATTTCATGTAGGCTTAGTGGGTCCATTATGATTCTGTCAGGAAAACATCCACACTGGGTACTTCAGGCAAGAAGGTTTAATATAGGGAATAGGTTACCCAGTGTTAGGACATAAAAAGCAAGGACTGTTGGTGGTGGTGGGGCAGGCATACTAGAGTAGCACAGATAATTGCAGGAAGTCCTCTTCCGGTAGATGTGAGAGAATAAAAAAGCTTACAGCAGGGGACACAGAAGTGAGACTCAGAACCTCTAGAGAGCTACTTTCTGAAGCTGCTGCTGTTTTTGAGGGGTTACCTGTGGCTTCCACTTAACTGCTGCTATTATGGTGAGGGCCTGTGTTGGGGCATTGCTGATTGAATAAAAAAATAGTGCTCTTATTGACAATATCAGGAAGCTATCCAATAAAGGTTGAGAAGGTAGTTTTAAGAGTTTTCGGGCTGGAGAGATGGCTTAGCTGACTGCTCTTTCAGAGGTCCTGAGTTCAATTCCCAGCAACCACATGGTGGCTCACAGCCATCGCAGTGGGATCTGATGCCCTCTTCTGGTGTGTCTGAAGACAATGACAGTGTACTCACATACATTAAATAAATAAATAAATAAATAAATAAATAAATAAATAAATCTTAAAAAAAAGTTTTCTTTTCAACAGAAAGGATTGTTAAAGAATGGATTTGGAGCTAAGAAATAGCCGTGTAACCGGTACATTCTATCTCCCCCATCTTTGATTTACAAGATGGCATAGGCTTTCTGTTTCTCTGACTCTTTCTTAAACAACAGGCTTCTAAATCTGCATAGTGCTTGAGGGTCTAGAAGAAAAAGAATTGCAGTGTTTTAACCATGGCCATTCATTGCTTAGGTGTAAGAATTGTTCTCATAGCTGCATTAATAAATTATAGTCATTGTTTGAAAACATAGACTATGTCAAAGTGACTATAGTCTTATGTGACCACCACTGTATAAATGGAACATCAATGATATAAATGTCATCATGACTGGTTTATCCAGTTGACCTGATTTGGGAGTGTGAGATAGCACCTTTTATTCTAAAAACTTCCTCTAGTACAGGTTTTCTTTTAATCTGATATTTAATCATTAGGTCCACATTGGTTGGGTTTTCTGTTGTTCAAGAAAGATTAAAAATTGGCTGCCTGTTGACAAACAGTTTCTGCCGTAGCACTAGTTTTTAAACTGAGATTATTCTATTATTCTTTCCCCAAGAGCTCCTCATATTTTAACTTCTGTATGGAGATCTTGTTAAAATGCTTTCCCTATGTCATTAGGAGTCTCAGATTCTGCACTGTAACAAGTTCTCAGAGGAGGCTGAAGCTACTGGACCCTAAGCCAGACCCCTTCCTAGTTTGAAAATCACTGGTTTGGCTCTGGGCTTTCAGTTGTCTGTGGGTTTGTATGGCTGAATAGGGAAGGAATGGTTTTGGAGTAAGAAATTCTTACAGGTTTGTCTAACTAGGAGTATTTTGAACAATTTGCCACAGGGGAGTAGTTGAGTTTCTTTAGTAGTTTGATGCTGTCCCGGAGCAGAGATGTGTCTGTCATGTACAGCTTTCCTGGAAGGTCTTAAAGCTTTTCAGTAATTCCATTTGTTTAAGGGAAACTGACTCACTGGGTTTAGGGTCATGAAGCACATTAATGCATCAGAGCACTTGTGTTTACCATGTCCAACCATACTCTTTACTACTAATTGCTCTTGACGATAGGGCTGTCTGTAGAATTTAAAATATTTGGTTTGAATATCATATTGATGGCTTTTTCTATCAGTAACAGTTGCAGGTATTTTAACCTTGAGAGCATAAAGTCTTTTTTTTTTTTTTTATTAACTTGAGTATTTCTTATATACATTTCAAGTGTTATTCCCTTTCCCGGTTTCCGGACAAACATCACCCTCCCCCCTCCCCTTCCTTATGGGTGTTCCCCTCCCAAACCTCCCCCCATTGCCACCCTCCCCCCATAGTCTAGTTCACTGGGGGTTCAGTCTTAGCAGGACCCAGGGCTTCCCCTTCCACTGGTGCTCTTACTAGGATATTCATTGCTACCTATGGGGTCAGAGTCCAGGGTCAGTCCATGTATAGTCTTTAGGTAGTGGCTTAGTCCCTGGAAGCTCTGGTTGCTTGACATTGTTGTACTTTTGGGGTCTCGAGCACCTTCAAGCTCTTCCAGTTCTTTCTCTGATTCCTTCAACGGGGGACCTATTCTCAGTTCAGTGGTTTGCTGCTGGCATTCGCCTCTGTATTTGCTGTATTCTGGCTGTGTCTCTCAGGAGCGATCTACATCCGGCTCCTGTCGGTCTGCACTTCTTTGCTTCATCCATCTTGTCTAATTGGGTGGCTGTATATGTATGGGCCACATGTGGGGCAGGCTCTGAATGGGTGTTCCTTCAGTCTCTGTTTTAATCTTTGCCTCTCCCTTCCCTGCCAAGGGTATTCTTTTTCCTCATTTAAAGAAGGAGTGAAGCATTCACATTTTGATCATCCGTCTTGAGTTTCGTTTGTTCTAGGGATCTAGGGTAATTCAAACATTTGGGCTAATAGCCACTTATCAATGAGTGCATACCATGTATGTCTTTCTGTGATTAGGTTAGCTCACTCAGGATGATATTTTCCAGTTCCAACCATTTGCCTACGAATTTCATAAACTCGTTGTTTTTGATAGCTGATTAATATTCCATTGTGTAGATGTACCACATTTTCTGTATCCATTCCTCTGTTGAAGGGCATCTGGGTTCTTTCCAGTTTCTGGCTATTATAAATAAGGCTGCGATGAACATAGTGGAGCACGTGTCTCTTTTATATGTTGAGGCATCTTTTGGGTATATGCCCAAGAGAGGTATAGCTGGATCCTCAGGCAGTTCAATGTCCAATTTTCTGAGGAACCTCCAGACTGATTTCCAGAATGGTTTTACCAGTCTGCAATCCCACCAACAATGGAGGAGTGTTCCTCTTTCTCCACATCCTCGCCAGCATCTGCTGTCACCTGAGTTTTTGATCTTAGCCATTCTCACTGGTGTGAGGTGAAATCTCAGGGTTGTTTTGATTTGCATTTCCCTTATGACTAAAGATGTTGAACATTTCTTTAGGTGTTTCTCAGCCATTCGGCATTCCTCAGCTGTGAATTCTTTGTTTAGCTCTGAACCCCATTTTTTAATAGGGTTATTTGTTTCCCTGCGGTCTAACTTCTTGAGTTCTTTGTATATTTTGGATATAAGGCCTCTATCTGTTGTAGGATTGGTAAAGATCTTTTCCCAATCTGTTGGTTGCCGTTTTGTCCTAACCACAGTGTCCTTTGCCTTACAGAAGCTTTGCAGTTTTATGAGATCCCATTTGTCGATTCTTGATCTTAGAGCATAAGCCATTGGTGTTTTGTTCAGGAAATTTTTTCCAGTGCCCATGTGTTCCAGATGCTTCCCTAGTTTTTCTTCTATTAGTTTGAGTGTATCTGGTGTGATGTGGAGGTCCTTGATCCACTTGGACTTAAGCTTTGTACAGGGTGATAAGGATGGATCGATCTGCATTCTTCTACATGTTGCCCTCCAGTTGAACCAGCACCATTTGCTGAAAATGCTATCTTTTTTCCATTGGATGGTTTTGGCTCCTTTGTCAAAAATCAAGTGACCATAGGTGTGTGGGTTCATTTCTGGGTCTTCAATTCTATTCCATTGGTCTATCTGTCTGTCTCTGTACCAACACCATGCAGTTTTTATCACTATTGCTCTGTAATACTGCTTGAGTTCAGGGATAGTGATTCCCCCTGAAGTCCTTTTATTGTTGAGGATAGCTTTAGCTATCCTGGGTTTTTTGTTATTCCAGATGAATTTGCAAATTGTTCTGTCTAACTCTTTGAAGAATTGGATTGGTATTTTGATGGGGATTGCATTGAATCTGTAGATTGCTTTTGGTAAAATGGCCATTTTTACTATATTAATCCTGCCAATCCATGAGCATGGGAGATCTTTCCATCTTCTGAGGTCTTCTTCAATTTCTTTCCTCAGTGTCTTGAAGTTCTTATTGTACAGATCTTTTACTTGCTTGGTTAAAGTCACACCGAGGTACTTTATATTATTTGGGTCTATTATGAAGGGTGTCGTTTCCCTAATTTCTTTCTCGGCTTGTTTCTCTTTTGTATAGAGGAAGGCTACTGATTTATTTGAGTTAATATTATACCCAGCCACTTTGCTGAAGTTGTTTATCAGCTTTAGTAGTTCTCTGGTGGAACTTTTGGGATCACTTAAATATACTATCATGTCGTCTGCAAATAGTGATATTTTGACCTCTTCTTTTCCGATCTCTATCCCCTTGATCTCCTTTTGTTGTCTGATTGCTCTGGCTAGAACTTCAAGAACTATATTGAATAAGTAGGGAGAGAGTGGGCAGCCTTGTCTAGTCCCTGATTTTAGTGGGATTGCTTCAAGTTTCTCTCCATTTAGTTTAATGTTAGCAACTGGTTTGCTGTATATGGCTTTTACTATGTTTAGGTATGGGCCTTGAATTCCTATTCTTTCCAGGACTTTTATCATGAAGGGGTGTTGAATTTTGTCAAATGCTTTCTCAGCATCTAATGAAATGATCATGTGGTTCTGTTCTTTCAGTTTGTTTATATGATGGATCACGTTGATGGTTTTCCGTATATTAAACCATCCCTGCATGCCTGGGATGAAACCTACTTGATCATGGTGGATGATTGTTTTGATGTGCTCTTGAATTCGGTTTGCCAGAATTTTATTGAGTATTTTTGCGTCAATATTCATAAGGGAAATTGGTCTGAAGTTCTCTTTCTTTGTTGGGTCTTTGTGTGGTTTAGATATAAGAGTAATTGTGGCTTCATAGAAGGAATTTGGTAGGGCTCCATCTGTTTCAATTTTGTGGAATAGTTTGGATAATATTGGTATGAGGTCTTCTATGAAGGTTTGATAGAATTCTGCACTAAACCCGTCTGGACCTGGGCTCTTTTTGGTTGGGAGACCTTTAATGACTGCTTCTATTTCCTTAGGAGTTATGGGGTTGTTTAACTGGTTTATCTGTTCCTGATTTAACTTCGATACCTGGTATCTGTCTAGGAAATTGTCCATTTCCTGAAGATTTTCAAGTTTTGTTGAATATAGGTTTTTATAGTAAGATCTGATGATTTTTTGAATTTCCTCTGAATCTGTAGTTATGTCTCCCTTTTCATTTCTGATTTTGTTAATTTGGACGCACTCTCTGTGTCCTCTCGTTAGTCTGGCTAAGGGTTTATCTATCTTGTTGATTTTCTCAAATAACCAACTTTTGGTTCTGTTGATTCTTTCTATGGTCCTTTTTGTTTCTACTTGGTTGATTTCAGCTCTGAGTTTGATTATTTCCTGCCTTCTACTCCTCCTGGGTGTATTTGCTTCTTTTTGTTCTAGAGCTTTTAGGTGTGCTGTCAAGCTGCTGACATATGCTCTTTCCTGTTTCTTTCTGCAGGCACTCAGCGCTATGAGTTTTCCTCTTAGCACAGCTTTCATTGTGTCCCATAAGTTTGGGTATGTTGTACCTTCATTTTCATTAAATTCTAAAAAGTTTTTAATTTCTTTCTTTATTTCTTCCTTGACCAGGTTATCATTGAGTAGAGCATTGTTCAATTTCCACGTATATGTGGGCATTCTTCCCTTGTTGTTATTGAAGACCAGTTTTAGGCCGTGGTGGTCCGATAGCACGCATGGGATTATTTCTATCTTTCTGTACCTGTTGAGGCCTGTTTTTTGACCAATTATATGGTCAATTTTGGAGAAAGTACCATGAGGAGCTGAGAAGAAGGTATATCCTTTTGCTTTAGGATAGAATGTTCTATAAATATCCGTTACGTCCATTTGGCTCATGACTTCTCTTAGTCTGTCTACATCTCTGTTTAATTTCTGTTTCCATGATCTGTCCATTGATGAGAGTGGGGTGTTGAAATCTCCCACTATTATTGTGTGAGGTGCAATGTGTGTTTTGAGCTTTAGTAAGGTTTCTTTTATGTATGTAGGTGCCCTTGTATTTGGGGCATAGATATTTAGGATTGAGAGTTCATCTTGATGGATTTTTCCTTTGATGAATATGAAGTGTCCTTCCTTATCTTTTTTGATGACTTTTAGTTGAAAATTGATTTTATTTGATATTAGAATGGCTACTCCAGCTTGCTTCTTCTGACCATTTGCTTGGAAAATTGTTTTCCAGCCTTTCACTCTGAGGTAATGTCTGTCTTTGTCTCTGAGGTGTGTTTCCTGTAGGCAGCAGAATGCAGGGTCCTCGTTGCGTATCCAGTTTGTTAATCTATGTCTTTTTATTGGGGAGTTGAGGCCATTGATATTGAGAGATATTAAGGACTAGTGATTATTGCTTCCAGTTCTATTCATATTTGGAAGTGAGGTTATGTTTGTGTGCTTTCATTCTCTTTGTTTTGTTGCCAAGATGATTAGTTTCTTGCTTCTTCTAGGGTATAGCTTGCCTCCTTATGTTGGGCTTTACCCTTTGTTATCCTTTGTAGTGCTGGACTTGTAGAAAGATATTGTGTAAATTTGGTTTTGTCATGGAATATCTTGGTTTCTCCATGTATGTTAATTGAGAGTTTTGCAGGATACAGTAACCTGGGCTGGCATTTGTGTTCTCTTAGGGTCTGTATGACCTCTGTCCAGGATCTTCTGGCCTTCATAGTTTCTGGCGAAAAGTCTGGTGTGATTCTGATAGGTCTGCCTTTATATGTTACTTGACCTTTTTCCCTTACTGCTTTTAATATTCTTTCTGTATTTTGTGCGTTTGGTGTTTTGACAATTATGTGACGGGAGGTGTTTCTTTTCTGGTCCAATCTATTTGGAGTTCTGTAGGCTTCTTGTATGCCTATGGGCATCTCTTTTTTTAGGTTAGGGAAGTTTTCTTCTATGATTTTGTTGAAGATATTTACTGGTCCTTTGAGCTGGGAGTCTTCACTCTCTTCTATACCTATTATCCTTAGGTTTGATCTTCTCATTGAGTCCTGGATTTCCTGTATGTTTTGGACCAGTAGCTTTTTCTGCTTTACATTATCTTTGACAGTTGAGTCAATGATTTCTATGGAATCTTCTGCTCCCGAGATTCCCTCTTCCATCTCTTGTATTCTGTTGGTGAAGCTTGTATCTACAGCTCTTTGTCTTTTCTTTTGATTTTCTATGTCCAGGGTTGTTTCCATGTGTTCTTTCTTGATTGCTTCTATTTCCATTTTTAATTCCTTCAACTGTTTGATTGTGTTTTCCTGGAATTCTTTCAGGGATTTTTGCGATTCCTCTCTGTAGGCTTCTACTTGTTCTCTAAGGGAGTTCTTTATGTCTTTCTTGAAGTCCTCCAGCATCATGATCAAATATGATTTTGAAACTAGGTCTTGCTTTTCTGGTGTGTTTGGATATTCCGTGTTTGCTTTGGTGGGAGAATTGGGCTCCGATGATGCCATGTAGTCTTGGTTTCTCTTGCTTGGGTTCCTGCGCTTGCCTCTTGCCATCAGATTATCTCTAGTGTTACTTTGTTCTGCTATTTCTGACAGTGGCTAGACTGTCCTATAACCTGTGTGTCAGGAGTGCTGTAGACCTGTTTTCCTGTTTTCTTTCAGCCAGTTATGGGGACAGAGTGTTCTGCTTTCGGGCGTGTAGTTTTTCTTCTCTACAGGTCTTCAGCTGTTCCTGTTGGCCTGTGTCTTGAGTTCACCAGGCAGGTTTCTTGCAGGGGAAAAGTTGGTCCTACCTGTGGTTCCAAGGCTCAAGTTTGCTCGTGGGGTACTGCCTAAGTCCTCTCCGCTGTGGCAGGAACCGGGAAAATCTGCGCCGCTCTTTCCGGGAGCCTCCGTGCACCAGGGTTCCAGATGACGTTTGGTGTTTTCCTCTGGCGCCTGGATGTGCACAGAGTGCAGTCTCTTCTGGTTTCCCAGGCGTGTCTGCCTCTCTGAAGGTTCAGCTCTCCCTCCCACGGGATTTGGGTGCAGAGAACTGTTTATCCGGTCTGTTTCCTTCAGGTTCTGGCAGTGTCTCAGGCGCAGGGGTCCTGCCACTCCCGGGCCCTCCCCTACGGGAACCCAGAGGCCTTATACAGTTGCCTCTTGGGCCAGGGATGTGGGCAGGGGTGGGCAGTGTTGGTGGTCTCCTCCGCTCTGCAGCCTCAGGAGTGCCCACCTGATCAGGTGGTGAGGTCTCTCTGAGCATAAAGTCTTAACATAAATAAATGCATTAAAAAAATAACTTTAGAGAACTGGGGAGACGGTTCAGTTGATAAATTGTTTGCTTAGCAGAGTTGGTGAGTTCTAGGTTCAGTTAGAGACTACATTTTAGAAAATGGGGTAGACAGTAACTGAGGAGACACGTCATTCTACCCCCTGATCTGTCATTAGTGCACCTATAAGCATATGCACATACACATATATGTATACACATGTGTACACAAATAAACAAGAAGAAAATTAAGAAAATTGAGTAAAATACACATTTATGACATTCTTGATTATTTATTAGATTTTTTTTTGTTAACAACTCGTTACCAAAGCACACCAAACTAATTCTCTGAATGAACCGTTCTGCTCATTTCTTTGCTGACCCTCACGACTCTTCTGCCTTGCCTATGGCTTTCCTTGTGGTTTTACAAACCTAGACTTTCAAAGGTGCTGGGTATTTTCCTTTTGGCTGTTGATATGTATTTGTGAGTATTTTCTCAAAAATTTTAATTTGGGCTATGGCGTGATAATTTATTTAATGGAGGGAGAATTAACATAGGGAGTTGAAGAGTCAAGGGGAATCCTACCTTCTTGGGGGTAGAAAAGTGAGTTCAATTTTAGAGTCATAAACAAAACATTTTGTTTGGCATGTGGAAAGCCTCATGTTCACAGGAATATCCATATTTAAACATTTATAGAAGACAATATGTCAAAGTTACTGTTCTCTTAGTTTGCCTAGAGCGTGGCTGATTGCTGCAGTTTGACATTAGTTGAATCCCAGATGAAGAACTCTACATTCCGAGTGCAGTGATGTGCTTTGTCCTTGAAACTGCATGCCTTCCTCCACCTCTAAATTGTGGGGCCTTTTTGACAAACCTTTATACTCCTTTTAGGGGAAAAAATGAAAAAAAAATCCTATAAAGATTTGATTTTTCCCCCTAAATCTAGTAACATTTAGTGATTAGGAATGGTATGTTTTTAACTGTGTCTGTAGTCTTTGCTTTTGAAGATGTCCCTGAGTAGACTACTTTACAGAGACATCTTCATATCAACAGCAAAGCAGGTTTCTAGATGATTAGTATTTATGTTTTTCTCTCATTTGAACAGCTAATAATCTTCAAGACCCAGATCCAAGCAATAATACACTTCTCTGCAGTACCATGTGGCTTTCCTCAGCATCCTGAGTCTATGGGAAGGAAGGTAAGCGTAATTTTTCAGTTTATACCGAGGTAGCTTTATAACTTTTTTTTTTTTCAGTCTGAAGCAGGACTGCTCACCTGGAAACAGCATTATCTGGTGACAGGTGCCATCGTTGCTCAGGCACCATCACTGCTGTTACCCATCCTTTTTATGACATCCCCAAATATTTTCTTACCCAGCTGATTCACATTTTCATTGTCTTGTTAGGGAAACATATGTCTGACTGTGTCTGCTGGCTGGATTTAAGGAATCAATGATTGTTTAGTTGGTAACATAATTTTCAACTTTAAAATGTTTTATTATCTGCTACTGTCTGATGAGTTCAGAGATATTTGTTACACATAGTGCATTGTGGATGTAGAAATAGCATGACATGGTGTACACCTAAAATGAGGTAACTGTTGACAGTTGCACTGGGGTCTAGGCTCTCTGACATTCTTGCTCCGTCTGGACGCTTATTTTATAGCACTTCTTCAGGTTCTGAATGAGGAGCTATTGTCATGTGAAGTGAACCAATATGCTGTTTTGTTATGTAGATTAAAACTCAAATAAAATTTAAGAAAGCATTATAAAATAACAAACCATTTAGCAAAAATTTTGATCTATATTTTCTACTAATAAGAGCAAAAGAGTTAGGGTTTCTTGGGTAAATTAATTTTCGTAGACTTAATTCTGTGACGATAGCTTAGAACTCACCAATTTGTTCTGTCAACAACCATCACCACCACCACAACAAACACACACCACTACTACCATGACAAAAACCTCACACATTTAGAAAGAAATAGGTTTTTTTAAGTTAGAGAAAGGAGGTCAGAGGCAAACTGTTGCCTCCAAAATTGGAAACAGACAAATACAGAGAACTGTAACTCGGTTGTAGAAACTGAGGGTAAAAATCTTCTCAGGAACCATAATCCTTATTTTTGGCTTAAGAAACAAGGCAACAAAACTAAATTATAAGAATTACTGGAAGGCTGGCATAGACAAGTTGGAGAGGAAAAAAAAAGACCCCTATACTTCTGGTCCTTTTCCTCCAGGGGTTCAACCAGTTCCTTTTAGTGAATATCAGCAGGGGAGAAAATCCAGATTCTTATAACTGAAGAGGAGAAAATTAATCATTTTTAGAATATCCCAGAGAATTCTGTTCTTAACAATGTCTTTGTTCAAGGGGAAAAAATGGTGACTTAGTTAAGAGCACTGATTGCTCTTGCAGAGGTCCTGAGTTCAATTCCCAGCAAACACATGGTGGCTCACAGTCATCAGTAATGGGATCTGATGCCTCTTCAGAAGGGTGTGTCTGAAAACAGTGACAGTGTACTCATGTATTTACTTCCTTCCTTCCTCCTTCCCTCCCTCCCTCCCTCCCTCCCTCCCTCCCTCCCTCCCTCCCTTCCTTCCTTCCTTCTTTCCTTCCTTTTTATCATAACCTCATTGACCTTGGAGAAGGGAAGCCACTGTTTTTCTGAGGAGACGGAGGGAAGTGGAGAAGCACCAGTGGAGTTCACTGTTGGGCACAGGTGCAGTAGGAGACTGAAGCCTGATCATAGAATCTGGTCTCTCCTTCCACACTTTGACAAGGAGCTAAAGGCCTCTTTGTTAAAAGTTTTTTTTATGCAGTACATCCCAGAGTACTTTGGCTCAGAATGCAAGATGCTAAAATGTATGTTACTGTCATCAACCCACAGTTTAATAAAGAAAGAACAAATGTCAGAACCACTCTCAGCAGTGATGTCAGGACCACTGAATTTAAAACAAGTATGATTGTCAAGGGCTGCAATGGTAAACATATACGAATAGTGGATCATGCTTAGGAGAGAGATGGATAGACAGTCCTAAAAGGAACTAGAGAGAAATGCTAGAGATTAAAAACCTGTAAGGAGCTGAGTGTGTGTACATTCTGTAATCCTAGCTGGTGAGAGGCCGGGGCTAGAGCATGGAGAGTACAAGGTCATCTGGCCCTGTGGCTATACCACCACTCAGCTGGGCACGGCTTTCTTTGCTTCACCTGAGCAGGAGTTGAGGGCAGCGGAAGAGACTGTTGGAAGGCTGCTCTCTAGCAGTAGTGGCAGCAGATCTCGATCCTGTCAGTGTTTGACAGCAGAGGGCCATGGCAGTAGACAGGAAGAAGCAGCAACAAGTGGGTCTCTCTAGTGTTGTGTTACTGGCTTATTAGGACTGTTAGCCTTACTTAGCCCTCAGTCCCTTTGCCAACCTGGTATTGGGACCTTTGTGCCTTGGCAGAGGCCAGTTTTGTAGCCCTCAGCCTGGAGTCTGAGCCACCTGTTCCTGAAGGCTGGAGCTTGCTGCAATTCTTCCATGTTTTCTCTTTTGACCTGTACAACCGTTATCAGCCTTCCACTCTCTTGTCTCTGCTTTTGCTTTTTTGTTTCTTCTCTAAACTCCCTCAAACTGTTTAGTACTTAAAATATTATTTTAAAGTGCTGAATATTATTTAAATAAAAAGTTTTACTTTACCCCAAAATATAAGTTTTTTTTTAGACCATATAGCTGTTTGAATTCTGATACACAAATTATGAGATCCTCCTCTTCTTCCCCATTATTTTTTTTAAAAAATCTAGCTATTCAGTGATAAGTGCCTTAATTTCATAAGATCTCAGATGTGAGCATATTAACAATCCAGGACAACAGTCTACAAATATTAGACGGTGGCTCTATATCTATTTTTATATCATCATCTTCACCCTCACTGTCACTGTCGCTGCTGCTGCCGCCGCAGTGGTCACTATCCCCACCATCACCGTGTGGGTGTCTGTATCACTGAATAAATATGGTCATTTTAGACCTGGGTGATGTAATACTTCATGTTGTCATCAATTTATATAATAGAAAATAATTTTGTTAGATGTTGATTTTCTTCTGAGTTGTCATAAACTACCGTTGTTTTAAAATTCTTTGTGTTCAAAACATTTTATAGTAAGAAAATATTAAAGTTTATTTCAGATAAGTCAACAAGTCTTGCATGGAGTGCAAATTTCATTCTGGAATAAAACCAGGCCTCCTCACTTTATATTCCAGCTGGCCTTGAACTTTCTTCTGCCTCAGCTCTTAGGTGCTGGAGATTGTAGATGTGCCTGCACCGCTGTGTCAGGCCTGTCATTGTCTTGTTCACCCCATTCTTATTCATGTTCTCACCCCCCCACTGGTTCATTCATGCGTGTTCTTATTATTAGCATTATACCAACAACAACTCTTCAGCCTTTATTCTTAGGGATGGTAGTGATGGCAGCCCTGCAGTACATCGTTCTCCTGGGTACCGCCATCTTCAAAGGGTGTTACTCTGAGCTGTGTGAGTCAGGCCTTATGAGCACTGATTGACCACATGGGGAGTTTCACAACTGAGATCATTAGAGTCACGCACAGTGACAGTGTGTCTCCTCTCCACCATTCCTCCTTTTTGTGTATGTTGTAATGCTTTCAAGATTTCTAGAGGAACTCTACTCTTGTCTGTTACTGGTCTCATTGCAGAGATGCATCTCTGCTGCTTGTTTTAAAGTATCCGTGGACGAGAGACTCTTTCTTTTGAGAACTTAAATGATTCCTGGTCCTTTGTGAACCCAAGAATTTTTAACTATTATACTAGATTACTTTTCTCCTTTACATTATTCTTCTAGGTATTATTTTAAGGGTCTTTAGGGTTTTGCACATGTGGACTTGATTTCAGGTAATTTAAAGTGCTTCTTTAAAACACAGATCTTCATGTCCCTTTCATTCTAAAGTGGGACTTTTCCATCATTTCTTGTTGGGTGTTTTTCATGAATTCTGATCTGTCCTTGTAACTCAGTAGCACTATTGGCTTCTCGGGTTTCCCCTCTACCTATTTCAGTGCTGGACAATGAAGCAGCCCCAGGCTATTTTGGAGCTCACCCTCTTTGTCTTCCTTCTTTTAGAGATCACTTTTCAGTTGTCTGTTTAATGGCAGACGCATAAGTGTTTACATCTGGAAAGTATTCTTTTTTGTTTGTTTGTCTCTTCTGAGGTATAGTCTACTGTGTAGTCCTGGCTGGCCTGGAATTTACTGGGTGGACAAGGCTAGTCTCAAACTCACAGAAATCCACCAACTTCTGCTTCCTGAGTGGTGGAATTAAAGGCATATGCCACTATCCCTGTCTGGGAAGTAATTCTTGGCCATTCTTATTTCCTTATGGGTAAGAAGTAAAGGTCTCCAAAAGTTTTGTTAAATGGGAGAATGATGTTCTTAGCAAATGAGAGATCTGACCTATTGTGAATTGAGTACAAATGCCACATGAAAAAAAATCAATTTTAAAATGCTCCCTAAATTAAATTTATTTTAGTAATATTTCTACTGTTTTCTACATGTAGCTGTAAAGATTGTTTCAGCCGCTTTTGACCTAATAGTAATTATCAGTCATCTGATTCAGTAGGTGATTTACAGTGGCTGGTCTCGTTTAGAAACATGGCTCTGCTTCACTGAGGAGCACTGCCTGTGAATTGGGTTAGATCCTTCCTTCCCCTTCTCTCTTTTTCCCTTCTTGAATTTAATATAACAAAACTGTAATATGGGACTTTTTACTTATGTAAATTGCTGAAATTCTTTTATCAAAACCAATTAATTTAAGAGTGTATTTGAAGTAGTTCTAAACATCTGACCAATAAGAATGGACACAATTATGGTAGTGCTGCATGGCTTTTTTTATTCTGGCTCTTGAGATGCCGTGAAGTGGAATACATTTATTATTACTATTTCGTCATCCCTTCAACTAGTCATAAAGCAGTGGCAACTTAAATTGGGGTGAAATAATTAAGAGTGTATCACTAAGTTAGGCAGAAGGGAATGTATTTGGGTTAAGCCGAGCAGCAGTGTCCTAGCAAGGTGTGTGTATGAGTCTCAGTAAATCAAATTGTGTTTGTCAGTGACAGAGAAAATTGACAGAAAATAATAGTTATAGAAAGATACAGATTAGGAAAAAAACTATTTACCTGTGTACTTTATAAGGACCTTTTATAGCAGTAAATTATACTTAAAAAGTTGAAAACAATTTAAGAGAAAGTATAAATTACCCCCTTCCACTTCGTTAATTGAATTTTGTTAATAATTGAAAATAGCATTAATGAAAATTGACAAATTTATTAAATGCATAAATTATGTGATTTTATCACATTTTTATTAACTTATAGAGAATTAGATTCTATTATCGCATTTACCAGCAAAATTAGTTTTTTGTTGTTTCTCAATTGCATTTTGTGTTTAAAGGACAGATGTTTCCTACTGTATTTTCTTAGTTTCCTCTTCCCTCTTCTTTCCCTCTCCATCTCCATTCTTCTTCCCACTGAGTTGGTTTATTTGTTTTGATACAGTCTTGTATCACAGGCTGGCATCATATTCACCGTGTGGTTGAGCATGACTTTTAGCTCTAGACCTTCTGGTGGCACATGTGTCCAGTAAGACAGCTCTGTCCATGTAACATAGGGTGGCCTGCAGTTGTGACCTCCTCTTCCAGCCTCCCAGTGTTGGAATGGCAAGCATGTGCCATGCCTATAATTCTTTTGATGAAAATAATTTATTCTGCAATTAATTTAAATTTAATCACTAGTGAAAAATTATTTTTTTACACAGTTCAGATACAATGGAGTCAACTCAAATAACTAGTGCTTTCAATAGCAAATAACAGCCACCCAACTTTGCTATTACCTTAACCTTTTTTCAGAACAAACGGACCCATTGCAAACATTCATATCCTATAGTTCTTTGAATTAAAACAAACTAGAATGCTTCTTCAGTTAATTCCATGTGACTGGATTGAACATTTCAAATGGTCGTCTATTTCCATTCTTTCTGCTGGCCCTCAGGGCTTCAGTCCTTTTCCCCCCACCCAACACCTGATCACTTTCCCCCCTTCCTCTCCCTGTCCCCTTTCCCACCCTGGTTTCTCCCTCTCTCTCCCTTGCTTCCTTCTCCCTCCAAAGTGGGACTGAGGCATCCTTACTTGGGCCCTTCAGCTTGTTGATCTTTTTGAGTTCTGTGGACTGTATCTGGGTATTCTGTATTTTTTTCCTTTGGTTAATATCTATTTATTAGTGAGTACATATCATGTATGTCCTTTGGGATCTGAGTTACCTCACTCAGGATATTTTCTAGTTCCATCCATTTGCCTGCAAAACTCAGGATGTCCTTGTTCTTAATAGCTGAGTGGTATTCCATTGTGTAAATGAACCACATTTTCTGTATCCATTCTTTTGTCATGGGACATCTGGGTTGTATCCAGCTTCTGACTATCACAAACAAGGTCACAATGAACACAGTGGAACACCTGCCCCTGTGGCATGGTGGGGCATCTTTTGGGTATATGCTCAAGAGTGGTATAGTTGAATCTTCAGGTAGATCTATTTTCAATTTTCTGAGAAATCTCCAGATTAATTACTAGAGTAGTTGTACTAGTTTGCAATCTCACCAGCAATGGAGTAGTGTTTCTCTTTTTCCACATCCACATGTTGGCATCAGGACTCAAAGGAAGGGACTTTAGATGAAATGCCCTACAATGGGGAGAGAGAACTTGTTGAGCCCAGTTGACCTCCAGTAGAAAGACAGGGCATCAAGTGAGGGGTGGGGTTGAACTGCAGGGACAAAAATGGAGAAGAGCCTGAGGAAAAGGAGGTCCAGCAACAGACCTAAAGTGGGATCCAGTTCAAGGGGAGGCTCCAAGGCCTGACACTATTACTGAGACTCTGGTGTGCTCACAGAAAGGGTATCATGACTACCCTCCGAAAGACCCAACAAGTAGCTGAAAGAGTCAGGTTCAGATAATTACACCCAACCAGTGGACAGAAGCTGGTGAGCCCTGTGGTTGAATTAGGGAAACGCTGGAGGAAGCTGACGAGGAGGACAACCCTGTAGGAGGACCAGCAGTGTCAATTAACCTGGACCCCTGAGATCTCTCAGACACTGAACCACCAGCCAGGCAGCACACAGCAGCTGAGATGAGGCCTCCAGCACACACACAGCGGAGGACTCCCGGGTCTGGGTTCTGTCAGAGAAGATGCACCTGACCCTCAGGAGACTGGAGGCCCCAGGAGTGGGGAAGTCTGGTGGGGTGGGGAGGGTCATGGAGATGAGGATGGAATAGGTGGTACGGTACATGGAACAGTCAGAGGGTGGCCTGGGAGGGGATAAAATCTGGGATGTAAAAAAAAGATAAAATTTAAAAAAGGAAATTTTAAATGGAAAAAATCTTAGTTTAATGAAAGTTAAGTTTCCAAGGTTAACATAGAAAGGATCAGTTTGACTGTTATATTTTAATGGTATGCTTTCTTAGTTAAGAAACACTAGGAAGCATAAATGCTTCTGTTTGAAAATGGAAACTATAAATAAACCATTTAAAGAAAAGCTGATCATGAGTTATAAAGTACTGTTATTTAAAAAGCCATATACAAATTAAGCCAACTCAATGTTAGATTAATATATCCTTAGATCTGTATATTTAAGCACATTCTCTATTGACTTCAACTCTTTTAAGTTAAACAGTGCTACAGAATTTACATTCTTTTTGCTTGGCATCACTAAGTGGGAATATATATGTCAAGGTGGAGCAAGCAAACAAAAGTAGTATCATGAATTAAAATAATTCTTTAATTCAGCTGAAACCCACTGTTGCTTTTCTATATCATGGTGAAACCAACTGAATTAAAATATGGAAGGAAGGAGGTATGGAAAAAATAAAGAGGGTAGAGGTCAGAGGAAAAGAAGAGGAGGGGAGATGGGGGAAGAATTGTGAGAAGGGGTGGCCATGAAGGGCATCAGAAGAAAGGGAAGATGCATATGAAGTTCAGGTCTCATTATTGCTTACAAAGTCATCACATTTTCACATTTCTTCTTGGTAGGGTAACAGCACATATGTCTGAATTTTAATTACTAGTTTTTCTTAATACATGAGTACAGAATATTCTCTTAATTAATCAAAACTTGTTAATATCTTAGAAATTATTTGGCCTAGTTATGAAGTACAAACTCATAATTACAGCAGTGAGATTTCTATCAGGAGTATTTTACTTGAATTGTTATATGCAATAATGTAACATGTTGTGTTTACTGATGCAGTTAACTTATAATATTCAAATAAGTCTGAACTGGTCATCTATACCTTTGGCCCCAAATGAATTAAAACAATTTAAAGTGATACTCTTATGGTTGAAGAGATGGCTTAATGAGTTAGGCTCTTGCTGTGTCAGCATTAGGACCTGAGTTCAAATCGTTAGTATCCGTTTAAAATCCAAGGTGCATCTTTGGGTGGCTATAACCACAGCACTGGAGTGTAGAGAATGGCAGATTCCAGGGGCTCTCCCATAGCCAGTCTAGACAAATTCAAGGTTAGATTAGATATCTTGTCTCAAAAATTAAGGCAGAGAATTGATAGACACTGAGGAAGACATCCTGGTCAGCCTCTGAGCTCTACACATGCCTGCATAAGGAAATATATACATGTACATGTACATATACACACATGATCACACACACGCATACACACACACACACACACACACACACACACACACACACACACACGACACACATCCACCACAAATCCACACACACAAAATAAGGTGGAAAGTTACTGAGGAGGACACACATTATCAGTTATTGACCTCCTGATCACACAACACATGTAAAGTGATACTATTAATAAACTAAAGTGAAATGTTTACATTCACAATTTTTCTGATTGAGTTTTATGTGTACATATGCACTTGGTTCATACATATTAAATTGGTAACATAAATGTATAAAGAGCAAATTTCTCAAATCTGTCATGGGTTATAAAACATAGGGACAGCTTACCCAACTATAAAATTGGAATGATATTCTGTAGACTCAAGTAATTGTGAACATTATGTGATAATATCCATAAAAGTTTTCAAACACTGTAAAGCATTTTATAAACTCTAGTTAGTATTCTCTTTCCTTTGCACATTAAAAACCAAATGCATTAGTTTACTGCCACTTAGGCTTGTCAAGGTTTTGCTCCTTTATTATAGGGCTTGTCTTAGTTACTTTGAAGACACGCAATGGCCAAGGCCAGTTATAGAAGAGTTTATCATATATATCAGGGGTCACTGCTTCAGAGGGTGAGTCAGTAGCCATCGTTATGGGAAGCATGGCAGCAGATTGGCATGTAAGACGCTGGAGCAGTAGCTGAGAATTTATATCTGATCTGTAAGCAGCAAGTAGAGAGGTGGAGGGAGGGAGGGAAGGAGGGAGGGAGGGAGGGAAGGAGGGAGGGAGGGAGGGAAGGAGGGGCATGGGAGCCAGGAGTGACTGTTATGACATCTCCTTTAAGGTCACACTTCTTAATCCTTGTCATCATTGAGTTAAAAGTAGTTACTACTTTTATGGTTATTGAGTACCTCTGATTTGCTGAGTAGTACAAATAATGTTTTACATATGATTAACCTCATTTAGGCCTTGTAACAGTTCTGCTTAAACTCTTGATCTTATTGCTATTACACTCTAGTTCCCAGATTCAGGAAAATACTTAGTAAAAAATTACTTGTGATACTTATTATTGTTCAAGAAATAAAAATAAAAATGACGTATTTTCTAAGTATCAGAAGAAATAAATCATTTACAAACCTTTATCCCTTTAAAAATCAGTATTATTAATCAAATATATTGGCAGAGGGAAACCTGCCATATTTTGATTTATTTAACATTTTGTGCAAGAAGAGTATTATACAATTCTAAATAGGAGTAAGATCATAAATGAAAAGAAAACAATCCACTTTGAGAAAATTTTGGCATATTGTAAGATAATATATTGACAACAGTAAATCCTAAAGTTTACAAATGATTTTATATTTGATCCCTTTTGCTTATAATGGTGCTCGCTGCTTTCAAATTTGCTGTGTAAAGTTTGACACAGATGTAGTTGTAGCTGGTATGCTCAGTTTCTTTGTATATCATGTGAGGTCCTGCACTTCATTCATTTGTTCAAAGGTTTTCATTCATGATTACTAAGTACCAGATACTGCTGGAAGTGCTTGGGAGACAACAGTGGATAAAATGATCACATTTATGGAGTTTATATTTTAACAGTTATGGTTTAAACATGACATGAAAGCAGCTAGTCTTTCACTGTGGTTAACAGATGGGAGCAAGTTCAATCCATAGTCTTTTAAACCATGCTGAGAAGAACTATATAGAAAACTTACTTTTCAACTTTGTTTGCTTTTGTTGATTTCATTTAAAAATACTTGTTAAGAACTCTAAAATTCTGAGAAACAATCTCTGAAAAACAGACTTAAGATAATATTAACAATTAAGAATATGCTCATGTTTTACTTTTTACCCAACTTGGGAATCCATCCCACACACAGACACCAAACTATTAAACACTATTGCAGATGCCAAGAAGTGCATGCTGACAGCAGCCTGATAGAGCTGTCTCCTGAGAGGCTCTGCCAGAGTTGATAAATACAGAGGTGGACACTCACAGCCAACCACTGACTGAGAACAGGGTCTTCAGTGGAGGAGTTAAAGAAAGGACTGAAGGAGCTGAAGGGGTTTGCAACTCATAGGAAGAACAACAATATCAAACAACCAGATCCCCCCAGAGTTCCTAGGGATTAAACCACCAACCAAAGAGTACACATGGAGGGACCCATGGCTCTAGCTGCATATGTAGCAAAGGATGGCTTTGTTGGGCATCAAAGGGAGAAGAGACCCTTGGTCCTGGAAAGGCTTGATGCCCCAGTGTAGATAAGGGATATGCCAGGGCCGGGAGGCCGGAGCGGGTTGGGTGGTTGGGGGAGCACCCTCATAGGATCAGGGGGAGGGAGGATGGGATAGGGGGTTTCCAGAAGGGAAACCAGGAAAGGGGATAACATTTGAAATGTAAATAAATAAAATATCCAATAAATCGTTTTATAGCT